>NC_143395.1:20999241-21624241 GCF_052110815.1 Crocodylus siamensis
CAGGAATAACTTCCTAATCCTAAAAACATTATAATAAAACAAGCTGTCCAAGGTTTTCAAGAAGAAACCAGATAGAAATTTGAGAGGGCTAGGAACAGCACATCTTACATCTGTGTAAAGGAAAGGACTCTTCAGTGTCCTTCCAAGCCTATGGTTTTATGCTCTTATTAGTTCTAGCAGTACAGTTCCAGTAAAGCTGTGTCACTCTTTTCTGTAATTTATTATTAAACCCTTAAGTATTTGTTTATATAATCCTAACAATAAAATATTTGGAAATAAATGAAGCCAAATCCCTTTTTAACAGAAATGAAGAATTTAATGGATTCAACATTATTTATTAAAATGTGTAATTCTTTACTTTTCAGTTTTTCAAAGCAAGTTCTGTATAGCTCCAGAAGTAATTAGTAATAATTACTTAAGGAAATCCTGTTACTTAAACATACTCTTTTTTAATTCAGTGCAGAATTACACATTTCTGTAATTCAAAACACCTACTAATGAAAATTCAAAATCCCCACCAGTTGGGCTTGGATGCCAAAGAAGGCACACGTGTGTGTCAGCATATGTGAGCCCTCAGCTCCCCCCAACCACACCGAGTGGAGCAGCAAGCAAGAAGCCAACAGCTGAATCAAGGTAAGTTGGAGAGGGTGGGGGGAAGAGGGAGGAAGAGTCGGGCCAGCTGGGCCAACTGTAGGGAATCAGGAAGGGGTTTTTCTCTCCTCCTGCTCCTATTTAGCTGTGCCAGGTGGGAGCCGTGAGAACAGGTCCCACAAACAAGCACGCTCTTTAGGGGTGTGCCAGAGTTTGTGTGGAAGTGGGCACAGGGGGGAGAGCAGGAGGGGCCTGAGACTCCACATGTCAGAGTCAGCAGCTTTGGACAGAGTCTCCAGAGTCTTTAGGTGAGTGCACATGAAGGAATGTTAATGGGGATGGTGACTTGGAGTGCATCCAGGGACCCTATCCCAATGCTGCCTCATACCCAGGGCTCCTCTGAGGCCTCCACCCTGACAGAGTGTTTGGGTGGGTCAGTGTCACCTGGGCCCCCTGCCTGCAGGGGTTGCCTGGTGGGTCCTCAGCAGCCCAGTGGTGGCAGGATGGCCTGGAGTCCCCTCACCTGTCCCACATGTACCTGAATTGAGGCCCTGGAGGGGCAGGTGACGGAACTCCAGGCAGAGGTTAGCAGGCTGTGTGGGCTCAGAGCCATTGAGAATGAGATTGATGGGTACTTCCACTCTTTGCAGGATTGCTCAAATGGCAGGATGGCAACACAAGAAGGACCTGACATGGATGGATTGAAAACAGTCACCTGTAGTTCTAGATGACATAGAATTAGACTCTGCATTGCTGGAACAACTCCTCTAGTCCAATTTGGGGCCCTGGCATCGCTGGGAGTAAGTGCAGCAATGGAGAATGCAGCAACGGAGGGTGCAGGAATGGAGGCTGCACCCACAACTACCACCAGGCAGGCTGCAAGGCAACAGGGCAACTGGAGAAGACATTGGATAATTGTAGTGGGCAACTCCCTGCTGAGAGGAATGGAAAGAGACATCTGCTGCCTGGATCCCGCAGCACAGGAGGTCTGCTGTCTCCCTGGGGACAAATGACACGGCCAGGAGCAATCTAGACCATGCCATGAGTGACTACAAGGCTCTGGGAGCTGAGCTTAAAGGATCAGGGGCTCAGGTCATTTTTTCCTTGTGGTCCCTGTTGCAGGCAATGGTCCAAGGAAGCAAGAATGCATCGATGAGGTGAACTAGTGTCTCTGATGGTGGTGCCATCAAGAAGGCTTCGGCTCCTACAACCACAGTGACTACTTCAAGGGTAGAGGACTCCTGGGGAGAGACAGCATGCACCTCATGCACAGAAAGGTAAGTCCCTTTTCTCAGCCAGGATGGCCAATCTCTTAGATAGGGCTTTAAACTAAGATTGCAAGGGGATGGGGAAACACTAACTGGAGCCTACCTGGGGACCAATATACAGGAAAGTTCCATCGACAATGAAACCAAGCAAGCCACTCTTACAGGAACTGAGAAAACAGCTCCCCTTCGATGCAACAGGTGGCCAGTGACCTCAGTAGAAGGACTTAGGTGCCTGTACACCAATGCCAGAAGCATGGGGAACAAGCAGAAGGAACTAGTCCTCCTGCTTTCCACTCAGCACTATGATCTAGTAGGGATCATGGAGACCTGGTGGGACTCCTCTCATGACTGGAGTGTAGCCATAAAGGGCTATGCCCTTCACAGAAGGGATTGGGTATGGAGGAGAGGAGGGGGTGTTGCCCTCTATGTAAAGGAGCAGTACACCTCCCTGCAGGCTGATGTTGGTCCCAAGGAAGAACAGCTTGAAACCCTCTGGATCAATGTCCGAGGGAGGTGTGGCGAGAGAGACCTGACTGTAGGTGTGTAGAGGCATACCTCGTTTTATTGTGCTTCACTTTATTGCGCTTCGCAGATATTGCGTTTTTTACAAATTGAAGGTTTGTGGCAACCCTGCTTCGAGCAAGTCTATCGGCGCCATTTTTCCAACAACATTTGCTCACTTCGCATTTTTTAGCAATAAAGTATTTTTTAATTAAGGCATGTACATTTTTTTTTAGACATAATAGTATTGCACACTTAATAGACTATAGTATAGTGTAAACGTAACTTTTATATGCACTGGGAAACCAAAAAATTCGTGTGACCGGCTTTATTGCGATATTTGCTTTATCGCGGTGGTCTGGAACCGAACCCGCAATATCTCCAAGGTATGCCTGTACTACAGTTCACCTAACCAAGGGGAGGAACTTGTTCTAGCATTCACTTATAAACTAACGAAGGCTGCACGTGCATAGGACATGGTTGTCATGGGTGACTTCAACTCCCCAGACATCTCCTGGGAGGAGTGCACGGCCAGCTTGGATTAATCATGATCCTTCCTGACCAGCACTGGAGAGGTTTTTTGACTCAGGAGGTGCACAGGCCAAGTAAAAGAAATGAAGTTCTTGACCTGGTCCTGACCAAAGGGGATGAACTGGTGACAAACTTAAATATAGAGGGCAGCCTAGGCGATAGTGTCCATGAAATCATTACATTCACGGTCTATCGCAAGGCTGACAAAAGAGATGCCAAGCTCAAAGTCTTACACTTCAAAAATGCAAATTTTAATAAGCTCAGGTCGCTAGTGGAGAATGCCCTGAGAGACCAAGGACCACAGGTAAAGGGATCACAAGAAGAATGGTCATTCCTTAAGGATACAATTCTTAAGGCTCAGAGAAAATCCATTCCTTTATGGAGAAAAAGTAGCAGAAGGGTAAAAAAAAGAGTGCTGCAAGAGTTGGCCAAAGTAATTGCAGAGCAAAGGTCTTTCAAACATCATGGGCCTCTGGAGAAATCCCAGAGGACTGGAAGAGAGCCAATGCTGTGCCCATCTTCAAGATGGGGAAGTATGAAGATCCAGGAAATTACAGGCCAATTAGCTTAACTTCTATTCCAGGGAAAATCCTAGAAACATTCATCAAAGAGGCTATATGTGACAAACTTTCAGAAGGCATGATACTGAATGACAGCCAGCATGGCTTCATTGCAGGCAGGTCTTGACTGACCAACCTCATTTCTTTCTGTGATCAGGTGACTCATCATCTGGATGAGAGAAAAGCAGTTGACATCATATACCTTGACTTCCAGAAACCTTTGACCTGGTATCCCACGAGGTACTGATCAGAAAACTGGAAGATATTGGGCTCAACTGCAGGACCATCAAGTGGTGTGAAACTGGTTGTGGGGTAGGACACAGAGAGTCCAAATGAATGGATTGGTGTTGTCCTGGCAAGTTGTGGGCAGTGGCATACCCCAGGGGTCGGTACTTGGCCCAGTGCTGTTCAATATCTTCATCAACGACCTGGATGAGGGAGTGGAAAGCCCATTGGCCAAATTTGTGGACAACACCAAGATATGGGGTTGTGCACACACACCCACAGATAGGCTGCAGATACAAGCAGACCTAGACAGGCTGGCATGTTGGGCAGAACAGAACCAGATGAGGTTCAACATAGAGAAATGCTAAGTGCTGCATCTGGGAAGGAAGAACCCCCAGCACACTTACAAGCTGGGCATTGCTAACCTGACCAGCACTGCAGGTGAAAGGGATCTGGGGGTAACAATAGACTTCAACATGAATATGAGCTGGCAATGCGACGCAGTAGTCGCTATGGCCAATAAAACTCTGGCATGCATCAATTGATGCATCTCCAGTAAATCCAAAGAAATGATTCTCCCACTTTACTGGGCATGTTTGGGCATTAATTTACACGTGAAATTAATACAATGCAATAAGTTCTAGCACACTTCATACCAGAGTTTATAGCTCCAGGATGCTGCATTTACACATGTGCCCAGGACTACAGCACATTGAGGCAGGCTGGCAGGTGGTTTGGGGGGTCAGCATGCCAGCCTGGGGCTGCTCAGACCCAGCTCAACATGCTGCAGAGGGGCTGATTGGGGCATGAGAGTGCTCCAGTGTGGGGCTAATTGGTAGGTAGCCCCACACTGAGACACCCTCATGTCCTAGCCAGACTCATCAGCATTTACACGTGTGTTGCTGTGCACTAAAGAACACTGCCATAGGATAGTACTTGTGGTTATACGCCCTAACTACGGGGGAGTAAATTAGTTTACTATGGCCTACTAGGACCACATGTGTAGATGCTGAGACTTTACTGTGGAGTTAATTAGGCAACTCTGCAGTAAATATCTTACGTAGCTGAACCCACTGATTATTTTTTCATTTGATATCTTGCTACAGGTTTGAAATTTGTTGACTGCATGATTTGTTGCTTATTTCTTCTTTACTATTGAATTTGAATCTTTTAAGATGCAATGATCATTTTTAAAAGCCAAACAGTCTTAAATGTAAACCTGTGTTAACCTTCACTGTCATCTTCTGAAATGATGACAGAAAACTTGGGATTTCAATTGATCACCTGATATTTTTCCACTTTGAAGAATGGTCACTTTATGAAAGCAGCTCTTCCCTGATTTCTACTGTTTCTTCTGTTTTCAGCTGAACTCTCATGTAACTGGCTTTCTTGCAAAATATCAACTGCAAATAAATTCAAAGCATAAAAAAGCACAAAAAAGTTTACAGGTTTGGATTTTACCCAGAATCAAAACTAGAATGTACCAAATCATTGTGGCTTGACTCTCTGCATTATCTCTTTGAACTGTGAGATCCATATCCTTATGTAATTTTAATTGGAAATAGAATTAAACTGATTTATGGATGTCCTGGAGGGTGATTAAAAATAGTCAAGCACCTATGGGAGTCAGTGGAAGAGTTAAGCACATTCTACCCATCTTGTTGAAGGTGGGCCACTGTCTAGAAAGGACTTAAAACATCTTCAGGGCAAAAGCACTCAAGAGACTGAACTGCAAACAGAAAGTAGCATCATACTGCCTGAAAGTTAGTCTGGAATGATTTTCATTCTATCCTTGAGCCAAAGACTGGTTTAAAAATATTTATTGGATCATGTTTTTGTTAAGGGCAAATTACATAAGACAAGATGCTCAGACCACCCCTAAGGTAATCTCCTTTCTCCACGTTCCTCTTCTCCTGTGAGTTTTGAAACATTTAATTAAATAAATAACATTATGTGTGTTTTACCTGTCACAACAATAGTTTGTATGAGGAGGAGTGTAATTCATTCATTAGTTTATGGATCCAAACCTTTAAAGGGTTGTAAGAATGCACAAGATGTTTGTATTTCCTAGAATTTCCCTTTAGATTGTATGCTATCAGAGCTCTTTAAGCTAAATCTGTATATGTGGACAGCTCCCTATTGGCTACAATCTAAGCAAGTACAATCTTTCAAGAATGGAAGGAACAATGGTATAGCAATGGGGGGGGGGGAGGAGGCTGGAGGGGGCCATGGCCCATGGGCGCTGGCCTGCGAGGGTGGGGCATTGGCAGGAGAGACCAGGACTGATTTTCCTCAGGCCTGCACCCTGCTTGGATTGTCTCCAGCGGGGCAGGGGGCACAAATGCAGGCATTGGGGCCCAGGCACCAGAGACCCACGGTATGCCACTGGGATGGTCTGCAGTCTCAGTACTAATAGAAATTTACAATCCTAATGCTACGCTGACGTTTACATAAGCATAAGGGATGTAACTTATATAGGAACAGTACAGGTTATTTACAGATAATATAATCTATTGTTAGAGGGATTACCTCAGAGCAATTATCTCTGTCCTGCATTTTACCATGCCATTTAGTCATTATTCACTTGTTTAGTAGCCAAATTATTTGCCAGTCAGTCTTCCCTTGGTTGAGTACAATAGGAACATAAACCCTATGTAAATTCAAATGTTATATATTAAATGATTTAGCTTGATAAACTGCAGATGTACCTTTCTATATAAAGACATAGATTCTAGAAGACATGCTTTTTGATCTATAACCCAATGCAAAGAAGGGAATGATTATGTAGTCGCCTTGTTTAAAGAAGAATAAAAATAGAGATGATGAAATTGATCCTGCTTCAAGTTTTCATTTTGCTGATGATTGAATATTGACTGACTCATTTTATTTTTGGATATTTTTCATCAATTATTTTTTGCAGGATTTTTATATTCAGTTTTCCGTAAACTGGTGATACACTGTTATCTGAAGACCTCCACTTAGGTAAGGGACATTAGCTTTCTAAAAAGTGGGTTCTGGTGTCCAAATATATTACTTTATGAGGTTGAGAGTAATAAGTTACAGGCTTTGGGCTATGCAAATATAAAAATATATTTAAATATATATGTTAATATTATTGAAATTACTGATAGAAATGGGTTTCTTACCACTTGGTGGTTGTGTATTGTGGCAGAGCAGTGAAGGTGTCTTCTTATGGTGTTGGAATCAGGCTCTTTTAAATGGCCACCTGGTCTTTCAAGGCAGGGCATCTACATGTCCATTTTACTGTGCAGTTGACTAATTAGCTCTGCAGTTAATGTTACCATCCACATGTGCAGCACATTTAGGATAGCATAAACTAATTAACTCCACTGTAGGATAGTCCTACCTCACACAAGTACTATCATATGACAGAGCTATTTACTCTACTGTAATACATGTGTAGACAGTGACCAAGGCTGGCTAGGCATGAGGGTACTACAGTGTGGGGGCTGCCTGCCAGCTAGCCCTTCACTGGAGCAACCTTATGCCTCAGCCAACCCCTCAGCAGCATGTTGAGCCAGGATGGAGCAACTCCAGGTTGGCAGGCTGACCCCCTGGGCCCTCTGCCAACTAGGGCTGTGCTGTCCTAGCTCAACCTGCAGTAGTCCTAGATGCTCGTGTAAATACTGCTCCTGGAAGAATAAAATGTGGCACAAACTGCATTGGAGCCTATTTAGCCATGCTAGTTGCATGTGTAGATGCACCCAGTGAGAGTCAAATATAGCTTTTTGGCAGACAGCCAAAGATGCTGGCTGCAACCTTCCTTTTTGTGTCATTTGGCTATAAAAACTAGCATGTATTTATCATGTTAACCTAAAGGGCCATTCACTTTGTGCAGACCACTGACTTATTTTCCCCGTGATAATTCTGATTTAATTCAGAGATGACTAGAACAATTTGTATAGCTCCAAGGATGCTCATTTAATTTGTTTGAGGACCTGGAGGAGGTGCTGCAAACTAAGCAAATTAAAAAAATTATATGAATCAAGGATAAAACCAAGAGTAAGAAGGTCATGGGCCATCAGAATCAGGATGGTTCTTTGTGTCAACCATCCTTCAAATGGGAAACTGACCTCCCAGAAGTTATGTTAATGAGTATTTGTGTGAGAGGAAGTCACAATATCCATAAACAGATAATCCTATCTTTCCCTGCACTTGTTAATGAGAGGTCTGGACCAGCAGAACTTTACTGGCTGCTTTCATGCAAGATATTACAAATGCAGATGTGCATCACTTTTTAAAGGTCCTTGGGCTGTTGTGAGCCCCAGATCAGGGACAGCCTCCTCAGTGTTGGATTCATGGTGCTCAAAGCACTTGTGCAGCTGTACACTCACCTTTTAAGTTGCCATCTGGTGTAGAGGCCTGTACTGGGGATTGGCTTCTGATGCTGGGCTTCCTGCATTGACATTTATGTGATTGGGGTATGGAAGAATTTTATCCTTAATACCCAAAGTCATGTGTCCTTCTATGCACAGCTGTCTTGGAGGGATTCATTGTTTTTGAGATTGGGCATAAAATTCCTCTGATCCCAATTGCACAGTTAGATTAACATGTGCCAGGGGCCTAAGAAGGAAGCTTTATACTTGAGGCTGCCTATACATATGCTCAGGGTTGGGGGGTGGGCACTTTAATTACAATATTTCTTGGAGAGCCACTCTAATTAAAATATATTATTTTCATGTCTTTTAAGCACCTGCACATTTAAAAATGGCTGTAGGATGCATTAGCTATGCCTCATTTGATAAGGTTTAGCCAAAGCATCCTCACAGCCATTTTTAAATGCATGGAGGCTTACTAGATGTGATGCTGTGGTGATGCTAGAGCATTTTAATTAGAGTGCGGCACAGACGTCAGTAATTGAGTCTGCTCCGACATGTTCCAACTAAAATATGAATAAGAATGTGTATAGGCAGCCTGAGGTTGTAAATTTGAAATGAAGTAATTTGGTTTTAGAATTAAGATATTACACCAATTTCAAATGATAGATTCAATTTTACCTGTATTTTGATTTTGATATGAAAGTCATTTTATTTTCAATGTAGTTTAATTTTATTAGCAGCATTTTAGCTATGGTGTCATTTCCATCATTTCAATTTTATTTAAGTGTGTTGATAAATTTAATAAAAAAGACTGAATCAGATTTGTTTAAGTAACCAATATGGGTCTAGAATCTTTTAGAGCTTCATGGATATCATGAGATCAGACCTAAAAGCCTGACCAGTTTCTCCTTGTTAGTACTTTTAATTTGGTATAGCTCTTATACAATGTTATGGAACTCCTAACTTTCAGTGCAGTTAGCAGATTATACAAATCATTTTCCAACTTTTTTGGACCCTAAACTACACAGGCCTTCATTTCAGGTCTCATTCAAAGTTAACTGCAATCAACCGGATAGACCCCACTGGCTTCCAAAGGCTTCAGATCTGGAATATAATATATTGAAAATAATTGGATAGGTAAGCATGTCATTGTAGGTTAAAATATCTTCTGTGAAAACTGGCACGTGAGTAAACTTTGAAGGAACACAATATAGAGGACATCTGAAAATTTGGCACACAGCAATAGCTAAAAATCTTCCCCTTCCTGATTTCAGGCAATAAGATTTTCACTGTAATTCTACCATAAGAAATAAGTCTTGAATTTGAAAAAAAGGGAGGCGAATGGTGCACACAATGTGTGAATCACGCTGATCATATTACCATCTTAAGTACAAAGTACCATCTGGAACAAAAAATTCTGTGTGGGACAATACTGTTTTTCCAAACAAAACTCATAATTATTTTGTCAGTGTGGATTACTTCTGGCAACACAAATCAAAACACAAATCTCACCATGTGGGTCATGGGAAACAGACTCCAGCTATCAGCTTAACCACAGGTTGAGCTTGATATTGTATATTAAAAATATTTATACCCAAATAGACCTACAATTATGATAGAGAGAAATTTGATCTGAGTTTGGGGTCCTCAGTTAGAGAAGGTAGTTCAATATCATAAGCTTAGAGCTAAATCCTATTTTATCTTTATATGCTGAAGGAGCACTTAAATAGCTACAAAGCTGAGCTTTTGGCACCTGCACAGCTGGAATCCCATTTCTATTTGTGGTCAGATCGGATGACCCTGCTGGAGGTAAGGAAGTGGTGGTAAAAGTGGAAAGCCTTTAACTTTTTATTCAAATGGCTGATGGCTAGGACACTTGATTTGGCAGTAAAAGACAGAATCTAAGTCCACCTCACCTCAGAGGGGAGCTGAATCTGCATTGGCTACTTGTTAACAAAGTGCTCTAAACACTAGACCGTGTGTTAGTAACTTCTCTACATTTTACCTACTACATTCTATCACCAGGTCAACATCCTTCCTTTCCCCCCACCCTCCTGTCTCACACCTATTGTCTCCCATGGCCTCTGATCCTCACTGCCATGCATCCGCATTTTCACAGACCTGCATTTGCATATTAGCTTCTATTCCATCCAGGAGAACATAAAACACCAGCAGATTCTGCCTATGCCTGAAGAATAGTGTTTGTGCCCAAAAGCTTGCAAAGAACAATTTTTCCATCTATTTAACTGGTCTAGTCGAACATATCACAATTACCCAAAGAACCTTGTCGGTCATTACTTAAAGTATTCTCAAGCCCTCCACTGGGCAGCCAGGAGGGAAAGATATATAGGGCCTGGAGGAGATAGGCCAGCTGGAGAGACGGCAGCTCAGAAAAATTGATTCTCTGTACCAGGAAGAGGTGAACCTGGGTTTTGGCTTTGCTTTCATTGGTGTTTCTGTATTTGACATTCAGTATTTGCTGGGATAAAAAGGGTAGTGGGTTAATTCTTCCCCATTGTTGGTAGGGGGTGGGCTCGGGCCAGGACCCAGGGCCTTCTTCATTGCAGCCTGTATTTCCCACTTTTCAGCAATATGTTGTAATGGTTGGGATATAAACTAGGAATTAATCAAGAACTCTCCACCCATTGTTTTGAAGCTGAGCAGCCAGAAGGGAAATATTAAATACCACTAGGCTATTGAGTAAAAGACGTGGAAAGCCTGCCCTCCTCCTCCTTCCCCCCATCCTCCCACTAGCTGTGTTTTTTTTCTGTTTCAGGACTTATATACGTCCAGTGTTACATACGTGTCCAGGCAATTCTAGTCCACCTGAATTCCTGAGCATGCTCAGAAGGGAAGTGCAACGTGAATGTAGCTACATAGAATCTAACCTGCGTACATGCCAAAAATTGCTGTTACGCAGTTATATAAGTGCCACTTAGGTGTGTAAAAGTAAAATAAGATTTTGCCCTTAAACTGGGATTTGAAACTTAGATTGGATTTTCTTCTCAAACAATGCTGTCAATATTAAAGATTTTACAGAACAAATTGTACCCTGTATAACTTGTGCAACTTGTGTCTTCCATTACACCCTCAAGTATGCATTAGTCCCTGCTAAGCAATCATTGAGTTTCATATGTAGGTTATTTCACAATGTGACCCTCAGATTCTTTATTCCTGGTGACTAGAGCTAGCTTACGAAATCCAAGCCAACTTATTTTTATAGCTTATGTCAAAGTTCTTTTTATTTCAGTGTACAAAATGGACATAATTTTCCTGTTTAAAAATATATATTTTAATATTTTTTAATCAAAAACATCATAAAAATTTTCTTGTAGTGGTATTATAAATTTGTATATAAACAACGTTTTTATAGAAATCGATGCTGATCTTTTTCTGTGAAAAATGTCCATTTTTAAAAAAGAAAAGCAATATACTGAAAAAACTTTCCTCTGAAACATTTCTACTGGCTGTATTGATGAAGATGAAAAGGACCCAGTATGAATCTTAAGGCCCAAGGTAAGTTGGCAAGACTGGTAGTTAGAAGAATCAACCAAGATGTAATTTTTGCACTCATTTTTATGGAAATATTGCATTTTGGGATTCAGCAACAAGCTAAGTCCCATATCATTTGCCGCTTACTAATTCGCCACTTCTTTGCAATATCAGATAGCATATAAATAGTTCAGTAAAACACATGTGAATTACCAATCCCACAAATGTTCTATAACTCAGCAGTAAATCACTATTCCTTTTTCCAATTATGGTTTATAACAATGTTTTATGAGTAATGGTTTGATCTGCCTCTTTTTGACTTACATGTTGATATACGGCAATACCCAAGGTCAGTTTATGCCTTGTTCAAGTGGCCATAATGTATTTTGTAAAACACATTAACAAAATCATTTTTCAAGTTTTATAACTTTTTAACTTCGATTTTTAGCTTATAGGTGTTTTAACTTCTGAGACAGATATTTCAGTATGTATTCTTTTTAAATTTAGGAGCCCCTAGTTGTAGATAAAACTGGGCATATCTACATGTACATATTAGTGCAACACAATAAACTACAGTACAGTTCATGCTGGAGTTTATTGCTCCCGGGAGCAGCATTTACACATGTGCCTGGGACCACAGTATGTTGAGCAGGAGCAGTGCAGCCCCAGCTGGCACAGGTACTCAGGGGTCAGCCTGCCAGCCCGGGGCTGCTCTAATCTGACTCCATGTGCTGTGGAGGCACTGGCTGGGGCACAAGAGTGCTTCAGTGCAGTGTTAGTAAGCCAGCAGCACCTGGTTTGATTCCCCACCTTCATGCCCCCGCCAGCCCCATCAGCATCTACATGTACATTGCACTGGGGCTGTGCAGGGTGGGCAGCAGTGGTGAGAAGACCCCAGCATGGTTCTCTGCTTCCTGTAGAGCCAGGTTGCATGGCAGGGATTCCCCAGCCCCTGGTTTGATTCCTCAGTGCTCTGATCATTTCCCCAGCTCTTCCTGGGAGGTACCAACCCACAGAGCTGTGTACCGGGTTTCAGCAGGCTACTGCTGCAGGCTGGGGCCAATGTCAGCACTGCAGTCTTCCCAGTGCTCAGTGCAGGCTGTGCCAAGTGGCTATCACTAGCCTCAGCCTGCAGTAGTAGCCTGCTGAAACCCTGCATGCAGATCAGGGGCCCAGGCCCCCTGGGAAGAGCTGGGGAATTGAACCAAGAGCTAGATGTCAATAACAGAGCAGTCCTCCCCTTTCCCCTCCCTCTTCTTAGTTTTTGTTTCCCTGCAAGCCCAACTCCAAAACATTTCTGATTCGTTTCAGAGCTATTTTGGAGAACTCCGTTTTGATTCAGATTTGGTGTTTCGGGTGCTGAAATGGCCTGAAACACCTCTGAAATGAAATGGATGCCAAAATTTTGCATAGCCCTGAAATAAATGTGGTACATTACTACTGCACAATAGCGTTACATGGCATGAAGCGTGATGCAATGCTACCTTGCAGTAGTAATGAGCTACTGCACAGTCAGCATCACCAAAAAGCTGTTTGGCAATGCTACTTAATACTTGTGTATGCAAGTACTGAATGACTGCGCAGTAACAACTGCACAGTCAGCTCTCGTGTACACATAGCCCATAGGATTGTACTTGTATCTGGCAGTAGTAAATTAATTAGTTTACTCTGACGTAATAGCTTTGCAGTACAGTGGTGACATTTTAGTGCAAAGCTAATTAGGTAACTGTTGCAGGGCTCTTAGGTGTCCTGCGACTGAGAGGAGAAAAGGCTCAGGAGAGGCCCCTAGCGGCGGAAAAGGAGAAGCACAACTGCCAGTCTCTAAAACTGTGCCAGTGCGAGTTGCTAGGGTGACCAGGGAAGCCTGGAGCCAGGAAGGGGTGGAGCTTAGCCCTTCTTAAGCCCAGGCAGAAGGCCAGGAGTTCAGTTCCCCTCCAGTAGCCACAGGAGCAGGAGCTCTGTGGGCGAGCTGAGCAGCCCGGGGCAATGGCTGGAGCCTGACTACCCGGACGGGCTGCAATGATGCAGGGGCAAGGGAACTCTGATGGAGGTAAGCTAGAGCTCACGTGGAGCAGAGCAGGGTTTATGAGCTTGGGTTATAAGCCGGTAGGCTTTTGGGTTATGTTGTAGCCGGCGGGCTGATTCCTTTGTTTGCTTATAGTTATACTGGAGGACCGGGTGAGGCTGTAGGGGTGTGAGGAGGCCTCACAGGAGCTCCCCAGTAATTTGGGGGGTTCCTGGTGCTCAGAGGGCACAGCCAATGGTGCCAAAGAGGGCACAGCTTTGTTTGGGGGGCATGTTGGCCCAGCCCCTGAGTTAGGGGTCAGCGGAGAGCCCCAACTAGGGGGCACGAGGAAACCCGGAGTTAGGGGGCCGCGAAGAGCCCTGAAGAAGGGGTGTGAGGAGCCCCTGAATTAAGAGGCAGCGAAGAGCCCGGCGCTGAGGGGCAGTGAGGAGCCCCTGAGTTAGGGGGCAGCGAAGAGCCCTGGTGCTGAGGGCAGTGAGGAGCAGAGTGAGGGGGCAGTGAGGGACCCCGGGAGTGAGAAGGGGCATCGAAGAGCCCTGAGGGCAAGCAAAGGGCCGGGACCTAGTACCATGGCCCTAGTGAGAGCATTCCAGTACCATCTGCGAGGCTTGGGCTGCGGTGCAGGGGAGGAAAAGGAGCTGCAGACAGTGCCCCCTGCCATCGGGGTGTGTACAAATGGGCAGCTTCCTGCTAAGTTTCATCATTCTTCACTTATAAACAAGATCAAGACGTGGCAGGCGAGAATAGGCGGGCGGTGGGCCCGTTGCAGGAGTCCGGAGTTGCACGCGCGGAGAGACTCCAAAAACAGGACTCCTGTCATAGTAACTCCACAGTAAGTGTCTTGTGTAGTTGTACTTGCTGATCTAAACATATAACCTTGCTATAACCCTTTTCCTTTATCTCCCTTCATATTTCTTGCTACCTTCACTTGCTTCATTTTGCTTCAAGTAAAGTTAGCTACTCATCAGTTTGGAACCTCTATCTTCCAGTGTATTTTTCTTCAGGACATACAATGTGGCTTTAATTTGAGGACACTTTGGAATGCCAATTCAATATGAATAATAATTAATATTAATTAATCATTTCCTATGGGAAGATTGGTGCAAATACTGTTTCTGTCCAGCCTCAGGCTTTATTTTGGCTACTCTGTCTATTTTATGGATTTACAGATTATAAAGTCATATTTCCTTGTCATCATCTAGTCTGACCTCTTGTATGATGTATCCTGTAAGTCCTGGGACTTTCTTGAATTAAATCTTGTTTAAACTGGAGAACTCTTTAAAAAAATGTCAAGTCTTCATTTAAAAGTTGTCAGTTATGAAGACTGTGTTGTCAGTTATGAAGCTTTGACTGAACATTTTTGTTGCTCCCTTCAAAATGTTTAGTATTCGGGAATGTGTATACCCATAATCCACCAATATTTGCCCTTCCATATTTAATTGTGTGATTTCCTCAGCCTTCTTAATTGTTATATGGTTCACTTGCAAGACCGGATCTTTTGGTAACAAACTGCAAATATGCCAAAAAAATGGTAATTTGCTGCTTACAGTAACACACTATTTATGATAGGGGTTATCCTATGAAATTATGAAATGAGCCTCTGAAAATGATGCCTCATTAGCATTATACTACTTCCTAAATACATGCCAAATCCTCTCTGAATTCCCTTCCCATTAAGTAGTATCGTAAATCTGCAGCACTTCCAGGTGTTCTATGTAGACAAATGCTATTACCTGCTGTGGCAGGGCACTGTTGATGCCCACTACTTTAAGGGCTGAGACAAGCAGCCAGCAGGTGCTTGATTGCAGTGGCCATTTTAGAAACATCACCTGGCTGCAAGTCTGAATGCAGCATCCTGGAGGGAAGGGCAGGAGCTTAAGGGAATAGTTTGGAGGCTCTGGGTCCTGGGCATGACTTAAAACTGCACCCTGCTTGGCATGGGTGGCCTGGTGGGACTCCTGGTGGGGCTTCTGGTGGTGCGGGAGTCCCCAGGAAATACCAGGCCAGTTACCACCCTGGTGAAAGGTGGGTCAGGGGGCCTTAATAATCCCAGGTCTCACAACCATGTGGGTTACCCCATAGTAGGACCAAGAAGGTGGACCTGGGTTAGAGAGTGGGCTAGAGGATCAGAAGCCTGACTTGAAACATCCTCGACTGGTCAATGCTGGGGCCAGGACCAGAAGGGTCAAAAGGGCGAGGGTCCCACCACAAGGGATTCCCAGAGCTGAGGGCCTGGGGTTTCTGAATGGCCTTGGAGATGAGTCTAAGGCCTGTTAGAGGTCCTGGGAGGGGCACACCTGAAAGGGGGAAGAGTTGAGGGAACTAGGCAGCCCAGAATGAGGGCGGGGTTGGCCACCTGATTGGAGGGATCCAGTTGGGATCTGGATTGGAAGATTCTGGGACCCAGTGTGGGTCCGGTGATGTTAAGAACAGTGGATGCCACCTGTGAGGTTTGGGCTCAGTGTAGGGGAGGAACAGAGCCACAGGGAGTGCCCCCTGGCATCGGGGCAAGAATAAGCAGCCTCCTGCCTAATTACCATCATAATTATATATCATCAAGGCATGGCAGGAGAGGAGGCAGGCGGTTGCCCATAGAAACAGGTGGGTGGGCTGGCATGAGATCTGACCCTAAGCTTTCCCCCTGTTACACCTGCATTTGATGTGTCTTCTCCAAAGTTCCTGTTTTCCTGATAAATTGCAATCTGTTGCTTAAATGCTCTGAAAAGATAAGAATAATTTACAGTGGCTTAATTTATGAAGTTTTCTTGCAAATCCAATTAATTTGAAGAATTGACTTGCTCCATTTTTACTTCAATATAATCCCTTTAAAATAGTGGTTAGGAGGCAGTTTTGTCAGAACACAAGGCACAGTAATTTTTATTAACCTCAGGAGCATTCAGTTCAGTGTTAGTCTGCTTCAGCTTCTGGAAACACACGGATTATGAAAGAGCATTTATTGTGTATATTTCCTTTCTAAAAAACATGTACTAGACCTATTGGACTATTAGTTGATAAGTGGTATGTTCATTGATCAGAGTATAATGATTTCCATATAATTTTTTTGTGACACTGGTAATAGCCATTAGAAAGTAAAAGGAAACATTGGTTGTGAGAGTTGTCCCTTTCAAAACCAGTGACTTGTAGCCCTGAGTGCATGGCCAAAGAAAGTATTTATGTTCAGTATTTATCCCAATGGTTAGGTTTCAAATGAACTAGATACACTGAAATCAATTGTGTTTTCCAAATTTAATAATATAAATGTCCAGTTAATTCTGTTTATCATGAGTCAATTATTTACTTCTTCCTTGTACAAGATAACACTTTTCAATTCTGGATTGAAAATTTTAATATTGCATCTATAGAATTAAAAGCCTGATTTTTGCAAATTATTTGTATTTTATTTAATTATATGATTTTAAAATAACTTGGCCAATCACTAAGTATTTCTGGCAATGGTCAAGAATTCTAGAAGTTTCTAGATTCATAGATGCTAGGGTCAGAAGGGACTTCAACAGATCACCAAGTCCGACCCCCTGTCTGGGCAGGAAAGAGCCTGTGTATAGGGCTGCTGCTGAATCGGCCGAATCTCCGAATCAAACAGGCCCCATCCCATGCCCACTCTGCCAGCCCCATGAATGGCTGCCCTGCCCTGCCACAGCATCCTGGTGCTTGAAAAAAAAAAAAGCCCCGCACACACTGGCTGCTGCCAGGCACGGGAAGGGGTGTTTATCCCCACTGCTCCCCACTGCCCCGTGCTGTGTGGGGGGCTCTGCCAGAAGCCCCCAGAAGACCCGTTAGCCACTGTAGCAGCTGGTGGGTGCGATGCTTTTTTTTTATTAAAGATCCAGGATGCTGGTGCTGGGTTGGGCAGCCATTGGGAGGGCTGGGAGGACAAGTAGTGGGTGGGAGCTTGTGGCAGAGCCTCCCACACAGTGGGGGGAAGTGGGCCTTTTAAAAATTTTTTTTAAAGAACCAGGAGCTAGGCCTGGGCAGGGCAGCCATTGACAGGGCTCAGAGAAAGGGCAGGGGTCAGGGGGAACTCAGGGGTGCTGGGGGAGCAGGCAGGGGATGGGGCCTGGGGGGGGTCTCCCCATGATCCCCTCCCCCCACCATCCCCCACCTCCCATCCCCCACCTCCAACCTTCACCCCACCCGCTACTTACTAGCATGGAGTCCGGGTCCAGCTCCCTGTGGTGGCAAGCAGAGACTGCCCAAGTCTCTGAATCTCTCCAAAGCTCTCCAAATCTTTTCCAAATCAAATGGAGAACTTCAAATCAATTTGAAGCTTTTTACTAGTCTCGTGATTTGATTTGGATTTAGAGATTCAGCTGCTAAATCAGGCCTAATATCCTCCAAATCAAATCAGCACCCAAAGCTTTGCACAGCCCTTCTCCCTCTCTCTCTCTCTTTCCCTATATATATATATATATATATATATGTGTGTGTGTAGATCTATATAGAACTATAGAGATATCTATAGATATAGATATTACAGTGGTGTTTCATTTTAATCATGGAAAAATGTGGGTTTTGCGTTACATTTTTTAATCCAAAAATTGGGGTTGTTGTTTTTATCAGAGAAAACCCAGTCATGAGTCATGTTGAAACATACTCCCTCAGTTGTCTTTGGAACTATTCTGACTGCACATGCTATTCTATTCTCATACTATCACACTACCCCAATGAAGTATTTTCCACTCTTCGACTGCCATTTAACTTAAACTAATTGGATATTAACTTCACATAATTTACTTCATTACAGAGTGTGGTTTCCAATAATTTAGACTCAGAACATCATGTACTGCACAGGTCAACTCTGAATTTTAAATTAGGTAATTTCATTAAAATTATAGATATGAAAAAGAATACCTAATTTTAAGTTAATGCAGTTCAAATTCAAAATTGCACTGATAGCTTC
Source organism: Crocodylus siamensis (assembly GCF_052110815.1). Lineage (NCBI taxonomy): Eukaryota > Metazoa > Chordata > Crocodylia > Crocodylidae > Crocodylus > Crocodylus siamensis. The sequence continues at coordinate 21,017,694 of NC_143395.1, forward strand.
ATTTTCCTTATGAAGTATTTTGTTTTAATTTTGATAATATGTCTATCTCCTTCCAGTGGCATATTCTGTAAGCATAGTGGATGAGTTTGTGCCATCATTACTCATAATAAGTAGCATCTTTTGCAATGAGTTCTCTCAAAGATTTCTTACGGAGTAGGGTTGCACTCAGTGTGAACAAGGATGGCAGAACTAGAATACACAAAACTTGCCTGTTTATATAGAAATAAATATGTGTCAATGCTCAAAATTTCAACACACTAAGAGATGTGGTAAACAGAGAAAAATACTTTTTAGCAACATGACCTTGCCATTCAGAATGTACTTTGGATGTATGTCAAGTACCCTTTTCTATCAGCAGCACATTTGGACTCTTGCTTAAGTGTAAGAGGCAACCCCCATGGTATTTTGAAATAATAAAGGTCTACTTGACTATCCATGATTCAGTCTCTTTATACATGTACTTCCCAAAGGTATGGATTACTTCTCAGCAATTTCTGGGCTATTGCTACAAATAAAGTGTAGTTTTATTGGTTTTTACTTCTTATGGCATGGCTATTAGGTGTCATTACTTGACACGACTTCATGGTATGATACAGAGTTCATTGCAGTGTTAGTGAATGGCCACCAGGGGGTGGTATGTACCTAGTCCAGGGGTGAGCAAAATATGGCTTGCAGGCCACATCCAGCCCACCAACAGATTTGATCTGGCCAGCAGGGGGATGGCTTTCAACTCATTGGATTTGACCCTCTGGTGGCTTATTGGATCTGGCTACATGGTACCAGGCAAGCAGGCAGACAGGACTGCTTCCATCCAGTGGCAACAGCCCTTGATGCACTGGCATCAACTGTGGACCTGAGTGGTGCTTCTGCCACAACAGGAAGCAGCAGCTGTGGATGCCACCAGCAGGGCAGGCTCAGGAGCCCTGACACAGAACCTCCTGGCAGCAACCATAGCTGATGCTGCCATCCTCCCAGAGTAATGGATGTTCCCACCTGGATCCCTGACCTGAAACCTGCTGGCAGTATCAGCTGTGGACCCAGGTAGGAGCTTTTGTAGTGTTGGGCAGGTGGCACTTTCATAGTGTTGGGCACGTGGCAGCATCAGTTGTGACATTGCCAACAGGTTCTGTGTTGGAGCTCTGGAACCTGCTGGCTGTGTCCACAATTGACATTGGTCCCTGCCTTCTGTGGTGGAAGTCCCCATATGGGTCCAAAGCTGAGCTTCAGGGCTCCTGATGAACTATAGCTCCAGCCAGGTAGTGGAGAGAGGGAAGGAGGGAGAGAGTAAGAGATGAAGAGAGAGAGAGAGATGGATGTGACCTTCAACAAGTCCTTAAAACTTGTTAGGTGGCTCTTGAGCCAAAAAATTGTCCCCCTGTCCTAGCCTAATTTCAGGTTTCTGTTCCTCCTTCTACTAATACTGGATGCATCTACACAAGACGTTTATTGTGGAGCTGCCTAATTCATTCTGTAGTAAAGTCTCAGTGTCTACATGTGTGGCTATTAGGACACAGGAAACTAATTAACTCCACCTTTAAATACAAATACTATCCTGAGTTGGTGTTCTTTACTCCACAGCAACACATGTGTAGATGCTGATGAACAGGGCTCCTGGTTTTCTCTGACAAAAACAGTTCCAAATTTTCAAAAAATAACCCCAAATCCACATTTTTCCATGACTGAATCACCACTAAATATCTATATATTTAGAAAATGTGAAACTTTTTTTGTCAGTGAAAACCAGGATCCCTGCTGATGAAGTTGACTGGAGCATGAGGGTGCTTCAGTGTGGGGGCTGTCTCCCAGTTAGCCCCATACTGGAGCACCATCATGCCCCAGTCAGCCCCTCCACAGTATATTGAGCCAAGTCAGAGCAGCCCTGGCCTGGCAGGCTGGTCCCCCTTGGTACCTTGCCAGCCGGGGCTGCTCCAGCTCATCTCAATGTGCTGCTCTCCTGGGCACACATGTAAATGGCACACCCGGGACAACAAACTCCAGCATGATATGTGCCAGAGGTTATTGCTCCATGCTAATAGCATGTGTAGATGTGCCCATTGAGTTCAGTAAAGAACTATTCCTTCACTTCACTGAAGTCTCTGTGGTGGTACCATGGCTGGGGGTGCCCAGGTGTGTGTGTAGGGTAGAGTGGCTGTCTGGGTCCCTGCTTTTAGGTTTCCAAGAACTGGGTGCTTCAGAGCAGCTGGAGCTTCTCAAGGTCACTTTTCCCCAAGCCATTCATCAGTTTGCTTCGGGTCTTGGAAACTGACTACAGTTCAATGCATCTCAGGCTGATTTGGGAGCGGAACGGTGGCCACATCCAGGGGGGTGGGAGGGTTGGGGGCCTCAGCCCTTCTTCAGTGTCCCTGGTGGGTTGGGAGCTCAAGGAGAAACAATCTTTGGCTTTTAAAGAGCTGGTCAGTTTCCTCCAGTGATGACAGTGGAGTGCTTGGGCAGCATCTCTGAGCCACCAGTCCCCAGGCACACAGAAGTGGGGGTCCAGGAACCACCCACCTCATATGGCCACTTCCCATCCCAAATAGGCCTGGGTTGCACTGAACCCTGGCCAACTGCCACCAGTGGAGGAAAACTGACCAACTCCTTAGATGCAGTGGAGAGCTGCCCCCGGAGCCCACAGCCAGGGTCACTGCAGTTAAGTGCAGGCCATAGAGGCAGGTGTTACATACTAGAATATCTAATTTGCTGTGTGGTGGTTGGGGTCGAGGAGTGAGGGATGCCTGGGGCCAAACAGACATTATTCATGGAAAGCTTTGTGTCCATAAATAACACTGAAATGGTTCATGGATAACTGGTTCAAAATAATACTTGATTATCCAGATATATTTTAAAAACAGTTCTTCAGATTTAAACCTTCCTAAATTGGCTTGGATGTTCATATGCTCAAGATTTACATTGGTCTAAGTGTCATGTCTGTCTGCATTATAGTACAAAGTCATGCATTCACACAAGAAAAGTTTTCAGTTTACTTTATGTTCTGAACTAAGGTTTGGATTGATTCTTATTATGCCTCTTTTATCTATATCCACTGAGACTTTGTACTTCTGTCTCCATTTACCTGTCAGAGCCTGAAAAATGTTAGGTCCAGGACATTCAATCTAACCTCTCATTTTACCTCTCCCATTGACTCTGTTACCCTTTTAGCTGACAGCTTCAGTGCCATGCAGCTTGACAGCTCTCAGCTGACATGGGTGGTCTGCAAGCTGACACTGCTAAATGAACTCAATGTTAAGGGTCAGAAGGCACAAGACAATCAAGAAGAGGGTAAAACTGCTTTTAAAGCTTTTTTCTAAATCAAAATTGAGAACAGGAACCAAAAGCCCAGAGTTCAGAGAGGAAGGAAGGCAATTTTAGTTTTATTAATTAAAAACATAGTTGCATTTAAAACAAAGAAACTGAGCTGTTTCAGTTAAGTAATGGTAGCTGAATCACAGAGATTTCTCAAGTAGGAATGGTTGGCAGAAAAGAACTGGTGGCTTGAAAGACAGCAAAGGATTATTAAACCCTATTGATCATTAATCTCCAAGAGAAGAACCAAGATGAGAGAACTGTTGTTGTTAAAAACTAAAACAAAGGGGAAAAACAGCTGTATACAAAGCATTGTGCTGATACCATTTCACTTGATCCTGCATCTGTATGCAGTAATGAATAATCAGTAAGTTAGCCATTCACAACATAGCTTATCATTTATCTCTCATCTATGGCAGTAATGAATGAAGAGGTCACCTCTAATTCCTCATACTAATGTGGTTACTCTGGTAAGATAAGCTTCCCAGCTTGTGAGGAACAGCAGCTACCATTCAGAGGAGTTTTAGAAAGACCAAAGTTATTTTAGTCAATCACAGAGCTTAAGATTACACAGGGAAAAGCATTTTTAGAGATCCTGTCTCTGCTGAGTCCAACAGCAATAGCACTGATTGAAACACATTTCAGTGCAAACATACTTGTCAACATATACAGTGTGTTACCCAATAAAAGTTGTAACGATCAAGTCCTAGGAAACAAACTTTTTAGAATGAAGTTACTATCTGATTGTACAGACCTTTTCTCTTCAGCATTCCTAAGAATACTGCTCAGGTTTTAAAGCCAAGCACTCAAAGTTAGGAAATACCAGAAAGAAGCTTACATGTGCAACTCTAATTTCCCTCTCTTGTGTATCTGTATCATGCAATCTTTAAGTACATGATCACATAATGTTTCTACAGGTCCCCATCTCCCCTGCCTTATTCAGTGCACTGGACAGAACTACTCTGGGGATGAATCAGGGTTGTGCAGTGAACAAGACTTGGCTCTAGGACTCCTGCTTCATTAGTTACTGAAATTAGATGGCATGTAGTAAATGAGGAAGGGACTGCAGGAAGGGAAAGGATTGGAGTTATTTGGAACACAACACAGTTAATAACATTTAATTTCCTTGAACTATGTGGCTGAAGTCCAGAGCTCTCTGGTGACTTCCAACCAGACAGGTAGGGGGAGAGGTCAATCAAAAAAACTGAGCTTTTTGAGCTGCAGGCAGCTGCTTTTAGTGTTCATTTCATGAAAATGTAAAAAAGGTAGGGGTGCACTGATAGAGATTTTGGGCATCGATAGAGATAGCCGATGTTTAAAGAGGTGTATCGGTCAATACTGATCTGATTTCCAATACAGCTGTGTCCAGGTGGTGAGTCTGTTGTGGTGGAAAGGGAAGGGGGAAGGAAGGGGCATGGGGAGGCGTATCAACCCCCTGCCACAGTGAGGGAGGGAATGGGGCAGGCACTGCCCAGCCGGGGTGGGGTGGGGCACAGGAGAGAGCCATGGCTCATCCAGCAGGGCACACAGAGGGGGTGCGGTTCCTGCCATTGTATGCATCCCGGGAGAGCATGGGTGGGGGGGGAGGTGTGTGCCCCCAGATCTGCATGGGGTGCAGTGGGGCGGGTCATGCTGGACTCTTGCTGGATGGGGGGGAGGGATGGGCTGCACTGTGCTTGGGGTGGGCAGCAGCAGCACTGGGAGGGGAACTACAGCAAAATTGGGGTGGCTGAATCCCCCCCATAGCCCACTTCTCAGTGCTGCCACCACCCACCCTGAGTGTAGCCCATACCACCCCAGCACCCTCCCCACTGGGAAGAACCTGGCATGGCCCTCGGCCTAAGCCTGCCCCATCCCTCACTGATCCAAGGGCTCAAGTCCCTGCCATGCCCTCCGGGGAGCTGCATCCCCCCTGCCCCCATATCCCCTGGAGAGCTGCAGCTTCATCCCATGCCCTGTCCTGCCCTGGCTGGGCAGTGCCTACCCCAGCCCCCGCTCTCTCCCTCCCTCACCACAGGGGGTTTTGATTTGTTCCCCTTTCCTCCTCCTCTTCCCTCTTCCTACCCTTCCACCACAACAGACTTACCAGCTGGACACAGCTCTCCAAGATGCTGGGCTGCTCTCCACTCCATCTATGTGCTCTGCTGTGTCTGTGTGCATGCATGGGTATTTATCAGCCAAAGTATTGGTCACATGAGGCCAATTTCTGGTATAGTCAATTTTCTTTATATTGGTGCTGATCCAATATTGGACTGAAGCATTGGTGCACCTCTTAAAAAAAAGGGTTTTGGTTTCACTGCTGTACAGAACCAAAACAAAAGCTGAAAGCAACACAAAATGGGTTGTTATCCTTAGGACAGTATCTTGCCTAAAACAGTTGAATGTGGCCCTTAATAAATTAATTCTGTCCCTCCTTTGGCCAAAGAGTTCTGCATGATGCAAGGCAAGTCACCTCAACCAGACGTTTACTGGTTATCACTAATTGTATGCATCATTTTCTGAGTGTCTGGCTTGAGAACCAAGACCCTGAATAACAGAATTGCTGGACATATACTCAGTTTGGGGAGCTGCAAAACAATAGGTACCAAAATTAGTGGATTCTTTTCACCTTAATGTTTCCAAACCTCCGTCCGCCATTTGTAACCTGGGGATAATCAGAAGAGGCACTGGAACAATGCAAACCATGCAATTACACAAGAAACCAAGCTGGCCAGGAACTCCTACATTGTGGCCATGTTTACTATGGTTGTCTAACAAAAAGCAGAGACCTGAACCTTTGCATGGTATTGCCAAAAATTAAATAAATCTCTCTGAGCCCAGATGAACACCACATGAGTCAAATGTGTGGCTAAAAAATGGGGATGCCTGACATCTTCCCTTTCTCTCAGACTTAAGCACCCATCTGTCACTAGGATTTACAACCTCAAACCCATTCCTGGACTTGAGTGCCTACATGGTCCCTTTAGGTACAGACAATTTACTCTTTTTTTTGTTTGTTTGTTTGTTTTTGTTTAAAGCCATGGGAGCACATGGGGGTATTTCAAGTAGCCTAGTGGTAACAGTCCACTAGAACACAGGAGACTGGGAACCTAAGTTGTTGCTTTGCTCAACCTGGATCATAAAACCCACAGGCATTTGAACACATGATGGGTCGTAGCCCCGTAAATTGAAACTGTGGGTTTATAATCACAATGCCCCATTTCAATTTAGGGCTTCCGTCACTGTTACGGTGAGGGGCCAGATCCTTTTTTTTTTTTTTCCTCCTTGAAGAGCCTGCCCACCTCTCCCACAGCTGCAGGGGTGAGCTGCTGGTGGGCTGAGTGTCTCCTAAGCTATGGTGGGCCCTGGTCCTTCCCTCCATGGTGGCGGTGCCCCCCAGGGCTACCTGTGTGGTTTGCTAGGAGGTGAGTGCCACCCAGGGGCTGCTGCTGCCATGGAGGGAGGGTCTGGGGGCCGCTGCAGCTCAGGGCCTGCCAGCAGCGCAGGCTGGAGAGGCTGGCAGGCTCCACAGGAAAAAATGAAAAAAGGGCTGGGGGTTTTTTTTTGTGTCTTAAGTGGAGCCTGCCTATGTGAGCCCCAGAACTGAGGGGAGCCTGGCTCACCTTTCAGAGCTTGGGTTGAATCCCAGGCTTGAGATCCTGCTTTTTGATTAGTGGTGCCCATCCACCAATCAGGAGGCAGCAAGAGAAATAGCATCATGTCCCTTTCCTGAGGAGAGGGGGAGAATAGCTCCCCTGGACCTGATTGAAGACTGCAAACTGTCAGGTCTGGAAGACTTCAGGGGGCGGAGCCCTGGAGCATATAAAAGGAGCTGCATGCTCAGCATGAGGGCAGATGCATTGGGGACTGAGAAGACAGAAGAGCAGGGCTTAGAAGAGCTGAGAAGAGCTGCTCAGCAGGGCTCAGCAGTAGCCCAGGAAGAGCCCTTGAAAACTTCTATCAGTGGGGAGCATGGCACAGCTCCAGCAGTTGGGTTCTTGGTGTGCAGCATGGTGTCCAGACCCTGGGAGCTGTGTGAGGCAGCTCAGGTCTGCAACCTTTGGCATGTGGCCAGAGATACGGTGCACAGGCTGGTGCATGGAGTAGGATCTTTGGAGCCCATGGGGTGGCTCAGGTCCTCAACCCCCAGAATGAGGCTGGGAGCTCGGTGCAGGAGGTGCCGTATGGAAGGTGAGAGACCCTGGGAGCTGCTTGAGGTGGCTGAGGTCTACAACTGCTGACATGGGGCATCAGCTCAGTGCAGACGATGCTGCTCAGGGGGTCTGGGAACAGACTGAACGCTGGTGCTGCACAAGGCTGTCCAGGCCTCCAACCCCTAGCAGAAGGTGAAGCACCCACTACACACAGCATTGCATGTGGCCCTCAGCCAGGACAGCGGCAGCAGAGTCAGGCAACAGAAGAACCCAGTGGGGAACAGACTTGACCTGGAGAACAAGAGGCAACCCTCTGGGACTGTGAAGTAATAAGTTACCCTGGAGAGAAGGTCCCCAACGGGGAAGGACCCCCAGAGGGTTGTGAAGGGGCACCACATGGGCCGCTCCTGGGTGTTAGCAGTGGAGCTTAGGAGTCTTTGGGTCTTTCTCTCCTTTTTCTTTGCCCCCACCTCTTTCCCTGTAGTGGTAACTTGGGAGTGGGGCCCCTGCCCTGGAGGGAACCCAGGTAGTCTAAGGACTGCTGATTTTATTTGTGGACTGTGCCTTAGTTTATGTGAATAATTTGAAGTAATAGTTTGTAGATGAATAAAGTTATAAAGTTGCCCAATGAATATTCTTTGGTCTGGTTTGTTCTATTGTTCATCTGTATTTTAAACGATAACTGGGTATGTGTATATCTGTGTGTGTGTGTGTGTGTGTGCGTGTGTGTGTAATCTATATCCTTACCCTTTAATGGTTTTGTTGTAATAATAAACCTGTATACAGTTAAGTAATTGATTGACTGGACCTGACTCTATAGGGGACGGAGGCAGTTGCTGGGCTATTGTGTCCCTCCACAGCACACTGCCCTGCCAATAATTTCCTTAATTGGAGAGTGAACTACAAACTCATGTACACTGGGGCTACACTAGGTAAGTGCAAAATGTTTAATAAAATAAAACTCCACTTATTTTTGTTGGTCTTTAAGATCAACTTCATATCATTTCATGACTATTTAGTGTTCATCAGCTGCTTTGAAAACAGAAAGCACACTATAAATATAATTATTAGATGAATAAAAAAAACCTGACCATATAATATGAATACATCACAGGCGTATGATTTTGTCCCTTCTTTTGGGCCTCTCAGCACACCCTCTGATTTTTTGCAACTGTAGTAGTAGTTCTGGATCAAAAGCTTGCAACAGGGTTGCATTCCAAAGTCTAGTTCAGAGTTTGACATTGATGCTATAAATGCCTATGACACAGCTCGAAGAGAGTAACCATTTATAGAGATTAACTAGTTTGGTATAGTGCCCTGTAAGCTGCAGTTTAATGAGCTGGAAAGTCTCATTTTTACAAATACTAAAATTTAAAAGGACTAAAGGGACAGAAGACTATACTCTACTGATGTTTTCCTGAACAAAAGACATATATCTCATTGACAACCAGTGTTATCCAACAATTTATAACATGCCTGTACACCTAATAGTCACTTAATTTGAACATCAGTGGAAAAACGAGATGTCAGAACACATTTTTCAGCTTGCTAGTGGTATTTTCCAAATTTGAACGAACAACAGTAATGCTAGCCTATGAAAAATCTTGGAATGATTTACTAATCCCCTTGTTTATGGTCTGTACACCAAAAGTATACATTTAAAGATCCTCTTTTATTCATGATGTCTAATGTTCAATCATGTTTATTTTAGGGGGAAAAATGGATTTGGCTTGACTGGATTTTTATCTGCTGTAAATCAGGAGTAACTGCACTAAATCTAACAGATTGAAATTGCATTACAAAATGTGATGGCAAGTAAAATGAGAATCAGGCCCATTATTCCTTACAGTAGCTCTGGTTTGTTAATTAAAGGCTAGATTGTGAATTAATGATCTATTCTGGGAAAGGGGAGCATAATGTTGCATTATCCCTTGAGCAGCCCAGGAGGGATCTGCCTCCCCGTATCCCCAGGGAGGGAATAAATGTGCTGGGTCTATCCCCAACACAGCACATAATAGTTAATAAGGCAGCAGTGCTATACTCTCTCCCACCCAGCTGTGCAAAGTGGGGATACAGCACTTTCATGGAGCTTGTTTTTCCATCTCTCCTGAGTAGGATGTGGAGTAATAGGATGGTACCTCATTCCCTCCTACATTCATAAGTAACTGAAAAAGCTGGCACACACTCTGGTCCCAATGCATTAACCTTCTCTGGCTGCATCCAGACAAGCGAGTACATGCCTGTTGCAGCATCTCAAAGCAGTTTGAGAAATCACAGTATTAAAAAAAAAAACACTGGAAAAAGGTGGCACAAGGCGTGCTCCTGGAATGTACCCTGAAGCACTGGAGGCTATGTCCTCCAAAGAGACACTCTAGAACCCAGCCAAAGTGTTTCTATGCCTGTTGCATGCTCCTGCTGCTCCATCACACTGCCTCAGTGTACTGGAGAAAATAGAAGTGGGGCAAAACTGGCAGCAGTATTTCAGATCTCCCTGGGAACCAGGCTCTGTCCCCGGTAAGCAGGGACATGGGGCTGGAGGGACTGTGTGGGTGAGGGGACTGTGTGTGGGTGGGGGGACTGTGAGGTGGGTGGGCTGTTTGGGAGGGGTGGGTCCCCTCCTCTGCCCCACAGCACACAGTCCCTGCCACCCCCAGTGGCAGCAGACAGCAGTGGGCTCTCAGAGTACTTGTAGCCCACTGCATGCAGAGCCCCTCAGTTATGTGGGGCACCAGGGATTACACCTGGTGCATGGAGCTGGCCCAGCCCACTGCTGCTCACCTACAGGCAGAATCAGGCCAGGTCCTGCTGCTGGCACTACATGCAGGAGCCATGCACCATCGGGCTGAGTCAGCTCCTGTCTCCATGTGCCTGCTAAATGGAGGCAGGAGCCAGCCTGGCCCTGTGTGCAGTGCCAGGAGACCTTGGTGGCAGCAGGAGCTGTCCCAGTCCTGCTCAAAAGTCTGTGCCAGAGGGCTGGGCCAGCTCTTTGCACCATATGTAGACACCAGGTCTCAGACAATGCAGTGTACCACCAGGAAGCTCTGTTTGCAGCAAGCTGTGACAGCCCCAAGGACCTGCTGCTGGCTGCTCCTTCACCCCATGGGTGGGGAGTGGCCATGTGGCAGGCCCTTCCAGCCCCCCATGAACCCTGCAAACTCCCCCAAACCCACACCCCCCCAAACCCCACACATACCAACTTACAAACCCCATGCCCACGAGCCCTCACAAAATCTACCCACAGAACCCACATCAGAGTTTCAGAGTTTCTAGGGTCAGAAGGGACCTGAGTAGATCATCTAGTCTGACCCCCTGCCATGGCAGGAAAAAGTACTGGGGTCAAACGACCCCAGCAAGGTGTACATCTAGCCTCCTCTTAAAGACCCCCAGGGTAGGAGCCAGCACCACTTCTCTTGGAAGTTGGTTCCAGATCCTAACTTCCCTGACCATGAAGTAGCACCTCCTGATATCTAGCCTAAATCTACCCTCTGCCAGCTTGTGACCATTATTCCTGGTCACTCTTGGCAATGCTCGGGGGAACAGGGACTTCCCCACTGCTTGCTGGTCCCCTCTGAACCACATCCATGAACCCCATGACCACCCACCCACATACACATCCACAAACCCCACATCCCTCCACAAACCCCACCCTCACAAACCCCACACTCACCCCTACATCCACCCACATTTAAAACTGTAAATATATCAATAAAAAATTGCCCAACTGATCTCTCTATATACGGGCTTTTCATTTTAATCTCAGAAGAACATGGATTTTGGGTATTTTAATGAGAGAATTTGGGTTTTTTATCAGAGAATGTGCTGTTTTTAAACAGGGAACACGAAGATGCCCTATTCTCAGAATCACATGGTCTGTCATGCATTTCACTTGGTTTGACATGGCAGGTCATGTTGTTTGGGGAATAAAGACTAAATTTTCTGCAGACCACAACTACATGACTGTCTTAATGTCTTCCAGCAGCTGGAGACTGAACTAGAGTTGTCATCGTTCAAGGCCAGCTGTACCTTTTACTCCCACTGATTTGAATGCCCACACACAGTTGTGCCCAGGCTTGTGTTTTTCCCCACATGGGGTGGAATAATGTTACCACCTGCCTTTAGTTTTATTCTGAGTCCCAGTACCCTGCAGATCAACTGTCCTTATCTTAGCAAGTGCACTAGTCTTCAGCATTTCTGGTTCTCCCCTGTGTGAGTCTCTAACCAGTGCTGAATAGCGACTAGTTTTCCTAAAATTGTGTGTTTATTTTGGGTGAAATAACAGGGGTGTTGCATACCAAACTGGAAAGAAGAAGGAAGAGGGGAAAAAAAGACTTCTGATAAGACATCTCCTAGGAAACATTCCAAGGTGGTTAGAAGACCATTCCTGAGCTACTCACTTTCAAGCTTTTGACAAGCTACACATCCCTCTTGCCACTATGAAGAACCAAAAGACCCAGAAATAAAAAAAAAAAAATACTTCTGGCTGTCCAAAAGAACCATTTGCTAGAGAAGTTGGCAATTGTCTCGGAGACACTAAAGGGAGACCTGTCCAGAGGCTGTGCCAAGGGAAGTCAAAGCCTTTGGGTAAAGCCAACCTGAGTTGGACTTCATTACTGTAAAATCCTTTTTCTCTTATTTTATGTTTTGTTCCCTGTTTTAACATAAAACAAAACTTTGGTTTGAGAGGGAAAACTAGTTGCTATTCAGCACTGGCTAGAGACTCACACAGGAGAGAACCAGAAATGCTGAAGACTAGTGCACTTGCTAAGATAAGGACAGTTGATCTGCAGGGTACTGGGACTCAGAATAAAACTAAAGGCAGGAGGTAACATTATTCCACCCCATGTGGGGAAAAACACAAGCCTGGGCACAAGTGTGTGTGGGTGTTCATATCAGTGGGAGTAAAAGGTACAGCTGGCCTTGGACCATGACAACTCTAGTTCAGTCTCCAGCTGCTGGAAGACATCAAGACAGTCATGCAGTTGTGGTCTGCAGAAAATTTAGGCTCCATTCCCCAAACAACATGACCTGCCATGTCAAACCAAGTGACATGCATGACAGACCATGTGATTCTGAGAATAGGGCATCAAATTCCTCAAACCCCAGTTGTGCAACTGGCAGCTGCCAACACAGGAAGTGCTGCATCAGGAGTCTGAGCCTTGTGTATCTGGGGTTCCCTAATGTTGGGCTCATGGTTCCTCCCCACAATACAGCAGGGATTGGGGGAGCTCCCCCATCCCTCACTGCACATGCTTAATCAAAGAGGCAATCAGTGCGAGCAGCAAGGGGTGGTGGAGTTCTCTCATCCCTAGCTGCTCACACTAGGCATATCTATATGTGCACTTTTATGCCTATTTAGTCTATTTTAATGAGCATTAAAGCATCACTAAAAATGTGCTTTTTAGTTAATGTGCATTAAAATATGCTAATGCGCATTAAATGTCACTTAAAAAACCATGCTCTTTAGTCAATACGCATTAAGACAGGCTAATGCACATTTCCCTAGTACCTCACAATGGAGGTATTAGATTTAACATGCATTAACTAAAGCATGTTAATGCACTGGGTGCATCACTAAACCCCCATGCACAGTTGCAGGCCCTTTTAAAGAGGTGCCCGGTATCCTGGACATGAGGCAAAGGGTGACTTTGTCCTGGACCCCAGGGATGACCTGTGCATGATCCCAATGCTCATCTGAGCATCAGGATCTGGTATCAAGCAGTCTCAGACCCAGTTCAGACCCAGGGTTGTCCCCAGTCCAGTTCTGAGGATCAGGAAAGCAGGGTGTGGGAGAAGAGATGGGGGAGGTGTGTCCTAGATCCTGGAGCTATCCCATGCCTGATCACTATACTTAGATGAATGTCAGGATCAGGCATGGGGCAGCAGGGTGTGCCAAACATGTAATTTAAGTTGCAACACAAACTAGCTATAAAGATGTTCCACATTATATGTGGAACATTTTGGGGGTTGCTTTCTTGTTTTATAACAGTTTAATTTAGCTGAACATGTGGCATTTTACTATTTATGGTGCAACTGACATGCTAAGTGCACCATAAATGTAATGTGCCAGGGCTCTTTTTCTGCCTATGTATAGCTGAAGAGTCCTATATGGTAAATGAAGAACTGTAACCTGGTACAATAAATAAAAGAAACCTATAGAAATAACAATAAAACTCCCATTACCATTATTAGCCCAGATTTACACTGACCTGAGTGATTCATAAAGGGTGATCCCAATGCCAATAGACTGAAGGGATTCCGGTTTTCTTCATTGAGCTTTGGATCAGGCTCCAAAACTGAACTGTGCTGTCACAGTTTAGACTAACCCTTTAACGGCAAAAAAATACTTGCCTGATAATACACAGTACAAACAGGCCCAGAATATGACATGCACGTGGCTGTCTTTTTTACCAATATATTCTAAAACACCAGAATTATACAGGCAAACACTTCCCATTGGTCAAATTGGTAAGGGTTGGGCTGGAGGGAGGGGTTCTTTTTTTAAGTTCTACTAAGTAGGTATTCACCAATTACTTCCCTATCATTACAGTAGCAGGGCACTGTGCTCACCTCCCCTGCTTTTATCTGTTGCATGTTATAGGGCATTCTTGGTGTTTACAGTTTGTGGCTTGTAGTTGCATGTGATGGTTTGAAGTAGCAGCCTTGGTTGGCAGTAGTGACTGTCAGGAATCCTGGGGGACTTGTTTGCCTGTGAACTCAGGGCACTGGACCACTGGCTCAGGAAGCCCTTTCTAGTTCTCTCCCATGTGCCTCTTACAATTTTTGCCACTATTTGCTCATATAGGTTTTCATTAAATGCCAAAAAAGCCACTACAAGGAGAATGATAGACAGTCTTCCTGTGCAACCTTAATTTAGCCCCTTATGTATGCACTATGGTATAGCCTTTAAGTACTCATGTACTCATAATAATAGGTCCCTGCCTCATTCAGCGTTTAGCATGGATGGTATTCACTTAATGAATAGTTATTCCACTTGTGCCCCCGTGTTTTATTTACTGCTTGAAAGATAGCAGGAATGATTTCCTCATGGGCTTTTCTGTAGCACTCCTCACTCTGCTGTCTGAGAACTTCACAATTAATCACTTTTACAGCACCCACGTGAGATGCAGGGTCATTATTATCCTCCTTTTACACATGGTGAACTGAGACACTGACAAATGAAGGTCAAAGGCATTCACTAATTTTGAGCATCAGATTTAGACACCCACAACTGAATTTTTCAGAGTCTGTAGCATTCTATGGCAGACTGCGTCCAAAGCAGAGCCCACCAGGTTTCACTTGCAGATGTAAGCACTTAACACTTCCCCAAATCAGCTCCAATGGTCTCCAGTGCTGAAACAGAAGAACAACATTTAGCAACTCTCAGTGAAAAGTTGGTGTGAATTAATTTTGCCTGATATCACACAGGAACAAGTAGGGATAAAATTTAGTTTCCGAAACAAACTTCTCTTCCCTTTATTATGAGACCATCATTTCCCACCCTGAAGTCCCCTGCCAGAATCATTACACATTTTTTTTTTGCCACAATTGAAACAGAGGTCCTACAGACAAGCTTCCTTTACTTAAGAGCCAATTGGGTCCATTCTCATTCCCCAGAGACAAGATTACTGAGGGAAAATGTTATGTGATTATGTAACTAAAATTTCTATCATAATGAATGCACATAAATTTTCACTGAAATTTTCCAAAATAATTCAGCCTGAGGCAAAAATCCACAAGGGAAAATTCCAGTCCAGAAAGTTAAAGTTTAGCAAAGTTATAAGCAACTGAAAACAGGATCGTATGATGAGAAAGTTAAGCAACCTTTATAAAGAGATAATCAATGATAGAAATATATGTTATTATTTGCCTAGATTCACACTGACAATGTTGGCCAGACTTCTTCATCTTTTTGAGCAATTTTCTAGCCATGTAAGTGGTGTTTTTGGCACTTATATAGAGTTTGCAATGCAATTTCCCTTGCAGTATGGATGCAGTCAGCTATCTACTGGGTACATCTACATGAGATGCTTAATGCACAGTAGACTCATTCTACCGCACATTAGTGTGTCATGGCAAAAGCCGCGCTAATGAGAGGTAGAATTAGTCTACTGCACATTAAGCTTTACAAAAAGACCATTCACCTTTGCTACTGCACAGTAGTACCAGCTACTATGGATTCATGTAGTACCTCATATTACAGGTACTAAACTTAATGCACAATAACGAAGATGCATTAATACACATCTAGACAGTCCCACTGGCTAGGAAGGTATTTGCCTATATGTGTGTGCCCATCCTGGATCTCTGCCTGTTTCCTGGGACATGCACTCGTTCCAGGGGCTTACCTTCATTTAAGTCACAAGAACATAGCTAGCCAGTAGCTCATGACTCATGGGTATTCACTCCGGAGGAAGAGGATGGCTTTCACATGTTTCACCACCAATAAATGAGCAGTGAGGGCTCTCTCCCAGGGCAGGCAAGAGAGGAAGTTATGTAGGACCAGGAAGGTGAGGCAAATCAGTGTTAGTGAAATGGATCCTTTCCTAAAAGGCAGAAGCACTCTTTCACTCTAATGAAGAAATAATGGGAAGATACAGCATTAATTGATTGTACATCCACTTGGATGCTTAAAATAGAAACCCAGTGAGCTGTAAAGTAAAACCCAGTGTGACCAGAATAATGTCCTTCTAATAATCTACAGCACAACAGAACACTACCTAAAGAGCCATTAAAATTTCCAAATTCACCAGGAGGGAAGTACACATTAGTGACCATCAGACAGATGTCTGTTGAGGGAATCATTTTATAATTTAATGCCTCTTGTTCTAGAAACCCATGAGGTTTGTGGTTTATAAATATAGAGGGACTGGCTTGAGCTAAAAAGCTGGAACTCCCTCCTCTCTCTTAATTTTAGGGCTGGATCCTGAAAGGCACTAAGCAATTACTGAGTGGTCTTTGTTCTTATTGATTTCTCAGGATGTGCTTAGCACTTTCTGGGAAAAAACCCATAATTAGTAAACCACAGACTTTCTTTCTCTTGATCAGTCACTCTTTGTCTTGCCTTGTGGTTATTTATCTTGTTGTAGTTAGACTATAAATTCTTCAGGGCAGAGGATGATGCATACTGTTCATGCCACTTTGAGGAATGTGTTTGGAACAGATATATGTATGGATATGTATGGGCTGCAGGCATATTTATGACTACTGTTTATTACTATGGAGTGAATTTATTGTTAGATTTCTTTGTCAACCTTTTAATTTGTGCCTGTATTTAGGAGCATCGTATCATCAGGAGAGGTTATTTCCAGGTTGGAATATGGGGCAACAAAAGAGGTATAGGGCATTGGCCTCAAGTAGCTTCTTAATAACATGACTTTCACTCTACAATATAGATAGATGGTAAATTCCATCTCTCTTTTTTTGGTTTACTTTGCTTCCTTTACCATGTGGGATTTCTGTTTTTTTTAAGTTAGGGTAGGTGGGCTTTGTAGGAAGGAAAAGGTGCGAGAACCTGTAATTGGAAAGTAATACCAGGAGAGAATTGTTCTTAGAGATTAGCTAAAGCAGGGAGAGAGTTTCCACGGAGAGATTTGGAAAGGGTAACAGAAATCTGGAGATTTGAGAATAAGTGTCGCATGGAGGAAGACAGGAGTTAAGGACTAAATGGAGTAGGGTCTGAAGTAGGACTGAAGTGTGATTTAGATACTAAGGTCAAGAACTAGAATCCTGAAAATTCATGTTCAGGAACTGCCTAACCTCAGAGGCTGCTACAGTGTTTTACATTAACAATTTTTAAAATACATAACCTGCCCCTGGAAGCAGGGGCTGGAATCCAAGTCCATCTCCTCCAAGGAAACAGCTCTCAGCACTAGGTTAGAGAGTTATGCTCACTCTTGTGTGCTTTCTGAAGCTCACTCTCCACTGTTTTTGTGGGTTTCGTTCTAAGTGGCCTAAATTTCCCCATGTTTTTCATACAGAACCTGGACACCTAACACTGGGTTCTAGTCTGCTACAGAGGTCAGTGACCTGGAAGTTAGGTGTCTTGAAGCAAGTCATAGAGCAAAGCCTCTGGTTTGATCAGGGAATAGGTTGATATGACTAGGACAAGGACAACCTATGGTAGACATGGTAAACCTATATAAAATTACAAAATTGGTTTCAGAAACAGATAGGAAACAATGGAAGTAACAGGAGGTAAATGTGACATGGTGGCATTTGTTAGCATGACCCTGGCTTTTGGATTATCTTCTAGTATATGGTAGAAATTTTGGAAAGCTAAAAACAACTAGGAAATGATAAAAGCCTGAAAGAAAATTTCAGGCAAGCTCAAGCTAAAGTAAAAAGAAATTCTGGCTACTTTTCAGAAATGGTGTTGGAAGGATTGCAAGCCAAGGAGGCGTAAGAGGAAAAGGGCAGATTAAAATAAGATAATATGTACACCAGCCTCTTAAAAGAATGCGTATTCATAGCCAGACTTTTCCCACCTCCTCATCTGCACGCTCATTTTTTTTTCCTGTTTCTATCTCCTTTCTATGCCTATATAAAGTAATTTGCTACTATTATCTCAAACTATTTAAGTATATTAAAATGAGGAATGTATTTGTGGAGTGTACCAAAAGTATCATTACTAATGGAGCTACAACTTCAGTCTAAGTAAGGAATGTTTACTTAGACATATCAAGTATTCACTGTGAAAGCAATTAAAGAGCCTGATGTTCACAGTCAAGTATTAATATTAATGTATGAGAAACTGCATCCAAATCATTTAGAAGTGGTTAGGGAAGGCCTCTGGGAATGAAAGAGCCATACAAAGCAGTGACAAGATTATAGCTTTGCTGGAAAATAATAGAAACAGCTATCCTCCTAGCTGACTCACCAGGGACAGAGGGTCCTTAACATCTAAATGAATGTGACCATGAATAACAGTTTTTACGTTTCATTTGCCTGCTGTAAACCATTTTACATTAGTAGGTGTCTAGGATCTTTGCACTCAGACATATTGTGGCTTGTTTTTATCACTGCTTTCAAGTCCCTTTATGGATGGTAACATTAATGGCACACATGAAATAATGTTGCATGACAAAATAATAATTTGCAGCCTGTTGCCATAGGGAGGCATCATTTGGTCTGATTTCAGAATGGGAAGCCAATAAATCTGATCTTCTCATCCTGATACTGATTTGTTATTGAACATAGGGTGTAGCCCTCTGTTTCAGTTTCAACTTTAAAATGGACATAATGATTCCTACTCATCTCACAGGGATTTCCTGAGAATTAATTAGTAGTAGTTATAAAGTATTTTGAATATGTAAAGAAATAGGTAATATTTATTTCTTCTCTCTCTTCTGACCATTTGGAATTGTTGCAGACACACATGTGCAATTAATAGGATATCCTCAAAGGGGGACTAAAGACTGAGGAGAATGAGGTTCTCAAACAAGGTGAGCAAGTTGTACATCTTTTGTTTACCATGAACTACTAATATGTTTCTTGTTTCCAAGAACTTTAAATTGTAATAGGCAAGTAACAGGAAAAATACAGACCTGGGCTCTGACATCACAAATCCTTAAGTATGCAGTGACAAAGAATGTATAGACTGCATTTGAGAATGAGAGTAAAATCACTAGCTGAAGAGGGAAAATACAATTAACATAAAACATAATGGATGGCCTTTGAAAGATGGAGAGAAACCAGCGATTTTGGAAGTCCTGTGAAGCTCTTTTTTTCCTGATCAGTTTGACACACTCGCTACCATATTACCATTGCTTTTTCAGATAGCACTCTCAAGACAGTTTTGACTTGGGAAAGGAATGGAATAGATAAATAGTAAGGGATAGTGAATCATCTTCAGTGTTGCTTTTTATCATTTGTAAAAGACAATGTATTTGGACAAATTTGGCAATTTGCCCTTCAGCATATAATTATGTATGTAGTGAATATAGGTTGTAGTATTTGTATATGTAAGAATGAGTACAAATGCATCACTGATGGACAAATCTATAAGTCCACAGAGGTGGGGAACTCGGTTGCTAAGAGAACCATGACAACCCCATAGCAACAGTGCTGAAACTCTATAAGTTGATGTTGAATAGAAAATTAACATGATTTAAAGTAGACCAGGAAAGGGCTGTACAAGAGCCCAATAGACCTTCTCACCTTGTCAGTAACAAGTCAATATCAAGCTGGTGTCACAAGCCAATATATAAAACATTTTCCATAACATAAACGTCTAGCTGAAGGAAGAGGTTTTTTAGTTCAATTATTTATATAGAGAAAATTACCCTGCAAATTAATAATTCTGCAGCCCATGCTGGGTTTGGTGATGATTTATATCGGTTGTCATTTGTCAGCTCATAACAGTTTCATTCTTAACCTCTGTGCAATTGTTTTCAAGTATGACTTTTGCAATGAAGCAAATGTTGACATGACATCTTGTACAGGCAGATTAATGTTCTTGTCCAATGTGTTTTAGTTTTTTTTGCTAAAATTCAAGGTTACTTTTGTTTTGGCATATATTTTCTGCTTTGCATGACAACTGATTGTTTAATTTTACAGTTAAACCATAATCTTGTGTTATGAAATCATAGTCCATAAACATAGAAGAGAGATTCAAAATTACAGAATTATTGTCACCATTCTGCACTCACCTACATGGATATAAATTTTGGGTAACTGCATATGATATTAGGGTGATTTCTTGCCTTTCAAAATCAGACTTAGACCTTGTAGCTTTACTGCAGGGTCAAGGTAGAACCAGAAGACATAAGAAAATCCTGATTTAAACAGGCATGGCAATTTAGCATTCAATCCTGAAAGATGCTAAATGCCTTTGTAAGGTGATAAAATCTCTTATTGACCTCACTCTGAACAAAAGATGGGATTCTCAAAAATGCTCAGAGATGATCTAATTGTGCTTCCACTGAGGTTAACAGACATTTGCCTTTAACTTCACTGAGACCAAAATACGATCAATACTTGTCACTTCAAACCCTGCCTCCCCACTCTGCAACAAAAGTGTGCTGCATTTTCTAGGTATTAGCCCAGAACTATCAAATAAAGAAAACAAGAAAAACAGCTAATTGATACATAGATTAAATATTTTAATACAATATCTAATTTTTTTTAACCAGAAGCCTTTTATAATGAAATGTTTATATTGAAACTGTAGACCAACTAAATATATGGAATTTGTGGCACCAGCCAAGTTTATTTTCTGTGCATAAGCAGTTTTACAAAAAATATAATAAAAGTCAAATTACATATATAATAAATTATATGTATATTAATTAAACTCATTAATTAAACTCAATGATTCTAATGTATTTTTATAAAACTGCTTATGCAAAGAGAATAAACTTGGCCTGTGCCACAAAATCCATATTAATATTTGGAAGCAGATATGTTCAGAATTTATTTCTGTTTCAGCCAACTAAGAGAAAAGAGAATCAGATAAAGTTAGACTAAGACTGTCAGGTGAACTAGGAGATGCAACTCCTGATTCAGGATAATTTTAGGAACTGGTGTCAGTGTGACTATCCTCTTGAACATGAGTTTGCATGCCTGGACCCATTTTCAGCTTTTATGAATGTGACTAGGTCTTTGCTGGATAGGTTTTCCTGGAATACAGGGGAACAATATGGCATCTTTGTGCTAATTACAGCATGCTGCATAACAAAAAAAGAAATCTTTGAACTTGCATGAACAAAAACAATATCTAGGAAACTATTGAGATCTGCTGATAAATGCAGCCTGTGTATAACAATTGGAGTCAGTGATTGTGAGAACTGTAGATGTGGAACTCATAAATTATATCTCATAAAAATCTCTGTTCTTTTACCAGTGGTGAGTGTGACTTGCTGTCACCACCCTTCTCTAGCTACCTCCTGTCCCCTCATTAAAGTTTCTTTTTAATAGGGGGTTTAAACTAAGGCAGTTGGCAGCTTAAATATTTTAAACTTGCCAGTTAAAAAACTGCTTCAGTGAATATTACTGCATCTTGAGATTAATAAATTATGGACATATAACTGTCGTCACAACTGCTTGAGCTTCATCTACTTCTTAGGTGCAAAGCACTGGTTTATTTGCCATGTTCTTGGCTACAGTTCGAGGCAACTTGAGGAATCAAAGGTGTCATTGTTTCATCTGTGACTTGAATTTTTTTTCAAAAAATTACATTTATGTCGCTGATGCTGCATGGCAAAGTCATGCCCAGGTGGACATATACTGTGGCCTTGATCAGTAATGGCTCCAAGTTGAGGACAACGAGAGGGACGAAGATGCTCCCAGTTTTGGCTCTGCCATGCATATGCAGTGAGCTCATTGCTCAATCAATGCAGGGTGCTGCTAGAACTCTGCAGGAGCAGTAAGCTCTGAGCTCAACAGCTAATCAGAGCGGGGTTTGGCTGGAGCCTCTGCTTTTGCCTGGCTTTGGAGACAAGGGGCTGAACTCTGCTGCTGTTTGCTCTTCTATTTTCTCCCCCCTGCTGAATTCAGCAGCAGGGGAAAGGAGAGGATGAGCAGCAAAGGCAGTGCTTACCTTCTGGGCTCCAGACCCACAAAGCCTCTGGCCAGACCCTGCACTAAGAGTTCACCTGCGGCACAGCCAAAGAGGGATGCATGCCCCTCTTGACCCCTAGAGTAGATTTGTCAGTCTGAGGGCTTCTTTTGACAGTCTCTTTCTCATGCAAAATGAGTCCTTCAGCGGCGTGAATATATAAGCATGTTTTTTAGAATACCCAGTTGTGAACATTGCTAGCAAATAAAAGCATAATACAATACACATCTATATAAAATTTTATGATCCGGGCAGAAATAAGCAGTCTTACAACTTAGAATCTCTACATCTTAAAATTACTAAGAGGTGTCCAGCCTATTAGGGAAATCTTACCCAAATTTGGAGACTAAGTTCTAAGAGACATTGGATCAGGCAAAGGATGCCAGAGAAACAAATCTCAAAGCATTGACCTCTTTTTATTCTCTTCCTCAAACAAAGGCTTACAAGCATTACTTGGCAGAAACTTCAACAAGCATGGCAATGAGAAGATGGCATTACATCATTCTGTTAGTTAAGACAGTATACACAGGCCCCATCTCGTTATCAAGATTAGACATCCTAAAACTTGCTTGTCCTCCAAGGAGTTTCTCTCGCCTGTGACTCCGCTCATTTTATATTACTCCCTTATCCTCATTTATGCTAATTTCATCTAACTTAGAGTTAACATAGCTAAAAGCCTACAACAGATACTATAATGCAAGCTGAAAGGATTGTAGCTCAAAGGTCTACAACCCCCTCTGGATCCACTCCTGGCCTTGATCCAAAATCCCTAATAGTTTTTTCTACCAAGTTCAGTTGTTCTTACCTTATGTTGTATTACAAAACCAAATACACAAATTATGATGGGACTTTTGTAGTATTTCCTTCATAATAACAAGCAGTGGAACTTTATACTTCTGACAAGAAAAAAAAAAGCATTAACTCTCATTACAGTCAGGGGCAGATGGGTCAGTTCCTGTGTGTTACACACAAAGAAATCATTATCAAGTGTATAGAGTGATTGTGAAGACAAGCTACATTTTTTGCAAGATCTGGTAAAAGAGCAAAACAGCCATGACATAGCACACATTCACAGCTGCAAAGAGGTTTCAAAATGTCTGGTCACGCAAATAAATAAACTTCGATAAATCAGCTATTGGCTGAAGGCACTTTAGAACAGAGCGTCTTAGGGCACATATAACCAGGTTTCCTTGACAGTTAATTTTTTTTGCCCTTTCCCCTCCCTTGCCCCCCAGTGTTGTCAGCAGGGGAGAGAGGGGCAAGGGAGAGGAGGAGGGGAAGGGGGCAGCATGCAGCTACAGGTCTGGGCAAGGGGTGGGGGAAGGGAGCCTCCCTCACTTCGCCTTGCAGGTCCATCCCAGCTCCCTCCAGTACCCCAACTAGGGTAGCTGGGAGGGCATGAGGTAAGGAGGGATACCTAGCCAGCAAAAGGGGCATCCAGCACCACAGCAAAGCCCTGCGAGCAGCTGCAAGCTAAACATCTGTAGGCACCCATAGACAAACATGCATCCAATCTAACATGATTCAATTAAAATGGAGGCTTTGATATATATTGCTCAGTGGCCACTATCTTCCTACTTTGAACCTTCCTTGACATTCACTCTATCGGTGTTCCTGAGTTCCCCCATCACCTTTGCCCTCTTCTTCCTTACCTTTTCCATTTACTTCATAACCTCTTCCCTCATTCATAGTCTCTGCTCCTCACACTCCAAGTTCTCTGCTCTGACCAGTGGGAGATACCCTTTACATTTTTTCTTTTATTTCCTTTCTGTGTCTCCCAGAATTGCTAGGTTAATACTGCCTTCAATTTTACATTCATAAGTACTTTTCAACAGTATGCACCATAATGTGAAGATAAAATAATTTTTCTTTTCTAGGGTTCCTTAAAGAGCCAGATGTGCTTTTCAGATTTAATCATCATGTTTAGAGCTGGCTGGGCAGTTGGCCAAGACTGTTCTCTTGCTGTCCTAATAGACGTAAAGACGCTAACATAAAAAAGATACAAATCTGTTATTGCCTTCTTATGTATGTCCTTACTTCCTTACAGTTAGTTACCTAGTTTTAGTGCTCACAAAAAACACATATTTACAAAATTATTAAAATACTTCATTATATATGAACTTAAATTTGTCTAGTGTATAGTGCATTTTGGTGGAGTTTTTAGTCCTCCCTCAAAAAGGGGTTATTTATCCTATCTGGCAACTGCTTAGTCTTTCTTCTAAAAATCAATTATTTTATATTATGTTAGCTGTAAAAGTTTCCATCATGATCCTCTTACACCATATTATTGGAGTACGGAAGCAAAAGTGAGGTTGAGGTAACCCACCTGCAGTAAATGGACTCTTATGCTTACCAACACTTTACAATATTTTCCTGAAATATATTACAGAGTGGAAGTACATACTATTATAAGTAATATGATACCTGCTTTTGTGGTTCCTGTGACATTAATTACAGTATCAATTGAAAAACTGACTGGGTAAGTTCCAAACATAGCAGTTACATAGCTGTGCAAGAAGCATTTGGGCACACAAGGTGAAACAGGATTCTGTCCTTAGTTGCTCCTCATAGGTACTTCCAAAAGAGCAATTCAGAATAAGAAAGGTGCTTACAACTAACCAGGTGGTAGGCACGTGGGTATGTCTGAATTCCTGTTTTTCCCCAGTAGCATTATGTATCTGACTCAGATCTGCAAACTGGATGGCTCCATCATGATAGTATGCACCTTATAGACTAATTGAATATTATATATAGGGCACATCAACCTGTGCATTAATGCACCATTGCTACTGTACCTTAAGTTTAGTGCCTCTAATATGAGCTATAAATGAAATGCAGACTAGCTGGCACTACTGCACACGGTGCATGGTCTTTTCATGATGTTTAATGTGCAATAGATTAATTCTACTCCACATTAGAACATTAGCATGGCTTTTGCTGGGATATGCTAATGCGCAGTAGAATTAGTTTACTACACAAAAGCATCTCACGTAGACGCACCCATAGAGAGCGCAGGCTTCCATGAACCTGAGTTTACTGCATCTGATCAAGTGAACTCAAATTCATAAAAGCTTGTGCTCTCTCCATACCTTTTGTTAGTCTATAAGATGCATACCTACCCTACTTTCTGCATGACTTCAGACTAACACAGCTAACTACCTCTATCTGGCCCCATAATCTTAGGATCAAACTGCGTAAACAGGAGTTACACACAGTGCCAACAATAAAACAATAATCATTACAGTAAAAAATTCAGAAGCCCTCTTCATTTATGACCACAGCCCTTGGTCGTGGTGCCCACTATCAAAGACGCACTAACTAAAGCTCATCTGCACCCTCCCTCCCACTATTTTGAAACACAGGGGCACTGAATACACAAGACAGCAGCACACTGGAGTGCTCTGATTAGCCTTGATTAATCGAGTCTGCTTTGACACATTCTAATCAGAACATCAGAGCATGTGTAAAAGTGCCCTTTGTGCTTCCCAGCAAAAACCTGGATGGCAATATCACTTAAGTGGGTACTTGATCGGGATTTTAGCTGAGTGTGCAGTAAAGCATAAATGTGGGTGTCTGGGAATATTGTCAAACCAAAATGGAAGCACTTAAATAATCTAGATGTCGAAGTAGATTTTTGGCCACTAGATTGGGGTTGATCAGAATCTCTTTCTGTGATCAAGACACCTAAACTTATGGTAAATCTCATTCAGCTGTTAAGGGAAAAATCTGGATCAAATCTATGATGACTTAAGTATTTATCTGTGTTGATATATTTAAGGTTTAAAGAAGCAAAGTCAGGCAAGAAGGATGGAGCAGTACTGCTCATGCTTGTCATAGACTCTGCATTGCTATAACACAGGCCCTATGTAGCTCATTCAATTCTTTCATAAGATATTTTATTAAAATTATAGAATCTTAGGGCTGGAAGGGAACTCAGGAGATCATATGGTCCAACCCCTTGCTTAGGGCAGGATCATACCTATCTAAGCCATCCTAGATAAGTGTTTGTCTAACCTGTTCTAAAAACTTCAATAACAAAGCAGCCATAACTAAAGTTTTATCAGTCTTTTCAGTATTACAAAGCATTGCCCTTGCCTGAAAATAGTAGGAGTTCTTATTAGTTGATTTTCACAGTCTGTGTGGCATTGTTTACTTTTCTGTGCTATATTAAGAGTCCTGCCTAGCCATTGTTAGCTTGGGGCTCTTTGTTCTACACTGTAGATTTATTGACTGTTTAGTTTGGAACCATGTTGCCTTTCTGCCTGGGCCAGAAAAAGAAAAGTAAAGAAAATAGCTTACTTTACTTTCCTAAATGGACCCAAATGTGACACGGCCTTTAATTTGGTGCTGCTTTTATTTATATCATACTATTCAATCTCTAACAAGATAGATGTTGTTGTTTAACATCTTCACTAATGGTTTGGATGATGGGATTGAGTACATGCTAAGCAAATTTGCAGACAACATCAAATTGGGTGAAGTTTCAGATACTCTGGTGGGTAGAGCCAGAATCCAGAATGACCTGGATAGGCTAGAGAAGTGGCCTTCAATCAAATGAAAGTCAATGAACACCTTGCACATGGAAGGGAATAATTACATATACAAATACAGACTGGTTGGCTAGTCTGCAGTATTGCAGGGAAAGCCCTAAACATTATAATACATCATAAGATGAACATGAGCCAACAGTATGCTCTTGTTGCCAAACCCCGCCCCCCCCAAAAGGCCAACAGCAACAGGAGTGTCACTTCCAAATCAAGGGAAGTGATTATTTCGCTCTATTCAACCTGAAATACTGTGTCCAATTGTGGGCTTCACACTTCAAGGAGGATATGAACAGATTGGAGAGAATTCATCACAGAGCAACAAAAATAATTATTGGAAACCTAATACATGTAGAAAGGTGGAAAGAACTAGAGCTATTTAGTCTAAAGAAGAGAAGACTAAGGTGGGGATATGATAACAGCCTTCATATTTCTGAAGGATAACTGCAGAGAGAAGGGAGATAGACTATTCACTGTGGTCATGGGCACCATACTAGGACCAATAGCCTCAAGTTACTGCAGAGGAAATTTAGGTTGGAGATTAAGAGGGACTTCCTGATTATGAGGGTGTTCAAGCATTGGGACAGGCTATTTAGAGATGATGTGGAATTTTCATCCTGAGAAGTTTTTAAGAGCTGATTGGACAGACACTTGGCTGTGATGGTTTAATTAGGGAAGATCTTGCCCTGACTAGGGGGCTGGGCTAAATGACTTCCTGAGGTCCCTTCCAACCTTACCTTCCTATGATCCTGCGAACCACAAATTGAACGCATTACCAGTTTCTGCTTAATATCTTACACATTTTATTAGAAAAGTACAGTGCTGTCTTTATGCCTAAAACAGCATAGGCTTATCATCCCTTTCAGTTAATCACAAAGCTTATATATATCATAGTTATATGCATGAAAATGTGCATATTAGGCTGTACACATGGAAATCAAAGTAATTTATTATAGATGTATATTTGAAAGACTGGTGTTATCTAAAGAAATTACAATGGGTTCATGCTGATGGAAATTCTGGCCCCATTGAAGTTGCTGGGAATTTTGCCCTGACTTCATGATTGCATCCCCAGGTTCTATTCTTGACATTTCCACTAAGTTGCACTGTAACCTTGGCAAACCTTTACATATGAACTAATTTGTGTATTTGTAAAATGGTTTTGTGAAGGTTCATTTAGCTGGTGGTCTCTATCTCCTGGGAGATGCAGAACTTAATTAATTAGTTCATAATGGAAAGTGCTTTGAGAAATCTTTGGATGAAAATCATTTCTGCACAATTTCTCCCTTCCCCTGAACTGCCTGTTATCCAACAAGTGTCCATAATGACTAGCCATTTTAAATTATATAGGTTTCAGATTAATGAGGTTGGATATGTAGAGACTGCAAGCCAGTTTTCCTATTTTACTGTTATTAATTATAATATTCTGAGAGCGCCTACATGCACCTATGTGGAATGGGTACCCTAGTGTTGTAGAAGTACATGAGAAAATCTTCTCCAAAGGGCTTACTACCTAAGACAGGAAGCAACAGGTGAGCATATCCAACCCTGAGAGAAAAGGAAGGGAGAATGAGGGTGATGATATTAAAGTCATCAGGACTCAGACACTTGTGCTAAAAGGGAAGTTGTATCAGTTTATGGTTGATAATCACAACTCTCAGGTGTGCAGGAACCCAAATCCAAGTGCAAAATTTAATGCTGGCAGCTCCTGTGATCTGAACTCCTGATTATCCTAAAGTTTCAGATGTGCCTGGAGACCTCTGATAATCAAGCTTTGCCGCATGCAAGTGACAAGTGTATGATCTAATCTGATCAGAGCAGGAAGAGAACAGAACTAGGCAGGCAAAATAAACTTAAAAACGGACTGCAAAGTTGTGGAGAATGATTTAAAAGTTCCCCTCAGGTGTGCAGATGATGACAAGTAAGTATTTGAGAGTGTATAGTCCTCATAAGCTCACTGCTTTACAGTCAGTAATCAGAACAGGCTCCAGGCTTATTAGCTGGGACAAACATTTGTTCTAGGACTGTCATTTCAGTGTATCTTTAGTCCTCCGTGCCTGAGTCAATAGGTTCTTTAGTTATCATTGCACATCATTCATCACTGCCCCACCGCATCAAACACATCACCTTTGGCAACAACAAGATAAATGGGTTGAAAGCAAAAGGTTTCTGCATTAATTGTAAAGATAGCAAATTATTCAGAATGTTTGCAGTCTCATTTCTTCTGCAGTTACCTTTCATAGATTGGGGTTAGTCAGGTTTGTAAATGTTAGACAAAAAGACAACCTTTCTTGAAGGTCACTTATGGAAGGCAAGGAAGTCATTATGGTGACTTTACAGAACTTACAGTCCCAAACTGCGGGTTTAGTTACATGTTGCACTTAGACCACACTAAATTTGTGAAATGGTAAGCGCTGTTAACTTGAAATATGCTGTAAGCCGTCACATGTTAACGGTTAATACCCTTTCTTGCCTGCACAACTCTGACAACATTAGAGGGCTGGTGAGCAGGGGTGTATGTAGAAGCCAGTACACCTGGGCTCCACCACACTCTGGGTGAGAGTGGCGGCAGGGTTTCAGTGGCTGGAGCATGGAGCTGGGAAGTGTAGAGTCATAGGAGCATGGGGGCTCTACAGGCTGTCTTGCATTTCTGTGCCGGGGTGGGGACTGGTGGGAGAGAGCTGTCCTGATGGCAGCCCGCCACTGATCCCTACTGACTCAATCCTAAGACCTCCCCCACAACTGGATTTCAGCCCCCTTGCCTTCCCCAGAGAGGGCTGCACCTTTTTCTCAGAATGAGGTGAAAGACAAAGACCTCAGTTAGCATAGGTTACTTAAGGTGAACTGAAATTTTCCATGCCACCTGGCTTGTTTCTCCCAAGCACCCCCATTTCTCCTCCTCCAGGTGTCTCAATGGGACCTGTGGCTTCCCTTTGCATCCACCTGCACCATTCCTGTCCTGGGGCTGGCCTGACGGAGAGGGCTGTGCTCCCCATGGCTCCAAGCTCCAGCAGCTGCATGGAAGCAGAGCCAGCAGAGTTTAGTGTGGTGGCAGCACACAGCCATGAAGAAGCATTCTTCTCTGCTTCCCACGGCTGCAAGCTCCTGCCATGGTAAACCCTGAGGCCTCCATGCTGGTATCACAGCCCTCTGCACACTCCCCCTAAGCCCAAGATAGTAATGGGAGGTACAAAAGAAGTACAATGCCCATTAAGCCACTTGACCAGGGTAGAGACAGAGGTACTTGAGGAAAACAGATCAGGTGATGTTGGAAATTTTCAATTAACCTCAAGTAACTGAAGTTAATTAAAATTTTCCATGGCTTTTGCCTGGTTCCTGGCAAAAGATGCATCCCTCTCCCAAGAAGGCTGGGGGCCTGAGATTGGGTTGGGGTGGGGGAGGCGGTGCTCCAATCAGGTCAGCAGGGTTCAGTGCAGGGTTCCCAGCAGCACAGCCCTCTCCCCCCACCTCCTAGGGGTTTGCAAAGGGATGTCACTGCCCCCATGCCTCTCTACCTTCTGGCTTCCTGCTCCTGTTGCTGAAGACTCCCTCCTGGCACTGGCCGTTCTTTGAGCAGTAGAGTTTAGGAAGGTGAATAGTTCATTTATGGAGAAGGAGTTGTGGGTGGGGTGGAGCCAGGCAGCAGTTTATCCCAGGATGCTGGAGGACAGCATATTGCTTGTTTTATCTCTGTGGAGAGAACTGAAGTTACCCTAACATGAGATGTGTAGCTCAAGGGTTAACCCTTATTTGAAGTGGAATATTTTTGAGACGTTCAGAGGGCACTTAACACTTGGTGTTATGCACTGTATATATTGGAGACAAACGCTACCTCAGAAGTTATTTACCATTACAGGCCTGGGTTCTGTAACATGCTGCATTCAGGTAGACTTCTCAGAACTCACACAATAAATTGCACAGTTAGCACTACAATTACCAAGTAAAAAAAAAAAAGAAGTCTTACGTGCTCACACACTTGTAGTGGTTTTGTTAAAGAAGTGTACACCCTTGTGTGGAGACTTTGATCTTGTTTTAAGAAAGGTGTATTTCAGGCTAGCTTTAAATTGTGTGATCAATTTTGGGTAAACCACAATTATCACATCTCAAGCCAAAGTAAGTATCCAACAGCCTTCTGCACTGACTTAATTACAACAGTTTACACCACATTATTTAGGTACACGCATTCAAAAAGCCTCAGGAAGAATCAATTTAAGTTACATATTTTCCTGTAAATGGCGTAGTTTAAATTAGTAATGAACATAACACACATTCACCCTTTGGTGGGTGGGGAGGGTACATATGTTATACCAGGTTCGGCCATTTTTTAAACCAGTCCTTCTGTGCTGAATTTCTGTTCTGTTGTGGATATAGACCGGTTTCCAATCAATTATACTGGTAAAAGTGTAATGTCTGTACCGGGCCATAAACTGGAGAAAGCCTGCTATCATGAGTTTGGCATGGAAAACATGCACTTGTATCCTGATATGGTGTCTAACAGACCAAACTGCATTACTTCTTGTTTTATAATTTCAAAGGTCTTTACCGACAACTAGCTCTAGAGACACTGTGACATTGTACAGTGAAGACTTTTATAAAGGGATAATGGGGAAACAGCGATAGACAAAATTTAGCAATCTTCTTCAGGACCACATACAAAATCATCTATAAATACAAAATTAAAACTTAAAGCAGATGCTAGCATATTATCCCACATACCTCTCAAGGTGATTTTTGGAAGAGAGAGAACCAGAAACTTCATGGCTCTATTCTTTCCCACTCTTAGATATAATCCAAGGCACACAATGGATGAGATGTCAGGGAGAATGCCCAGAAAAGTTGTTTGAACAATGGAAATTGATTTCATGAAAACAAATTCAAAATTTTCAAGGGTAGTTTCATTCTGCTGGGTTATGAAACTGGCTTTTTGGCCAGTTGGTTGGTTGATTTTTTGAAATTTTCATCTAACTTTGGATCGAGCTTTTGTTTTAAAAACTGTTCAGTATTTAATAGCAGCTTTTAGTTTTCACTTTTTTTTTTTACTGTAGAAAAAATAATAGAGCATTTTTTTCTGTTGCAAATAACATAAAAAGACCACAACAAGTCAGAATATTTTAACAGTATGGATTCTTATTTGAAATATTTGGATTCCTCTTGTGAATTATGATTGCACACCTCCCAATGCTAACATGGCGTGGTATCCCGCAGCACTCCTGAAAGGATCTTAAGGCACCCCAGGGTGCCACAGCACCCTGTTTGAGAATCACTGCCTTTGCCTCTAACG
Organism: Crocodylus siamensis; assembly: GCF_052110815.1. Classification (NCBI taxonomy): domain Eukaryota; kingdom Metazoa; phylum Chordata; order Crocodylia; family Crocodylidae; genus Crocodylus; species Crocodylus siamensis. The sequence continues at coordinate 21,049,509 of NC_143395.1, forward strand.
TGGAAGTTGGAGCATGTTCCTGGATAGTGAAAGATATGGTTTTGAACACCCTCAGCATCAGAAGTGCCTGGACCATGGGTATGACAGTCATACTTTCTTTGCTAGTACTCTAAACAAGGCAGGCACTGCCACATCGCAAAGTGTGAGCCTTGTACAACCTCTCAACTGCAGGTGCTTACTTGTGGAGGAAAGCTCTGAGCTCTGAGTCCCAAGCAGACAGATATCTCTTCCTTGTGGTCCTGACTCAAGCACTTACCCACTATCCTACAGTAGCTGTTCAGAAACACCTCTCTGCTTTGGGTTTCCTATTAGATAGTCTTACATTGCACCCAGTTCAGCACATGGAGATTTTGAGTCCCCTTCAGTGGTGTCTTATTCTCCCCATGCATATTCAGGAAATCTAGGTGGCAAAAAGTGCAGAAGGACACATTTTGAAGGCATCTGAGTCATTTTTTGTATTCCTTGGATCTCTCAAGCATATTTTTACCAGCTTTGCATCAGCAGGATGTTGACCACTGTGGTTCTCCTGCTTTACCTGTGGTAGATAAAGGTGTTAGGTGTTGTGGTTGTCTTAAGTTTGACTGTGTAGTTTTGCTAATAGTTAGACAATAGATTTATATAGCATGGCTTGAATAGGGAGGATCCTGCCTCACACAGGGGGTAGGACTAGATGACCTCTGGAGGTCCCCTCCAGCCCTACTTCTCTATTATTCTCTGATTATTTGATATGATCAATGTTTCTATGCTGTGTTCAAAGGTTTCATAATTTCATAGTTTGTAGGGTCAGAAGGGACCTGAGCAGATCATCAAGTCTGACCCCCTGCCCTGGCAGGAAAGAGTACTGGGGTCAAACAACCCCAGCAAGGAGATTGTCTAGCCTTGTCTTAAAGACCCCCAGGGTAGGAGCCAGCACCACTTCTCTTGGAAGTTGGTTCCAGATCCTAGCCGCCCTGACAGTGAAGTAGTGCCTCCTAATGTCTAATCTGAATCTACCCTCTGCCAGCTTGTGACCATGATTTCTAGTCACTCCTGGTAGTGCTCGGGGGAACTGCGATTCCCTCAGTGCCCGCTGGTTGCCTCTGACTAGTTTGTAACATGGCACTAGATTCCCCCCTCAGCCTTCTCTTGTGGAGGCTGAACAGGTTCAGGTCCCATAGCCTCTCCTCATAGGGCCTGCCCTGCTGCCCCCGATCATGTGAGTGGCCTCTTCTGGACCCTCTCCATGTTGTCCATATCACTCTTGAAGTGTGGCACCCAGAACAGGATGTAGTACTGCAACTGCAGCCTGACCAGTGCCGTATAGAGGGGGAGGATCATCTCCTTGGACCTGCATGAGATGCATCTGTGGATGCACGACAAGGTACGGTTGGCCTTCCTAACTGCATCCCCACACTGCCGGCCCATGTTCATCTTGGCATCAGTGATGACTCCAAGATCCTTTTCTGGCTTTGCACTGATGACAAGGGCGTTGCCCAGCCTGTAGATATGCTGCTGGTTCTTCCTCCCCAGATGCATCACCTTGCACTTGTCAGTGTTGAATCCCATCCTATTCTCATCCGCCCACCCCTGTAACCTGTCTAGGTCTGATTGCATGCCCGCATCCCCCCACATCTTAGTGTCATCAGCAAATTTGAACATGGTGCTTTTAACCCCCTTGTCCAAGTCATTGATGAAGATGTTGAACAGTGCAGGCCTGAGGACTGAGCCCTGTGGAGCCCCACTGCCCACATCCCTCCAGGTCAAAAATGACCCATCCACCACCACTCTCTGGGTGCAGCCCTCCAGCCAGTTAGTAACCCTTTTGACTGTGTAGATGTTGACACCACAGTCCCCCAGTTTTTTGATGAGAATGGGGTCAGTTTCAAAGGCCTTCCTAAAGTCCAGAAAGACTATGTCTACTGCTACCCCTGCATCTGAGGATTTGGTGACCTGGTCATAGAAGGGCACCAGGTTGGTCTGTCAGGACCTGCTTCTAATGAACCCGTGTTGGTTGCCCCTAAGAATAACCTCCCCCGCTGGCCCCTTGTGGACATGTGCCAGAATAATTCTCTCAAAAAGCTTACCCAGAACTGAGGTAAGCTTTACTGGCCTATAGTTTCCTGGGTCCTCCTTCCTCCTTTTTTTGAAGATGGAAACCATGTTGGCCCTCTTCCAGTCCTCTGGCACCACACCAGAGCATCACGAGCACTCGTAAAGCCGTGCCAGGGGTCCTGCAATGACCTCAGCTAATTCCCTCAGCACTCTGGAATGGAGATCATCTGGATCAGCAGATTTAAATACGTTCAGTCCCTCCAGAAGTTCCCTGACTAGATCCTCACTGACCCTTGGCTTAGGTGCAGCTCCCCTGGGGCCTGACGGTGTCCCAGTGAGGGCGGGGGTGGGGGGCGCTGATCCGGTCCCTGCTCAGGAAAATGGAGGCAAAGAAGTTTTTAAATAGGTTAGCTTTGTTGCCTGGTGTGATGACCAGATTTCCTACTGTATCTTGCAGGGGCCCCATATTACCTGGTACATTCTTTTGGCCCCCTATGTGAAAAAAGGACTTCTTGTTGTTCTTGATCCGGGTAGCTTGTCCCAGTTCCATCTCTGCCTTGGCCTTCCTGACCGCCCTCCTGCAGCCCCGACAACCGCAGTATAATCCTCCCTGGCGATGGCCCCTCCCTTCCATTGGGTGTACGTCTCCCTTTTAGTTAGGAGACATTCCTGGATGCTTTTGGTGAGTCATGGGGGCTTTTGATCCATGTTGGGATTACCTCTTTTTGGGCTTGGAGGATCGTCTCCTTAAGGAGTGACCAGGATGGTGAATGCCAGCAGGCAATGATCACTGTTGCCCAGGTGGTTGATCACCCGCAGCCCCCTCACCAGGTCATCGCCCATGGCCAGCACCAGGTCCAACAGGGCATCTCCCCTGGTGGGTCTGTGCACCTCCTGGGTTAGATGGAGGTCCTATATTCTGGCTAGGAACCTACGTGCGTGGTCAGACCTGGCTGACTGCTCTTCCCAGCAGATGTCTGGAAAGTTCAGGTCACCCATGATGACCACGTCCTTTGAGTTAACTACCTCCGTGAGCTGACTTAAGAATTCCTGGTCTAGCTCTTCCCCTTGGTTGGGTGGTCTGTAGTAGACCCCCACTGTTAAGTCCCTTTCCCCTCAACTGACTTGTATTCTAACCTGATTAGTATCTATTCTGTCCCTATAAACTGTGTAAAGAAAATAAGAATAATTGAAGCTGGCCCTTTTCCTATTAATCCATTTCCTTACAGAAATCTATTTTGTCTACTATAGCCATCTTTTCTTCAAAGTAAATATGCCTGGTTCCTCATACCTCTGAGTCTTTTCCATAACTTCTGCTGTTAAATGATTGTGCTCTGAATTTCCCCTTTGTATCACTTCTCCCAATTTCTGCAGAGCAGTTTGGGATTACATAAATCCCTTCTAACACTTTTAGAGTGTGAAGAATGAATTTTTGATTGTTCTGGCAGGTCTCTTGAGATTAGATTAGTTGTATAAATGGAGTAATTCCCAAAATTAATATTGCCTCTTTTCTCCAAATAAGGTGACTCTATCAACCTATTGCTTTAAAACACAGTGTGATCTTTTAGTTTCTTCTTTTGAAAGGCAATTCAACAGCTTGCAGCTCCATATAACATGCTAGTCAGAGCTTAGTAGCCTGGTTTTCAAAACTACAAAATTGTACCAGCAAGTAAATCTACAGAAGAGCAAATCTTCTGGTGCATTGTTGTCCCCACAACATTCAGTTTCAGAAATGTTTCACCTTTCTGAAAACTGTAGCAACAGCTCTATGAGAGCGAGGAACATATTTAGGGATTGCTTCCAGTTACCTAGGTCAGTAATCAAAAGGAACTGGGTATTTCCTGTATTCTTTTTATTTTATCTTTCTCACAGTCATTTTTCCTCATAATATCAGCATGAAAATCACCTAGGGCTGGAGAAGGACTCCACTAAATTTAAAATGATTGTATAAAACTTGAACATAAGAGACTCTCTTTTCTGGTTATATCACATAGCAGAACATTACGGTGAAGCAACAAAAGGTATAAACATGTACAAACACATGCATGCACAGGTTCTGCAAAATATAGTTTGCAAAATACTGGTAATTTTGGACTGCCCCATATAGTCAGTTAAGATAATTGTGCAGAAGAAATTTTGTTGTAGGACAATACTACCACTTTCCATGGTATAGTTCATGCCCTAGGAAGACCTTATGGTATTGCTGCTACAGCATAGACCTCTGATTGTTTTCGTCCTTAATACTTTGAAGTGAGCTTGCTGACTGAGCAGTTGTGTGATGTCTTGGTGCAGCTCTTAATGTACCTTATTGTCCTACTGCCTTTCCTCTGCCATCTGTTTTTTCCATTTTCTAGTCTCAAGGGCTCTGAATTTAGAATTATGCAGCATCTCCAGGAATATATTCCCCAATACCCATTACATTCTCTCTCTGTCATGGTTAGTCTTTCAGGAAGGGGTTCTGCTCAAGGGCATCTTAGATAAGATGACTGCCAACCCTCCAGACAGACACTGTCAGATTTAAGGTGGGTAGGAGACATCAGGATCAGTATTAGAACTCCCTATATTTTATACCACATGGATAGCATAAAGGTATGAATGCAATTGCATTAACTTTGACTTTGTTCTAGAACTCTACAACAGCACACGGCATTAGATATTCTTTATACCCTCTGGCTAAAAGGAGTAGGGGGAAAGTTTTGGGGATATAACAGAGATGCTGTAGTAAACACTAGGGCTGTGCAAAGCTTAGGTCTCTGATTTGATTTGGCCCAATTTGGTGGCTGAATCTCCAAATCTGAATTGAATCAGAGGACCCTTTAATCTCCCCAAATCAGAACCCTCTGAATCAATTTGGAGAGATTCAGAAAGATTCATAGTTTCATAGTGCTTAGGGCTGGAAAGGACCTAAACAGATCATCAGGTCAGGATCTGGGCAGGAACAGGTGCCACGGTCCTATCACCCCAGCCAAATATCTGTCCAGCCTCCTCTTGAAGACTCCCAAGGCAGGACAGAGCACCACCTCACTTGGGAGCCCATTCCAGAGCCTGGCAGCTCTAACTATAAGGTAATGTCTCCTGATGTCCAGCCTGAATCTTCCTTCTAAGAATTTGTGGCTGTTATTCCTAGTAACCCTGGGTGGTACCTGGGGGATCAGAGCCTCCCCCAATTCTTGACCATGTGAGTGGCCCTCCTCTGGACCCTCTCAATGCTAGCCACATCCCTCTAGAAGTGTGGTGCTCAGAACTGGACACCGTACTCCAACTGCAGCCTGACCAATGCAGCATATAGGGGCCTCCCTGGACCTGCTTGTGATGCATCTGTAGGTGCAGTTAGCCTTACTGACTGCTTCCTTGCATTGGCCGCTCATGTCCCTTTCTGTCACTGTGTTGACAAGAAGGGTGTTTCCCAGCCTATAAATGTGTTGCTGGTTCCTTCTCCCTACATGTAGCACCTTGCACTTGTCTGCATTGAACTCCATCCTATTCTCATCCACCCACCTCTGCAACTTGTCTAGATCTAGCTGGATTCTGTCCCTTCCCTCTAGCGTACACACCTCACCCTAAAACTTGGTGTCCTCAGCTGATAAAGATGTTAAACAGTACAGGCCCAAGCACTGAGCCCTGGGGGACTCCACTGCCCACTTCCGGGTTTCTTGCTGAGCACGTGGAGGGCCCCCCCAACACTCCTGTGGGACAGTCCATGTGCCCCAGCATTGCAGCAATCACGAGCCACACTTGCTACCTCAAGATACGTAGAAAAAACTTTTAAAGCTGTGTCCCTGTCTGAATTGCTGATTCTCTGAATCAGCATCGAATCTTCAGATTTGGATTCAGCCGAATCAAATCAGGGACAGTGATCTGAATCAACAAATAGAATCACTCCCTGATTAGGGCCAAATCCGAATTGAATAGGGCCTGCTTCACCCCTCCCCCCCCAGGAAACACCGTTAAAGAATGTGAGTATTGGCAATGAGGGTTGGAATGCCAGAATCCTTGTACCAGAGGACCTCTAGTACCAGATCACTTGCATTTTCCTAGGCTGGTTTATTGCCTGACTCCTTGCACTAGTTCATTTCTGAATGGCATAAAGTGAAAGATTTATGACTACTCTTCATAGAAATACTGGGGCAATGAACAAATAATATTTTTCTGAGCATTTCAGTGAAATGAGTGAAATGATGCCAGAAGATAAAAGTGGTAAACCAGAAGTCCCACAAGTGTAAGAGAGTTGTGTGGGGTTTTTAAGAGGAGGTTAGATGAACATCTTGCTGGGGTCGTTTGACCCCAGTATTCTTTCCTGCCATGGCAGGGGGGCGGACTAGATGATCTGCTCAGGTCCCTTCTGACCCTAGAAACTATGAAACTATGAAACATCACAAAAACCAAGATACTTTACCAACATACCCCAAACCAACTAGCTGCTCTTTCACATATTACAATTAGAGAACAGTCCTTGGAGAATGTTAAGCATTTCCCTTACCTGGATGCAGCTACCTTTTCCAAAAAGTAAACACAGATGATGATATTCAACATAAAATCTGCCATTGCTGCCTTTGGCCATCTCTGAAGTCATGTCTTTTTATGATCATGACATCAGGACCTAAACTGAACTGGTCATCACCCAGGCTGTTGTCATTCATAATGTCATAGTTTCATAGTTGTTAGGGGCTGGAAGGGATCTTATAGATCATCAGGTTCAGCCCCCCTGCACTTGGGCAGGAGAGACTGCTGGGGTCAGATGACCCCAGCACATTCCTACTCTGTTGGATGGTGGCGAAACTTGGAAAACATATTGCAAACATCTGAAAGCCTTGGCATGTTACCATCAAGCAATGTTTTCAGAAAATCCTCCATATCAACTGGAAGGACAGAAGAACAAATGCCAGTGTTCTGGCTCAAGTAAACACTGCTAGCATTGAAGCCTTGTTGATAAAGCACCCACTCCTAGAGCAGGTCCTATATTCACAACTCACTAATGGTCACCACTCAAGAACACCATGAAAGCCAAGTTGAAGAAATGTGACATTAAGAACAATACCTGGGAGACTTAAGCACTGAATCATCTCCAATGCCACCATGATGTATGACAAGGAATGTATGTATCATTTAGAACAAACTCACTTCTCTATGGAGGTGGACAGACAGGAGGTACAAAGGGAAAGACCTGTGGTCCAACATCACCAGGGTTCAGTCCTTCCTCCCAGAAATATTTGCCACAGGTTTGGTCAAACATGAGGATCTCGGATTAGCTTCTTCAGTCATCTCCATATTCACCAATGTACTGGAAAACTGCTATACTCATACTGAGGGAATGCCAATGAAATCACACTTATCTGTGTCCTCTTTTCCTTCTGTGGGTTCTCTCTCTGGGTTTACCTGTTTTGTGAAGAATTCCTGGGTAACAGCAGACTACGTTTTTCTCCTCTGTACCAGGCCTCGATTGGAAAAAGTAAAAGCTATTTATAAAGAGGAACCCCAAAGTGGTCTCTTAAAGGGCTCAAAGTGAGGTCAGAGGAATTGCTGAGCTCATCATATTTTATCTGCTGAAAAGGTGAAGTGTAACATGGATTAATTTGAAACAACTTGTAGCCATAGGAAAGCAAATTAAGTGTGATATCCTAGAACTGCAAGTATCTGTTGAAAACTCATTATTCCACCATAGAGTCAAATTCAAAAAGCAAAACTAAATAAGATGGAAAATGTGAAAATATAATGAAAATAATTGGAAAGTTAATTGTGAAGAACCGTTTATTCTCAAATCACAGCTATGCCACACATGCAGCATAGTGTAGTAACGTTTTTATAAAGAACTATATAAATGTGAGAAGTATTGTTATGTTTATTATACAGTAGGAAATGTGAGGCTTACTCAACACTAATAAAATGATTCTGCCATTTCTTACTAGTGTTGACTCAGTCATACTGGCAGAAAGTGTTTTGGCAGTACAGTCATAAACTAGTTCTGCAAGTGAAGCAGTCTACCAGCAAAAGCACTTTTTTGATCCTATAACTGTCTCTTTTACTAACATAATATTTTCATTTACAAAAAGCCTCTAAGAAAATAAAAAACCTACTGTCTAACTCTGCCACCAAGAGTCTCAAACACAAGCAGTCTACAATGGCTGTATCTACATGAGACACTGACTGTGCAGTTGTTACTGCGCAGTCATTTAGTACTTGCATATACAAGAACTAAATGACTGCGCAGTAACCAGCATTACTGTGCAGTAGTGTCCCCTAATGGCTTTTTGGTGATGCTGACTGCAGTAGCTTATTACTACTGTGCAGTAGAATCACATCATGTTTCGTGCCATGAGACACTACTGCGCAGTAGTAACAAGCTCCTGTGCAGTCAGTATCTGGCGTAGACATGGCCAATGATGTCTAAACAGCTGAGCTGGCTGAAGACAAGCTAGTTTAGATACTGAGAACAGTATTACCATATCAGCATGTAACTCAGCACAGATTAATTTACTCTGCTGCTTTGTTAGTTAAATTATCCCAGGCTGAACACTGCTGTCACAGCTAGACTGCTTCTAGCCCTTGAGATATCTAGTTTAAAGATTTATCAGGTATCCTAGAAAGGTAGACATATAAATGATGTCCTCAGACAGTGGTGATGCATAGGGGGTACACCCCCTGAGAGCACTGGTGCACCTCCTGACTGGCCGCACTCACCGCTTAGGCAACAGGCAGGGGGGGCAGATGGGAATGCCAGTTGCAGAGTGGGAGTTTCATGATCAGCCGTGGGGGGACCCTGACTAAGGTGGCACCAGTCACCAATGTCCCCAGGCTGTGGAAGAACCAGGAATTGAACCCAATTCTATTCCCATCCCATTCTTTATCCTGGAGACTTGTCAGGCAGGTAGGATTCAAGGAACAAGGAATGACCTTTGCAAAGTGGACCTGACAGTGGCAGCATGACCTGCATTGATAGCTATGGGGTGGGTTTAATGGAAAATCCACTGTGAAGTCCCAGTTGAAGTATAGCTGCTAAAAGGTACTTAATTAAATAAATTATATGCCTAAAGTTCAGTATTGCAAAAGGCTGTCATTGGAATGAAAACCCTTGACCATGAATGAAACCATGAATGAAAAACCAGCAGTCACAGACATTCGCAATCTTATTTCAATCAGTTGTTTTATCCCAGAGCTCCTATACTGAGTTAACTCCAGACCCAGCACTGACTCTAGACAGAGATAGTGTTTGATCTGAAAGCTCACAGTGCAAAGCTTGCCTGCATGTTAGAGGTCACTCATGTGGGAAGGAGGGAGGAGAGAAGGGCATATGCTCTCTGACAAGTATACAGTGACTTTTTTTTCATGCACCCTTGGGGCTTAATCTTTTCTTTTGAATCTTGAAAGCTAGTGGAGCTGAGTGCTGAAACCCATTGCAGAGCAATTATCCTTGGTGCCACTGTTCCCTTTCAATTTTCTTCATGGGAGTTGACATTGTATCGAACTATAAATCAAGTATAACTTACCTTGAAGCCACCCATTCATCTATTCAGATGAGTTGAAAAAAATCAACATTTGGAAAACTGTCCTGCACACAAATGAGAATAAAGCCAAACAACAAGGTTTTAAGAGCTTTTAAAGCTAACTGCAGTTTAACAAACAGATTAACTGATGACCCATCACTGAAATGTCAGGGATGTGCTGTTGATTTGAAGGCTCATAAGAAAGCCATAATGTTTGATAGAGTTCATTCTTCAAATGTGGAAATCTGAAAAGATCTTGTGGTATCTGACATGTGAAAAGACAAGTCCACATTTCCCTCTGGGGTTTTATCTATTCTGTTGAATTTTGAAAGCAACCAGGAGTTGAGGGCTGAAGCACATTACAGAGTTATTGTACTTGCTGTTCAAACTCTCTTACTATTAGTTTGATGGGAAAGTCAGGTGTGATACTGGCCTGTGACTCAACCATCTCTCTTCTTGAAGCAATTTTAATGTGTTGAGGTTTTACTATTCTTATTATTACTAGTACTTTAAGTTGCCTAGATATTTTTCATTTGCATTTCAATATCATCCAACATGTTTTTACAGCAAGACTTACCTATTCATAGTCTCCAAAACAGGGGTGCCAAATATGGTCCACTGGACTTCCAGGGAGGTTGGAAATTTGGTGGTATGGAAAACAAGTCCCAATATCCATATCAGAGCCCTGTTGAGGATACATGCTGGCTATGGGGGCTGAGTGAGGCCTCTTTTAATCCCCCCACCACTGCCACTCATCTCATTACTGCTGCCGGGATGGATCCTGTCTGTGAGAAACTTGGCTGTCCAGATCCTGTCTATGGATAGAGGTGAATTTGACAGCCCTGCTGTAAAGAGATTCTGTAATCAAAAGATAACTTGTATACTAATTAGTTATGGTTAATAATCATAACTTTTGTGACCATGTTTTTATATTAAGAATCCTTCCCAGGCAAAATAGCAATGCCTCACATGCACAAAATTGGGAAAATTAATCCAGAAGCTGCCAAAGATTTATCTAAAGGCTACAAAAGGAAGGCTAAATGGATAAATCTACTGAACATTTTTTTAATTAAGTGCAATACTATTTAGTAAAGAAAACTGAATTTTGTGAAATTGCTTGAGTAGGTCTTAAAAGATGCAGGGATCCTGCAAGGAAAGAAGGTTTTAAAAAGAAGACACCATGAATATTTGAATTGGTGCATAAGGGGACAATAGAGAACATAACTCATACCTCCTGGTCATAAGCATCATGTGGAGAAATTGAAATGCATAGGCTGTATAGTGTAATGCCATGCTTTCTCCTTCACATACTCAGATGTTACTGCTTAGCATACCGTTATGAATGATATAGATTCAGGTGATACTCGTTTTTATTCCAGACCATAAGTCAGTCCAAGGTTCACTTCATACCTAAAAATGTGGTAATCTTAAATATTAAAATGATCATTGAAAGTTGTGAAAGATGAGCCTATTGTTCGATTTTAACAAGATTCATGTAATAATGATGATAATTCAAAATATATTGACTTTTTTAAAACCTTCTGTGTATAGAACTCAAGGAACTTTATAAATATTAGAGGTCCAAATCTTGACATTCTTAGTCATGGTGATTAGTAGTTATTCATATGAGCAATCTCAATGATTCCACTGGAATTACTTGTTTATATAAGTATTAATCAGCATGAGCAGGAATAGCATAATAAACCCTGATTACATTTTCCAACACTTTTTTAGGTAGATAGGTCAAGACAAGGAATCTTTTCTTAACTGAACAGTATTTGCGTTATAAATGTGGTAATGAGTAATTGTAATTGGTAATGGTAATAAGTATTAAGTAGGTCGAGGCATCAAGAACAGTCTGTAGTTATGTGAGAACTTTTTTCTGGCAGAAAAGATTAAAGCAAATTTCAGAAGATACAACAATGTGTTAAACATTCTCTTCCATCTTTAGAGACTGGTGCTGAAGAAGATAACCAGAACAGCTTAGGAATAAATCATATCCAGTCTTAACAACCTGTTAGTATGGCTTAATAGTTTCATAGTTTCATAGTTTCTAGGGTCAGAAGGGACCTGAGCAGATCATCTAGTCCGACCCCCTGCCATGGCAGGAAAGAGTACTGGGGTCAAACGACCCCAGCAAGGTGTTCATCTAGCCTCCTCTTAAACACCTCCAGGGTAGGAGCCAGCACTACTTCTCTTGGAAGTTGATTCCAGACACTAGCCGCCCTGACCGTGAAGTAGCGCCTCCTGATAGCTAACCTAAACCTACCCTCTGCCAGCTTGTGACCATTATTCCTCGTCACTCCTGGCCGTGCTCGGGGGAACAGTGACTCCCCCAATGCCTGCTGATCCCCCCTGACTAGTTTATAACAGGCCACAAGATCCCCCCTCAGCCTTCTCTTTTGGAGGCTGAACAGGTTCAGGTCCCATAGCCTCTCCTCGTAGGGCCTGCCCTGTTGTCCCCTGATCATTCGAGTGGCCCTCCTCTGGACCCTCTCCATGCCGTCAAATTGAAGTGTGGTGCCCAGTACTGGATGCAGTACTCCAGCTGCGGCCTGACCAGTGCGGCATAGAGGGGGAGGATCACCTCCTTGGACCTGCTTGAGATGCATCTGTGGATGCATGCCAAGGTGCGGTTGGCCTTCCTAACTGCCTATCCACACTGCTGGCCCATGTTCATCTTGGAGTCAATGATGACCCCCAGATCCTTTTCCGCCTCTGTGCTGACAAGAAGGGAGTTCCCCAACCTGTAGGTATGGTGCCGGTTGTTCCTCCCGAGGTATATCACCTTGCACTCGTCTGTGTTGAATCCCATCCTATTCTCATCCGCCCACCCTTGTAACCTGTCTAGGTCTGATTGTAGCCTGTTGCATCCTTCCAGTGTGCCCACATCCCCCCACATCTTAGTGTCATCAGCAAATTTGAACAGGGTGCTTTTCACCCCCTTGTCCAAGTCACTGATGAAGATGTTGAACAGTGAGGACCCAAGGACCGAGCCCTGCGGAACCCCACTGCCCACGTCCTTCCAGGTTGAGAAGGACCCATCCACTATTACCCTCTGGGTGTGGCCCTCCAGCCGTGTGGTGTGACGACCAAATTTCCCAATGCGTCCTGCAAGGGCCCCACATTACACGGGACCTTCTTTTTACCCCCTACATATTTAACAAAGCACTTCTTATTGTCCTTAATCTGGGAAGCTAGTCCCAGTTTCATCTCTTCCTTGGCCTTCCTAACTACCCCCTACATTCCCGAGCAACTACAGAATAGTCCTCCCTGGTGATGACCCCTTTTTTCCATTGAGTGTAAGCCTCCTTTTTAGCAAGGAGACATTCCCGGATGCTTTTGGTGAGCCATGGAGGCTTGTGTGCTCTCCTGCTCCCTTTGATCCTCATTGGGATTCCTTTCCTTTGGGCTTGGAGGATCATCTCCTTAAGGAGCAACCACTCTCCTTGGACACCTGGCTCCCCTCCCCTCCGGGACCTCAGCGCTTCTCCAACTTTCCTCCTTAGCTCGTTGAAGTCTGCCCTCCTGAAATCTAGGGCCGCTGCCTTACTGCATGCCTTCGCCACCTTGCACTGGATGGTGAATTCCAGCAGGCGATGATCGCTGTCGCCCAGGTGGTTGAGCACCCACAGCCCCCTCACCAGGTCATCACCCGTGGCCAGCACTAGGTCCAACAAGGCATTTCCCCTGGTGGGGCTGTGCACCTGCTGGGTTAGATGGAGGTCCTGCACTCTGGCCAAGAACCTACCTGAGCGTTCAGACCTGGTTGACTGTTCTTCCCAGCAGATGTCCGGGAAGTTCAGGTCCCCCATGACTACCACATCCTTAGCCTTCACTACCTCTGTGAGCTGACCCAAGAATTCCTGGTCAAGCTCTTCTCCCTGGTTGGGTGGTCTGTAGTCCCACCGTTAAGTCTCTTTCCCCTCGACTGCCTTGTACTCTAACCCAAAGCACTTCAGAGTGCCCCTCCCTTGACTCCTTGCTAATTGACAAGGATGTGAATTCCTCCTTAATATAGAGTGCCACGCCCCTACCTCTCTTTCCTATCCTGTCCCTCCTGTACAGCCTATAGACCTTGACATTCACCACCCAATCATGCATTGAATCCCACCACGTTTCCGTAATCCCCACTATGTCCGGGCTGGTGTCAGACAGCAGGAGGTTGAGTTCCTCCTGCTTGTTACCCATACTATGAGCGTTTGAGTAGAGGCATTTAAGGCCTTCTGTGGATGTGTGTACTGACCCCCCTATTCCCAGAATTACCCTGGCCCCTATCTCTTACCTGTTTATTCACTTCGCTCATTGGTCTGGGCTGGGCTGTAGTTGTGGGTGCTGTTTGGTCTAGCAGTCTGATGTTTCCTCCGCCCTCATCTTCCCCTTCCCCTGACGAGCCTAGTTTAAAGCCCGCCGGAGGAGGTCTGCCAACCTAGAAGAGAACACATGCTTACCTTTAGGGGAAAGGTGGAGCCCATCCCATCTCAGCATGTCTCTCGTCGTGATGTGCTGGTCGTGGTTGAGGAAGCCAAAGCCCTCCTCAAAGCACCATTCCTGTAGCCACCAGTTGGTCTCCACGATGCATGTTTCATGCTGTCTGCCTCGTGCACTCACTGGCAGGATAGAAGAGAAACCACCTGTGCCCCATCTCCTTCAGCACGCACCCCAGAGTGTGGTAGTCCTCCATCAGGTGATCAGGGCTCCTCCTGGCCTCATCATTAGTGCCCACATGGACTAGGACCATGGGGTAATAATCGGTGGGCTGGATTACGGTTTGGAGTATCCCTTTCACATCCTGAATCCTCGCTCCAGGTAGTCAGTATACCTCGCGTGCCTAGGGGTCCCGGCAACAGATGGGGCCCTCTGTACCTCCCAGGATGGAGTCACCAACGACGATTACGCGATGCTTCTTCCTCCTGGCCTTCTTGCCTCCTTCAGCTTGCATGGGACGTGGTGTGCGTGGAGTTGCCTCCTCCCTGGTTTCGTCCTCTCCTTCCTCCTCCTCCTGGGCTGCCAGGGCTTCATACCTGTTCTCCAGCTGGACTGGAGGAACTGGTGCTGCCGTGTTTCAAGCAGCCCTGGCACAGGAGGTGACCGTCTGCCACTTAGCAGTGGAGGGCTCATCTTGAGGTGCATCCTCCTTGGCCGTACAACCCTGCAGGGAAAGAAAATATCTGTCAATTTCCTCCTCTGCCTCCCTGATTCCCCTCAGCCTGCTAACCTCCTCCTGGAGCTCCCTCACCCGTGCCTCCAGGGCCCTAAGGTGGGCAGCTGCAGGACAGGAGTGGGGGTCTCCAGTCCCTGCCCCCCCCAGGCCTTGCTGGGCAGCTCCCACAGGCCAGAGGGTTGGGGGATGCCATCCCCCCACGGGCTCTGTCTGGGTGGAGGCCTCAGACAAGCCCCGGGAAGGTCACACCCCCTGGGCAGGGGCCCTGGAAGCACTCCGTGTCAACACCATTGTAGGAGTCACTGATTTTCTAGCTGAGTTCGGGTCCTCTGCCCCGTGCTAACACGAGTCAGCCTCTGGGCCTCTCCTGCTCCCCCTCCAGCGCGAACACCGGTACAAATGCCAGCGCGCTTTTATAGACCGCACCTGTTTGTGCACTCTGTTCATGCGGCTCAGGAGCACGGCTCCCTACTGGCTCAGCTAAGAGGGATCCGGGGGGGCTTCCCCTCCAGATCCGGCTCAGCTGTGTCAGTCCCTTTGCCCCACTTACCTTAGGGAGATCAGCTGCTGCTGCCCCCGCTGCTTCTCCGTTCTCTTCTGCTGCTCTCGCCACCGCTCTGGGTCAGGTAAGGGGGCACACGTGTGTCCTTCCTCTCCCCACTGCTCCTAGCTCCCAAGGGCTGTGCAATAGGGCTGTGCAAAATTTCACCACCTGTTTTTTTCAACGCTGTTTTGACTCATTTCATGGTCGAAACAGCAAATTCGAAATGAAACAGAGATCATCAAAATAGCCTTGAAACAAAATGAGGCAATTTGAAATGTGACGCTGTTTCAACATTTCACCTATAGGCTATAATGGGGAAGCTCAAACAGCCTCTAACTTTGTCATTTCTGGTCTGATTTGGATGTGACTTCCAGGAATGGTAGCCCCTTCTCAGGGCGTGAAGCCTGCCAAGCTTCAAGGAGATAGGTGCAGAGGGCCTAGGGAAACTGCATCCCAAATTCTTGAAAGCAAAACTCATTTTATGTGACCCCACAGTGGGGTCGAAACTGCAGGCATCCTAGCCCCTGCTGAGGCCACAAAGCCTGCCAAGTTTCAAGGAGATAGGTGCAGGGGTTTGGGGGAAACTGCATCTCAAGCTGCAGACAAGCAAAACTCGTGACATGGGTGACAGTGTGTGTTAAGCTACAGCAGGGTAGGCCCTGCTGCAACGACAAATCCTGCCAACTGTTAAGGAGATGGGTGCAGGGAGGTTCTGGGACTCTGCACCTCTAGCTGCTGACAGGCAAAATTTATGACATAGGTGCTTGTGGAACTGCTGCCTCTCAGGCAGCAAGACTGAAGATCCCCCATCACTTGCCACCACAGACCTGGGGGGAAAAATTGACCACAGTTTGAACATGAGCCGGCAGTGCGATGCTGTAGCCAGCAGGGCCAACAATACCATGGCATACATCAGTTGATGCACCTCCAGCAAAACCATTGCAAAGAAGTGATTCTCCTGCTCTATTCAGTTCTACTCGGCATTGGTGAGACTGCAGCTGGACTATTCTGTCCTGTTCTGGGCTCCGCACTTTAACAAGGACATGGTAAAACTTGAGAGAGTCCAGAAAAGGGCTGCCCATGGGATCAGAGACTTGCACGTCAAGCCATATGAGGAAAGGCTGAGGGATCTGGGACTCTTCAGCCTGAAAAAGAAAAGGCTGAGAGGGGACTTGGTAGCAGCTTACTGCTATATCAGAAGTATACATCTAGGGTTCAGTGAACAACTGTTCACCAGGGCACCCTTGGGGAAAACTACGAATAATGGTCACAAACTCCTGGAAGATTGTTTCAGGCTCATTTCAGGCTCAACATTAGGAAAAACCACTTCACAATTAGGGTGCCTGGACTGTGACCATTACTCCTAGTTTTCCCCAAGGATGCCCTGGTGAACAGTTCATCCAAATCAGGCCAGAAATGACAAAGTTATAGGCCGTTTTGACCTTCCCCGTTATATCCCATGGGTGAAACGTCAAAACAGTTTTTGCCATTTCAACCCCGTTTCAATGGAATGGAACAGCTGTTTTGAATTGAAACAAAATTCAAAATGAAACGCTGTTCTGTCAAAACACTGGTCAAAATGGAACGCTGCCGTTTTGCACAACCCTACTGCTTAAGAGCAAGTGTCCCCATTGCTTTGAGGCTTCCATATATGAAGTCAGTACTACTTATAAGTCCCATATGGGGATCAGGTACTGTTTTGACGGAGACATCTTCAACCTATGCAGGCTCTGAGCAAACTCCAAAGTCCAGACAACCATGCTTTGTGACTTCCTCTTCTCTGATGACTGTGCATTATGTGCAGGCTCATAGGCTGACATGCAATGTCCGTGCTGTCCACATCAATGACAAAGTCAACATGAGATTAGCAGAAGCCAGCGTGGCCTTCAGCAGACTCTGTAAGTCAGTCTGGAACCACAGAGGCATCAGAATGTTGACAAAACTGAAGGTTTACAAGGCCATCATCCTTTCGACCCTCCTTTATGCCTGCAAAATCTGGACCATTTACCAGCATCAGGCCAAGAAAATAAACCACTTCCACTTGTGCTGCCTGCAAAAGATACTAAAGATCCAGTGGCAGGACAAGATTCTGGACCCTGAGGTGCTCAGAAGATCAACTCTCCTCAGTATACACACCCTGATGAAACTGGCACAACTCAGATGGCCAGCCACCTCTCAAGAAAGCCTGACACTCACTTGCCAAAGAAAATCTTCTATGGCAAACTGTCAAATGGAGTACGGCGGTACAAGGACTCCATAAAAGTGTACCTAAAGAGTTTCGGCATTGACCCGGAGTCATGGGAGCAAATTGCTCGTGATTGTCCATCGTGGAGGTCCCAAATCCAGAATGAGCAACCAGGAAAATTAAAGCCTCCCGTATCCAGTCATCATCACTCTCCTGCCCCTACTGCAGCAGATTGTTCAAAGCAAAGATCAGACTTATACGTCACCTACATACTCACATGACCTAGCCTCTACCCTCCGTCATTCTGTTCCCTTTCCTTTTTTTCTTCTTTTCCTTCTTTCTCCTTTTTCTTTTCTCCTTCCCTTTTTATTTCCCACTTCTTTTCTCTCTTCTTTCCTCCCCTCTCCCTGCTGGATGCAGTCATCTTTGCCCATGAAGGACAACAGCAGGAAAATATATATTTACTACTGATGACAGGGAGTAAATAACATAGGATTGTTTCAATACCAACAGTCATATACAGTTCTACAACATTTATAACAGAACATCATTGGACTAAAGTGCTCATTTTCATATAGCCCATACAATATTAGCGTACAAATGTTGTAATTAGCTTACATCTTTTCATACTCTACCTCATGCCAAAAGTGTATTTATGGATACAGAAAAGTTTACTACAAAGCAAATTGACTTTTCCTGTGGCATGGAGTGGACACATAATATGCAGTTTTACACACTGTAAAATAGGATATTCTAGGAGAAAGTTACTTCTCTGTACACTCACGTAAGTTATACAATTTTACCAGTCATGTCTCTAATTCTCTAATTAATTAAATCTGGAGTAGCCACTTATTCAATACTACCAGCTCCTCTACTCTTTAATGGCCAGGCTCTGTAGTAGAACATGTTGCAGAGAGCCAATATAGGATAGTTGGTCACATGTCCATTCCTTACATTAAAGTAAATTGACTGGGGAGTAGAAACCAGGAAACATTATTCTATTGTAAATATATCATGCGTCCTCACTCTGTTTTTTAACAACTGCAGGTTTATTAATGGGGAAAGATTAAAGTTTCTAAAAGGTACACAGTGCTTTAATGTACTCTTATTCTTCTTTTATTGGTAGCTGTAGATAATCTTAATTTTCTATAAACTTAGCTCTTTTCCTTTTTTTACCACACAGGAGAATACTACACAGATTTAAGGGACATAAATTTAACTTTCATTCTAAAGCAATTTGTATGGTCATGGGTTTGTAGCTTAGATACCTTTTTATTGTTTACATGAACAATAACAGTAAGTAAATCTCTTGTATATTTAATAACTCCATTCATACTGATAGATGTAACACTGACTCATGTTCACTGACTGATTAATGTGACTTGGACTCTCATTTTTCACAGGAAATCTTGTATCCGTGGTGGTTTTAAGTAATCCATAAGAGTAGTATAGATGAACAAAGCAGGTTGGTAAAAAATCTAATTTTTAATATCTTTGCTTCTTATATTTGAAAGCACTTTGCATATGCTCAGTTGCTCTGTTTCTTCAATGTAGTTATGATGTAATTTGTTCCTGTGCAGAGCCAGAATTTGATCAGCCAGCCAGTTCTCAACTATGTCCTTTGGTCTGAGATTTTAATAAGCATATATATAACAAGCAAACACAATGTTCTCATCTCCTACCTTTTTTGTGTAGGTTTCATTATTTCTGATATTCCTCTTAAAGCCAAAGTCCAGCATTCATGTGGCCATGTGAGGTTCAGGCTCTCTTGGTTACAAAGGGAAGTTTGGGAAAGAGAGCTGAATGAACCTTAAAACTAGGACCTTGATATTTTTGCTTAAAAATTTAACTTTGAAGAAGAGCCCTTGTTTTGTGAATGTAAAAGCCTGACAGTGCTGCATGTGGACCTAGTTCTGCTTCCATAAGACACTGGCAAAATTCCTATTGATTTCCATGGGGACGTGTCATTTTGTGACAGAGAACATTGTGACTGATGGCCTCAGTTGAATTATGAAACTCAAAACTAAAAAAAGGTGAGTTTTGACCTAACAGGAATCAGCGGTACCTGAGGATTAAATTATGTGTTACAATTAGACTACACTCACAACACTTAGAATATGAGCGTCTGCATGTTAAAGATTATTAACTCATGCCAAGTGCCCTCTGAGTGATTCAGAAGAGCAACTGACAGTCCTCCAACATCCCAGAATGCACTGGTCCTAGTCTCACCCGCTCCCCCAAGTAGGCATAGAGTTCAGGTGCTCTGGCTCCTAAGCATGAACCTGCTTACCAGCACTCTAGTGCCAAAGTCAGCCGTGCAGGCAAGAAACAGCATTAACCATGAATGTGCAACTGCTTACAGCACATTCTGACTTTAACACTGCTTACCAGTGCACAGAATTTGTATGGTGTAAGCGTAACGTGTAACTTGAGAACATAAGAACATAAGAATTGCCATAGGTTCACCTAGCACAGTATCCTGTGTCACATGGTGGCATGGAGTGGATGCTTAAAGGAAGAGTGCACTGGGTATGACCAGGGTTTTTTCCAGTGTGCCTCTCTCACTTGTAGCCTCCAGCATTTAATGTCTAGGAAGTTCTATTTCAGAGGTTATGTCCCTAACACTTCTGCTCAATAGCTCCCAATGCCCTTTTCCTCCAAGAATTTGTCCAATCTGGTTAAACTGTTACTTTCAACAGCATCTGGTGGCAATGAGTCCCACAATTTAATTATACGCCATATGAAAAAGAACTTACTTTTGTTTGTTTTTAATTTACTGCCTACTAGTATTGAGAGAGGCAATATATAATACCTCTTGTGGAGCGTGGCATTCTTACTAATCCCTATAATTTTGTTTGCCGTTTTGGCAACTGCTGAGCACTGAGCTGACCAAGACCTTTCCATTCAATAACAGGCAAATTTATTGATACACAGTGATAACAAAAAAGAAACTATACAAACAATCAAGACATTCTATAGCTACTGATTCTAGGGCCATCCCCTGTCGCCCTGTGATTAGACTGTAGCCCCTGCCACTCAACAGGGCCCTGTAGCAGCAGGCAAAGGAGCACTTAAGGATAAAACACAGATTAATTAACAATTTGACAAAAGGAATAGCTAGCAGTGATGGGACAATAATTGAACATACATTGTCAGGTTACATCAGTAGAGTCACCAACATATACAAATAACCAATTCAATAGATTAAAATATAAAAAAGCTTACAACCCCTCTCCTAATACAATAATAAGGATGAAGAGTTACAACAAGAATCCTAATGACATGAGGGACCAGAACACAAGAATGGCCCAGCAGCTGTGCCCCAAAGAAGAAATGACAACCCATGGAAGGATCCTGTTACCTTTTAGAACATTGTTATCCTCTCCCTGGTCACTCATTTAGGATGGGCCTGTAACCCTGGAACCACCCTTAACAAACAGGGGCTCTAGACTCCCCTCTGTGCCCAAGGGCAAGTCATCCCCTCTCCTCAAGGGCTTCCCATTGATCATCCGCAGGGAGGAAGGCCTCTCCTTCCCTGTGGGAATCCCTTTCCCTAGGTAACTCATAATTCTCAATGTCCTCCCTCACAGGGGTGGTTGACCCATCCAATCATTGCCTGTGGCAGAAAGGCCTGAGCTGCCTTGTGCAGCCACTGAGGCCTGTCAGCTCTCTTGCAGACCCCTGTGCACAGCCCTTTGCAATGAAGAGGTTCCTGCCTAGGGCAGGAACATGGACCCATGCCACCTCATGCAGCCCCGGCAACTCATCAGGTCTATGGCCCTGTGCATCAATCCATGCACTGAGGGCCCATGCAGGGTGGGGGACCAGAGCTGCCTCGTGCATCTGCCACAGACCTGGCTGCTCTCCACCAGTCCCATGCACCACTCTGTGTACTGATGGGTCTGGATTCCTGCCTCATGTAGGGTTGGGGATCAGCATTACCTTGTGAAGCCACCGAGGTCCTGTCCACTCCTGGAACTTCACTATCCCTGTGCACCATCCTGTGCACCAACGGCTCCTGCCCAATGCAGGGTTGGGGACCCACAGTGCCTTGTGCAGCAACTGAGGTTCTGTCTGCCCGCCAGACCCTCCATGCATCGATCCATGCACCGTTCCCACACTCTTCCCACAGTGGTTGGGATGCATCCACCTGCTATTTGTCCCTGCTGGAGGCGTCTTCAGGGTGCTTGTGGTGCAACTGCTTCGTCACTGCTGATTAGCTCAACCAGCTCTTCTACAGTCCTCATCTTCATTGTCCCTCTTCGAAGCTGCTCATGTGCTGGGCACACTGGCTTTTTATTCCTTCTGGAGGCTCTGCCTCCAGATTGGGAGTGGACCAATAGGAAAGCCTGAGTGGCAGGGCAAGCCTCTCTCCTTCCCTCTCCTGATTGGTGGGGAAGGGGAATGCCCCCACCAATTAATCTGAGCCTTCCAGCTCAAGCCAGCAAGCTGGGCTGCCACCAGCCATCCTGCCACACATATACATATATGTATAAGCCAATTCCTCGAAAGGCAACCTTTAAATACCATTCTTAAGCTATCACCTAGGGGCCCCTTTTAACTTCTAAATAACTAGTGTCCTCATTTTAGCCTAGTCTCCCTTTTTAATGTTACAAGGTACTGTGGTAGATTTTCTTCTTGTCTCCCTCCCTACATCTATGCCAAACCCAATTGCATTGTGGTCACCATTGCAGAGCAGCTCTTTAAATTGCCCTTTGCACCAAATCCTGTGCACTACTTAGGACTAGATCAAGAATGGCCTCTTGTACGTTCCAGGACTAACAGCCCCAAGAAGCAGTCTTTTATAACTTCAATAAATTTGTTATTTGCATCCAAGCCTGATGTTAGATTGACCCTCCCTATTTGCATATAGTTAGAGTCACGCATTTTTATTGGGCTGTCTGCTGTCACAGCCTCTCTCTCAACTTCACCCTAAGAGCTTTAACAGCCTTTCATTTTCTATATAGTTTGGGCACAACACAAACTGATCACTAAGTTTCATTTTCTTTTAATATATTTCATAACCATGAGTGTATTTTGAAATGCCAGTGCTGTGTGGTAGATAATATTGTCAAGGTCTGTTCTATCCTTCCACGTGTACATTATGTTATATTTTCATGCCATCCTTTTGAGAGTCTTCACTTGCATGACCTGCACCCTGTTGTGTCTGATAAATCCATCAGAAACTTTACAAATGATACTTAATTTCTGTATTCCATACAGATTTTAATAATACATTTCATTTTATGACATGATGTTTTAAATAACTTGGCTTTCATGCAAATAGAAAATAAATCTTCTCTACACATGTATTGCATCCTCTGGGTATTAAAACATGAATGATTAATTTGATACATCAATTAACCAAGCAATTTGATATTTAAAAACAATCCCCAGTTGTCTCTCATTGTCACTTCCCACTGCATATGTATTAAAAATAAACAAATTATTAACTTATTAGCTGCATTAAATGAAATGTTTAAAAAATTGTAAACATCCTTTTAAACTGCTTTTGTGAATTCCTTTATGTACTTGAATACAGACTGAATGATTCATGACAGAAAAAGCTAGTAATTTGTTGAAAACTTTTCCAATTCCCACTTTGTCATAGTCTCAGTAGATGAAAATAAATGAAAGTAATAATGCACTACAATTCTTCCCAAAGATAATATTTTACATTTTAAAAATGTGTCTGCTTGCTACTTTTGCCTTTTTTTCTCTGTAATTAGAACAAGAAAGAACTGGTGCCTTTGATCATAAAAAAATCAAGAAACAAATCCCCAAACCTTGCAAATGATTTTCAGAAGAAAACACCTTCCACAGTGCTTCTGTGAAAGTCAGATTTTTTGGGGTTCAAATTTTCTGAAGACCTCAGGTCCCATGTATGTGCCAAAAAAGGATAATCAAATTATCTATAAAACTTTCAGAGCAATGGAAGCTACTGAGCTTTATGTAATGTAGGTATCTAAACTGGGTGAAATATTTTGAAAGCTTGATCCTCAAATCTTAATTTCCATCCTCACTGATTTCTTACAATTATGCTTTACCCGAGCCCTCATTCCAGAGATTTATCAAGATTTAGGAATATTGGTGAAGTGACTCAATGAGTCTTCTTCTGATGGAGCCTAGCTTTATATTTTAGCAGCCCCAATAAAATGCTGTGCCAAGAAGTACCTGAAATAGTGCATCACTGTGCGCCAGGAGTTTGTTTTGAAAATAAGGAGAAATATATATGTTTAAATGCATGCACACAGACATGCAAACGTGCACAAGAGTTCATACGGAAGACAGGATGTAGCTGCTTTGACCCATGGGGATCCTGGGGATCCTGAGAATACTTACCTTCATGTTTAACTTTATGACCCATAGGAGTTAAGAAGTACTCTCATACTAATGAAGATAACTATGGGCCTAAGTGCTTGCAAATTCAAGGCACTGATGGTGAGGAAGTGAAGATCTCAACTTGGAGATAAGGCTGCCAGAACTTTACCCTTTCCACCATAAACCTGCAGTCAAATAGATGTCTCAGGAACAAAGAAGCCTGTAAGATCTATAGCAAGAGGTCACAAGGCACAGGCAACATAGAACAAACCCCCAAACGTACAAACAAAATCTTAATTCAAAACCAACACCTCCTTCTTTCAATAACAAATTGATTTTGATCTGCTGGTAAGCTTAGTGTCAAAGGAACTCAATCAAGTTTTAATAGAATCTAATTAGCACTCACACAAGCTGTTAATATTTTTACTTGCAGCCAAGTGGCAATCAGGAAAGTGTGAAATTCTTTCTCTATCTTTGAAACCATTGAAGCACATCAATTCCTCAAAACGGAAAAAGTCCAGCAAAAGTCAAATCAAATCAAATCAAAACATAAATGCTTGTACAGAAATAGGACTAGATTTTTGGCAAATCATATTAATCCCAGTAAAAAGTGTTTTTTAAAACTAAATTCTGTAGAATGCAAATTTTGATTTTTTTATATGAATAACTCAGCCAATCCCTTCCGATCGCTTCAAATCACCTTTGCTTCCCTTGGTAATGCCTTCTCTTTCCACCCCCATACTCCTTCCCTATCTTCTGTATTTAAATGACCCTATCTCTTTCTATAAGTATCCCTGATCTCTGAAAGTCCATTCATAACACTGGATGAGGTATGCTGTCTGAATGAGTTAGTCCAGTGATTCTCAGCCAGGGTGCTGCAATATCCTGTTAAGGCTGTCACTCAATATCAGCACTGTAAGGTGTGCAAACATGAAAACGTAATTCCAAAGAAACTCAGAGATTTCAAAAAGTAATCTGTAGTGTCAAAAACATTCTGACCTATCATGGTCTTTCTGAGTTCTTTGCAAGAGAACTCAAAAAGGAGTGAAACCGAAGAACTGGAATTTTCTGAGAGGTGTCTTGAGTCAGACAAGTAGGACCTTAAGTCTAAAAAGGTTGAGAACCATTGACTTAGTTTTATAAGGTGCAACATTACCCTGCCTTCTGCCTAACTCAAACTAACATGTCTAATGATCTCTATCAGTTAATAAATGTTAGTAAAGTTATACTAGTTTAAAAGAAATGCAAAATATATCTTTAAAAAACTTTCTCTTATGTAGCTTTTAAAAAAAAATATAGACATCTGAGATCTAGAGAGGTGTTTGAACCATTGTCTCAGCCCCAGACGCTACTAAACTTTATAAAGTATTTCAAACCTACCCAACTCCAAGAGAATGTGAAGGTTACTGAATAAATAGAGCAGACAGTCTAGGATCACTTCCAAACCTCCTTAGCTGCAAAGAGAATAGGACAGAGAGATAGAGAAAGAAGAAGGAGAATGAAAGATACAACCTTTTCTCAAGCCATCCAGAAAACAGAATAGAAGAAAAGAAAGATGCCATTAGAAAATCACAACGGTGGCATTTTCAAAAGCTAAAAGATGTGTAAAGCATGGTTTATATCTGTGCGTTTACCATTAGTGCCTTTGGGAACGTGGTTACTGATGGCTTTTGAGCATTCTGTGTAACAGCTTTTATTATACTATGTTTCTGGTACATTCTATATTAATTGATGAGCATGAGTCAGGTAGCTGCAGTGTCATACCTACAGCTGACAAAATGAAGCTTAATAATCCATATGGTGACTGTGTTTTTATTTTTAAGAATGATTGGGAGTAACTGTTTTTCATACTACATCTATATATATTTGAATAACAGTATAGATGGATATAAATACTTTCTGGTTAGTACACACTGTTTGCCTTTTTTATTTCTCACCATCCTGTTTAAAAGGTATCATTTATCCCATTAGATAAATTACCATGTAATTTTTAGGCAATCAGTCCCATGCTAGGTTTAAGAATATAAGGTGTTTGTCCACATGACATGCCTTTAGTCCCCTAAATTGAAACGGTGGGTTTTTAACTGTGATGATTAAAAACCCACCATTTCAATTTAGGGGCTTCCATCACTGTTATGGCGAAGGGCCTGCTCCTTTCCCCCCCCCACAGAGCTTGCCTGTATCTCCTGTGGCTGGGGGGTGAGCTCCTGGCTGTCCCTAAGCTGCCCTTGGAGGCAACACCCAGCCTGATCCAACTGTTCTCTGAGCATGAGCTGGGCAGCATCCAGCCCACTAGCAGCCCACCTGGGCAGCCCCAGAGTGCCTAAAAGTTGGGAGTTGTAATGCTGAGCACTGGAACGCTCAGCATTCTCTTTGTGAGTTTAGCCTTAAGCAGCTTTCTTCATCTATAGATGCCTACATCCTTATGAAAATCTGGCTTTGAAGTGCTTTTCAAAAATATCAAACTAAATTTATTGGATAACTTACTGCCAAAGAATAATTCAGCTAGTTCTGGTCAAAACGCAAGCATCAAAAATGATATGTTGACATAACACAGTGCAATGCTGTGTAGGGATACTTGAGTCAGATCAGAAGATATGCTATCAACAGGGCTAGCAAGGTTATCTCCATGCACCACTGAATTTCACCATGTAGACCTACCCAAATTATATGTGCTCCTCTGTAATTATATTCGATGATAATATGGCTCCTCATCCCTTCAAGGTTGACTGAAACTACTCAAAAAAATGCAGTGAAAATGTGAGCTGCTGGTTCAGTTGCAGAAAACTGGCAACCCATGAAGTTTTGAGTGAAATCTACATCAGTGAAATAATGGAAGAGAATTCTGCAATGGATCACTGGGCTTCAAGGGTAGTATGTGATTATTTTCAAATATACAGTGATAGGAGAATGACTAAGCAGTGCATGGCTCAGTAACTTGTTAGTGGATTATTGCACAATATCCACTGGTCATCATTTCAAATCTAGCTCAGGTTCATCGCAACCTAAAATGAGTGCAACATGATATCTGCTTGGTGGCCTGCATGAAGCTGATAGCTTCAGCTAGCTTTCCAGTGAACAAGTCTCCATCTTACCATTTTCAATTATTAGGATCTTTGCTAGTAATTTTAGCAGAAAGCCTGAAATGACTTCACACCTATAAAAAACAACAAAAACAATCCTTCTGATTCTGCAGTGAATATATATGTAGGATGCTACAGGGAAGATGACACTGCCAATACTCATGCTGAACTCTGAATAAATACGGGACTAGATGTATATGGTGGTGACTTACAAATAAAGATATGTTTTGGGTACGCTACTATAATGCAATAATGTGGTGTAATATAAATTCACCTCTGTTGTCTATTGAAATCATGGCTATTACTTTGGCTTACCAAACCACCTCAGTTTACCAGACAATTTTAAAATATAATAGTATTTATTCCACTTACCCCTTTTGTTTTACTCTATTCTTTTGAGTGTATTACAGAGTACTGAAGAGGAGCATAAAAGGCATGTTGCATAAAATAAAACAAGGCATGCAGGGAAACCAGCATGGATTTGTAGCTGGTAGGTCATGCCTGACCAATCTGGTTTTGTTTTATGACAGAGTCATAAAATGCTTAAATGCAGGAGTAGAGGTGGATGTCACTTTCTTGGATTTTAGCAAGGCGTTTGATACAGTATCTCTTCCCATTCTCATAAATAAATTAAGAGGCTGTGATATAGATGTTTACATGGTCCGGTGCATGGCAAATTGGCTTAGCGGTTGCACCTAGAGCATGGTAATAGATGGGTCAGTATTGACCTGGAAGGATGTGGATAGTGGGGTCCCACAGGGTTCGGTCCTTGGACCTGTACTCTTCAATATCTTCATCAGTGACTTGGATGTGGGTGTGAAGTGTACTCTGTCCAAGTTTGTGGATGATACTAAATTCTTCTCCATGCCATCATGCCCAATGACTTCACAATGCTGGTTAACATAAAAACACAGTTCATACAATATCAGCTGAAGGCAGTCCTTAGTGGTAAAAGCAAGTCCTTTAAAATGAGAAGATTCCTCCATTTCAAAAGGCTTAATTTAAAACATAAAAAGCACTAATAAATACTTTCCATTTGGCTTAAGGCCAAATAAACCATTTCTTTCCCAATATGCCCCTGTTTCTAGCACTTAAAACACCCAGTTTGGGCCTGATTGGCCACCAGGTGCCTCTCCAGTCCACAGATATGGTATCTCATGAGTTATTTGTAATAAATAATAAAACCCCTGGTGCGGCTCCAATGTAATCCCCAGAAGGAGGTGCTGACCCCCACCGTCACAATAATTCTAGCAAACCATGTCCCTGTCTGTATCCTGTATTTATCTCTGATATTATTAATCCACATGACTTTCTCAAGGTGCTCCTCCAGCCATAATTTCCTGTCCTCTACCAGTGATAGGTCCAACAACTTTCTCAAAGTAACTAGCCTTTCATGTGCTATGTCATCAGATACAAACCTATACAATTTATGGACTGGGTTTTTACTCATTTTCTTGTAGGTTTTCTAAAAACTGTCATACTCCACAATAGTATTAATTGTAAATTCCCACATACACCAATTAGTAAAAGCTATGACACTATTCATATCTTCTGGTTGAACTACAAAACAGCTAATGAAATATCCTCCATAAACCTGTATCTGCTGATTTCCCTTTTGTTTCCTTCTGTCCCTTTGACAGCCACCTTTACCAACAACCTGTTTCCCTCTGTCACCTTCTGCACCAACACCACTATCCATGAACCACCTGTCATGTTCTGTCCACTGTTCACCATGTTCATGCAGCTGGCAGGCTTGGCCAGCTGGGCAATTAGTCTGGGCTGAGTTGCTTGTTAGGGCACTTGATTGACAGAGATTCTCTAGAACAGAAGGAACCTTCTTCATCCTTCAACTTCCACCTTCCATGCTGATCCTTCCCATCCTGTGAAAGCTCTGCTAGAAAGTTGTCTCTGGTCCAGATTCCATAACCCAGCTGTTATTAATCCATATGTTTTTCTACAGACCTCGAATTACACCGTGCAGCAGGGCCTATCTCCAAAGCCCTGCCTGCTGAAGGATGAGAAGGAGATATTTTGTACAATTAAAGATTTTTGTGTAGCTATTAATGTGATAACCTTCTCTGTTAACCCTGTTCTATGATGTCTGAAGCCCTGCAGGTTCACAACTTGGTTAAGCTAAATGACACTAATATCAGTGAATTATGGCTTTAACTGCAATTGTGAAAACATAAGTTATTTTGACCTTTGGGCTTAGCCAAACACAGGTTTATAGACTCATACTCGAAAGTGTATTTTTAAGTGTTGTTAAAAAGAGGGGGAGGGAAAGAGAGACTTGAATGGGTACACTTCAACTGTGAAGATAGGCAGAAAGCTATGTTAATTAATACATATGGTAGGGCATGATGTAGCATACAATTAAGCAAAAGTGGAAAGGAAGCAGACTATCTAGTCACTATGGACAAGAGAAAAGCGATAAAGCTTGACCTTAACTGATGAATAAGGGCTTGCTTTCAAAAAAGGAAGCCTGGGAAAAAATAAGTTGACATCTTAGAATAACTCTTCTACATAGAGCATAGACAAGGTGATGAACCCATACACCAAGGTAAGTGGTTGAAAAAAATACAAGCGACACTGACACATGGGATGAAAATTAAGAATTTGGTACTAAAAGAGGAGATTTTCAGAAGTGCAAGGGCTGGGTAGGCAGATTCTACTGAAAGACCTTCATACAGAACAAATGGAACCAGCCACATGGCTCTGTTTGCCAGACAACCCTTTGATCAGCAGGAAGGCTCATTTTCTTTAGCCTAATTTTCCTTCCCCTCATATAAATCCCCTGCACAGAATGGGAGATAACCCTACTCCTCCTACTCCTCACTACAGCTCCTTCAATTATTCATGGCCAGGAGAAGAAGGCCTTTCCTCTCACAAAGTTTACTTACCATGCCAACTGTGAGAAGCAAAAGGAAGTCAATTAAAAATTACAATACCTTACAAATCCTCAGGCTGATGTGGGCTTCTATGAGCAGTATCTATATTATGAGGTAGCCATGGAAGGTTATATGAAACACTATGTCCTAAAATAATATAATTCTGATTTATCGGCCTCCTTTTTATTTTACTTCTGTTCAAGAATCCCTGAAGTTAGAGTTGACTATTGTACATACCAACTTGTGATTGTGGCTGCTGCAATCACAATCTGGTATATCAACCACAAGTTGGTACATCATGTCTAGGTGTCTGAGCTAACAGATGTAAGTCTGGCAATCACCCATCAAACTAGCAGACATTTCCTTTTTTCTTGGATACATACCATTTTGAAGGAGGAACATTCCTTTCTCACTGGGGTGGAATGATATAGAGGGAACTAGAAAGGAAAAGGGAAAACATCAAATGGATAATCCGTAACAAGCTGAAATAAAATATTTTTTAAAAAAACAGACAAAAATCTCTAACCCAGTCTCCTCTTCATATCTCTGTCATCATGTCTATCTTTACTCTGTGCATCAGAGTAATTTCAGTGTCCCTTTCACATTGTAGGTCATTTCAGGAAACAAAATACCAGAGAGTTGGCATAGTCACTTCAAGGAAAGTGTTCAGGAGTGAAAGTAATCTTTACAAAACTGCATCTGCCCAATATAAACCAATTCAAGTGAAATTTGTTTGAAGACAGACACCATAGAATGGTGAAAAGTTTTTAAATGGATTTTGTAGAGGCATTAAATCACAGAATCAATGGACCAGAAAGGACCTGGAAGATCATCAAGTTTGGTCCCCTGTCACAGGCAGGAGGTTAAAGAGCTCAAACTAGCTCAACAAGGTGCTTATCCAGCCTCCTCTTGAACACCTCCAAGGATGGCGACCGCACCACCTCTGCCGGGAGTGTGTTCCAGGTTCCAGTTACCTGTACGGAGAAGAAGTTCTTCCTTATGTCCAGCCTACATCTTCCCTCTGCTAGTTTGTATCCATTGGTCCTTGTCTTTCCAAGGGGTACCTTCCTGAAGACTTACTCCCCCAGATCTTGGTGGTCCTGCCTGACGTTTGCAGGTGGCTATCAAGTCACCTCTCAGCCTTCTCTTACCCAGACTGAACAAAATTAGTTTCCAGAGTCTCTCCTCAGATGGCCTGTCCTCCAGGCCCCTGGTCATACAGGTGGCCCTTCTCTGGACTCTCTTGAGCTTATCCTCATCCTTCTTGAAGTGCGGTGCCCAAAACTGGGCACAGTACTCCAGTTGTGACCTCACCAATGCTGTTTTGTACCCTGGGCAGTGAAGGTATACAGGGTGGTGGCAGTGACTGGTCTGGAAGTGTCTATTTTTGTGGAAATCACTTCTCAGGGCTGGTGGCCCCAGCCCTTAGCCTACTGTGTATTTTTCTGCAAGGAGAAAAACATTCAAAGGTGAAATTCACTGTTAGCATAAAGGGCTCATAAATCACAGGATTTGCAGTAATCCCCGGCATCCTTCAGAACACCTGGCCAGTGGAAGATATTTTTCAGTCTGTGCAATATCTTTTTTGTACCCTGGTGCCCAGTGAAAGGGCAATCATGTGGCCTTTGACATGATTCTCAGCAGCTTTGTGCAGTATTTTGCTGGCACCACCAATTGTCTGTGGGCCTCTCCAAGGAGTTCACTGTTTCCTACTAGATCAGTCTTGTACAGTTCTTCATCCTATACTGTGAATCTCTCAGTGCCCTTTTCCTCACTGTCAATACCATGATAAGGAGCTGAGGTGGTATGGGTGCTAAGGAGCACAGTTGACAGCCCAGAAGTTGCAATTTTGAGACCATAGCAGACATGCTCAATGTATGGCCCTGTCAGATTCCAATGAATCTGTGAATTCTGCTAAATACCTTGTCACAAGGATGAGATAAAAGAAGGAAGCATAAATGGATGAAAATCTATCAAACTAAATAGAGTTCTACTCACTGGTGCTTGCAGCAAGTTGAGCTCTGAGTATTAAATGCTGTAGTCACCACAGTCAACTAATTTGTCACCAAAAGAAAGAAACTGAAATAAATTGAACAAGACACTAAGGAGCACCCACAGCAACAAAGAACAAACCAAGTGGTGATTTGTGACCGTTGCAAGGAATTGCTACTCCCTTGTAAAAAGTCTGCTGGACAGATGAGGTCTCAAGACACTTTAGTGGGTAATAAAAACTAATGGTGGATGTACAACATACTGAGTGATCTAAAAACAAATAGTAATAATTTTGTATTAGCTTTTCTATATAGATCTAAACTCATAAGTGTGAAATCAAGTGCCGAGGTATATTGTTTTGTTTTACAATTCCAGTTAAATCTCCTGTTAATTGCTGATTAAATCTTTTAATATCTGGCAGCATACATATATAACCTAGAAGGAAAAGAAATGTAACCATGAGGACTGTGTTAGTCTCAAAAGACCAAGGAGTTAAACTTATAAAATGATAACGCTTGTTTATTCAGAGAGTTGTCTTAGCTTTCTGATCTGCTGTTCCCTCCTGCAATCCCCAGGCAAATGTAATAACTTATACATGTATTTGGTAGCCATGTTGGTCTGAGACAAAAAGAAATGCAAAACTCTAGAACTCTTAGTTCAGAGACATCTTTTATTAGACCAACTAAGAAATCACACACAAAAAATTCTTTTTCTACAAACTTTTGGGTGCACTTGTCCTTCCTAAGGCTCCGGGAAAATTAAAGATGGTGAAAAGTCCCCACGGGTAGAAAATAAACTTCATTTTTGCACAGAGGAACTGAAGGTGGAAGTCTATTTCTCTTGGTTAGTGACAGTGTCTTTATGAGTTGCTCTAGATTTTAGGAGGGCAAACTTCAACGAGCTAAAGGAGGATAGTTGGAGAAGCGCTGAGATCCCGGAGGGGAGGGGAGCCAGGTGTCCAAGGAGAGTGGTTGCTCCTTAAGGAGACAATCCTCCAAGCCCAAAGGAAGGTAACCCCAACAAGGATCAAAGGGAGCAGGAGAGCACACAAGCCTCCGTGGCTCACCAAAAGCAACCAGGAATGTCTCCTTGCTAAAAAGGAGGCTTACACCCAATGGAAAGAAGGAGTCATCACCAGGGAGGACTATTCTGTAGTTGCTCGGGGATGTAGGGGGGTAGTTAGGAAGGCCAAGGAAGAGATGAAACTGGGACTAGCTTCCCAGATTAAGGACAATAAGAAGTGCTTTGTTAAATACATAAGGGGTAAAAAGAAGGTCCCATGTAATGTGGGGCCCTTGCAGGATGCGTTGGGAAATTTGGTCGTCACACCAGATGGCAAAGCTAGCATGTTTAATGATTTCTTTGCCTCCATCTTCCTAAGTAGGGACCAGAACAGCCACCCCCCTGCTGGGCCCCCCTTGGGCCACGGGGGAGGCACACCTGGGCCACAGGTTAGCAAGGATTTAGTTAGGGAGCTTCTGGAGGGGTTGGACGTATTCAGGTCAGCCGGCCTGGGTGATCTCCACCCTAGAGTTCTAAAGGAACTGGCCGAGGTCATTGTAAGTCCCCTGGCACGGCTTTACGAGCAC
The DNA here is from genome assembly GCF_052110815.1 of Crocodylus siamensis. Classification (NCBI taxonomy): domain Eukaryota; kingdom Metazoa; phylum Chordata; order Crocodylia; family Crocodylidae; genus Crocodylus; species Crocodylus siamensis. The sequence continues at coordinate 21,082,787 of NC_143395.1, forward strand.
TTGTGGTGCTCTGGTGAGGTACCGGAGGACTGGAAGAGGGCCAACGTGGTCCCCATCTTCAAAAAAGGCAGGAAGGAGGACCCGGGAAACTATAGGCCGGTTAGTCTTACCTCGATCCTAGGCAAGCTGTTTGAGAAAATTATGCTGGCACACATCCAGGAGGGGCCAGCGGGAGACTGCAAGTTTAGGGGCAACCAACACGGGTTCATCAGTGGCAGGTCCTGTCAGACCAACTTGGTGGCCTTTTATGATCAGATCACCAGATCATTAGATGCAGGGGTAACAGTGGATAGAGTCTTCCTGGACTTCTGGAAGGCTTTTGACACTGTCTCTCACCCCGATCTCATCAAGAAACTGGGGGGCTGTGGTGTAGACACCCAGACAGTCAAATGGGTCACCAACTGGCTGGAGGGCCGCACCCAGAGGTTGGTAGTGGATGGGTCCTTCTCAACCTGGAAGGACGTGGGCAGTGGGGTTCCGCAGGGCTCGGTCCTCGGGCCCGCACTGTTCAACATCTTCATTAGTGATTTGGACGAGGGGGTAAAAAGGACCCTGTTCAAATTTGCTGATGACATTAAGATGTGGGGGGACGTGGGCACACTGGAAGGATGCAACAGGCTACAATCAGACCTAGACAGGTTACAAGGGTGGGCGGACGAGAATAGGTGACAAGTGCAAGGTGCACACAGACAAGTGCAAGGTGATGCACCTCAGGAGGAACAACCGGCACCATACCTACAGGTTAAGGAACTCTCCTCTTGTCAGCACGGAAGCGGAAAGGGATCTGGGGGTCATCATTGACTCCAAGATTAACATGGGCCACCAGTGTGGAGAGGCAATTAGGAAGGCCAACCGCACCTTGTCATGCATCCACAGATGCATCTCGAACAGGTCCAAAGAGGTGATCCTCCCCCTCTATGCGGCACTGGTCAGGCCGCAGCTGGTGTATTGAGTCCAGTTCTGGGTGCCACACTTCAAAAGGGATGTGGACAGCATGGAGAGAGTCCAGAGGAGGGCCACTCATAAGATCAGGGGACAACAGGGCAGGCCCTATGAGGAGAGGCTACGGGACCTGAACCTGTTCAACCTCCAAAAGAGAAGGCTGAGGGGGAATCTTGTGGCCTGTTATAAACTAGTCAGGGGGGATCAGCAGGCACTGGGGGAGTCATTGTTCCCCCAAGCACCGCCAAGAGTGACCAGGAATAACGGTCACAAGCTGGCAGAGGGTAGATTTAGGTTAGATATCAGGAGGCGCTACTTCACAGTCAGGGCGGCTAGGGCCTGGAACCAGCTTCCAGGAGAGGTGGTGCAGGCTCCTACCCTGGGGGTGTTTAAGAGGAGGTTAGATGAACATCTTTCTGGGGTCATTTGACCCTAGTATTCTTTCCTGCAATGGCAGGGGGTCGGACTAGATGATCTGCTCAGGTCCCTTCTGACCCTAGAAACTATGAAAAGATACATCTTTAAACACGATGATCTTCTGAGGTCCCTTCTAGCCCTAATGTCTCTGAATCTCTGACCCAAGAGTTCTAGAGTTTTACATAACTTGTACATAACGTTCTTAAAGATATCCACACATCTTCCTTCTTTACATGTAACATATCCCTATATAATACTAATTTCGGAAGTTTACTTCAAACCATTGTTAAAGCTCATTTTAACACTTATCTATTAGTCTTTGTGTTGGCTTTTTACTTCTAACTGATCTTCTCAGTTTCTCTGCATTCTCAATCCTTATTGGTTCATTTTTTGTTTGGTTTCCTTGCTCAGATGTTTCTACTTCTGTGTCATTTTCAATCTCCTCTGTTGTTTCTTATTGCTCTGATGTTAGCTCTGATTCCTTTGGTGAATCTTGTGATGCTGCTTCTTTGCTCCCTTTTTCAAGCTGCAAGTGTTGTCTGTGCCTTCTTAACACCTCTTCTTCCAGTATGACTACTTTATAGGATCTGGCAGCTACTTGATGGTAAACTACTGCTTTTTGTTTCCACATTTGTCCACCTGAAATAGGCACCATATCTTTGTTGCGCAGTTGTGGTAACTCCCTGGAACCCCTATCATAGAACCATTTTTATTTGAGCTTGTCACATTTTTAAAAGGTTTTCACACCTTGCTTTTCATTCTGATGAGCATCATCCACCCAATTTGGCAGCCTGATTTTGAGTTTCCTGTTAAACAGCATTTCTGCTAGGGACTATGTATGTTTCAGGGGTGTTTCCTGTAACTGTTTTATTTTTTTTTTTCTGTATAACTGCCACGTGGCACTCTCACATTTATGTAACCTTGAGGTTTTGGCTTTTAATCAAAATGAATGCTTTGTACTTGTCTCCGTTTGTATCGAGCTGTACATGCGCATTCTGTAAATTTCATTTCTTATCTAGAAGTGTCATTTCTGCAGAAACGAAACTTATGTAGAAAATCTGCCTAGCAATTACTGTGTAAAAGAAACTATCCTATCCCTGTATGCTTAGCTTATATCATAGTTAGTGTCACAGAGGCAGTCCAACCAACATCTATAAAAGAGGCAAAGAGGCAGGAAATAGCAGACGACAGCTGGACGATCCTGTAGGCCTGATCACCCCACAGCCAGTTCTCAGCCTCCCCGCCTGGGCGTATCCCAGCAAAAATCAAGGCCTCGAAAATCCGACAATCGACAACGATTCACCGTGTTACAGTTTTGTATTCACCATCCCATTTATAAGCTGTTGACCAGTTCTGGGACTTAAGGACAGGCAGCCGTACCTAGCATTGGACTGGTTCCAGTGTTGGAAAGAAAGGGCTTGCTCCGGAACCCCGTGAACCAACAGACCCCCTTTGTATCCGGCATACTGTAACTGAAGAAACATCAGAGACTCCACTTCTCGATTGCCTCTCTTCATAGCTCAGAGAGCATATCTACGCTCTCTATACTTATATTTACTGCAACTTCATTCCAGCTGCCCTCCCCTCTTATAAGAGGGTGAGGCCAGGTGAGTGAATAAAACAAATTTTTACTTCACCTTATATCTGCTCTGTAATAACTTCTACTACTAACATCCCATCTCAATGAGCCGTTGACCAGCTCTGGGACTTAAGGAGCTGGCAGCCGCACCTAGCATTGGACTGGTTCCAGTGTTGGAAAGCAAGGGCTAGCTCCGGAACCCCGTGAACCAACGGACATCCTATAGACTTATTATAAAATAAAACCTAACAACTTACTCTAAGTCGTCTACTTGTGCCAGCTCGGCGAACCTCGAGGGCAGTTATAAAGCTACCTCCAATCCTGCCCCACAAGCTATGCGCTCACCTGCTCCACAAAGCCCGTGGCTTCTCAAGTGGTGCCCGGACCGCTAGCCCGGCATTCCGCCACATTTCCCTGTTATTTAAGAATGATAGGTATATATTGGTATGTGAATCTGTAGCTTTTTTCCAACAATTTCTTCACTATTTGTACTCCATTATCCACTAGATCATTGGATTGTGGGTATTTAGGATTTGAAATGTTGTGATGGAATCTATATTTGTTTGCAAACTCTTTCAACTCAAGGCAGTTGAATTGAGATCCATTGTTTGTTCTCACAATTTGTGGAATCCCATGTCTAGCAACAATTGATTTGATGTGAGTTATGACATGGTTTGCTGTTGTGCTTTTGAGCAATGGAAATTCAGGATAGTGAGAATAATAATTCAGCACAAATATATAATTTTTTCCTGCACGCACAAATAAGTCAATGCCCACTTGAGACCATGGGCTCCTCCATGACTATAATGGGCTTTTTTACTTTGTGCTCATCTGTACTTTAGGCACATTGTGCAAGCCTTTACATCATCTTCTGTGTCATTATTTATGTTGGCCAACATAGAGCACCCTTTGCTCTTCTTTTGTATTTTGCAATGCCTAGATGCTCCTCATGTATTCTGTTTAACATGTCTTTCTTTAGCAGTGCTGGAACAGCAAGTTTTGAGCCTCTGAACAAAACGCCATCCTGTATTGACAGCACTTCCTTGAACTGAGAGTAGGGACTAGGTATATGTTTTCCAGGCCAACCAGCACAAATAGGTGTTATCACTTTTTGCAATGTGGTGTCCTGAAAAGTAGCTTCTTCAATTAGTGCCCACATTTTATCTGTGACAGGAATCACTCTTTTAATGAGATTAATATGTACTATGTTTGAATCTGGAATTCCATTGTGTCATATGCTCTGGACAAAGTATCTGCAATAGGTAGATGTTTTCCTGGCATGTACTATATGTGTAGATCAGGGGTAGGTAATGTTTTTGGCTGGAGTGCTTAACCCCGCCCCTGCAATGTCTACCTTGGAAGGTGCTGAAGTGTTGTCATGCCAGAAAAACAAAACTGGGGTGGGGTGTCCATGGTAGGATGCACTGCATATTAAAATAATTAATAATCCTAATGTTGCTTTTTTTACAGTAAATACCAGATTTTCAAAACATTCTAAGCCTAGTGACAATAAATAAAACTTCATATATAAAACTTCATATATTGCCCTTGTTTTTGTGTATTCTTTTTTTGTTAAGCATCTTGCAGAGAGACAGAGAGAGAAAGAGAAAAAAGAAAAAGAAGAGAGAAAAAAGGAGAGAAGAGAGAGAGAAAAGAAACAAAGAAAGAGGTAAAGAAAAAAGGGAAGAGAAAAAGGGAAGACGAAAAAGAGAAGAGAGAAAAGACAAAAAGGGGAGAGAAACCCTTTCTTAGCTATAGGCAGCAAACATTTATGATCAGTGTCAGCTATTACAGGCTTCCCATAGATGAATATATGAAATTTCTTACAGCCACATACCAGAGCTAAACTTTCTTTCTCAATTTGACATACAGACACTCTGAGGTAGGGAGTGCCCTAGAAGAATATGCTATTAGTCTCCAGCTATTCCCAGGTTTTTTAAGTGAAGCTGCTCCAATGCTTTCATTTGAAGCATCTGTTGACAATTTAATTAATCTTTTAGGGTAATAGTATTTTAGTACTGGAGCTTTCATTATTTTTTCCTTCAAGTTTTTAAATTCAGCTTCATGTTCCTGTTTCCATATCCACTAAGTATTATTAGGAGTGAACTAAGGTGTTTGGTCTGCTCTGCTAAGTTAGGTAGATATTTCCCTACAAAATTGATCATTCCCACTAATCTTTGCACTCCTTCCTTATCTGTAGGGGGTGGCATGTTTGTAATGGCTTTAACTCTTGCAGGATCAATTTTGTACCCCCTTCTCAGACAGCTTTTCTCCAAGATCTGTTATTTCTTTGATCCTTGTCCCAGGGAGACAACTAGTAAACTGGGATGACCTGCAGAAACCGAGGAGGAACATGTGATGCCGCCGAGAGGACCCGCCGCTTGTTTATATGGGTGCATCCAGGCAGTGACGTCAGGGAAGGACACCAGCCAAGGAAGTTAAAAGCAGCAGCTGTGACTGTGGAAGGGGTGGATAGCCCCAGGACAGAGCAATTAACAGCTCCACCGGTGAGACGGGTGGAGAGCCCCAGGGAGGGGCAGCTACTGGCTCCACCAGGGAGAGAAGCGGCGGTGGCGGCTGACAGCAGAGCTCTGAAGGAGCAGAGGCAGACAGTATGGCTGGAAGCTGATCCTGACAGAAGAGGAGCGGGAAGCCCAGCCACAGAGGGCCCAATGGGCTACGAACCCAAAGACAGCGTGACCCACAGGTGGAGTGCCACAGCGGCACTGCAGAGACTCTGCCACAAAGGGGGAGAAGACCAGGGAGAGCTGTGAGAGGGTGTAGCCAGGACTGGGATTGCCGCCGAGCCACCATGCCAGGAAACTGTAGGGGCACTAGGGAGATTAGGGGCCGGGGACAGTCCAGGAGGATCGGGAAGGTCCAGATAGGATCCTCAGCCTGTAGAGGGGCCGAGGAGCTGGTCTTTAAGTTTGTTTATGGTTTTATTTTCCAGATGGTGGATACCTTAGCTGGGATGGCTGAGGGGACATCTTCATAGAAATAGGGTCGAGGGTGCTTTAGGTGAGTCCAAACCTGTGCTGTGACCTCGTACAGGGTCAAACAGGGAGAAGGAAAGAGGGAACGTGGGTGAAGCTGGTTGGTGAGCACCCCGACGGGGACAGGCCAGGTGGAGAGGGAATATTACCCCACCACCGAGAAACTGGATCCACAGAAGAAGAATGCGGTAGAGGTGGCGTGAGGCCAGGGTGCAGGGGTGGCAGAGCCCCGAGATGTGACCGCTGAGGGACCTGGGCCACTGAGTATACAACAAACCTACCTTGACACTGAAGAACATCAAGTCGTGGTGGGCGAGAACCAGGTCGGGGACTTGGGCGAAAGAGAGCTGCTCCGACACTGAAGCGATCCCAAGAGGATAGTGACATCTACCTACAGGACTAGAACAACCCAAGAAAGGGGAATCACAACCTGGTGGTCACAATCCTGAACTGACATTTTTGTTCGTTCAGGTTCATACTTGTGCTGCAAGCACTTTCTAGTGCCTTTCTTAGCCTCAAGTCATATTCTTCCATAGTATTTCCCCAAATTAATACGTTATCAATATAAACCACAGTTCCATCAAGACTTTCAAAATGTGTTTCACCTTTCTGTGAAATACTTTAGATGCAGAACACAGTGCAAAAGGAAGCCCGTGAGAGTAATAGCTTCCAAAGGACATACTGAAGATATATAATTTAGTGCTATTCTTTCCATGGGTACTTGCCAAAACCCAGAAGAGGCATCCTACTTTTTCTATTATGTCCATGTTCACTAATCTATCCAATTCCTTTTTCAGTTTCTCCCTTAGTACAAGGCAAACATTTCTTGGAGCACGTATGGTGAGAGTGTTTGGTTCTCTTAACTGTATCTGTTACTCAGTTGACAGTTTCCCTGTGCTTTGAAACACTTCATAAAACTCTTCTTCTATGGTCTTGATTTCTAGTCCCTCAATGACATCCATTCTCTTATCAAACTTAGCGTTTTACACATTTGCAACCCAATAATGGGCTCTAGCTTTCCTGAGACTGTTACAAACTAATTTTTTACTATATTACCCTTGTGTCTAACATGCAATGAACAATCATATTTCCATGATATGCTCTAAGTTTCACTTTCTTATTCTTAGCCCCTACTTGGCCCAGCCCCCCAGGGAGTGAGAAGAGAAAGAGTGGGGTACTCACCAGTCCCCCTCCTGTAGGGCAGGGCCCCCCAAATCCCAGGCAGGGCCCCCCTGGCCTGAGAAACCAGTGTTCCCCGATGGCAGGCCCACTGCGCATGCATGCAGTATAAAAGGGCCCGCCAAACAGGGGAAAAAAAAAAAAAAAGGCTCAGTTAGGCTCCGGAGCGGTGAAAGATGCGCAGATGAAGCCCGCTGCACCCCCACTCCACCGAAGCCCCCCAGACACCCCCTCAGCAGCTGCGGAGCCCCCTGCCGACCCCCAGCACAGCCGGAGGTAAGCGGGCTCGTGGTGGGAAGGGGTTAACTCCTCGCTCCCTGGGAGGAGGCCGCTGCCTCGTGCCGGGCCGGGTCAAGCCCCCGCCCAGGCTCCTACTTGGCCCAGCCCCCCACGGAGAGAGAAGAGAAAGAGGGGGTACTCACCAGTCCCCCTCCTGTAGGACAGGGCCCCCCAAATCCCAGGCAGGGCCCCCCTGGCCTGAGAAACCAGCTTTCCCAGATGGCAGGCCCACTGCGCATGCACGCAGCTTAAAAGTGCCCGCCAAACAGCGGAAAAAAAAAAAAAACCACTGCAGACCCCGGGCACCTGGCTCTTGGCTGTGGGGGCTGCCTGTCCCTTTTTCAGGCTCTGGGGCCCAGAAGCATGGCCACCTCCCCTTGTGGGGTCTGCTCCCTACTGGGGTCTCTGGTGCACCAGCTGGAGGAGCTCCAGGCCACAGTCCAGAGACTGCGTGCCATCTGGGACTGCGAGCAGGAGATAGACTCCTACTGCCAGGCCCTTCTCCCCCGGGAGCCACAGGGTAGAGCACCGTCTCCCTCCATGACTAAGGAGGACTCTGGGACCTCCCGCTCTGCCCAGTCAGGGGCATGGACCAAGGTGGTCAAGGGCCCTAAGGCCCGCCGCACAAAGGCCCCTCCCTCGCTGGAGCTTAGCAACAGGTTCGTACCTCTTGCAGCTCCAGCAGAGCCTGCTCAGTTGCCGGCTCCCGCAGGCAACCCAGGCTCAACCGCAGCTACTGCCCCCCTCCCCCAAGTCAAAGCGAAAGGTGTTTGTTGTGGGGGACTCCATCCTGCGGGGCACTGAGGGGGCAATCTGCCACCCTGACCCCTTAGCCCAGGAAGTTTGCTGCTTCCCGGAGGCCTGTATCTGAGACATTGCGGAGAGGATCCCACAGCTCCTCCGGCCCACAGACCACTACCCCATGCTCCTTATTCACGTGGGCACCAATGACACGGCTCGGAGCACCCCCAGCCAGGTCATGAGGTGCTACAGGGAGTTGGGAGCAGGGCTTAGGGGTCTAGGAGCTCAGGTGGTGTTTCCGTAGATCCTCCCAGTCTCGGGCTATGGGCTGAGGAGGGAGAGGAGGATCCACGCAGTGAACCAAAGACTGTGCAGCTGGTGTCACTGGGAAGGCTTTGGCTTCCATGACCACAGCCCGCTCTTTGGAGAGAGAGGCAGTGAGCTGCTGGGAAGAGATGGCCTATACCTCTCTCCCCTGGGGAGGAGGCTCTTCTCAGCCAGGCTGGCTGACCTGGTCCACCGGGTTTTAAACTAAGCCCGCTGAAGGATGGGGGGACTACTGCCACTGCTGGCCCGCTGAGCGACCCTTGCAAAGCCAGCAGACCAAGGCACTTAAGGGAGCCCACCCCTGCCCCAGCCCTGGTACAATCTGTGGGCAAGGCAAGAGCCACCAAGGGCACACTTGCCTGCCTGTACACTAATGCCAGGAGCCTGGGTAACAAGCAGGAGGAGCTTGTCCTCCTGCTCAGTGCAAAGAATTATGACGTCATTGGGATAACAGAGACCTGGTGGGACTCCACCCATGACTGGACCACGGGTATAGAGGGCTATACCCTGTACAGGAGGGATCGTGTTGACAAAAGGAGCGGGGGTGTAGCTCTCTATGTGAAGGAAAGCTACATGTCCCTGCAAGCTGATGTTGGCAACAGGCATGGACAGCTAGAGACCCTCTGGGTAAAAATTCGTGGGAAAAACGGCACAGGGGACACAACGGTGGGAGTCTACTACAGACTTCCCACTGAAAGTCCTGAGCTTGACCAGGAGTTCGCCCGGGAACTGACTGAGGCCGCTTGCTCCAGGACCTTGGTTGTCATGGGTGACTTCAATTACCCAGACATCTCGTGGGAAGATCACTCAGCAAAATCCTAGCAGTCGCAAAGCTTTCTCTCGTGTGTGGATGACCTCTACCTGACTCAAGAAGTCCATGGGCCAACGAGAGGCAAAGCGCTGCTTGACCTGGTACTGGCTACGGGGGACGACCTAATCGGTGACGTAGTGATTGATGGGAAGCTGGGTGACAGTGACCATGAGCTGATCACCTTCACCATCCGCTGTAAAGCTGGCAAGTCAGTCAGCAACACAGAAGTCCTTGACTTCAGAAAAGCCGACTTTGACAAGCTCAAGAGGCTTGTCGGTCAGGCCCTCAGGGACCATGACCCCAGGGAGATGGGAGTTCAAGAAGAGTGGTTGCTTCTCAAGGAAGTGATCCTCAATGCACAAGCTAAATTTATTCCAACACAGAGGAAAGGCAGCAAGAAGGCACAGCAGCCCTCCTGGCTCTCCAGGGACCTAGCGGACCTCCTGCGGCTAAAAAGGAAAGCCTACAAAGGATAGAGGATGGGATTCACCTCCAAGGAGGATTATTCTGTGCTGGTCCGGTCCTGCAGGGACCAAACCAGGAAAGCCAAGGCTGCAACTGAACTCCAACTAGCTTCAAGCATCAAGGACAACAAAAAGTCCTTTTTCAGATATGTGGGGAGCCGGAGGAAAAGCAAGGGCAATGTTGGACCCCTGCTAAACCAGATGGGGCAACTGACAACTGACGCCCAGAAAAAAGACAACCTATTAAATAGGTACTTTGCGTCAGTCTTTCATCAGTCCCATGGGACGCCCATGCCTGCGATGGGACAGGGAGATCCGGGTGATGGGGATCCCCTACCCTCCATAAATGCTGACCTCGTGAAGGAACACCTTGAGAAGCTGGATACTTTCAAGTCAGCCGGCCCTGACAATCTGCACCCCAGGGTACTCAAGGAGCTGGCGAGTGTCATAGCCCAGCCCCTGGCACGGATCTTTGAAAACTCGTGGCGCTCTGGTGTAGTGCCCGAAGACTGGAAGAAGGCCAATGTGGTGCCGATCTTCAAGAAAGGGAGGAGAGTGGATCCGGCTAACTACAGGCCCATTAGCCTGACTTCTATCCTGGGGAAGATCTTAGAAAAGTTTATTAAGGAGGCCATCCTTGAGGGACTGGCCCACGCTAACATTCTAAGGGATAGCCAGCACGGGTTTGTTGTGGGTAGGTCTTGTTTGACCAATCTCATTTCCTTCTATGACCAGGTGACCTATTACCTGGACAACGGAGAAGAGATTGATGTCATATATCTTGATTTCAAAAAAGCTTTTGATCTGGTATCCCACAACCACCTCTTGGCCAAACTGGCCAGTTGTGGCCTTGGCTCCAGCATGATCTGCTGGCTGGGAAACTGGCTCCGTGGTCAGACCCAGAGGGTTGTAATTGATGGCAGTCACTCATCGTGGTGCCCTGTGACCAGTGGGGTCCCTCAAGGCTCTGTCCTGGGACCCATCCTGTTCAACATCTTCATTAACGATGTGGACATTGGAGTCAGGACTGGACTGGCCAAGTTCGCCGATGACACCAAACTTTGGGGCAAAGCATCCACGCCAGAAGGTAGGCGGGTGATCCAGGCTGACCTGGACAAGCTCAGCAAATGGGCGGACGAGAACCTGATGGTGTTTAACACCGAAAAATGCAAGGTTCTCCACCTTGGGAGGAAAAACCTGCAGCATCCTTATAGGCTCGCCAGTGCTACGTTGGATAGCACTACAGAAGAAAGAGACTTGGGGGTCATCATTGACCACAAGATGAACATGAGCCTCCAATGCGATTCTGCGGCTAGTAAAGCGACCAAAACGCTGGCTTGCATCCATAGATGCTTCTCGAGCAAATCCCAGGATGTCATTCTCCCCTTGTACTTAGCCTTGGTGAGGCTGCAGCTGGAGTACTGCGTCCAGTTTTGGGCTCCACAATTCAAAAAGGATGTGGAGAAGCTTGAGAGAGTCCAGAGGAGAGCCACGCGCATGATCAGAGGTCAGGAAAACAGATCTTACGATGACAGGCTGAGAGCCATGGGACTCTTTAGCCCGGAAAAGCGTAGGCTCAGGGGTGATCTGATGGCCACCTATAAGTGTATCAGGGGTGACCACCAGGATCTGGGGGAACGTTTGTTCACCAGAGCTCCCCAAGGGATGATGAGGTCAAACGGTCACAAACTCCTGCAAGACCGTTTCAGGCTGGACATAAGGAAGAATTTCTTTACTGTCCGAGCCCCCAAGGTCTGGAACAGTCTGCCAGCGGAGGTGGTTCAAGCGCCTACATTGAACACCTTCAAGAGTAAATTGGATGCTTATCTTGCTGGGATCCTATGACCCCAGCTGACTTCCTGCCCTTTGGGCAGGGGGCTGGACTCGGTGATCTCCCGAGGTCCCTTCCAGCCCTAATGTCTATGAAATCTATGAAATCTATAGCACACAAGTTCAGTTTTCATTTTTTTAAAATAATGTATTGTAGTATTACATTCACCTGTGCCCCTGTATCTTATTTAAAAGTTATCATTAGTCCATTAGTGTCCAGAGTGATTGTCCAATCCCCTGAAGAATGAACTTCTTGCATTATGCCAATGAGGAATTCTTCCTTTTCCTTATTGCATGGAGCATGCACCTGCTGTTTCTTGTGCATTGTATCCTGATCCTTTCTGCAAACTCTTGGAAAGTGAATGAATCTTTTGCATTCGTCACAGTGCTTGCCAAATGCACAGCATTGAATGGGCTTGTTGTAACACCCACAACATCTGCAGCTAACTATTGTTTCTTCAAGCAATTCTCTTTGACCTCCACTTGCCTGCTTTATAGTGAGGTCCTCTTTTTTGTATTGTTTGAGTTGCCTTAGGTTTTTGCAGTCCTGTAATCCTGTCTAGTTCAACTTGTTCTGTTTTTTCCTCCAGTTTTTGCAGCCTGGCATTTGTTATGTCCGCCACTTGGTCCATTCCAACTGCCTTTTCCAAATTAATCTTAGGATCCTCTCTTGTAAGGGATACAAGCTGTCTCTTCCTGAGGCTTGTATCCCTTATACCCAATACTATTTGGTCTCGGATCGTAGACTTTTTTAGGTCTCCAAAGTTACATGTCTGTTTCAGCACTCTGAAGTCTTTGACAAACTCATCTATTGCCTCACATTCTTTCTGCTGTCTCATGTGGAAATTAGACTGTTCAAAAATTTCATTTTGCTTGGGTATACAATATTCCTCAAACTTTTTTATTACTGTGCCATAGCTTTTCTGTTCTGCTTCTGACAGTTGTAGGCTATTATAAAGAGACAGAGCTTCTGGGCCTGCTATATTTTTTAAAAATTGCTTCCTTGAGTAGATCTTACTTGGTGGTTCCACAAACTGTAGGCCAGATCTGAAACTACTGTAAATTGCACAGCTACGCTAATTTGGCATAGTTCCATAGAGCATATTTCCCTCCTGTGGAGCAGTGGAGTGATGCATGGATGAAAGAATCCTCCAGAAGCCTGCAGAACTGGGATCTTGGTCCTGATTTTTTATTTTTCATGCACTTTATATGAAACAATGATGAGTGATTTTGCATTTATCACTTTAACAGAAAAGGAAAAGGCATGTCAGAAGTAGAGTGAGCAGAGTAAGGATTGGGCAGACATGATGGGAAATCCTAGCATTTCAAAGATTGAACTGGTGGGTGAATTCTAGGCTGTATAGGTCTGTTTATACTGTACAGAACGCAGCACAATACTCTTCATCTGAACTAGCTCTGTATGTGCTAGCTCCAGCACCAGAAGTAGTGTAGTGTGTATATCACTTAAATGCTTTCTCTGAGTTCACTGAAACCCCAGGGCAAACTGAAGCATTGTCACACTGGATTGTGAGTGGCTGGCCACTCAGGAGACAAGGTACTAACCAGGGATAGGTAGTATGAACAGTATCCAAGTATGGGCTGGGTCAGGAAACCAGTAGATCAGTTAAAGAGCTAGCTGCCTCTGAAAGCAAGCTGAAACAGAGAGCTGAAGGATCAGACAGAGCTCAGAGTAAGGGGTAAGCCAGGTCAAAGAGCCAGGAGAGCAAGCCAGGAGCAGATGCAGAACACTAGCTGGAGAGAGCAGTAAGGTGGGGTCATTTCAAGCCTATCTGTCCAGACACTTCTTCTTATAGATCAGGGGTTCATATGGAAGGGCATGATGGGTCAGCTGACCCTGGCTGACTGCTCCGTTAGCAGGGTGGATGACTAGACCTGGATGGAGGTTTCTGCCCTGCTTGATTGGCCTAAGGGTCAGCTGGAGAGGTAGCAGACCAGGATGAATGGGGAGGCCAAGGCCCTAGATTCAAGGTCATAGCCTGATGAGTAGCTGAATCATAACCTGACAGAACTTTGGTAGGCCATAAGTCTACCCACTGAGAAAATGGGACTCCTAAGACTAGAATATTATCATTTATGTTTAAAGGAATCAGCAAGGTAAGTCAAAGGATTTTTAGAGCCCAAAGAGAATGCTGGGTCCATATTCTCTTGGTATCTGAAGTGAACTGTATTAGCCTTTCCTCCTTTGTGTTTCATTCTCCCTCATTCCCATACTTTTCTTCATCTCTTGTCCCTTTCCCCTTTTCCTTCAATCTTCAGGCCTAGACAGTGCATGTAGTCAGGAAATTAATGGGTTAGCATTATGTAAATAAGCACCAGTCAACTGCACATTATTGGCTGGGTGACTCCTCATGTCACAGATAATTAATCAGTGGGTAAATGTAATTTCAGCAGAATCAAATTCAAAACATAAAGTTAACAACATCCAAAAATAATTCTCCTGTATTTCTTTACTGAGCACTTCTGAATCTTATCAAAAAGATATAAGCAGGAGCACAGAGGATTATTTTATGTGATTTGGAATAGTGATGTACTTTGGTTTCCATCAAATAGCTATAAAAGACCACAGAAAAAAGCTGTAGATAAGAGTGTCCCTTGATCAAAGTTCTGATGATATCAAAAGCACTTGAGTCTCATTCTTAGAGCTACTGTAGTGTTATTAAACACCACTGATATTCACATGTAGTTTTATAAGTCAGCTACCACTAAACCTGGATAAAAGAATTTTTTTTTCCTGTGGTAGTCATAGCACAAGCGATTACATTCTGTGTCTTGATGCATTGGTTTTGATGTGGGTAACATGACAGGGGAAATTCATTTATACTTCCCTAGTAGTACCAGTATAGTATTCCCCATATATGCTATGAAATACCAATGTGACATCTATTAAAAAGAGCATGGTATCAGAGCTGGAAAAATGTAATATCATATCTCATTGCACTGTAATGTGTTCTCATTTAACACTATTATTCCAGTGTTTCAAGATTATAAATAGAGTTCTGTATAGTTATGCTGATATCAGACAAAAACACTACTCTCATTATTTTTAGGTGATTATGCACTAAAAGAGTGTGAAATTATAAAAGCTTTAAATGAGGTCAGTTTACTTTCTTAGTGAGGTAGGAAACAATCACTTTTGTTAAGAAAGTCCAGGTTTTTATTATCATCAGAGTTTTCTCACTTAACTAATTATTTTTGTTAAATCATGTCTAACACCTTCACTTTTATGTTGGCCTGATATTAGATTCTGCAGCTAAATACAAGTTATGGGCCTGATCCTCCATATCTTTATACCTTAAATACCAGGAATATTAATGACTCTTTGTTAAAGTCAGTCTAAATAAACTGTAGTGTTTGCCAGCTTTATCAGTAATTTTGGTAGCATTTTCAGAATTAAACCTGTTTTATAAGAAGATTATATTATATGTTTAATTATCTTAATTCCTGAGTCTAGACTCATTGAATTTCTATTGTATAATTTACTATTCAAAAGAACCAATTGTGAGTCTAGTTGCATGCCAAGTCAGGGAACATTAGGAACACTTTTATTTTTGTTGTTCTGAGATAGATTTTTTTATATAGTTTTGATATAGGAGATTGATTTTTAAAAAATCTTATCCACTGTTATAACATTGAAGTGTAAAATTTGGTCTGAGATTTCATGTTCAGATATTGCTGGAAACTTCCATTGTAACAATCAACATTAGCAGCCTTGCACAGAGCAAAGGAAAGCATTTGAAACTTAAAAAGTAAAAAAGACTTTCATGTTAATAACTTCCATTTTTCCCTTTCCCTGTAAAGATTTTAATGGCATTTTTAAAATTCACTTTTGACTATCTTTTATTGGAAAGAAGTTAAATTCAGTTTAAACAGTGGTGGTGTGTTCTCTATTAAAACAAAACAGAGCAAACATAGAAAGAGCAAGCAAGAGAGAAAGGAATAGTTAGAACAGAATAAAAAGAAAAGAAAGTGCAGTTTTTGTTTCTGACATTTTCCTTCACTTGCAGTCTCACTGTTGGGAGAGTACTGAAATAAACAGTCTTTTCAGCTATTCTGAGACTTGGCAAATTTTTGGTGAGCTGGGATTTTTTTTCTTTTTTCTTTTTCTTAACTATGTTGGTCATGACTCACAACAGTGACAGAAAAAAAAAACCCCTGGGTTTTACTTTTCTGACTGGATAGGAAAAAAGAAAAATAAGGGGAAAATGGGGGGAAAATGACACAACAGGAAGGGGATAGTAACAAAAATATCCCCAGTAATTCATATGCTATGTGGTAATTCAGAATTTAGTCAAAACCAAACACCACCTTTGTTTCTTGGCTGTGGATACCATATGTAAGAAGGACTAGAAATGTGAGAACATTCAGTTTCATAGAGGATTTCATTAGTTCAACATTTGGCTTGACTTTGATTAAAGACAAATACTGAACATTTCACAATTGGCCGTGAAAGAAAATGAACCTCTGGTTCCGAGGCAGCGCACACAGGGCTGAGCACCCTGACTGGAAGGCAGGACAATGACAAGCTCAGACAGTTCACACAGCAGTTTGCCCTGGAGCTAGAGATGTCTTTGGAGCCCAGGTTGAGGAGCTGTGAGAGCTCTTAGCCTCCCCTTAGCCAGCCAGCCAGGCAAAGAGCCTAGAAGCCTCATAGGCTGTGTCCAGATGTGCATGGATGTTTGGTTCCTTGGGGACAACTAGCAGTGGTGCACCTTGTGCTGCTGCTAGTTGTCCCTGGGGAATGCCTGTGCCATGCACCCTATGGTGCACTGCAAGTTACTATGGGTGGGGTAGGGGAGGCAAGGACCAACACTGGGCTGGACCCAGCAGTCTTACCTGGGGTCCTCCTGGGGCTGCAGCAGTAGATATCCTGCCATGTGGAGCTTAGCCAGCAGCAAAGTGTGGCTCTGGCTGACCAGACTCCAGCTCTGGGTGCCGCACGCTGGTGCCGCATGTGCCACTCTGCTTTTTTTTCCTGCAGGTTTTTTTGACCCCTGGATATTCAAAGGTCAAAAAACCCCCTCGGCATTCCTCTCTTACAGCACAGAGAACAACTGAACGTGTAGCATGTGGTGCCACAGACATGTGTGCAGCGCCACATACTGCATGGCTCCGCTTGTCTGGTAGATACAACCATAGTAGAGTATAATTGACCAATAAGGATTCTGGTGGTAATGGTTCAAGTGTGTTTATGATAGGAAAATAAATGCCATTTTCAGCTTGCCCACCACACTGGTCAGGTGATTAAATGGATTAGGTGGACTGAGAGAATCTGTGAACCTGGAGGAGCTCTAAGAGGGCTGCTGTCCATCAAACACAGTGGCAGAGAGGATTAAAAGCCTGACAGTTGTGGACTGCAGAGGGAAACCTGAATATACAGGGAAGGTGGGTTATTTTCTCTTTTGAGTTTCCCTGGCAATGTGGATCCTGAGACTGCGTAGCTCCAGGGGACACTGACGGGCATTAATGAAGGCAATTAGTCGATCTAATGAGGGAAAATAAGCTAGCCAAAGAGGGATTGTGGTTTAAAGGGACCACACCTGTGAGGCAGTGTCAGTAGAAGCACTGAGTTTGTTTTTGTGGGTTTTTTTCTCTCTCTTCTTACTAAAAAAGGGAGGATTCCTCCATGACAGTTTTGCTTTGTCCTGCCATATGAAGGAAGCCCTTCAGGACAGTTAGATCTCATGCACCAAGCCCAGAAGAGGGGAACAAAAGAATAGAAGAGAGATAGGATTTGTTCAATTTATCAGACTGGGCAAACAAGTCTGGGTCTGAGTTCTAGACAGTTCATAGAATCATAGAATCATAGAAGTATAGCTTATCAAGAGTATATTGGATGCTTATTCAAGAGTAAATTGGATGCTTATCTTGCTGGGATCCTATGACCCCAGCTGACTTCCTGCCCTTTGGGCAGGGGGCTGGACTCGATGATCTCCTGAGGTCCCTTCCAGCCTTAATGTCTATGAAATCTATGAAATCTATGAAAGTAGGGTCGGAAGGGACCTTGTAGAACTTTAAGTCTGACCCCCTGCCTGGCCAGGAGAAAAAACTGGGCTCAAATGATCCTAGCTAGGTAGGCATCAAGCCTCCTCTTAAAGACCCCCGGGGTAGAAGCCAGCACCACTTCCCTTGGAAATTGGTTCCAGATCCTAGCCGCCCTAACTGTGAAGTAGCTCTTACGGATGTCTAATCTAAACCTACTCTCCAACAACATGTGGCCATTATTCCTTGTTACGCCAGGGGGTGCTAGGGGAAACAAGGTCTCTCCCAAACCCTTCTTGTCCCCCCTAGTGAATTTATAGATGGTCACCAGGTCTCCCCTCAGCCTTCTCTTGTGAAGGCTGAACAGGTTCAGGTCCCGCAGTCTCTCATTGTAGGGTCTACCCTGTTGTCCCCAGATCATGCAGTTGGCCCTCCTCTGGACCCTCTCAATGTTGTCCACATCCCTCCTGAAGTGGGACGCACAGAACTGGACACAGTACTCCAGCTGTGGCCTGACCAGTGTCGTGTAGAGAGGGAGAATCACCTCCTTGGCCCTACTTGAGATGCACCTGTGAATGCACGACAAGGTTAGCCCTGCCAACCGTGACCTTGCATTGTTGGCCCATGTTCATCTTGGAGTCAGTATTGACTCCAAGATCCCTTTCTTTCTCTGTGCTCTCAAGAAGGGAGTTTCCTATCTTATAAGTGTGCTGCTGATTACTGCTGCCCAAGTGCAGCACCTTGCACTTGTCAGTATTGAAATGTATCCTGTTTTTGTTAGCCCACCCCTGTAACCTATCCAGGTCTTGCTGCAGTCTTTTCCTCCCTACTAGCGTGCTCACTTCACCCTAAATTTTGGTATCATCAGCAAATTTAAACAGGTCGCTTTTCACCCCGTCGTCCAAATTGCCGATAAAGAAATTGAACAGCGTGGGCCCAAGAAAAAAAGTCCAGAAAGACTACATCCATGGCAACACCTGCATCCAATGCTTTTGTGACCTGATCATAAAAGGCAATCAAGTTGGTCTGACATGACCTGCGATGGGCCAGCACTGTAATAAGATTCACAAAGGCAATATCACTTCTC
This sequence comes from Crocodylus siamensis, assembly GCF_052110815.1. Classification (NCBI taxonomy): domain Eukaryota; kingdom Metazoa; phylum Chordata; order Crocodylia; family Crocodylidae; genus Crocodylus; species Crocodylus siamensis. The sequence goes on from NC_143395.1 coordinate 21,101,439, forward strand.
AAAAGAACAATCCATCAAGTCATGGCAGGTAATAATTGGGTGGAAATCAGAGTCTGATTGGCTGGGCCAAGGCATTTCTGACATCCACATACAGGTCAATGTCATCAGGAGACCGTGGGCCATGCCCTTACGTGGTGGTCCCACAACAACAACCACACGCTGAAATCATTTATCAAAACATGCCACAATGCTTCAGACATTATCTTATGTGCTCTGATAGGACAGTTGTACAATTTTCCTCTTATTATGTTGGTGGTGGTGTTTTGTTTTTTTTAATAATCTATTTTCTGTCTGACAATCTTCAAGTTTTGAAGTGGAGAAATTCTGACCAATTGCTGTTAAGTAAACTATGATGATATGGAAGTCTCCCAGTCAAATGATTACTCATTCAGTCTCTTCTGGCGATCCCCCACACGTTTATTCACTTTCCATATAATGCCTGATCAAATGTTATGACTGTGTGCTGTTGTCCCAGGCATCCTGCAGTTTGCATGATTACAGTCCAGATGGTGTCACACTCAGATGTTGGTGCAGGAGTATGGGACAAAAGCCAACAATCAACGGTGGTGAAGTATCATCAGAAAGAAGCTGGTTAAATGATATTCACCCTGGTACAACAACATTTTCCTGGTTGTCGGCTGGTATTTGACATCTGTTGAATTGCTGTTGTTGAGTTTTTCATTCATGTTCCTACCTATAATATGGACAGGTGGTTTCAATGACTTATTATGGGTCATCATCACTGGAATGATTGGTATATCTTTCGAGGTTCTTTTCATTTGTGTTACATCAGTGTTTTTTTCAATCTTAGCTGGTTTCAATGGTCTTCTTCGAAATGCTACAATTTGTGTTGCATGAAATGTTTTTTTTTTTTTCATCCAATGTCTCCTCCAAGGTATCAATGTTGGCCAACAAAAAGTGAACAAAGTGACCAGGAGATTCCTTGGGAAAACAACTCCATTTTCCTGAAAACTCCATTTCCCCCAAATTCTTTCATTTTTTTTTCCAGAAATGGTGGTCTCAATGGGATGAACTATGGCATATTGTATGCTGCATCTAGCAGCATGGGGACTTTGTACCAGCTTCTTAGATCTAGTTGTGTGATATATCAACAAGCCTAACCCACCATGTTTGGGTGTCAGTTTTTTGCCCCTTGATTGCAGGTAAACCAAATCTTGACATTCAGTACAACTCTGCCTAGATTATTGTTTTGCACGTTACTTTCAATATCTAACTCATTATTGTTATTTTAAAAAATCAAATGGATCAATGATTAAAAGCCATCAGGAATACCTTTTTGGGCTTGCTCTTCATTCAAGTTGCTGTATCCCTCCAGGCCAGCTATAACGTTCAAATCTTTGATCTTGAAGGCAGCATATTACAAATATCTTATGTCCACAAAATCTTCTATGAATGACAGGCCAATGGCTTTCTCATTATTTACATGCAAGGTTAAAACTGTTTGTACAGCTTTACCAGTTGTCACAATTTGGAAGACAGGGAGTGGAAGATTTGCCTTTCTTTGGAGATAAAAAACTGAATGGCTGTTTTGTGGTAAGTCTGAAGTTCTTGCTTCATTTGCTCCATGTGGTCAGAGGACATTCACCACCTTCATCTTCTACTAAATCACAGTAGCTTTCAAGTATATCTTTCAGCCTGTACACATTTTTCCACACAAATCCAGCATCTAGTTCATCAGTCACTTGATGCCATGCTCTCACATCAGGAGAAAGAAAAATATCTTCTTGCACAGTCTCCACATGTAAATAGGAATGAGAGACTTCTATTGTTGCTTCTATTGTTCCGCCCACCTGCACTCAGGATGGTAATGTGCCTCAGAAGCTATTAGCTCTTCAACACCAATTCAGGAATGTAAAGTTTCATTCTTCTCTTCTAGCTGATGCATTCTTCTCTTCTAGCTGATGTATTGCATCAGCTGATTTAAACAATCCTTGACTCAGTCTTATTAGTATATTTCTGGCAGAATATGCACATCCTCCAGTGAACTGCTGGAGCAGATGATTTGCCTGATGTCCTAGTGTGTTCTTCACTTGATGTTGTTGGTAGGGTTTCCCTTTCATCTTCTACCTTGCATGACTTTCTTAACAGTCTCTCACTATGTCCTTTGTGTGTAAAGGCAGACAATGTTCTTTGTGTGAACGTGGTATCTTTTATTAGACCAACTAAATGGTTAGAAAAATCGTTCTTTGCAAGATTCCAGGCACAAGCACCCTTATTCAGGCATAGGGAGAGTCTGTTGGTGTTTTGTGTGCTCTCTGGATGGAATAGAAGCTAAAATGAAAAACACAGGTCTGTGAAAATGCAGATGTGTGGCAGTGAGGATCAGAGGGAATAGGAGGCAATAGGTGTGAGATGGGTAGGTGAGGGGCAGGGAGGGGGAATATTGAACTGCTGATGAAATGTAGCTGGTGAAATGAAGGCAGTTTACCTGGGGTTATCAGATGGCAGGCAGGTTATAATGTGCCATAAATCCAATGTCTATATTTAGTCCATGATTTTTTGTATTCAGTAAACTTATGAGGTGAATTTTATAGGCTCATATACAAAAGGTGTTTTGTAAATTCCCATTGAGGATTAGAACTGAGAGACTGGCGAGAGAGTGGTTGTCCTGTGAGAAGTGTGCACTCACAGGTAATTCGATATTTTTGTCAGCGTACGTTCATTCTGGTACACAGCTGTTGTTTGGTTTCTTCTATGTATTTTCCATCAGGGCATTTAAGGCACTGGATTGGATATATAACATTTCTGGAGGTGCAGGTGTAAGATACAGGAATGGTGATGATTCTATTGTGGGAGTGCTGGAGATGCTTTGGCAGGTTTTCCATTTCTTGCCCCAGCATGGTCTGGAGGACTGAATATCTACACTCCTCTGATTACTACACACAACTCCACAAATGCTTCACAATTAGGCAGGAGAACTTTTGAAAAACTTAGAAATAAACTCCTTCACATAACCTATACTAAAAAAGACCAACTCAAGAAGGAAATCAACACATGTTACAACGAAGAGACATATATGGATATTTCCCCAAACATTATACAATGTATACAAAAAGACTACCACGGTTTTTTACAACATTCATCCAACATAAAGAGAAATGAAATGATTACTGCAGGAACAACTTTCCCAGTCACAAAACAACCATCAGCGAAACAGCATCAACACCACACAACATTCTAACTTTATACTCGATGAAACTGAAGGAGCCACTCAACCCTCAAATATTTTCAGTCTCTCCATACACACACTTACCAAAGCTGAAAAAAAATCTGGCCTCTCTAAAGGCCTTAATTTTTGTTCAGAAAAATACCCTAATAAGATACTAAAATGTGGACAACTAGACAGTTTTTTGACACCGCTGTTGCATGGAATATTCCCACAACCAAAACAAATCCTCTTTCAACACCACTGCATCCTGTGACAACACTGAAAAAAAGATTAACTCCAAAAAATCTAACAAAAAATCGGATTTGACACCTCACGGTGGACAAAATTCAAACCTTGACTGCTATATTGACTACTTCAGGAAAGGAGTGAACAATGAATTAACAACAAACACCATCACAACAACCTCTCCTTCTCAGAGAGAAGGGCTGTAGAATCCCTAAGATCCAACTATCAATTAGTAATAAAACCAGCAGATAAAGGAGGAGCCATAGTTATCCTTAACCATGTAGACTACATAAAAAGAAGCCAACAAACAACTCTCTGACATGACCTACTATGAGAAATTAGAGGAAGATCCAAATCCCATTTTTACCTTAAAACTCAAAACTGTAAGAAAGTTCTTCTTAACATGTACTCTGTGGTAATTTCATAATAATAGAATCATAGCTATACAATTTTTTTATTTCAATACATTGATAAATGATGATAAAAATAAGTTCTGGCAGATTTTTTCAACATTTTCTATCTAATATTCTCAGCATTAGCATAGACCTCGAGAACTAAAACAGTGATGGAAACAAAGGCAACCATAGTCCTGAAGTCAGTTTACCTGGCTCTTCCTGGTTCCAAGTTAAACAATATCCAGAGAGGGGTGCTACCTTTGTCCAGTTAAAATTAATCAATTAAAATATATTATTACTAATTTCAACTGCTAATATTTTCTTCTGTGTCAGTTTATTGTCATGCCAAGTCCCTGCCTGAACAAGAGCCTGCAGCACTCTTAATCACACTATTTTAACATAAATGTTTAACTTAATACAATCTTTTAACTTTTGTTTATATTTATTAACAATGGTAGGGATAGGTTGATTTGGACTTTTCCTACTTCGGATATTTCAGGATATAGATACAGTACTTCCCTGCATGGACTACCTATGTCACTGGAGCCTAGAGACAGGGGGAAGAGGAAGAGTAGCTGCTCTTGAGCTTCTACTTTCTTTTGAATAGGGACATGGCTGGAACCTGTCTCCAGGACAGCAGCCAGAGACTAGAATCAGTGAAAGAGGAGGAAGCAAAAAAGCTAGCATGGTATATATCTTAGTATGAGGAAAGAGGAAAGTATCTGACCATAGATATACTCCGCTTCTCCTCAATCTCTTGAGGAGCTATCCACTACTTTTTAACTGAATTTTGAGGAATGAGAATAACAATCCAGTCCAGAATAAATAAAGATATCATATATCACAATCTGGCCTTGGTTTAGTACCATAGTTTCATATGCATCTCTTTTTTCCCTTTTTTTCATAACCTGTCAGCACGTATAGTAACACCAACAATATTCCAAAGGTTTAATTAAGTTTGTTCTAAGGTTTGGTGGATTTATTGCCAATATAAATGACCCTAAAATGTCTAGGAGGCCAGACACTCACAAAAAAACCCACCATGAAGTCACCAGTCTAGTAATTATCACATCACAGAAGGATACATAATGCTACACATATACAGTACATCATTTTGAAAGGCTGAAAGTATCTAGCACTTAGTACTAATATAACTTAAAGAGAGATTCTGCCCTTTTTCATGTGTAAAGCTCACATTGACCTATATGAAGGATAATCAGATCTCATACTTGGAGACATAAATGCTGATTGCTAGAATCTTTAGAACATTAATGCTTCCCTTCCCCATACAGAATTGCACAGCTATCTAAGTCCTTTATGGAGAACTGAGTTCACCTTCAGAAAGCTGTAGGTTTCCCTTCTCTAGCATGGGTGAAAGGGACATGTTACATACTGGAAACCTATTATAGTCTGTGCTAGAGCAATGTTATTCAAAACATTGATTAGCACAATACTATTCACATAAGGCTTGGCTAAGACATTAAGTAGGCCTCACAAGAGCAGTGACACACATGAACAGCTTAAACAAGCTTACGTTCAAATATGCATATTAGAGGACAATACAAGGTCCACAGTACCACCAAGAAGAGGATCACTGAGAACATATTGTGCAAGAGTTGTATGATGAAGAACAGAAACTGGATGTGTGATAGATATAAGACAGCTCAAGATACGAGGGAATGTAATATTCAGCCCTGGGTCAACATGCTTTGCTTAATAATATGAGTTGGTCTGTATAAAAGAGGAATTGCAAAATGTAACCTTGTTTTATCCTGGGGGATGCAAACTTATGCTGATCACCACCGAGTACAGGGACCCCCTGATGCTATGTTTTGTGAGCAATAAACTCAACAGAGCTTTCACCATCAAAATGAGTCTGAGGTCTTTCTTTCTATAACATTTATCTCTTTACCAACACTTTGGCAGTGCGCACATATAGAGAGAATAACATAGACCGCTTCCCTCCTCTCTCCTCCCCATACTCTATTCCAAAAAATAGTTGTTGCAAAAATTAGGTGAGAATCCTGCTGTGGACAGGATAATGGGATTTATTTTACCTTCTGTATCTTTTATTTTTGTGGAGCTGACAGTTGGTATAGCATCCTAAGTGGGATAGTTAGGATGTAATCCATGTTTCTAAGTAGGTTTCTGACTTCCTTAGATATTGTATCACTCCAAAATTAAGTTACCCCAACTTTGACCTTGAACAAAGCAGGGTTAAAGTTGGAGCAATTTTGCTACACTTGAATTGGTACAGAATCATACGTATGTGACAGCTGTATTGTGACAGTTTACATCGATAGTCTTTGGTAGTGACACAGCAGTTATATTTTTCTATACCCCATGATTATCAGAATGCCACCACATCAAATTCCATCCCAGTTGCCATCTCTGGCTAGGGATGGCCTAGAATACGGTAAAAACAGTGGGATTATTTTGTAGGAATAGAAGTTAGGTAGCATGTAGATGAAATTATGCTATGGATCCGCAATGACTGTGTGCCACCAACATGATACTATAGCTACCATGTTAATAATAGGGAAAGAACCACAAAACACAGGCTTCTCAGCTATGTGGATACTCTGGCTGATTCTCTAAGACAATTGGGAAGAGTGTGCAAGTCATGCATTAGCTGTTACACTCCTGGAAATGCATTTGCCGCGACTTTAATATTGTGGAAATGAATGTCTTTGCACCACGAGGACAAGGAAGTTCAAAAACAACAGTAAAATAAGCTCCTCACCACAGCACAGAAGTCTTCACACTGGATGGTAGTGTCTGGGGAGAGGACTGCCCAAGGAAGCTCCAGACCTTCATTGGTAACATGGGTTGCACGTTTGCCCCTTGATCAAGGAACAGGATTCTGTTTTGTTTTTCCTTGGTGCACTTTAGATTTACTCCCATAAGTAAAGCGCAGCAAAAGAGACAAGTGGTTTCCTTCTTGACCGTCCAGCTTGAAGCTAGATTTCATCGTCTTTTCCTATCTCAGAAAGAAAGCAGTCTAAATAGAGGAGAACTAGAGCCTGCTGGGAATAGATAATTTGTGTAGGAAGGCTTGTGAGGTCTAGTTGAGGAGATCGCAATAGTGAGAACAATTTGCATAGGAAATGCTTCCAAATCTTTAGTCGCTAATGTGAATTAAATTTTCATACCTTCTGAAGTTCAGCCAGCATTATTGCTGGTGCATAAAAGTTGGGACTGGGAATTTTGTGGCACAGTAGATTACTCTGCTCTCTACTTGTACCTCTGTGTTTCAAATACAGTTCTTTTTTCCCTGAAAATACAGTCATTTTGAACACTTAAGAAATTCCATAGTTTTGGTTACTTCTGTTGTAAAATACAATTTGAATTACAGTCTGTAGAGAATAATTTTATTTCTTCAATCACCTTGCTGAAAGAAATCTTTTAGAATTGAAATGAAGTCACTTTTTTCACTTTTAAATAAAAAAAAATGTTTGCCAGGTACTGCTTAAGAAGACATGCTTACATATCCATTATAAACCAATTTTCATCCTGGAGCAGCTCCCATTGAAGTCAACATGAGTCTTTCCATTAACCTAACTGGGCACTGAAAGTGCCCTTTTTGAACAATTTACAACTTTTTCCTTCTCAGAGAGGGAGAGAATGAAAGGCAGGGTGGAAGGAAGGGGCAAAGGGAGGGAAGGCTCCTGGAATATTTCTCATTTACAGTGCTTTCAGGTAATATGTGCCCATCATGTCACTTCCCCATACCTTTATGCAATGTTAAAAATAATACCACCAGCAGAAAAAGTCAGATAAAATAAAGAATTAATACAAACAATGTTTTACTTTTGAAATAGGAAAAGAAACTATTATTCTGAAAAGAGGATGTATAGAAGTTATAGAAGTTATAATAGTCTTACAGCAGCAGAAACATATGCTTGCAGCTTAAAGTATACACCTCTGGTCTCTAGTATTTTTTTTTAAAAGTTATTTTACCTCCTGCCATACCCTAATAATAAGCTATAGGTGCTAACAGATGTGGGGACCTCCCCCCGCCCCGCAAAAAACCCCAATCCAACAGGGCTTGGGTGAGCCATGTCAAACTGATGCAATACTTCTTCTGGGCATGTGCTGTGCTTGACGGGGGGTGGGTGCTGAGCTGAAAGTAAAGCACTGTTTTTTGTTTTCACATCTGTAAGCAGCCTATGAGCATAACAATCTTGAAAAACTTTGATTCTGCAATTAGATCTAAAGATGTCCATGTATGCAAATTTAGTTGCATAATCAGCTGATGTGACTGATGTAACTGATTTTTTTGGCTTTGCTGGCTGAATCAAAACAATTGAAAACAAGATTTCCTTCAAATAAACCTCCAAGAAAGAAAGAAACATTTCATTCATTTTGCTTGAAATGTTCCATTTCTTGGGCTTTAGGGTTTTTTTAAAAGTAAATTAGGTCTCCAGATATCATTTTAAAATATTGAAATGTTTCAATTCTCTGTTTCATTTTAAAACTGTTAAATCAAAACATTACAACTTTACCTGCCTTTATTCTTTTATTTCTACCATGTCAAAAAATAGTTACTGAATTTGGCATGAAATTGCAGAGAGTTTCAATCAACCTGAAACTGCATATTTCTATGAAAAAACAAACAAACATGTACCTGAGATATTCTTCCCACCTCTGCTCAGAACAGTATGTGCATTTGATGGTTGATCTTGATTAAAAGATCAATGCTTCTACTGCAAAATAGTTTTCTCACGGGTTCATCTTTCATTCCAGTACATTTGCTTACATATACACCACAAAGCTTGCTAGAATCTTATACTGGCTCGGGTTATGAAAAATAATACCTAGCCAATGTAACTATGGCAGTAAAACCTCTCACCTGGAGGCAGCAATGCTGACAGGAGGCCTCTGTCACTTAGGGAAGTGGTATAACTATTCCAGCAGAAAAAAAATTCTGTTCAAGAAAATATCCTGTATCTGTTCGGCAGGTAAAACGTAATGTTGTTTCAGGTCCCTTCCAGAAGTATAATTCTACATTTCTGCAATATGTAAAACTGAATCTGCATTAGGGGGAATTACTTAAATAGTTGTTCTGGCATAATAACAATAAGTGTTTACCCAGGGAATTTTCCCTAAAAAGGTTTATTGTGGTTGCACATTTGCTTTATACATACGATTTTTTTAGGAATACATTACACTGAATTTCTTCACTACCTGCAAGCTCACTCAAGGCTTAAAGTTAAAAGATGCATCAGGTTGTAACACATGATCAAATACATAAAGCTGTTGAACAACAGAAACTCATTTAATTTGTTCTCAAAAGTTGTTCTCTTTCTTTCCACTGCACTATAGTTTTTCCTTTTAACATTTGGCTCTTTCTTGATTTTCCTGTTGATCTTTGACCCAATTCTGTTTCAGATGTTCATAAAGTTTGTGTCAAAATCTTGAAATCTTCATTAAAGTGGACATATTGGTTGTTTCTAAAAATTTGGCCCATTGTGTAGCATCTTTTCAACTGTTTTCAAACTTATCAGCAGGGATCCTGGTTTTCTCTGATTTAAACATTTCCCAGGTTTTGGTTTTTAAAAAGTAAACCCAAATCTGCATGTTCCCATTATTTAAATGAAACACCACTAATATATAGATATGCATGTAGTGGTGTTTCATTTAAATTATGGGAATGTGTTGATTTGGGGTTACTTTTTAAACCAAAAATTAGGGATTTTTTAAATCACAGAAAACCAGGATCGCTGCTTATTAGACAGATGATTGAGAGATTTAAAGTCACTTGCTTCAAAATATTTTCAGATAATCCTATGACAAAACTGATGTTAAAATACATTGAAATAGTCCACTGACCTTTTGAAATAACTTGTTGAACTCAGAGTAGCATCACAAGGGTATTTAAATTATTTAAACAAATGATTAATTCAAATGATTTAAACAAACATAAAAAAGTTCAATCATTTTGCAAGTCATAAAGGGGAGATGTACAGCATTTAATCCAATTGGGCATATTTATAATTATGAACCACATTGAAGGAATTAGTGGAATACCATGTTTTTCATATAACACTTTCCATGTTTGGAAATATTCCTTGGTCTTGTCTGTATAATTTGCATTTTCAGATTGTCAGATGATTTTGACATCGCACTTATAGCCAGGTTATATATAGCCATGTTGCATTTAGCGGCACCTTGCATAACAACGTAGGCCATATCCAAACACAGGCTATGGTAGATTAGACACCTAATCTATCAAATGTTTGACCTTGGCTTTTGTTGATAGGCATTGTAAAAGCTACTCTGATGGGAAATTGTCTCCAGAGTATCTCAAAAGGTAGAGCTGTGCCTGATGGACATAATAGTAACTCTTGGCAAAAAGATGTTTTTCAGCAGCCTCTCCTATTATCTCTTCTAAATCCGTTGTGCTGTTGTGAAGTCTTTTTACGAGGTCCTACTGATTAAACAATTTTTGGAGTCATGCTTTGCAAATGAATCACAGTTGTTCCTCCCATAGTTGTGAGCATGCAGGGAAGAAAACTGTTTATTGACAAACGGCCAAAAAACTCAGCTGGACAACAGATTTGTTTGTAATTTATACTACCTATGATTAAGCAAACTTCTTCTCCAGTAATTCTGGCAGTTATACTCATTTGTAGTATCACAGTGCTCATTTTGGGGGCAAAGAATGGCAGAATTTGAATTGCAAAGAAAGGCATCCTCTGAGAAGTCATTGCTATATACACATTCAATTAAGTTGCCTTCTTTTAAAATACAGTTTTCTGTTACTCTGATGATGTCAGAGCAATGTCCATATATAGGCTCCATATATAGGCAACATCCTTTGAAGTGGTTGTCAATTATCTTGCTAATAAGTTTCTTGTACCACAGTACCGACAAACTAAGGACAAGTTAAACAGGGTGATGATCAATGCAAGCTGAAGTACAAATCTCTGAACAAAATGTCACTGTTATATTGTCTAAGCATATGTAAACAGCATATTCACCTGCTCTTCTGTTCTCATCATGTGGTTCATTATGCATTGAGTGATTTCCTTCATTTTCATAATATTCAGCAACAGCTTGCCTTTTTGTTGACTTTCATGGTGACCTGTCTGCCATCTGTGTGATAGTAGATATCCTGCTGGCTGATTTTGTTTCAATATTTTATGTGTACACTCCATGAAATAAAGATAGAATTATTTTAAAATGTTAATACGTAGTAATGTGAGCAGTTACATATAGCTTAGAAATAAAAATGCAGTAACTTGAGCACTTATCGCTTACATTATTGAAAAGCAAAAAAAAAAAGCAAAGGAATTGCTATGAAATATGTTTCAAAGGTGCACACACATTTGTCTTAAGTAGGAGGTGATAGTGTGTCAGGTGAAAATCAGGCAGTGATCTTTCTCAAACGAAGTCTCACAGTGACCTGAAGCCCAGCACTGACTGCCACTGGCTTCAGAGTTCATAGCATGCTCTGTATTGTGTAATATTTTAATGGCCCCCTTTTTTTATTCATGTCTTGTTTTTTCAGACTTTTTCAATTGTGCATATCTACACTCTAAGTTTCAAAATGATGTAGAATGTGTGGGTTAGTGAAAATACCCTTAAGCCTTCTTAGCCATCTACTCTTTAGCGTATTAGCTTATTGATAGCAGCTCTGTAATATAAACAAGCTTATAGAAGCAGCTACATTATTTTATATATGTACATATCTTCTCAAGCAAAGAAGCATTTTTTGAGTCTGCAAAAGAGGATTCATCCCTTTATTTGTCAGTCTCCCATAAAATCTGTGCACCAATTATCCAATGAAAAAAGGTAGAGTTATGAAATTGGTGTGACCTACCTTTGCGTGTTTTCTTCCTGCTGATTTTCTAATATATGTGATTCTTTATTGGTGTGCAACTGTATTGACGAATTCAGGTGTGTAATCAGAATATAAAGAAAAAAGATTTTTCTCTCCCCAGTTAACCTAGCTTTGAAACACTAGTTCTAATCATGGCTCTTCTCAAATGTGGTATAAAGGAAACCTGCTTACATACCTTGCAAGTTTGATGCCTTGGAAAACATGTAAAAGTGGTTTTCAACCTTTTTTAATGTGGACCCCTCAAAGTTTTGAATGGAGGTGCTGGTCCCTTTGAATTGTAACTGTGGGTATTCACATATTTCTGATGGATCATAGCATCTTTTGTGAACCCCTTAGATATAGTCTGTATACCCCCAGGGCTCTGCAGACCACAGGTTGAAAACCACTGATTGAAGCTCTGGGGTGCATGCAGAAGGAGGTGGGTGCACAGGTGTTTTTCTCTTCTATACTGCCAGTGAGTGGACGTGGCAGACGGCATGAATCTGCATCGCAGAGATGAACTGGCAGCTACAGGAATGGTGCTTCAAGGCGGGCTTTAGCTTACTCAGCCATGACTGGCACATCACAACAAGTGACATGCTTGGATGGGATGGACTCCACCTTTCCCCTAAAGGTAAGCCTGTGTTCTCTTTTAGGTTGGCGGACCTCCTCCAGCGGGCTTTAAACTAGGCTCGTTGGGGGAAGGGGAAGTTGAGGGCGGAGGAAACATCGGACTGCCAGACAAAGCAACACCCACAACTACAGCCCAGCCTAGACCAATGAGCGAAACAAATAAACAGGTAAGCGATAGGGGCCAGGGCAACACTGGGAAAGGGGGTCAGTACACACATCCACAGGAGGCCTCAAATGCTTCTACACAAACGCTCGTAGTATGGGAAACAAGCAGGAGGAACTCACCCTCCTGCTAGCTGACACCAGCCCGGACATAGTGGGGATCAATGAAACGTGGGACTCAACACATGACTGGGCGGTGAATGTTGAGGTCTATAGGCTGTACATGAGGGACAGGATAGGAAGGAGAGGTGGGGGCGTGGCACTCTATATCAAGGAGGAATAAACATCCTCATCAATTAGCAAGGAGGGGCACTCTGAAGTGCTTTGGGTTAGAGTACAAGGCAGTTGAGGGGAAAGAGACTTAATGGTGGGGGTCTACTACAGACCTCCCAAACAGGGGGAAGAGCTTGACCAGGAATTCTTAGGTCAGCTCACAGAGGTAGTGAAGTCTAAGGATGTGGTAATCATGGGGGACCTGAACTTCCCGGACATCTGCTGGGAAGAGCAGTCAGCCTGGTCTGAACGCTCCCATAGGTTCTTGTCCAGAGTGCAGGACCTCCATCTAACCCAGGAGGTGCACAGCCCCACCAGGGGACACCTTGTTGGACCTAGTGCTGGGCATTGGTGGCAAGGGGGCTGCGGGTGCTTGACCACCTAGGCGACAGTAATCATCGCCTGCCGGAATTCACCATCCAGCGCAAGGTGGCAAAGGCCTGCAGTAAGGCAGGAGCCCTAGATTTCAGGAGGGCAAGCTTCAACGAGCTAAGGAGGATAGTTGGAGAAGCGCTGAGGTCCTAGAGGGGAGGGGAGCCAGGTGTCCAAGGAGAGTGGCCGCTCCTTAAGGAGATGATCCTCCAAGCCCAAAGGAGGGTAATCCCAATGAGGATCAAAGGGAGGAGGAGAGCACACAAGCCTCCATGGCTCACCAAAACCATCCGGGAATGTCTCCTTGCTAAAAGGGAGGCTTACACCCAATGGAAAGAAGGAGACATCACCAGGGGCGACTATACTGCAGTCGCTTGGGGATGTAGGGGGGAAGTCAGGAAGGCCAAGGCAGAGATGGAATTAGGGCTAGCTTCCCAGATTAAGGAAAATAAGAAGTCCTTCTTTAAATACATAGGGGGTAAAAAGAAGGTTCCAGGTAATGTGGGGCCCCTGTAGGACACATTGGGAAATTTGGTCCTCACACCAGACGACAAAGCTGACTTGTTTAAAAATTTCTTTGCCTCCATTTTCCTAAGTAGGGACCAGAATAGTCACCTCCCTCCTGGGCCCCCCTGGGGCCCCAGGGGAGGCACATCTGGGCCAAGGGTTAGTGAGGAACTAGTTAGGGAACTTCTGGAGGGACTGGACATATTCAAGTCAGCCTGTCTGGATGATCTCTACCCTAGAGTTCTAAAGAAATTGGCCGAGGTCATTGCAAGACCCCTGGCACGGCTTTACGAGCACTCATGGTGCTCTGGTGTGGTGCCAGAGGACTGGAAAAAGGCCAACATGGTTCCCATCTTCAAAAAGGGGAAGAAGGAGGACCCGGGAAATTATAGGCCAGTTAGTCTTACCTCGATCCTAGGCAAGCTGTTTGAGAAAATTATGCTGGCACATATCCACAAGGAGCCAGCTGGGGACTGCATGCTTAGGGGCAACCAACATGGGTTCATCATCCTGTCAGACCAACCTGGTGGCCATTTACGATCAGATCACCAAATCATTAGATGCAGGGGTAGCAGTGGACATAGTCTTCCTGGACTTCTGGAAGGCATTCGACACTGTCTCTCACCCCGTTCTCATCAAGAAACTGGGGGACCGCGGTGTTGACAACCACACAGTCAAATGGGTCACCAACTGGCTGGAGGGCCTCACCCAGAGGGTGGTAGTGGATGGGTCCTTCTCAACCTGGAAGGACGTGGGCAGTGGGGTTCCACAGGGCTCGGTCCTCGGGCCCGCGCTGTTCAACATCTTCATCAGTGACTTGGACGAGGGGGTGAAAAGCACCCTGTTCAAATTTGCTGATGACACTAAGATGTGGGGGGATGTGGGCATGCTAGAAAGAAGCAACAGACTACAATCAGACCTAGACAGGTTACAAGGGTGGGCGGATGAGTATAGGATGGGATTCAACACAGACAAGTGCAAAGTGATGCACCTCGGGAGGAACAACCGGCACCATACCTACAGGTTGGGGAACTCCCCTCTTGTCAGCACGGAGGGTGAAAAGGATCTTGGAGTCATCATTGACTCCAAGATGAACATGAGCCGGCAGTGTGGGGAGGCAGTCAGGAAGGCCAACCGTACCTTGTTATGCATCCACAGATGCATCTTGAACAGGTCCAAGGAGGTGATCCTCCCCCTCTATGCAGCACTGGTCAGGCCACAGCTGGAGTACTGCATCCAGTTCTGGGCGCCACACTTCAGGAGGGATGTGGACAGCATGGAGAGGGTCCAGAGGAGGGCCACTCGCATGATCAGGGGACAGCAGGGCAGGCCCTATGCGGAGAGGCTGTGGGACCTGAACCTGTTCAGCTTCCAAAAGAGAAGGCTGAGGGGGGATCTAGTGGCCTGTTATAAACTAGTCAGGGGGGAACAGCAGGCATTCGGGGAGTCCCTGTTCCCCCGAGCACTGCCAGGAGTGACCAGAAATAACAGCCGCAAGCTGGTGGAGGGCAGGTTTAAGCTAGATATCAGGAGGTGCTACTTCACTGTCAGGGTGGCTAGGATCTGGAACCAACTTCCAAGAGAAGTGGTGCAGGCTCCTACCCTGGGGTTGTTTAAGAGGAGGTCAGATGAACACCTTGCTGGGGTCGTTTGACCCCAGTACTCTTTCCTGCCATGGCAGGGGTTCGGACTAGCTGATCAACTCAGGTCCCTTCTGACCCTAGAGACTATGAAACTATGAAACAGGAATGTATTCCAATAAAGAGATCAGGGATTACTTCAAGAAACTTAAATGCCTTCAAGTCATCAGGGCCAGATAATATATACCCTCGGGTACTAAAGGAAGTGGCTGAGATAATTTCAGAGCCATTAAGTAACCTCTGTGTGTATGTGCGGTGTGTGTGGGCATGTGTTTATGGTGTGTGTGCTTGCGTGTGTGTATGGTGGGTGTGTGGGAGGGTGTGAGTGTGTGGTAAGGTTGTGGGGGTTTATATCTTCATAGATTCATAGACATTAGGGCTGGAAGGGACCTCATGAGATCATTGGGTCCAGCTCCCTGCCCAAGGGGCAGTAAGTCAGCTGGGGTCAGATCATCTCATCAAGATAAGCATCCAAGTGTTTCTTAAAGGTATCCAGAGTAGGTGCTTGCACCAATTCTCAGGGGAGTCTATTCCAGACTCTGGAGACTCAACTGGTAAAGAAGTTTTTCCTTATGTCTAGTCTAAAAGAAGTTTTTCCTTATGTCCTTATGTTCCAGCAGTTCACCACTGTTAAACCTTGTTTTCCCTTGGGATGCCCTGGTGAAGAGACATTCTCCCAGTTCCTGATGCACCCCTCATATACTTATAGGCTGCCAGCAAGTCACCCCTGAGAAATGCGGTGCCCAGAACTGGACACGGTACTCCAGGTGTGGCCTCACTACCAATGAATAGAGGAGAAGGAGCACCTCTCTGGATCTTTTGGTGACATATCTGCTGATCCACACCAGAGATCTATTTGCTCTGTTGGCAACTTCATCACACTGGTGGCTCATATGCATTCTCTTGTCAATTGTCACCCCCAGGTTCCTTTCAGATGCAGTGCTAGCCAGTGGACCACCACCCATCGTATAGGTATAGTGAGGGTTCATCCTTCCCAGATGAAGAACCCAGCACTTGTCCCTCTTGAACCTCATCTGATTTTAGCCCATAGGAACAGCCTGTCAAATTCATCCTGGATCTTTGTCCTGTCTCCAGACATGCCTGCTTGTCCCCATAGCTTAGTGTCATCCACAAACTGAATCATTGCACTTTTCACTCCCTCATCCAGGTCATTGATAAAGATGTTAAAGAGCATGGGGCCAAGCACTTATCCCTGGGGATCACCACTGGAGATAACCTCCAGGATGAGGCTACCCCATCAATTATTACTCGCTGGAGTTGACCACTGAGCCAGTTGGTAACACACCTCACCATAGCCTGGTCTAGGCTAGTACTCTCCAACTTAATTGAGAGGATTTTGTGGGAAACAGTATCAAAGGTCTTGCTGAAATCTAGGTAGATGATGTTCACCTCCTGTCCCATGTCTATCTGGTTAGTTATCTGATCATAAAAGGAGACCAGGTTTGTTAGGTATGACCTCCCCTCAACAAAGCCATGCTGGTTGTTTCTCAGTACCCCACCAATTGCGAGCTTGTGGTTGATGGACTTCTTGACAATTTTTTCAAAGATTTTTCCCAGGACTGATACCAGACTGACCAGTCTATAGTTAGCAGGGTCATCCCTCTTTTGTTTCTAAAAGATGGGCACCGTGTTAAACCTCTTCCAGTCCTTCAGGACCACTCCTGAAGGAGTGGCTCTTTGAACAGCCTCACCAGAGCTACCACTATGAGTTCAACAAGTTTCTTCAGTACTCTAGGTTGTTTATACATGGTGGATTGTGGGGACAGGTTGTGGGTGTGAGGAAGTTTGGGGGGTATGGAATCCCCCCACATTCCCCTCATGGCACAGCATCAGGCATGGCGTTCAGGGTGCAGGCACCCAGCGAGGCATGGCTCTGGCCAGCAATGCACATCACAGCAAGGGGTACAGCCTCCCCTACCAGTCTATTGCTGGCACTCCTTGCCATTCATGCAGTCCCTGCATTTACACAGTACAGGAGGGAAGCCCAATGTTCTGGAGCCAGCTGCATTCCCTGTCAGGGCTGTGCAGCCCCAGAGAGAAGCCTCAGGCACCAGTGCTGGCTGCCTTCCCTGCCCTGTAGGGGAAGGTGCCCTGGGGTTTCCATCCACTGCAGCTCAGCCCCTCCAGGGAAGGCAGCCAGCTCCAGTGCCTGAGGCTTCTCTCCAGTGCTGCACAGCCCCAGTAGGGAAGGCACCTGGCTCCAGCACATGGGGCTTCCCTCCCTGCTGTCCTGCTTTGTGAGTGCAGGAGCTGTGCGAGGGTGGCAGGGAGCACCAGTGATACAGGTAGCTTGGCAGAGGCTGTGCTGCACTTGCCTAGTTATGATGTGCAGCACTGAGCCATGTTCCACCAGGCACCTGTGCCCTGAGCACCCGCCTTGCTACTGCTGCCACCACCTGCACACCATGGGGCCAGTGTGGGGGGTCCTCACACCCCTCACTGTTCCCCATACTTAAATGCTGCTTACCCCAGCTCTGCACTGTGGCCACCTCCTGTTCCCCTGGGAACAGGCTGCACACTGCTACCAGTCCCAGCCCCACACTCCACTCTCCCACCCATCTGAAGCCCCACCTCCTCTGCTTCCCTAGCTGGTGCTTGGAGCAGGTAGGAGACTGGGGAAACAGAGCAGTTCTTGGGGACTGCAGCAGTGTGCAGCATGGAAGCTGCACACTGGGCAGCCAGGCCCTTCTGCCCAGAGGGTGGGAGCCAAGCAGTAGGGTAAATTTTGGGGGCTACGTATACATGTGGGCACCTCGCTCCCACCCTCATGGATAGAGGTGCTGGGCAGGGCACAATTTGTTGCGGGGCCCTGTCGGCCAGATGAAAGTGCTTGGTGGGCCAGATCTGGGCTCCAGGCTTTATTTGCCCGTCCTGGGCTAGGTGCTCAAAACAACAAACTTCCAGGCATACCTAGAGACCTTTAAAGATCTTGAAAGATCTTCCAAGTTTTAGCCTCTCGAAGAGTGTCGCAATTACTAATACACTCCTTGTAAAAGTGATTACATTGCATTGTGGTGGAGACTGAAATTAGATTGGACACTGAAGTAGGGCTACCTTACCTCCTTTCAATTCAGGTGTGTTTCAAATCACTCTGAATCACAACATATTGAACCACTTTTACCCCTGAGTTTTAGACAAAATTTCTGGAAAAATAGGATCATAGGAAAGTATGGCTGGAAGGGACCTCACAAGGTCATCTAGTCTAGCACCCTGCCCAAGGCAGGATAGACCCTGACTTACTTAACCATTCCAGAAAATGTCTGTCCAACCTACTCTTGAAAATTTCCAAGGATAGAGGTTCCACAATTTCTCTAGGTAGTCTGGTCCAATGCTTGACCATACTCAACGTCAGAAAGGTCCTCCTAATCTACAATGTAAATTTCCCCGTCTGCAGCTTGAGGCCATTGTTCCTAATCTTGAGCCTATATTGATAGCATTTTATAGAAGCAGAACATTGGCTGCCATGGTTTTCCTGCTTTACCTGTGGTAGTTCAGCGTGTTAGGTCTATGTTGCATAAGGGTTGAGTGTAGTGTTATGTAATTTAGATTTTGTTGTATGGAATGGTCTGGATATGGACGATCTGCCTCAGGCAGGGAGTTGGACTAGATGACCTCTGGAGGTCCCTTCCAGCCATACTTCTCTATGGCTCTATGACTTTAGTCCTGTCTCCTATGGCCACATAGAAAAGTCCATCTCCATTCTCTCTATAATTTCCCTTCAGATATTTGAATACTGTTATCAAATTCCCCCACAGTTTCTTTTTCTCCAGACTAAATAAACTCAGAATGGACATAGTACTCCAGGTGAGGCCTCACCAGTGCTGAATAAGAATCACTTCTCTTGATTTTCAAGTGACCCTCTTGTTAATACAACCCAATATGCTTGGCGTTTTCTTTCAACAAGAGCACTGTTGGCTCATATTCAGCTTATGTTCTTTTGTAACACCCCAGGTCCTTCTCTGCAGTACTGCAGCCTAGCCAATTATCCTCCAGTCTGTTTCTGGGCATGCAATTATTCAGTCCTAAGTGCAGTGAATGCCTGAAACAAAAGAGTGACTGGATGTGTGAAACACAATGATAGCAGAACCCCCTACTAAATCATCCCACCATCAAAACCAACTCCTGGCCCAATGACCCAGCCATTGGAGCCACCCTCAGCATTTAAGAAACAAAAGATAAGGCAACCCACCATTGTGCCGAGGCTGCACATGCTCAGTAAGAACATCTGGAACCCTCTGGAACAGGGTCGACTTTGCCCGAACATACTCCCCCCAGAGGAGATTATAAGTAGTCTGCCCCATAAAAAGAGGTAGTAAAGACTGACTCTTCGGGATGCCATCTTCACGTGGACCAGACCTGCTCCACATCAGGCTGTCTATCAACACAGAGGCCCTGCCGGTCTTCCCCTCTGGACAACACCTGCTGGAGAAAGACCCCAACTGGCCATCAGGGACCCCTCCCAGCCTGGATAGGTAGCTATCACCCCCATCCTCTTTTCAACCAAGGACTTGGACTCTGTTTCTCTTCCCTACCTGGACTCCAACCCTTCCACTGAGTCTATTTCTCCTGCTGCCATTGTGTGAGTGTGTGTAGGAACCAAGCTGTACAGTACAGTGTTCATTTAATAAAGCTGTTATTTGGAACCCTGAGTTGGGTTTTGCTTTACTACGGTTTGGCCCTGCTCCAATCTCTGCTCCTCACCCCTCTAACATCTGGCTCATTTCTCCCTCTCCTGCTTCTGGCTCACCACCACCTCCAACACCTGTCCCATGCTCCTGTGGCTCCAGCCATCTTGAGCTCCTCTCTGCCTGCAAATCCCTGTTTCTTTGCTATTGCCTTATTCCCCACTGCCTTTCCCCCTGATATTTGCCACTTGCTCTTTAGTTACCAAGCACCCCAAGCATAGGTACCACAGGCACCAACACACACACATTGTCACCTGAGTCAGTTTTTAACCTGTGTGTATATGTGTATGTATGTGTGTATTGTGTATGATTTCATGTTATCAACATTAGGGTGTGTATGTGCTTGAATTAGTGGTATGTGTGCATGTGCAACTTTACACCATGCCCTCTTGTCTAACAGCATGATATTGAGATCCTGAGCATTGGCCTGGCCTCACAGGGCAACAGATTCATAGATGTTAGGGGCTGGAAGGGACCTTACAAGATCATCAGGTCCAGCTCCCCTGTACTTGGGCAGAAAAGACAGCTGGGGTCAGATAACCCTAGGAAGGTGGGCATCAAGATACAATCAAATTGTAAAGAAGTTTTTCCTTATGTCCAATCTGAAGCAATTGCGCCCATTATTTCTTGTCTTCCCTTGGGGTGCCTTAGTGAACAGATGCTCCTCCATGGCTAGATGTATGCCTCTAATATAATTATAGGTTTCCACCAAGTCCCCTCCTGAGTCTTCTCTTCTCCAGGCTGAACAATCCCATGTCTTTCAGCCTTCCCTCATATGATCTGCTCTCCAGACCTCTAATCATGTACGTGGCCCTCCTTTGGACTCTCTTGAGCTTCTCCACATCCTTCCTGAAGAGTGGCATCCAGAACTAGATGCAGTTCTCCAGTGGTGGTCGGACAAAGGCCAAGTAGAGCAGGAGGATTACATCCTTACTCTTGCTCAGGATGCACTGGTAGATGAATGCTCGAGTCAGAAGCCTAAAGCTAGACAAAGCACCTATTCTGATGAGTACCGTAAATGGGGGTGTGTCTACATGTGTATTTAGGTTCATCAAAATGTATTGCTTATTAGCTTAATGAGCATTAAGGCAATTCAGGTTAGTGTCTACATGTACACATATAAAAGTGAATTAATGCCATGTGCGTAGACTGATGTGGGACTAAAGTTTGTCCCAAGTCAGTCCATACAAAGCATTAATGCACCTTAATGCATGTACATGTGCTTCTGTAGGTATTAAATGTAGCGGGCTTGCCTTTTGGAGCTTGGGTTGAGTCCTAGGCTTGAAATCTTGCTGTTTTATTTGGTGAAGCCCATCCACCAATCAGGAGGCAGCAAGAGGAGTGAAGTCACCCCCCCCATTTTTTGAGGGGAGGGGGAGAGGAGTCCCCCCCCGACCTGATTGAAGACTGCAACACTCAGGTCTGGAAGACTTCAGGGGCAGAGCCCGGGAGACTATAAAAGGAGTTGTGTGCCCAGCATGAGGAGAACACATCCTGAAAAGAGAAGAGTGGGGCTTAAAAGAGCTGAGGAGAGCTGCTCAGCAGTGTGAAGCAGTAGCCCAGAAGCACCCCTGAAAACTTCCATCAGCGAGGAATGGTGGACGGCTCCAGCAGCATGGAACATGGCATCCAGACCCTGGGAGCTGCATGAGGTGGCTCGGGTCTGCAACCTCTGGCATGCAGCCAGAGACACAGTGCACAGGCCAGTGCATAGAGTAGGACCTTTGGAGCACTTGGGTGGCTCAGGTCCTCAAACCCCAGAATGAGGCTGGGAGCTCAGTTTGGGAGGCACTGCACAGAGGGTCTGGGAGCAGACCGAGCCTGGTGCTGCACGAAGCAGCCTGGGCCTCTGACCCATAGCAAAAGGTTGAGTTCTGGGAGCCAGATGGTGCTTGAGCTACTGAGCCAGCAGACAGGGCTGAGCCAGAGGTCCCAGAAGCCCTGCATAGAGGAGCTCTGTTCCAGGGGACAGCGACCCTCCCTGCCCCCCAAAGCCCACTTCAGGCAAGAAAGCAGCTTGGCACAGAGGACAAGGGCCACCTTCCAGGCCTGGGAGCCGTGAGTTGCTGGGAAAAGCTAATTCCCACAGGGGAGGGGGCGTGCCCCCTGGTTAGTTAAGGGCTCCTGAAAGTGAAGGTCCCACTGGGAGGGCCCTTCTAAAGTTACCAGCTTCCTTGTAGGGCTTGGGAAAAGCCCAAGGGCATTGGGGTTTCCCCTTGGGATTAAGTTTATCTTTAAGGTTCTTGCACCATAAGGGGTGTGATGGCATGCCTTATATTCTGTGAACTCTTGTGTTTCTAAATTAGTAGATAAGTAGAATCCTAGGGCTCTGCTGGGACCCCCTGTTGCTATTATTTCACCTGTTGTTTACTTGTATTTATTTGTGGCTCATTTATTGTTCACCCATACTTATGTATAGTTTATCTGTTGGCTATCTATGTTTATTTGGGGATTTATCTGTTTCAGCTCAGATACTTATCTGTGACTTACCTGTATCTGGAGCACTGGTATAAGGTTTTATGTCATTTATCCAGAGGGTATTGTTATGTTACTGGTTTGGATATCTTATAAATACACACACACACACACATTGTACATATGCTTATATCCATGTTCCTGTCCCTTGTGATAACTTAATGTAAATAAATGTGTATATAGTTAAGTCCCCTGACTGTCCTGGCCTGGTTCTATAGGGATGGAGGGAAACTGAGCGGTCTGCAGTTGCCCCGCCCACAGCACACCTGCCAACTAACAATCCCCTTCAATTGGAGAAGGGGAGTATATACTCAAGTTACCTGGGCTACACAAATTTAGGCATGAATAGCCTAAAATTGCCATTTTAAGGAGCATTGAGGATTCACATGTGTAGATGTGTGCCCTTCATGCACCCTGAATTGGGCTACAGAGACTTAAATCAGCACATGTAGATGCAACCTGGGATACCTAACCTGCTAGCTTCTGCAGGTGGCTTTGGTTCCTGATGAGCTCTTCAGGAAGTCCTCCTAAATAAAACACAGCCTTTAACAATAAACAAGCAAACAAACAAATAGTAAACAACAAATAAAAAACACTTATACCCTTTCCCAGGCACTAAGAGCAAAGCCTTTTGGCTCTGGCCCAAAGCATTAGATTGGTCTAATGCACAGTAAAGCATCTTGTATAGACACACCTTTTAGGCACATTCAGATGAGCCATCAGTCTGGTGTAGTTCATGGTGCAAGAGCATGCTGCCCAGGTGTGTGCTGCACTGGGCTTTTTTTCCACAGGGTTTTTTGATTCCTGAATATCCGGGGGTAAAAAAAATAATGTGGACCCCCCGCCAGTGCAATGCATTCTCAGCTAGCATGTTCTGCTGAAAAGTGGAGCTGGGCCTCCCAGAGCTACGCTGAGGCTGTCAGCCAGGCTCTGCATGGCAGAATCACCATGGGTGCAGCCCTGGGAAACCCCCAAGACCCCGGGTAAGGCTGATGGGGCTACCCAGTGCTGGTCCCAGCCTCCCTTACCCCACCCAGGGCAACTTGCCATGCGCCAAAGGACACCTGGCATGGGCATTCCCTGGGGACAAGTAGTGGCAGCACAATCTTCCTAGTCCCTTTCACTGATTGATATTATCACCAAAAATTCAGCAACCGGGCATTGAAACCCACCCTCCCCTGCCAAAAAAAAAGACCACTTTGGCTGCTTCAAAACAGAACAGCAGTGAAAAAACATTGTTGTTAATTTAATTATCTTGTAGGCTGACAGCTTTAGAGGTATTTAAAAATTACCGACCGAGGACTTTACATTAATCCTGCCAAAAAAAAGAACAGCAACTAACAGATGTGCTTTATTCTTCTTGGGCTCATCATCAGTGAGGTGCAGCAGCTGCTTTGACTTTGTCTTCTGTGGTTTTGCTTTGAAATGTCCTTTTGTTTGTTTGTCTCCATTGCTCTACACTCAGTTTTATTATCTCAGTTTTACTTAAGGACTAACATGTTTCCTGACAACTCCATGCTGATGAGCTGCAAGAAGAATGCTCTGTGGATCTTTATGGTGAGTTAAATTCATAGTGGTGATGCAGAGAACAGGTTTAAAAGATATGCATATGTCTACAGGATGCAGTAGAGTGATGTTCATTTTAAATTAATGGGACATTTCTCAGTGAAAAGACAGATGCTGTTTTGTAAGCGATACTTGAATATCAGATGGATCATACTGAGTGTTCACCTTGGAAGAAAAAAATTAGGGTATCACATTTTGTTTGATTTAAGCTATATTTAAGAGTTTAAAGAGAAGGCAGCACAGGGAAAGTGACTTGGCTGGCAAAGTTATTAAAGCAAATACATCACAGTTTGACATTAGTAATGTTTGAATAGAATGAATTAGACACACAGATTTGTAAGAATATTGCACTCTAGCTCTTAGTGTGTCTGGTAATTACAACAATGTAAACTGCAGAAAGTGCAAGTGGAGTATAACCTGGGCTTGAAAATATCTTTACTTTTTTTCCCCCCAATGGAAAGATCTCCAAGACAAATACACAGAAATATATTCAAGGACAGGTACTTCCAGTGGAGATAAACTGTGTATTTGGGAAGGGTTCAACAATAACTTTCCGCATGATGGAAGCAAGTTTTTTTCTGGAATGGTCTCAGATTTGCATACACATACAACCATTTGAGTATAAGTAAATTCATGAGTGATGCATGCCTCCTGAGGCTGGGGAGGCACGGCAATCACCTGCAGGCAGAGGTGTTGGTGTCAGCAGTGGGGGTGTGGCGGTGGTGAGCAGGGACTACCCACAGGTGGCCCTGGTGATACTGGCAGTGGGGACGGGCCGAGCAGGGACTGCCTGCAGGGGCCGTGACAGTGTCAGCAGTGTGGGTGGTGGCAGAGGGGTGGCGAGTGGCGGGCGGTGAGTGGAGACCCCCTGCAGATGTTGTCTGTCTATGCTGTCAGCAGCGTCAAGCGGCGAGTGGGGACTGCCCACAGCTTCCAGTGGCCACATCAGCAGCAAGGGGGGGGGGGGCAGCAACTGCCCACAAAAACCAGTGGCAGCTTTGGTGGTGGCCATTCTCGAGGGGTAGACGAGCCCCCCATGCCCTCTTTATGCATTGCCTATGAGTAAATGTGATTTATCTAGAAAGAAACATATTTCTGGGCTAAACAAGGTTTTCTAGTGGGAAAGTGTGCAGCAAGGAAAATGATTTAAGTGTACAAGTATAATTAAGGGAAGGGTATAATTACAGTTCATTGAAAAACTGCAACTGATTGGAGACGATTCAATATTATATTTTTACATTTCATTTTTACATCAATAGCTGAAACAGATGTGCTTGGCTTCCAGCCAAGAAACGTGAGTTTCACATTCAGCATAAAGAGCCAGAATGAGCCTGTGAGATGCAGCTCTGAGTTAGGAAGTGGATGGTATTACACTACACCAAAGGGAACTCTAGGGAGTGGTGGGAATGGGGAAAGAAGCAATGGTTTGACATATGATATATTCCTCCCACCCACACTTAACCTGTTTGCCTATAATGAGGGTGGTATATAATGGGGCAGTGGTATGCCTCCACTTGCTCTTCAGCCTCATTGCTTTAAGCAGAAAAACAGGGCCTGATACTAAGAAGAAGGGAAAACATTGGAGTACTTTCCAGGCTGCTCTGACAGAAGGAGCAGTAGTTCTGTACTATGGTGCTGAATACATGGGGGTCCAATGGCCCTGGCCTCCCTCGGGAAGAGGGCTGCCACCTGAAATGGGTAAAACTTTCCATATGGCCATCATCTTAAGCGCCCCCAGCAAAAAAAAAAAAGGCAGTGTCTATGTTTAGATCAATGATGTTGAATACTTACTCTCACTGACATCCTCTACAGTAACCTGAGGAAGTGTAGTCTGTGCCTGAAAGCATGTCTAATCACTCTGCTAACTATGTAGATGGTGCAATAAAAGATACCACAAAAACACACACAGGAAAACAACACCTTGCCTCTCCTACATTTGCTGGACCATCACAGCTAAAACTTACTTACTAGAGCTGTGTGAAATTTCAATGGGTGTTTTGTTCCAAAGCTGTTTCAAAGCTGTTTTGACACATTATGAGCTCAAAACAATGAAATCAAAATGAAATGAAAGGCTACAAAACAGCCTTGGAACAAAATGAGGGCACTGAAAATGTTTTGAAACATTTCAAGTTTCAAAGCAGGGCTTGTTTGCAGCTAAACAAAAACTAAGGAGAGGGAGGGAGAAGAGGGGGGGAAAGGGGGAGAAGGACTGCTTTGATATTGACTGTGTAGCTGGCCAGTGACTGTGATCCTTCCCTGAGGTCCCTTCCAATCCCAGTGGTCTGGGATAGGAATGAAAAAACAGCTTAAAAGCAGCATTGTTTGAACTGAGCTTTCTCTGCACCTTGGAGACAGCTTACTGAGCTGCGTCTTCCAGCAGTTCAGCAGCATCAGAAAGGCTATCACTTCCTATTTGCTAGCCTGTTCCAAGCAAGTGGGATCCAATACCTTTTCCTTTCTTAATATCCCCTATTATTATATTAATTTATTTCAATGTATTCCACCCCAAAAATCTTTTTTTGTTTTTTTAGTCTATTTTGATTCTTTTCCCCCAGAAAAGAAATCTGTGCTTTCTCTCACAGTGTACATTCCATTCATTGTACAGGGAAGCACAGCATATATTGCATATTATAATATACAATTTATACAGGAACACATACATAAATTTCTATCTTTTATTTATTACATAAATACATGCATACAATTATCTACATATGTTACATAAATACATAATGCATTAGAGAAGAACACACAGATTTTCCAGCACACCAAACACACTATGAAACATGCTGGAAGGGCAGCTGGCAAGCCTTCAGGGAGGGGTGAAAGAGCAGGTAGAGGGAAAGCTGTAATTTCCAGCCCCCCAAATTGAGATGAAGCCTCTTTCCTACAACCAGCAGGCATTAGGCTTCTGGTTCTAGCACTAGCATGGCAGTTTCTTTCACCCCCATTTCACTTCCCAGCCTGAGACTTTCAGTGCCAGAGGAAGAGCTGGAGGAAGAGCTGGAGCTGGATCTGGGTGCCATAATCAAGGAAATTCTGGGGAAGGAGGGGGAATAATTTGAGTTTGTGCTCCACTCCCTTCAGCCCTTCCTTGAGGCCACCGAGACCTTCAGTGCTGCCAATGCCCTCCTTAGCTACGTGATCCTTGTAGTGAGGGAACTTCACTACAAGGTAGTGAATGGAGAACTTCCAGCAAATCAATGTTCCTGGCTGGGGAAAGCCACTGTCATCAGATGTGCAGGCACTGGTGAGGCAGCTGAAGGAGGGCATCAGGAAACAGCTTGACTCCTTGTGGTCTAGTACAGTCCACATGCGTTCAACCATTTGTGATCCAAGGGTGAAGGGGAGGATAAGCATATGCAGCTGGAAAGCCCTGGATTAGTGGATGGAGGTGCTGGTGAACAGAGTCAGGGAGGTGGGGGGGTCGTGGTAGACAAGGATCCATTGTCAAATGCCAGCACACCATTCACCAGCCAGTCTCCTCCTCTATCACAGGTGCTGCCAATATGGATGAAGGGCATGTCTTCCATGGTGGGGTCCAGATCCACCAGACCCCCACCATCAGGCAAGTAGCATTCAGGCCTTGGTGGCTACCTGTTTCATTAAGGACATGGAGCCACTGCTGTACACCCCCTCGCCTACTGGGTAAGCCACAGCCAGATGTGGCTAGATCTGGCCACAGTTGCCCAGGAACATCTATCACTCTTCCAAGTGAGAGGGTGTTCAGCATTGCTGGGGATGTTGTGATACTCCACTGCACCTGTTTGGATCCTGCTTTGGTGAAGCAGCTGGTGTTCCTGAAGGTGAATTTCCATAGCTCCATGTGCAGACAGAATGAGTACCTCCTTCCTCACTCTGTCTGAAGTTCCTTCTTTTTTTTTTTTTTACCCTTGAGTTTCACAACCATTTAGTGACCCCAGCTGACTTCCTGCCTTTAGGGCAGGGGGGCTGGACTCCATGATATTTTGAGGTCCCTTCCAGCCCTAATATCTATGAAATCTATGAAATCTAGTGCCCAGCTCTCAGAACTGGAGGGGGCATTCACTGTATCACCAGCCAGGAAGGGAAGAATATGTCCCTGCTGAGCTCCCATTCCTGGATGAACTTGTAGGTATGGGTAGGAGCTAACGGGAAGGAGAAGATCCCAGGTAGTGGGCATGACCACTAAAACTGCACCTTGCCAGGGTTGGGAGGTCTGGTGAGACTTCCAGTGGCATGGCAACCCCCAAGAAATACCAGGGCTGAGGACCTCCCTGGTGAAAATGGGTAGGAGGTACCTTATAACCTCCAGCCACCACATGCATGCACAGTCCTGGCTGGGGAAAGCTCAGACCCATCACATCTTTGACAGGCCTGAGGCCTTCTGGCTGCAGAAGAGTTATGAGACTCCAGGTTTGCTCAGCTTAACTGCCTGGGATTCCAGCTTTCAGGTTGAAAAACCCTTTGTCAGACTGAGGAAAAACCTGCAGTTGGTATGTATGCTGTTCCCGGATAGAAGGAATAGAAAAGAAGTCAGAGGCTGGCATACAATGCAAGCAAGAAAGCTAGTCAGTGAAAATGGAAATGGAGGCATTGGGGGTGAGGGACAGACTGGAGTGGGGGAAGGGGGATGTAGCAGGTAAAAGTGGAGATGTACCTGGGGAGTCAGATGTCCAGCAGGTTATAGTGTATCAGAATTCCAATGTCTGTATGGAGTCCATGAGTTTCTGTATCCAAGAGGTCCCAGTAAGGGGTCCAAGAACCTACAGGGTTTAGAACTGTGTTTAGAACTCCATTAGAACTATGACTGAGCTGAAACTTGAGGGCAGCCTCCCTATCTATTATCTTTTCCAACAAGACGTGGTAGCAGGAAGAGAAGACACCCGCAGGGCGGAGCTGGCACAGTCATAGGGCCCTAGGGGTATCACAGCCATCTCTAGGAACCTACTTGGTGCCAAAGTGCAGTTTCCCAGAAACTCCTGCACCTATCTTCTTGGAATGTGGCAGGCTTTGTGGCCTCAGCAGGGGCTACAACCCCTGCTGTTTTCATTTGATCCAGAAAATAAAGGAAAAGTTATAGGCATTTTCGTGATTCCCCATTATAACCTATGGGCAAAATGCTGAAATGCATCAAAACAGCATCGAAACATAGAAACAGTTTCAATTAAACGAAAGGAAACATTGTTCCTTTGAAACAGTGAAACGGAAGTCAAAACAAAATGGTGCTGTTTTGTACAGTCCTAATATCAACCCCACAATCCCATACAGCTGCATTACAGAAGAACAATATAGGATTAGTGTAGTTAGGCAAAGGAACTGAATTGATTATTATGATACTGATATCAGCATTAGGCATCATTATTAAGGAATGCTTTTTTCCCACCATATCATAGAACTATAGACATGCAAAGGTGAAAGAAAAAAAGCTATTAAATTGTATAGTCTGTCCTCATATACAAAGGGTCAAGGTTCTAGTGCTTCCTCAAGTCCCAAATAACTGAAGCTTCCAGTACTTTCCTTGAAAGGTGTTCCCACAGATTTTTTAAGACTGAGAATTTATTTTCTTTGCATTGAGTTTTCTTTGTTTTTCCCCCCTTATAATTTTTATGAACATAGTACTGCTGATTCCTGAAATACATAATGTATGGACACAGAAACAAGTTACCACGATATTAACTAGGAAATACTTACAGCATGTCATACACTATGGTGATTTATCCTACTTTCACTGGATGCATCTACACATGCCATTAAGGCACTGTGATAAACTCCAGTGCAAGTTCCACCAGAGTATATAACATCACCTTAATGGCTGCACAGTGGCTGGCATGAGAGTACTCCAAGTTGTGGAGTCTTGTGGCTAGGTGGCAGGCAGGGGTCTGGCCCCCTGCTGCCTGGGCTGACCACGTGCAATGTATGCCTGGATCAGTGTTTACGCATGTGTTTAGGTGCAGTTATTTTCATTGCCATATTTTCACCTCCGCCATTTCCCTGACAGTATTATTATGGCAGTGAAAATTGCACCACTGTGATCTAATAGCATGGTACATGTAGACTTGTTTTACACCACAGAAAATTAGTCTGCTGTGCAGTTAAGCGCATGTGTAGAAGCACCCACTGAGGAGTAAGTTATTTCTTTCTGGGTGCATCTACACAACATGCTTACTGTGGAGTTACCTAACTAACTTTGTAGTAAAGCAACACCAGTCTATGTGAGCGGTGCTATTAGGCCAGAGTAAACTAATTAACTTCACCATAGGATAGTGCTGCCCAACACAAATACCATTCTACAGCAGAATTATTTACTTTGCTGCAACACATATGTAGATGGTGACTGAGGCTGGCTGGGGCATGAGGTTGCCATAGTATGGGGTTGCCTGCTGGCTAGCACCATGCTGTAGCACCCTTGTGCCCCAGTTAGCCCCTCTGCACTATGTTGAGCAAGCAGAAGTAACCCCAAGCTTGCAGCCTGACCCTTGCCAGCTAGGGCTGTGTCACCCCAACTCAATGTGCTGTGGCTCCAGGTGCACATCTAAACGAGGTACCTAGAAGCAGTAAACTCCAATGTGAACCACAGTGGAGTTTACTGCATTGGATTAATGTTCACCCCCCTTACCATGGGGTAAGAATATGGACAGTTACCATAGAGTAACTAAAGGTCTGTGACTTCACATCCTACCTTACTTCATATGTTCATCTCCTTAGCAGTACAGAATTTAACTTGATGTTATGATGAAAGTATGAACTACACAGTAACTGTAGGTACACAGAAGCAGTCCTAACTCCGTTTGTGTAGCACCATTTACCTTGTTAAACCCCAGTGAAGTTTTGCAGCCTGTTGCCTTCAGAGAAATATTGCATCCTAGTTTAGGAAACTACACAATTATAGAGGAAGCCCCATAACATGATCATCTTCTGTATTTCCACTACAGGCTGATAAAGGGGGCACAGGGGCACTGTCATGAATCACATGGTTTTGAGGGGAAGCTGTGTCTCCAGACTCCCCAAGATAAAGCTCTATTTGGCCTCCCTCCCTAAGGACCCCCTGAAGCCAGACCTAGTATGGCTTTTCAAGGCCAAGTCTTTGCCTTGAAACTTTAGCTCCTTTGACCCTGGCTAATGTGGCAATCTGCAGCATCACCTGCCTCTTTTATGGTCAGTTCCCAATTTTTTTTGGTGGGGGGGGCGGTTCTTCATCAAAGGCAGGGGCAGGCAGGAGAGGAGGGGTGGGGTTAGAGTGCCACTGCAGTTTCTTCTCTCCTCCCTCAGAATCAACTCTGTCCTGCCTGGGACTGCTCCTTACCCCCTATTGTGTCCTCCCTGGCACCACTCTCTTCTTCTCAGGCACAGTGAGCCACACTTGCAGCAGACTTGTTTCAAAACTATAGTAGGCAAAAGAGGGACTAACATACACCCAATAGAATTAAACATAATGTCATGGGGAACCAATCAAGGAGCAGTTTCTGTGTCCTGATGTCAGTCCCAGACTGCCAACTGCTCCTGGGGTAAAGAGGACAACTATATTTCCTACCTGTGAAACTATTGAGAGCAATTGTTTACGTCACCATATGCACACACTAAGCTCCCTGAAGTGTTCCCCATCAGAACTGCAGGCTTGAAATCAGTCCACTTCATCTCTTTCATCACAGGCACCTACAAACATTAGGTAGCTCTAGGTTTAGATAAGAGTTGAAATAGTTAAGGGTCTCACTTTTTTACTGAAATGCCTGATGTGGCATTTAAGAATTTAAGTCCTGCCTAAAAGCCTTTGTGGAAGTAGTTCACAATTCTTTCCCTGATCCACTTCTAATCCTCCTCTGTCTTGTTATGGATTAGAGGTAAAAGACAATCTCTATACCAGTGGTGATCAACCTATGGCCCATGGGCCAGGTCCAGGCCTTGGAGCCGTGACATCTGTTCATCAGGGCTCTTCACAGGTCTGGAAATTAGTAATAAGGGAGTGCAGCAGTGTTAATTGCCATGTCTGCTAGGCCCTGCTGTGGTCACAAAGCCTGCCAGCTCTCAGGGGGAGAACACTGCCACTGTTCTCCCACTGCCAAATTTCTGGACCCATGAGGAACCCCCTACGTTGCTGCATGAATCAGGCATCAGGGTGCAGATGGATCCAATACACAAGGTCAGGACAGTGCGTGGGGTTGAACTGTGGATGGATCTGACACATGGGGTCTGGCCAGTACATGGGGTCATTCTGTGGCCATATCTGGTATGCAGGATTGGTTCAGGGTTATTCTGTGGCCAGATCTAGCATGTGGAGTCAGGCTGGCACAAAGAATCACTCCATGGCTGTATCCAGAACACAGGGGTCAGACAGGATGCTGGATTGCACCTACAGATGAATCTCATGTGCTAACCCCACATGAGATCAGGCCCATGGACCAATCCTGCAAGTGAGATGATTAGCCCCATGCTACTCCTCCAGCCTACAGGGTTGGATAGGTTAAGCATTGTTGCTCTAGACTCTAAGTTGTTCAGGGGTTCAGACCAGATTTTTATTTCTTCTTAGATTGGTAAAATAATTAAAAGTAACAATAAATATTGTTATCTCAGTCTTGTAAAACTAGGAAGTGTTAAAAAACATCTGAGTTATGTAATTGCAAATTTTTTACCTCCCCAATAAAACCTATGTGATTACCCAATCTGAGTGAATACTCCTACCAGATTTTTTACATGACATATTTATTCATATTTTCTGCTTGAGGAATGCCCATAGTCAGATTTCAGTTTCCACAAATTCATTATTCATCAGTGGTATTTACTTAATATATTTTTGGCTTTTACTAAAGTTTTTTTTTTCTTTACATCTTATGGACTGATTGATAGGATCAATTTGTTGTGAATATTCAATATTTGAGCCCTGAAATTATAGCTATGGTAGCTGGTCATAAATTACACACTATTGTTTCTGATCAAAATGCTGACTGAATTCCGATTGAACGCATACAGCTTAAAAACAAGATTCTCAAAAAAAAATGCAAATAGTCAGCTTGAGAAAACCATGTGGGAAAAGGATAAAGAAGAAAAATGAGAGGAGAAAACAGAAAGGTTTAAAAATACTGTTTTGAAAAATTAAAACAATATGTGTTCCTTGGATCTCTTGAGCACGCAGTCACAAACTACTTCCTACATCTGCCATGGTAGGTCATTGACAGTACTCTCACCCCTTGATTTACCTGTGGCAAGTTAATGGGTGTTTTTGATATTTTGGAGGTTATGCTTGGTTGTTCCTGAGGATTGTTCCTGAAGTTTTTAAGAATAGGTTTGTTACACTAAATTTTAAGTGTGGATGAGAGTGAGAGCATTTCAGTCACAACTCAAAAGCTTTATTAGGATATGCAATAGCAAAGACTTATTTGGATCAATAAAGACAGTGTTTAAATAGCCTCAGATTCAGGGAAGAAACATGTCTGCTGGCCAGGCTGTTCTGTAGGGCTGTGCGAAGCTCCAGTTTGCAATTTGATTTGGAAAAGATTCAGACCAATTCGGAGGCCAAATCTCCGAATCTGAATGGAATCGTTAGAAGCTTAAAACTTTCCAAATTGATTTGGAAAATACTTGGAAAAGATTTGGCAATTCGGAGATTTGGAGGACAGTCTTTATGGAGAAACAAAAACTTAGAAGAGGGAGGAGGAGCAGGAGGGGAGAGGAAGCAGTGGGGGAAGGTCTGACATTTCTAGCTGGCCAGTGACTGTGACTTCTCTCTGCCAGAGGTGCAGGGCCCCAGAGCCCCCCTGCACCTATCTCCTTGACAGCTGGCAGGCTTCATGGCCACAGCAGGGCCTAGCAGCCAGGCTTGCAGTAGTTTTTCCCCAGCCTATGCCCCAAGACAGACACAGTTGCACAACCACCCATGTCACGAGTTTTGCCTGTCAGCAGCCAGAGGTGCAGGGCCCGAGGACCCAGACTCCCCCTGCACCCATCTCCTTGACCACTGGCAAGCTTCGTGGTCTCAGCAGGGGCTAGCAGGCCTGCAGCTTTCACCCCTCTGCGCCTTAACACACACACAGTGTCACCCATGTCACGAGTTTTGCTTGTCATCAGTTTGAGGTGCAGTTTCCCAGAAACCCCTATACCTATCTCCTTGAAACTTGGTAATCTTTGTGGCCTCATCAGGGGCTACCACCACTGCAGTTTTCACCTTGCTGTGGCTTAACACACACATGTGACATGAGTTTTCCTTTTAGGATTTGAGGTGCAGTTTCCCAGAAGCCCCTGCACCTATCACCTTGAAGCTTGGCAGACTTCATGCCCTAAGCAGAGGCTACCATTTCTACAAGTTTCATCTGAATCATCCAAAAAACAACAAAGTTATATATATTTAATTGATTCCCCATTATACTCTATGGCCAAATCTCCAAATCTTTCCAAATTGGCTCCGAATCTTCCAAAACTGATTTGGCCAAATTGAATCGGAAAAGTGATTTGAATCTCCAAATCAAATTGCTGGCATCCAAATTGCCTGAATTAAATAGTTTCCTATTCACACAGGCCTACTGTTCTTCTCCTCTGGGGGCTTGAGTTGATTTGCTGAGTTTGGGAGAAGTCCAGATTTAGAAGTCCAAGAGTAAAAGTTCAAATTTCCCTCAACCTGTACCCCAGATTTATAGATAGTTGGTTCTAATATTTTAATGAATGATCTCTGATTCGTTTTATTTAAATGTATTTGTCTCACTGAAACTTTTACAACCAGATTAAACTAGATTTCTTGTGGACCCTGGAAGGCTTCAATTAGTTGGGATTTATATCCGTGTGAAAGCAAAATGAACAAAAGGGAGGATTTCTTATCTCTTTTCCCTTCCCATTGTGGACTGCAGTTTCACACTGATTTGTTAGTTCTCCGCCTTAGTTTATGGTCTGACATGGCTGCTTTGTTTTTACAACTTTTCTAAGCATTCTTACAAAGCTTCATCGATTGTACTTCTAATATTTTACGATAAGGCTATAATATAGTGCATTGGCATTATCTGATATTTGTTTTTTCCTTATAATGTTTCCTTTTACGTCTTTTGCTTTTTTTGATTATGCCTAATTAAATATATGTATGGCTTCTTTGTTTGGTGACCAAGCTACTTGTTACATATGTAAAGTAAACTTGGTTACACTATTGTGACCTAGACATAAGCTTTTGAGGCCTTCTACTTAGCTACTCTTTTGACTTCTGCAGCTTTGGCTTAGGTCTCTGGCCAAGTCTGGCCACAATGTACCCTTGGCTTATGCTGCACAGGCCTATGTACAGGCTGCAGGTTAGACAAACACTTGTCAAGGATGGCTTAGATAGGGATTGAACCTGCTTTGAACTTAGATGACCCCCAGCGGCCCCTTCCCCCTTCTCTATGATTTTATTATTTTCCTTTTTTGCCAGGAGTGTGGAGCCACTGTTTGCCAGGCATGTCTGACATGGACTGAGCTTAGGGGACGGTGATCAGTCTAGCAGGATAGTGCAGGACAGTGGCCAGGCCAGGCCAGGCCAGGCCAGGACCTGGCTAGGCTGGGGCTGCCCACTGCCGGCCGGTCGCGACCATGCACAACGCCTGGCTCCACTCCCTGCCAGTGGCTCCAGCTACTCGCAGGGCTTTGCCATAGTCGCGCCCCATGCCTTGCACCCTCGCCCAGTACCCAGCAGCCACGGCCAATTGCATTGCATACCCGGCCCAGCTGCCAGTTTTGTCGATGCCAAGCTGCATCTCCTCCCCCTTGTGCCCATCCTCCAGAGATCCAGGTCCCCTGTTTGGCAAGGGACCCTGGGCTTGGGCCCAGCTGGCCCATGTGTTAATTCACCTATGCACACTCCTCTAAATCATCTTCAGCCTCCTTCTGAACAGTCTTCCCTCTTTCTCCTCCTGCCAGTATCTGTTCAAAGCCAGAAATTACACCCCCTCCTTACCACCACTACTACTACTTCTTGTTTCCACTCCTCCCTTAGTCCTATAAAACCCCTTTTAACCTACTCTTATCTCCTAACTCCTCAAGCCATCTTTTGTCCTATTTTCCCTTGTAGCTTCTCTCCTTTTTCCCATAGGACTGCTGGCAGAGTAAGGTAGAACTCAACTTGAGTGAAGGCAGCAGAATCCAACCTCTTGTAAATGTTCATGGATATCTGTGCTAGTTACCAACCTCTAGTAATTACTACATGCTTGTTTATACAAGTTCTGATATATTTATACAATGTAAAAGGAACTGCTACTGACACCAGAAGGGGAAAAAAAGCAGAAATATTGCATTGTGCAAGAATATTTTATTTAATAGTGAAATGTGCTTTCTTTAATGGACCCATCTTCCAACCTATGCTAAGTAGAGCAACAGGCATGTGGTGTTTGCTGCAGATGGAGAGGACAGCAGCAGAATACTTATATAAATGGCACACAGGTGTCTGCGTTTATATTAAGCAGCTAGCTAAGTGAAGAAAGATGGTATTTCTTGTTTAAAGGCTCTGGAGTATGCATTGTTGCAAAGAAGTGGAGGTTCCAGGAGGTTCCAGAGCTATTTAGTAGGGAAGTTAACCAAGTTAATCTTCCTGCGGATTTTGTTGTATTTTAAAATGCAGTGGTTTCAGCACTTCGGAATGCAAAATGTGCATTCACTCCCCCAAAATAACATCCAATAGCATTTTGATGTCTTCAGTATTGCTGCCTAGATAGAACTGGCACAGGCGTGTGTGTGTGTGTGTGTGTGTGTGTGTGTGTGTGTGTGAACATGTGAGAGAGGTGGAGGGTGAGAAAACCAGTTTGTGCATAAATAACCTATGGCATAATGGCTAGATAATTCCTGTGAGTACAAGCTTTCTCCAGATTTTACAACCCCCAGTGCCCTGTGTCAGCTCGGGGTTGCTCCACCATGGCTCAAAGTGCTGAGCCCAGGATTAGTTGACTCTGCTGCAAACTGTTCTGGAGTTTATTGCTCTGCCTTAATTGCATGTGTAAGGCAATTCATCCTGTGAATGCATCTGTGAAGTAAGTAGTATTATCCCCATTTTGCAGATGGAGAAACTAAGATAGAAGTATCCAGTAATAAAGTGACAGAGCTGAAAACATCTTGAAGGCATTCTGATTTACTACCACACACGAGTTCTTAGAATATCGTGCTTGTCGGAGTGGAAACATTCTACACATTTTAGGCAGTGTAAGGGTTAAAGGCATTTTGATTTGTTCCAATAAAAATGGGATTTTCCCCTTATACTTTCTGAAGATTATACACTATGCTATTCCCTTTAGCAGTACACAGAAAGGTTTCATGAATGATTAATGATGTTTTAGGTCCAAAAATCTGAGTAGTGGTATACTTGCAAGTTTTACAGTATGATCTGTTACCAGGGAATGTTACCTTTTGATGTTTCATTTGTTGGATATATTGTGCTGTGAACTGGATAATCCTTTTGATTTTTTCCTCTCTGAAAGTTATCAGTTGGGGGAGGGGGTGAAAGTAAAGCCTTGCTGCATTAAGTGGATATTGCTGTTAAGAACCTGATATCTTTCTGTGTGCTACATTGAATTGTTTCTTGTTTGTATGCTTGGTATAAAGCATGGGGGAAAGAGGGAGGAAAATTATCTCGCTATTTTTCTGGCATTTTCTTTTCGTATTAAAGTCTTATTTGCATAGCTTATCACTGCAGCTTTGTCAAAAGCTTTATTAATGGCCTTTAAGGAAAGATAGCAACATTTATGTAGGTAGCTTTGTTTGGAAATCCTTGTCGTGATTGAGTTTTAGAGGATGAAAGTAAAGGATGAGTCACAATAAGCTGTAGGATGCACATAATCCCTTTGGATATATGAATGGAAGGGTGGTGGGATTTTAATAGGAATTATATTTTTCATTTGAGGCACTGTCATGCTGCCTGCAAAGAAGAAATAGGAGATATTAAGTGGCAATCTGTATTTAAATATTGGCGATACAACACTCACTGCTTGTGTTGTTGATTCGACAATATCCAAAGACCCGCATTAAAGGAATGCCATTTAGGTGGCGAAGTCAAGCACTCAAAAAGTAGGAAATGCCAAATGCAATCTTTATGACCTTAGTTCTGCCCCACTGTGAAATGAATGAGGCAAGGGTCATGCAGATAAAACAATATGTAAGCTTGGCTTTTCTCCTGATGTATTTCAAAGGCCTGCTATAGACACTGGAGATGTTAGAGCTTCCTAAAAAATGTTGCAAAAATCCATATAATGGAAAGTGTCAGGCAACCTAAATGCCAAGGTCACTGCCAGGGGCCACTACAGTATGTAGTTAATGAGCACAAGTAACAGAAAGAAGAAAACAGTCAATAGACAAAGCATGCAGTTATAAATATATACGGAGACCCACCCAAAGTACAAGTTCAAAGAGAACTAATCCAAATTACCTCACATTGGGGCCAGAATGATCTATCAAGAGCCCAACTTTGCCTTGTAAGAAATAAACTTGTCTGAATAAGGGTTTATTTTATAAACAGTGATTCTGAAATCCTTTAGTAACCAAACACAACTATTAGCATAAGAATTCTTCAAAAGGAAATGAAGTTAATAATTAACAGCATATTTTGGTCTGAGAATCAAACTGTAGGGTGATTTTTTTCAGGCTTTTTTGATGATGCCATGGCTGTGGATCATGTCCATGTAAATGGCACAGAATAGAATAGAGTAGGATAGGGAAACCTTAGCTCACCAGTTCATTTGAAATGAAGGCTACTTCAGAGTCACTGAAAACATGTACATAGTTTGCATTGTACAAAATACATAGAATTTTGTTTTTAAATATATAAATCATAGCTGTGGGTTTCTGATTCAACTAGCCTCTAAGCTTTTATATTTTTTGACCTCATCACTGAGTGAGGGAGCAAGAGGACAAAGGAGCTCATGAACTGTGAGCTTCTCTATTACAATGGATTCATGAAAATGAATCCATTAAAAGGTACGTATACATATCTATTAAATTAGCAAATACCATTCTGGTCTTAATGATTACATTATGACAAAATAGAAACACAATTTTAAATTTCAATTTATCTAAGTAAAGAAGTAGTTTTTAAAATGGGAAATTAGATTAAATGTTCCGGAAATAGAGAACACAGCATATCCTCAGAGGAAACTAAAGCCCATTTTCATCTAACTATTACTTGTTCTGTGTTTTTCATATTCTTAACCATACAAAAGTAAGAAGAAAAAACAATGAAACCTCTTTCTTTAAAAACCTGAAAACTAAACTTCTACATTTACACATTATTGTAGTTCCCAGAAGAGATGAGTTATTTTATTTTTATTTAATAACAAAAATTGATGTAATGTCAGAAAAAAGAGTTAGTAGCACTGGATAAGTACATGGAGCCATGGGGAGAAATTCTCAGGTGTTTTCAATATTTTGTTACAGGCAGATGCAAAGGAAAAATGCAGAAGAACATATTGAAGAAGAGAGGAGAGCTCATGTATGAATACTGAGCTCTGTACCCAAAATAAAATGCTTGTAGAACTGAATCATTTTCTTGGGCATAGCATGACTATAGGTTGTATAAACAACATATTAACAGTTAATTGATACAGATTTAATAGAATTGTCTATATTTTCTTTCTAGAAAAAGAATATGGAAAAAAATGGGGAAGGGAGGCAAGGGGAAGACTAAAGAGTTTTACGGATCACAAAGTAGAAACTCCTTGATTTCAAAACTTGCTCCATGTCAACTCCATAGCTGAGGGACACCTAATGCAAGCTGGGTGAAAGGCACCCTTTTTGCCCTACCTTTGGAGGTCTGAAGGAGAAAGACATTTAGAGGATTCAAAGAGAAGGCAATTCTTCTCTTCATCATACATGAGTGATATAAGGGAGTCCCTTCCTTTCTTCTGCATCTTAGCTACTCCACAGATAGAAAGCACTTTACCCAGCTGCAAAGTTCTTAGTGTACACATGAATAGGGCTCTTTCCTTTGCCACCTAAAAGTCCATCCAAGCCTTTCTTTGAACCTCAGTTTACTACAGCAAGTTAACTGACTGCAAAGTTAAACACTTGGACAATTTATGGTTTTCAAATATTCATACTTCCTTGAAAACAAAACTAGTTTCCACTAGAAAAAGGTTATTAATTGTTCATTGAAGGTTATGTCCAGGCAACATGTCATTTTCCAAACTCCTGTTTTTTGGCTGGAAAGTTGTTCAAAAAACTATCACTGTGGCTTTTGCAAATGAATGGCAAACTGAATTTTTCTCACTTTCATCTCACC
Organism: Crocodylus siamensis; assembly: GCF_052110815.1. Lineage (NCBI taxonomy): Eukaryota > Metazoa > Chordata > Crocodylia > Crocodylidae > Crocodylus > Crocodylus siamensis. The sequence goes on from NC_143395.1 coordinate 21,141,594, forward strand.
CAAAAACTGTCAAACTGTTTTTACTGAACATTCTCAGAACAAATTCAGTCTCCGGTAAAGATCAAGCAAGAAATGTTTCACTACAAAACAAGGATTTTTCATGAAAGTTATGAGGAATCAGAAAACAAGGATTGCATGGAAATAGTTCTACAGCCTTTATCAGAGCGGGTTGCCCCACTTGAACAATAGAAGTTAGGGTTTTTTGTTCATTTCCACTGCAAAAATAAAGAAGGGAGGATGGAGAGATCGAAGCTAGTTCAGCAGCAAAGGACTGGGAGGTTCTCAGAGGCTATAGGGCACCTGAACTAAGAGAAAGTTCTTTGCGAAGCTTTATCCCTTTTTTCAGTTCTTCTATTTCTCCCTGCTGTCTGTGAAATCAGTTGTTAAAAATCTTTTCGGAGTACTTGCTCTTTGATCTTGCCTAAAAATAAGATCAAAACAGGTTTAAATTTTTTTATGTGAATTCTTAGATTCCCCAGGTAGGTGAGTTCTCTAATTTACTTCTTTCAGAGTTAAATCTTGTATTAATTTGGGACTCCACTTGATGCACTAGCCTAGGGGAGCTGAATTGGACAAGAGCTACGTTTAGGGTTACGAGCTCTGAGCTGGAGCAGGTGCTAATCTGACTACACTACTATAAAGTATAATTTGTTCATTACTTTGCATTATAATTTTAACATCTTTTGTAATTAAACGAAGTGAAGGATGTAGGTGGAAGGATAATAATAATACTTAGCTGTATACATCTTCAAAGTGCCATACAGACACTACTGCCCAAATCCTCATTCCCCATCTAGCTCCCACAGAAATCAGTAGAGATCTGGGCCTTGTTTAAACTCACAGCAGAAAAGTGTATTTTAAAGGTCTGGTAGCTTTTAACAGTGTGGTACCACGTCCATTTAAAAATTGTGGTAGGTAAGGAACAGAAAGTAGGGAGCAGTGTAACAGAGTGTGAGTAGTGTTGCCAATTTGCTTGATTGTAACATTTACAGAAGTTTTACAGAAGTTAGTATCTTATTTAAACCCCTAATCACCTGACCAGGTGATTACCTGCCCACTTCACTCAGCTTCCATCTAATAAAGAAATATCTATCCATCCCACTGTGTAGGCAGGAAGGACTTAAAAACAGAGGCACCCAAGAATTAGATGTTATACCTTTTAACCAATCTCCTGATTTAGGGACCCTGAGATAAGAGTGCTTCTTACTGCGTGCCCAAGGGCTCTACCCCACAACTCCTTCCAGGCTGACTTTCTGCTTCATGTTAAAAGAAACTACAAAAATGATAATATATTTGGGTCTGGAATGAAATATTGGAGGGAGAAGGGGGCAGGGAGAAGAGAGAGATTCATTCAGAAATCAGAGAGCAAGGCTTGTAGGTAATTAGGGCTGGAAGGTCCTCACAAAGTCATCCCCCCAGCCCCTTGCTCAGATCCCTGACTACCCGTGGGTTGTCTGCCCAACCTACTTTTGAAAATGTTCAATGGTAGAGATTCCACAGCTTCTCTAGGTAGCTTGTCCCAATGCTTTGATCACCTTCATCATGAGAAATTTCCTCCTAATCTCCAACCTAAATTTCCTCTACTGTAGCTTGAGGCCATTGCTCCTAGTCCTGTCCCCTATGGCTACAGAGAAAAGCCCATTTTCATCCTCTCTGTAATTGCCTTTCAGGTATTTGAAGATTGTAATTAAACTCCCCCATCAGTATTCTCTTCTCCAGGCTTAAAACCTGCCTTCCAGGTGAGCACCCTAACTATTGTCTTTCATCTACTCTGTGGTGTCTCTCATAATTTTTCTCAATAACTTAAAGCTTGATTTCTAATGTAGAATGAAGACAAATTCATGAGAGAGAGAATTTCAGCATGTGTGTGTGTAAGTACATGTAACATAAGTCTTATTTTCTGGACAATTCTAGAAATATTATTACGTTTCCAAAAGTGTAACCATTAGAATTCTGTAGCCAGACTGCCTGCCAAAGCAGCATCCTGAAAGTTGTGGTACATATAGTGGAAATAATTGCTGTAATTTAACTGAGGTTATTTTAGCTGATTTTTCAAATCAGGAAAAGTTAATTTACAGTGATTATTTATAGTAATAGAGATTTAAGAGATTATTTTCCCCTTAAGATTCAACTTCCCTGAGTAAGACACCTGGGAATGAGAAAATAATGTAATATTGATAAGTAAATGTGGTAGAGTATATTATCCCTCCTGTCCCCAAAAGGTTAATGAAGTGATGCAGAACCGCACTCCAGCATACAAAACTCCAATGTCAAAAACCCTGCCCTGTGTATGAATAAAGGGAACAGAGGCCTGATCGGTTGTTTGGAAAATTGGTTTGTAGAGGTCTTGCAATTTGTGACAGGCAGTGATCTGATCTCTGCTGAAAAAGCATATAGGCTTCCCACCAAGAAGTTTAATAAGGAATTGCTGGCTGGTGGTACTCTAATTTATAAAGTAGTAAACCTGAGCAGTAAGACAAAATCCTGAGCTTTTGTGAAAGGTGAAAATCTGTGCCAAATGCAAGTCTTGGTATACAGATCTAGGACAGGGGTTTTTCAGACTGAAAACAGGATTTCCCCTCCCCACTCCAAACTGGTAGGCCACATCCAGATGAGCAGGGGCATGTGCTTGCAGGTGGCACAGACAGTAGCAGTGCAAATCTGTGCCACTACTTTGTGCCACAGCATATGCCCCTGCACATGCACTTTGTTGTGGGACACATTCTCCTTCTGTGCCCTTGCCCAGCTCCTCCTGGCTCCTGGAGTGCTGGGGCATAAATGGAGCATAGAGATGCTCTGGCTGGCAAGCAGAGCATCTAACTGGAGGACCAACCCTCCATTTGCACCACTTTTTTCCTGGTGCTATTTTCAGCTACTGGGAAATCTGAGTAACAAATTTTGCCCTCATGCTGCAAATCTGAAAAGCTTCCAGCACTGTGGTTCTTGCAGTTGTATAAGCAGCAAAATGTGCATCAGCACTGAGTAAATGGTGGCAGTATGCTTTTGAACTAAAACACATAAAAGATGCTGTAGTTCTAAAGCACACCGCTGCCATTTTCTGTGTGCTGGCGTGCATTTCACTGATTATACAACTGCAAGCAGTGCAGCACAGTGTGCATCAGCTTGTGTGTGTGGAGGAGACTTGATTAATTGAGTCTACTCCAAAGTGGCGGATCTCGGACGCATCACAGGAAGAAAAGGTATGTGTATAAATGCCCTAAGTGATTTTTCGCAGGTGTCTACATGTGCAGAGATTTGGAACTAAATCTAGGGCACTATGCAGTAAAGTTTGTGCCAAGTCCCTGCAGCTCTGCCATGTGCTCCTTTTGCTACTGGGGAGAGGAGAGGGGGGCTCCAGCCTTTGGCTGCCATGTTGAAGCCAGAGCCAGCTGTGAGCATGTAGCAGCCACCATGGAAACTCTGATCCCTGGCTAGACCCTTCCCTCCCCAAGAGCCATGTGCCCAGTGCGGGGGCAGCATGCAGTACCTCTTTCTTCCTACCCTGCCTCCCTATGCCAGGGCTGCCTCTGCCAGAGGCTCCCAGTGCTCTGCTGCTCCAGCCCAGCCCCTGGCAGTGATAACCAGGGATCCTGGTTTTCTATGATTAAAAATTGCAAATTCTCTGATTAAAACCCCAACATTCATGATAAAAATTAAAGGCCATCCAGCACTGCTGGTGTCCTGCACTCTCCCCTGACAGTCTCAACAGCCCTCCTGATGCCCCTCATAACAGCCCCCCAGACCCACAGACATGCAGACACAGACACTGGCACCCACCCCAGCAGGTGAGTATGTGTCGGGGGAAGGGGTGGGGCAGGGCAGGGGAAAGGGAAGGTGCTGGGGAGGTAGATCAAGAAGGGAGGAGTGTGTCCGTGTGTCCACTCCCAGGAGCAGGGTCAGGGCAAGAATGCTATTCTGTGGGCCACACACATGCTGGTTGGCTTGACAGGAGGTTCACACACAGAAGCCACCATGGCAACTCTGCCACTGCATCCTATGCTAGCATCCCACAGCCACCTGCATGGCTTTGTGGGTAAGTGGCGCAGGACGCGGCAGCAGCAGTGCAGTGGGAACCACCGTGTATGGCCACATACGTGCTGCCCAACTGGGGGGTGAAATGGGGGGCTTGCATGCAGCAGCATGCCCCACAACTGGCTGCATGGCTCTGCAGCAGTGCAGGGTGGTGGTGGCTGCATGCAGGGTTGGGGGGCTTTGCGGGCAGGTGCTGCTACCGCAGAGCCATGCCCTTCCCCCCTGGATCTTAGAGGTAAGTGGAGCTTGAGGGCTGTGGGGCAGGGCTGGAGAAGATAGTTGGGGACTGAGGGAGTGGGGGTGCTGCTGGTCCCAGGCAGTACATTGCAGCTGGGAGCAGGACCAGGGGGTGATGGCAGGTGTCATCATCACTACCCACTGGAACAGGACGGTCTCATCCCTGGTGTGCTGTTGTGGCAGCCAGAATATCCAGATGGCTCCAGTAGTGGTTGGTGGTGACCCAAAGTTCACATCCCCACTGGGGCTTGTGGGCTGTCTCCCATGTCCAGACATTGGCCCTGCACAGGCAAGAGACAGAAGTCTTTTGTAAGATTTTGCAAACGTTCATACATAAGATGCTCTGCACCAAGGTGATGCACTGCTTGGCCTCAGGTCGGGGGTTGGCCATGCACCAGTGCTCAAGGATCATGGTAAATTGGCTAGGCAGGCCTGGGCCCAGGTGGCCACAGGCTGATCCCCCTGGCCCCACTTACTCCCTTGGGGCCAGTGGCTTGCTCGGTGCTGGCTGAGGGCAGCCTGTGTCCCTTCATCAGCTCCTTCCCAAGGACAGGGCAGGCTGCTGGCAGCACCAGCTGCCATGGCTCCAGACCCTGCTCTCCCCACTCCCTGCAGGTCAACTGCTCTGCCAGGCTGCCACCCAGTCCAAAGCACTTGGGCACAGGGCACATGGGGCTCCTGGACAACTGGGGTGAGGGGATGGCCATGCCCCCACCCTCTCCACTAGGGGCCTCTCTAGGGAGAATTTTTTTTTTTTTTTTTTAAAAACCTTATATTACAAAAACTGACACTATCAAACACATTAAGAAAAACAACAAAGAAACGAAACCCACCTGAGGTTTCACAAAGTTAATACAAGCTCACTTTCACAAAATTTCCTAACATTCACAGAAGAAACAATACCACTTGTGACTTACTGAAAACCCCATTTAGAAATCATTTAACTTGCTTCTTATATAATTCCAAGTTCCCTCACCCACTCTTGGAGCCCCTTATCCATTTTATCAGAGGGGAAAAAAAAAAGAAAACAGGCACTATTAAACACATTGCCACTCGATTCTCGTTTGAGCCTCCCCACCATGACGGTCCCACTTCCCAGAGCTTCTCCAGATAGCCATAAGTTCTCCCCCAGGGGATCCCGCACTCCTGTAGACCCAACACCTGCGCGTCCAGACCTTGTAAGGTGGTATACATTGACTCCCATCTCTGTCTCCCATATACACTTCTTACATTTAAGGATGCTATAGTCAACACCATCATGGCTATTTTCCAGACAAAAGCCTACTTCGTTAAACATCCGTTCCGCTACTGGGATCTGAGCTGTCTTTCCCCACTTTCCGCATCCCCGTGGCCCTAGCCAGATGTTTGATCGCAGTCGGGCTGAGATAGCCACAAACGTCCGCCCTCCCAGACTCCTCAACCTCTCGTCCCTCCACTAGCAGCTCCCTGCTCTTCCCCTTGTCTCTTTCCTGTGCAGTCCCTTCTGTCTCCTGGACCGTTCCCCTTTCCTCCTCTATTTTCTTTTTCATAGGTTTAACCCTCCGCTTCTTCTCTCTTTTTACAGGGGAGGGTTCTTTCCCCTTCTCCCCAGACAGGTCCAAGTCCATGGTTGCCGAGTCCGATTCGTGTGCCCCTTCTCCCGCTGCCTCACTCTGCTCCTCCTCCATGTGTTCCTCTCCTCCCGACTCCAAAAGCTGGTCAGCCACCTCGATCACATCGTGTCTCTGCTCCGCTTCCGGTGTTTCCTCCACTAGGAAGGTGTCTACATCCAGGTTGGTGGACTCCGCCTCCTCTGGTTTTTCTTTATCCCTCTCCTCTGCTGCGTATGACTCTCGGGCTTTGTTCGCGTAGGAGGGGGGCACTGGCGCTGCAAGTGCCCCTCACCTCCACAAACAGTACATTTCAGTTCCTCTTTACAGGCTTGTGCCCAGTGCCCCCTGTCGCCACACCTATAGCAAACTGTCAGGCTACAGAAGGCCGCCAGGTGTCCCGCCAAGCCGCACCTGCTACACAGTTTCGGCTGGCCATGATAAGTCACATATCCACGGTAGGGCCCTATGGACACGACAGAGGGCAGGTGTCTCACCCTGCCGGGGTGTCTGGGGTCTTCGTCCAGGATGACCCTGGCTCTCCATGCCCCGGTCCAGATTTGCCACTGATCCAAGACCCGCTGAATATTGAGGATCTTTTTGACCCGCCCCTCCAGCCACCTTCTGACATCTGCATACTCTAGGTCATCTGTATACATTTTAAAATATAAAACTCTCTCCCATGCCTTCTGGCCTGCTTCAAAATGCAGACCCCGTAAGTCGTCCTTGTCTGCTACTTCCGCTTACCGGGCCCAGAAGGCCACGTACGCCTCTTGCCTCCAAAAGGTGATATTCCAGTGGCGGAAATTAACAAAAGCCACCACACAACTTAAATCTTTAGGGTTCACATGCAACTCTTCAAAAAGCACCCTGGTCATAAAGTCTGCTCTCAGCATAGTTGTCTCCCCTTTGACCCCTTCTGGGGTCAAAGTGGCCTTCACCCGCAGCTTCAGCGTTCTTCGGGGGTCTCCTTCTTCCCACAAACAATAGGAAGGTTCCGGGCCCTTCCGGGCAGATTTACTGCTCTCTGCAGAGCTCCGCCTCCCTTCCGGCAGTGGGACCGCCCCCTCTCTAGAACCTTCTTGCCCAGCAACATTACCACTCTTCCTCTCCGAAGACACCACCTTGCCTCTTCGGCCCACCGTGGACCAGTCCCCAGCCACCTCCGACGCCATGCCGCCAGGACGCTCACCAGAAACGCTCTTCATTGTCGAAGCCAACAGCATCTTAGACGAAACACTTGCTGATCCATACTCATCAAGAATCAAGGCTTGCTTCCGCGCCGCCTCCTCCAGCAACCGAGCCTCTTCGTCCTGCTCCACTACCTCCATCACTCCAGCAAGTCAGCAGTCACACCACCTCACAGCTCATGGTACCCCCCCGGCCGGGGGGAGCTCGCCTACGTGGTCACGCTGCTTCCTCTGCCAGGTAAGATGCCCCAGGGCCAGGCCCCCTCACACTGCTGCTTCATCCCAAAAGTGCCCCTGCTGCATGTGCCCCAGTCAGTGCATGATGAGCTGCTTGTGCAGGGTGAGGGGTACCATACTCACTACAGCCTGCTGCTGCTGATCCTCCTTGTGACCTAGAAACATCTGCACTTCTGGTTTGAGATACTGAGTTAGGACAGTGTGGGGGGCAAGCCTGGGCTGCCCTGCAACCTCTGCCACTGCCTGGAGGGTTACCTTTGGCAGCATTACATGTCCCTGCCCCTGTCCCCATGCTGTCGAGGAGGACATTGGCACTAGCATCAACTGATTACAGTGGGGACATGAGGCCAGCTGGGCTCCTGGACAATGAGCAGGCTCCCTAATGTGCATGCCCCAAGGCACAGAATAACTTCAGGCTTTTACACTGTGCAGCTAGGGGCTGCCAGAGAACAGCCCAGCCTTGGAGCAGGAGAGGTGGCCAGCCAGGAGCCCTGAGGATGGGGTCACGCTAGCCCCTAGTGGCTGAGCAGACCTGGCACTAAAGTTAGTGCTGGGTCACGTTTACATGTGCATTACTGTGTAGATGCACACCCGTACTGCATACTAACTTAGGCTAAGGTGTATTAACATGTCTTGTGGAGACATGCCTCTAATTGACCTCTCCCCAGGTTACACTGTAGCTTTACCAAAAAAACTGCATGGAAGAAAAGGAGGGTGGCACATGTAGTGGCAGCGCACGTTGCCCAAAACTGGAGCCTGGCCAGCTGGAACCATGCTCTGGCTGCTGCCCATGTTTCTCACTGCAGGAGTGCCTGCAGCTGCAGCTTTCCTGGCCCCTAGGATCCTGCTGGCTAAGGCTGGTGGGGCCACCACAGTAGTGACTCCAGCCTTACCCACCCCAGCCAGCATAATCTGTTTTGCACTAGAGTGGGCATGGCATAGGCATTGTGTGGGGACAAGTAGCAGTGGCACAAGTTGTATCACTACTACGTGTGCTGGGGAGCCAAATGTCTGCATTCATCTGGATGCAGCCTGTGTGTGTGAGAAATTGACTCCTCTGGCTGATAAATGAAAGCCACAAAAACATTTCTGTTCTAGAAAAAAAATATTTTAACTTTTATGATAAAATAGTGATTTTGAAGTGTTATTATAGCTGTAATGGTCTAGGGAATATTCAAGAGGCAAGAATTTTTGTGAGTGATCTCTTTTACTAGACCCACTGCATGGTGAAATAGACAAGCTTTTGGGTACCACAGTACCTTCCTGCTGGTTCTCTACCAGAGACCTGAGACAGTCTATTATGGTAACCAAAAGCTTGCCTAAGTCTAACCTAACCATGCAGTTCATCCTGTTAAAGATATCACCTACAAAAATCCTTACAGATGACTTAAAGATCCTTATGATGGCTATACCTTGTATGGGGGAGATTGTGCTGCTAGAGAGGGTGGGGATGTAGCTCTCTATGTGAAGGCCTTCCCTACAAGTGGAGTGCGGTTCCCTACAAGTGGAGTTTGGCACCCAAGAAAGGTGACTCAAGACCCTCTGGGTCAGATTACAGGGGGAATGTGTTGAAGGGGATATGTTGGCAGGCATATACTAAGATCCCCTAATCAATAGGAAGATCTTGACCATGCATTCGAAAGGGAACTGGAAGAGGCTTCATGCTCTCGGTGCAAGGTTGTCATGGGCAACTTCAACTACTCTGGCATTTTCTGCCAAATCTGATCAGTCACATAGCTTTTTCACCTGCACTGACAAACTCTACTTGTCTGAAGAAGTCTACGGGCCAAAAAGAGGCAAGGTGCTCCTTGACCTGGTACTGGCCAAAAGAGATGATCTAGTGAGTGACCTGAGAGTCAAAGGGAATCTGGGAGACGGTGATCATGAGTTGATCACTTTCTCTATCTATCATAAAGCTGGCAAATCAGACAGAAATGCAGAAATCCTTGATTTTAGGAAAGCCAACTTTCACAAGCTCAGGAGGCTGGTTGCCGAGGGCCTGAGAAACCAGAATCTAACAGCGAGGGGAGTCTAAAATGAGTGACCACTCCTTAAGGACGCGATCCTTGAAGCACAAGGGACATAGGTGACCGGCGGGGTGCACGGGGGTGCATGTGCCCCCCCAGTGGGGATGGTGCCTCCCTGATGGCCAACACTGATACTGTCAGTAGGGCTGGTGCCCTCCCTGACAGGGCCACCGCCATCAGTGGCTTCTGCATGTGCCTTCCCCCAGATTCAGGAGGCACCAGTCACTCATGACAAGGTAAGTCCATCCCAGCCCATAGAAAAGGTAGCAAAAGGGCTGAGTGACCCCTGTGGCTAAATAGGGGACTCATGGACTTCCTGTTTCTGACAAGAAAAGCCTACAAGTATTGCAAGTCAGGTAACATCACCAAAGAGGATTATTCCACACTGGCCTGCAGCTGTAGGGAGCAAACTAGGAAATTCAAGGCCAAAACTGAACTCAAATTGTCCATGGGAATCAAGGACAGCAAAACATCCTTTTTCAGATATGTGGGTAGTTGAAGAAAAACAAGGGCAACATTGGACCCTTGCTAAACCAAATGGGTCATCTGACAAATGACACCCAGGAAAAAACTAATCTCCTTAATGATTACTTTGCGTTGGTCTTCCATCAGCCCAAGGGGATCACCCTGCCCTAACAAGATGCAGAATTGCCAGGGTATGGGCAAATACACGCCCATCACTGGCAAAGGACTCGTGAGGCCTAACACCCATAAATCAGCCAGTCTGGATGGAATGCACCCAAGAGTACTAAAAGAAATGGAGGATATCATAGTGCAGCCATTGGCAAGGATATTTGAGAACTCATGGTGCTCAGGTGAGGTTTCTGAGGATTGGACGAGGGCCAATGTGGTACCCATCTTCAAAAAAGGGAGGAAGGAAGAACCAGGGAATGACAGGCAAATTAGCTTGACCTCAATCCCTGGAAAGATATTGGAAGAAATCATCAGAAAAAACATTAACAATAGGCTAATGGAATGCAACATTCTGAAGGATAGCCAACATAGCTTCATTGTGGGTAAGTTTTGCCTTACCAACATAATTTCCTTCTATGACCAGGTGATGCATCAACTAGACAAAGGAGAAGAGGATGATATCAGCTACTTGACCTTCAAAAAAGCCTTTGACTCGGTCTCCCATGAAGTCCTCATGGTTAAACTGGGTAACTGCAGCCTTGACATCCTCACAGTCTGATGGCTTGGAAACTGGCTCCGTGATCGGACCTAGAGAGTGATAACTGAGGGAACTGTATCAACATGGTGCATGCTGACCAGTGGCATCCCCCAGGGCTCTGTACTTGGACTAGTACTTTTTAACATATTTATAAATTATCTGAATTCAGGTATCAAAAGTGAACTGACTAAATTCACTGATGACACCAAACAATGGGGAAGTGTGGTCACAATAGAATATAGGCTGATGATTTAGGCCGACCTGGACAGGCTTGTAAGGTGGGTGGATCAAAACTTGATGGGATTTAACACTGAGAAATGCGAGGTGCTCCACCTCAGGAAAAAAATCCACATCATACTTGTAGGCTCGGCAGTGCTACACTCACTAGCACCAAGACTGAAAGGGACTTGGGGGTCATAATTAACCAAAAGATGAACTTGAGCCACCAATGCAATGCTACAGCTGGCAAAGAAAACAAAACTCTGGCTCGTATCTATCAATACAACTCAAGCAAGACCCACAAAGTCATTCTCCCACTGCACTCAGCCTTGGCGAGGCTGCAGCTGGAGTACTGCATCCAGTACTGCATTTTGCACTTTAGGAAAGATGCAGAGAAGCTTGAGAGAGTCCAGAGGAGAGCCATGTGTATGATCAGAGGACACGAGAACAAGTCTTATGAGGAAAGGCTGAGAGACTTGGGACTCTTCAGTCTGGAAAAGTGAAGGCTCAGGGAGGACTTGGTGGCAGACTGTAAGTATATTAGGGGTGTGTACCAGGAACTGGGAGAATGTCTGTTCACCAGGGCACCCCAAAGAAACACAAGGTCTAACATTCACAAACTCTAGGAAGGTTGTTTTAGCCTGAACATAAGAAAAAACTTCTTTACTGTCTGAGTCCCCAGAGTCTGGAATACAGTCTTCCCAGAAGTGACGCAAGCACCTACCTTTAAAACACACGTGGATGCTTATCTTGCTGGGATCATTTGACCCGAGCAGTCTTCCTGCCCCTTGGGCAGGGGGCTAGACCCGATGATCTTGTGAAGTCCCTTTCAGCTGTAATGTCTATGAATCTATGAAAACTTTCACATTATAAAATGTTCAGAAATGTCCTCTTCTTTTAAATATGAACATAAAAAACTTGAGAACACTTAAAAAATAATTCAGGCTTTATTTGAAAACTAAAATTTTTCACTGAATGCCAAAGGTTTCACTTAAAAAGTGTGTCAAAAACCCAAAGCAATAGTCGGAAATTAAAATAAGAATCTTACAAAATATTACTGAATTTTTTTTTTACTTAGTTCCAATTACAGGTACTGGGTATAGGAAAAAAATAATCTCCAAACATTTATGTCTCTAGCTTCCACTTCAATCTTTTCCCTCCATTTCTTCATCTCTAGAGCTATGGCTATTCTATTTTTTTGTTCATATAGGCATGTAATCTACCACAGAATGTTATCTCTTTCTCCTCTTTCCATGTTATGAAGATAAAAATAACAGTATCTTTGTAGTAGGAGGAGATTTCAGCTAGTTTAAATCAGCATGACTTCAGTGGGGTTATTTATGCTATAGTGCTTCATACAAGCTAAGGCCTTCCCCCATTAAATTCTGTTTTGTATTTGGGGGGAAGAAAGGGGGGAGGGGAATGTAATAAACTGCACTCCGTGATTTGCATGGTGATGGCCTTTACTACAAGATATTACACAGCTCCGGTATCAAGCTCATTTTCCTCTGAACGTATTTCTGATATTTTTAGAAGCAGATTTTTGTTTAATTGCAGATTTACAAAGCCTTGCTATAGTATAGTTTCTCAGAATTATGGTCAGACATTTGGCACTGAAATGATGACCCTTACTACACACCATCGTCATCATGATACATTGTGTCAGCTTGAAAGGTACAATTAATGTGACATGACCTTATGCCATAGTGAATGTCACGGTAACATTCTGGGGTTTTTTCCCCCTGCCTTTCAGGAATTGCTGTCAAAAAAGGTTTTGCATTGTGTCAACTACTCAGACATTTATACCCACAATAGTATAGGTTATACAATACCTTATCTTTAACAGCCTGACAGTTAACCCTTGGCTATTTGCCCTAACCTTTAAATAGTAACATTCCTTTCCTCAAATGAATTTACTTGAGCTTCATAAGTTTTACAGTACACCTGCCAGGAACATGCTTCTACTGGACTTTGTTGCATTTAGCCACTGTGTAACATATAGTACATCCAGATTTTGACTTAAGAGTATTTCTGGCCAGTCCAACATAGTTTTGATTTTTTGTATTATTATAATTTTTATAGGGAGTCACAGATCTCAGAAAACTTGTTCTCTACATTAGTGATCATCACAAAAAAACAAAAACAAATAAACAACTCCATCTCCCCCCAAAAACTTCCAAACCAAACCAAACCACCCCCCAAAACATATGCTTACCTTTTAGGGGAAAATAACTCGTGTCAGTTTGCTCTCTGAATGCACAATTCTGCGCTTGGATTCACATGGCTAGCCTTTCTTCGCCTGCACAGTATTCCTATTGTCATCACAGAAAGAGTCTGACCATGTATGGAGAGTAGCACGTTGGACTCGTTCATTAGATCTCAGCAGAGAAGTTTGCAGTTTTAGGTATCATCTTAAGCAGCATTGCTGAAGGCTTCAGAGGGGGAAGAACACTCCAATCACCATTTTAAGTCAACAGTTTTTCTGGAAAAGGTTGACTTTTTTGCTGAGATTCCCAGTGGGTATAATTGGCACAGCTCAGTAGAACTCAAAGAAAATGGGCTAAATTGCACCTCTTCTACTTGGAGTGTAGACATGGAATTATAGCAGTTCTTAGTCATTTGAGGATTATCTCAGTTCTGTACTGAAGGGGTTTCTCTCTCTTCCAATCATTGATACCCTGCTTGCTGCTAATATTTGGCCTTGTTAATACTCCATTCAACTGATGGCCACTACTGAAGTATTCTTTGTTTGGAAGCCCATCCAACTGCCCTTAGAGTCAATTTAAAGACTCATTGTATTAAATGAGAGTTGAACTGGGACTCTTTTATGACCCTTTTCACTGGGCCTAGCGGACTGGTCCCTATGTGCAGGGGTGCGCACTTGTAGAGGTACAAATAGCAGCAGGACAAATTTGTGATTCTGCTTGGTGTCCTATAGCACACCCCTGCATGTGCACTTTGACACACAGCAAATTGTTCTGGGGAGGGGTAAAGAAGGTTGGACTAGCACCTGTGCTGGCCCCCGCAGTATTACCTGGTGTCTGATGTCCCAGTGCAGCAGGGGTGCACACCCAGCAGCATGGAGCCTGGCTGGCAGCCAGAGCATTGCTCTGGATAACCAGCCCTCTATTTGTTCCAGCACATGCTACTGATGTGCTTTGTGCTGTTTTTTTTGCTTGGGGTTTTTTTTTTTTTTTTGGCTACTGGGATTTCCTGATAGCAAATTTTGCCACCACGCTGCAAATTTGCAGCGCAGCACATGTTTTCACGTTCCCCACACATGGTTTGTGACACTACAAAGCAGTTTGTGGCACCACAAACCACCTGCCTCTGCATGTGGGAACCTGCCAATGAGTCAATGTTATTTGCCTTCATTTCATTATAGAGGCAGTACTGTAGATGAGTTGGGTTTAGGTTTCTATTATAAAATAACACCTGACTTAACTACATGATGGCTGGTGATCCACTGGCTGGCACAGTAGCTGAGTGAAACCTGGGGGTCACAATCGACTGAAAGATGAATATGAGGCAACAGTGGCCAGAAGGGCAAATAGAACTCTGGTGTGCATTGCATCAGTGAACGTACTGCCAACAGATCCAGGGAGATGCTCCTTCCTCACTTTTGGCATTGGTGAGGCCATAGAAGGAGTACTGTGTCCAGTTCTGGGCACCACACTTCAAAAAGGATGTGGATAAGCTTGAGAGGGTCAAAGAAGGGCCACCTGTGTGATTAAGGGCATGGAGGATAGGCTGTATGAGGAGAGACTCTGGGAACTGGGCCTGTTTAGTCTGAGTAAGAGAAGACTAAGAGGTGACTTAATAATTGCCTACAAGTATGTCGAGGTGAGCATCAAGATCTAGGTGAGCAACTCTTCATGAAGGCACCTCAGTGGAGGACAAGGACCAATGGGCATAAGCTAAGAAAGGGTAAGTTCAGGCTGGACATAAGAAAACACTTTTTCTCTGTAAGGGTCACCAGAATCTGGAACACACTCCCAGAAGAGGTGGTGCAGTCACCATCCTTGGAGGTGTTCAAGATGAGACTGGACAAGCACCTTGTTGTGCTCATATGAGCCAAGTAACTTCCTGCCCATGGCAAGAGACTGGACTTGATGATCTTACAGGTCTCTTCTGGTCCTTTGATTCTATGATTCTAATATAAAAGTTTTAAAATTGTCATTAATCAGACTAAAAAATGGCAAGGCCTGTTCATCGGGGAGATGGCTGAATGTGATGTACCTTAATTTTAGCAAGGCTTTTGATACGGTCTCCCGCACCATTCTTGCAGACAAGAAAGGGAGTACGGGCTGGATGAATGGACTGTCATGTGGATAGAAAACTGGCTGGAGCACTGAGCTCAGAGGGTAGGAATCAATGGCTCAATGTCTAGTTGGCAGCTGTTTTCAAGTGGAGTGCCCCAGGGATTGGTCCACGGGCTGGTTTTGTTCAACATCTTTATCAGTGACCTGGAAGATGGCATAGAGTGCACCCTCAGCAAGTTTACAGATGACACCTAGCTGGAGACTGTAGTAGATACATTGGAAGGTAGGGCTAGGATTCAGAGTGACCTAGACAAATTGGAGGACTGGGTCAAAATAAATCTCATGAGGTTCAACAAGGGCAAGGGCAAAGTCCTGCACTTAGGATGGAACAATCCCATGCACCTGTACAGGCTGGGGGCTGACTGGCTGGGCAGCAGCTCTGCAGAAAAGGACCAGGATGTTCCAGTGGACAATATAAGCTGAATATGAGCCAACAGTGTGCCCTTGTTGCCAAGAAGGCTAACAGCATACTGGGCTGCATTGATAGGAGTGTTGCCAGCAGATCAAGGGAAGTGATTATCCCTCTCTGTTCAGCACTGGTGAGGCCACATCTGGAGTACTGTGTCCAGTTTTGGGCCCCACTACAGAAAGGATGTGGACAGATTGGAGAGAATCCAGCAGAGGGTATCAAAAATGGTTATGGGCCTGGGACACATGACTTATGAGGAGAGGTTGAGGCAACTGGGTTAATTTAGTCTAGAGAAGAGAAGACTGAAGGAGGATTTAATTGGAGCCTTCGAGTTCCTGAAGCAGGGCTCAAAAGAAGATGGAGCTGGACTGTTCTCCATGGTGGCAGATGATAGAACAAGGAGGAATGGTCTCAAGTGTCAGCAAGGGAAGTTTAGGTTAGATATTAGAAAAAGCTTGGCTGGAATGACCTAGTTGGGGCTGGACCTGCTTTGAGCAGACAGTTGGATTAGATGCCCTTCTGAGGTCCCTTCCAACTCTAACTTTCTATGATTATATCATTCTATGGTTCATATTGCAAAGAAAAATAACAAGCCAATAAAAATGAGCAGCACTGGAAAGGTAGCAATGTAGACTAGGTTGTTTGTAACAACCACCTTCAAAAGCACTGCATCCACAAGGACTGGCCGTCACTCTTCTGCCTCACAGCCTGTGCACAATCCAAATTCTATCCTAATCTTAAGAAACTGTCTATTATAATAATTTTGGAGCCATTTATTCCCCATGCTTCTCTACCAGGATTTAGTGAAGTGAGGATAGTTAGAGGAATGTGATCAGTCCTCCTCCCCCTCCATAATATGCTTTTGTACTTCTCCATGACATTTATGCCTAATTAGTTTTCAATATTTGCATTATACTAATGTCCATGGGCTCCTCTCAAAAGCAGGGTTCCTTCATGCTCACAAATAGTAAGAGACGAGCCCTGCCCTGAAGAATTTACAAACTCTAATTTAGGACAAGAAAGCAATACATTGATCTGGAATTTGTCATTTGACCTCCTTGTAATCGAGGCTCTTTGTGTCAGTCACTGCATACAGTCCACGTGCTATTAGTAATAATAAGTGGAAAACAGTGCCTGGAAAAGGCCAGAAAGGACAGTCATGCTGCTGCAGCTGTGGAAAGTGATGATGGCAATGGTCTGTGTTTATTTTTTAATAAGACAGGATTTAGTATGAAAATGAAATTGCCCGTGTCTGTCTTCTCTCATCATTATATATTGCATCTGGAAAGAAGTAAATTGTCATGTTCTTTTTTTCTTTTCTTTTTTTCCCCCTCAGCCATGGTAAACTTTTCAGTTGCTAATAGTTTAATGTAATTATTTTGAGTGGGCCCTGTCACTATGAGTGAATGACACTTCAAGTATCAGCTACCAATTTGTTTTGTTGCAATGACTTCTCAACAATAAGACATGGGTGTCTAGAAGGGCCCCATTATTTCATTTTATACATAAATAGTTTTAATTTTGTTTTGAAAACCATTTCTTTGAAGTTCACCTCTTTCTTCCATTTATGGCTTTTCACTGCCTAGCCTATGTACAAAATTCTTATTCTGTTTTCATGTATTAAGATTTGACATGGTAGAAATAGCAGGAGGATAAATCACACCTATCCCACATGGGTGTACTTTAGAAATGCTTAGTGCATATTGAGCACGTCTACATGAGTTGCTATGTTGCTGTAGCAGTGACCTCTGGCAAGATAACCCATTGCTATGGCAATATAGCATCAGTGGGCATGAATCATGAAGCTACCAGTAGTGAACACTAGCAAGGAGTAGCTCATTACTACTGCGCAGTAGGGTTAGAAATTACCCATGTGGCACAGGGACAGTGCAGTACCAGTGGTCACTGTGCAGTCATTTAGTACTTGCTTTAGCAAGTAACAACTGCACAGCTGGCCTGTTGTATCTATGCCCCCACTGACTCTTGCCTGCTTCTTCTTTGCTGAGTTGTATTACACATACAAAATCAAAATGAGTAATCCCTGACTTCTGAAGTCTTAGCTGCGAAACCACAGGGTTTTTTTATTTGTTTCTTCAATGGAAATTCTAAGGGTGAAGTTACATATTAAACTTAGACTATATTAAGCCATATCAAAAGCCTTGCTAAAGTTTCGACCTGGAGGGATGTGGGCAGTGGGGTCCCCCAGGGCTCGGTCCTCAGGCCCGCGCTGTTCAACAACTTCATCAGTGACTTGCATGAGGGGGTAAAAAGTACTCTGTTCAAATTTTCTGATGACACTAAGATGTGGGGGGATGTGGACATACTAGAAAGGAGGAATAGCTGCAATTGGACCTTGACAGGTTACAGGGGTGGGCGGATGAGAACTGGATGGATTTTGACACTGACAAGCGCAAGGTGCTGCACCTGGGAAGAAAGAACCAGCACCATACCCTACAGGCTGGGAATTCCCTTCTCATCAGTGCAGAGGCAGGAAAGGATCTTGGAATTATGATTGATGCCAAGATGAACATGGGCCGGTAGTGTGGGGATGCAGTCAGGAAGGCAAACCGCACCTTGTCATGCATCCCCAGATGCATCTCAAGCAGGTCCAAGGAGGTGATCCTCCCTCTCTGTGTGACACTGGTCAGGCCACAGCTGGAGTACTGCGTCCAGTTCTGGGTGCCACACGTCAGGAGGGATGTGGACAACATGGAGAGGGTCCAGAGGAGGCCACTCGCATGATCAGGGGGCAGCAGGGCAGGCCGTACGAGGAGAAGCTACAGGACCTGAACCTGTTCAGCCTCCACAAGAGAAGGCTGAGGGGGATCTAGTGGCCTGTTACAAACTAGTCGGAGGGGACTAGCAGGCACTGGGGGAGTCCTTGTTCCTCCGAGCACTGCCAGGAGTGACCAGCAATAACAGTCACAAGCTGGCAGAGGGTAGACTTAGGTTAGGTATCAGGAGGTGCTACTTCACGGTCAGGTCGGCTAGGGTCTGGAACCAACTTCCAAGAGAAGTGGTGTTGGCTCCTACCCTGGGGGTCTTTAAGAGGAGGCTGGACGAACACCTTGCTGGGGTCGTTTGACCCCAGTACTCTTTCCTGCCATGGCAGGGGGTCGGAGTTGATGATCTGCTCAGGTCACTTCCGACCCTAGAAACTACGAAACTATGAAACCTTATCTCAGTAGAAGAAGGAAACACATTATCAGGATGCAACACTGAACCTAGAGGCCTAGCCTGCATGGCATGGCTGCTCATCCCAGTCTGTCACCTCTCCAACAGAATGCTGGGCAGACATTGGTGGGTAAAGCCCTCTAATGGGGCTAGCCACACACCCATTTCCTGCCACTGGAGTGATCAGCCCAGGTCAGATGACTCTGCAACCCTTTCAATATAAACCCCTAACTCAGAAGAGAAAATGTCTTGGCAAAAAAGTTTAACTCTGTACCCAGGCTGCTGTACCCTTGGGTTGTGCTGCTACTGGCTTCCTGACAGACCCTCCAGATACCAACTTAGTTTGCCCACAGAGCCTGAGTTTGGCTTGACCCTTTAGATACCTGAAGGGTTTGATTTCCTTGCAAGCCTCCTGATCTTGTGGTCTCTGACTCAGTTGGATCTATGATCAGTTCACCAGGTGGATCTCCTAGCTTCTGGCTTCCTGGCTTATCTACACTCCAGCTCAGCACACACCCCTTGGACTTTAGCATGGGATCACCTCATGAGCTGGGAGGATTTGGCTGCTAACTGATTCCAATGGTGTTATAACATGAACCTGTGGCGAAATGCCGGGCTAGCAGCTCCGGCACCGCTTAGGGGAGCCGCGGGCTTTGTGGAGTCGTGCGAGCGCGCGGCTTGTGGGGCGGAATTGAGGTAGCTCTTAGCCGCCCTCGAGGTTCACTGAGTTGGCACAAGTAGACGACTTAGAGTAAGTAGTTAGTGTCTCTTAATCTATAGGGTGTCTGTTGGTTCACGAGGTTCCAGAGCCAGCCCTTGCGTTCCAACAGTGGAGCTAGTCCAAAGCTCGGTGCGGCTGCCGACTCCTTAAGTCCCAGAACTGGTCAACGGCTCATTGATATGGAATGTTAGTAATAAAAGTTATTACAGAGTAGATATAGAGTAAAATAAAAAGATTTTATTCACTCACCTGGCCTCACCCTCTTACAAGTAAGAGGGGAGGCCGGTTGGAACGAAGTTGCAGTAAATACAAGTATAGCGAGCGTAGGTATGCTGTCTAAGCTACGATGAGAGGCAGTCGAGAAGTCGAGTCTCCGATGTTTCTTCAGTTACAGTATGCTGGATACTAAAGGGGTCTGGTGGTTCACGGGGTTCCAGAGCCCGCAGCTGCCGACTCCGTAGTCCCAGAACTGGTCAACAGCTCATGAATGGGATAGTCTATAGGGTGTCCGTTGGTTCACAAGGTTCCAGAGCCAGCCCTTGCGTTCCAACAGTGGAGCTAGTCCAAAGCTAGGTGCGGCTGCCGACTCCTTAAGTCCCAGAACTGGTCAACAGCTCATGAATGGGAAATACAAAGCAATACTGTAACACGGTGAATCGGTGTCAGTTGTCGGATTTCTGAGGCCTTTGTTTTCGCTGGGATACGCCCAGGCGGGGAGGCTGAGAACCGGTCTGCGGGGTGATCAGGCCCACAGAGTTTTCCAGTTGTCATCTCTGCTGCTTTCTGCTTTTTTGCCTCTTTTATAGATGTTTGTTGGACTGCCTCTATGACACTAACTATCATATATAGAGATAGGATAATTTTCTTTTACATAATTATTGCTAGGCAGACTTTCTACATAAGTTTCATTTCTGTAGAAATGACACTTCTAGATAAGAAATGAAATTTACAGAATGCACATGTGTAGCTTAATGCCAGTGGAGAAAAGTACAAAGCGCTCATTTTGATTAACAGTCGACTTCAAGGTTACATAAATGTGAGAGTGCCGCGCGGCAGTTATACAGAAAAGGGAAAATAATATAAAGTCTTTGCTAAAAACTATAAGATAGTTACAGAACCTAGTTCCATCCCACTTCAAGGTAAAGTATGTTATCCTTGAAGTGGAGGAGAGAGTGCAGGAAGGAAAAGGAAAGAGATCCTAGCCTATGAACCAGTCCTCCCTATGCAAAAAGCTGCAATTTCTGTGGCTGGATCTGTGGCTCAAGGATTGGACCCTTAAGTCACTTCAAGACCCATCAGTGAGCCATAGTATAGATCATCCTTGAATTGAAGGACTGCTGATAAGAATAATGAGGTTAGCGTCATGTTCAAGAATAAGAAACACAATGTGCACAACTTGGTTCAGGTTACAAAGTGTGATGCAGACAGGGAAGAGTGGCTCACCTGGTTTTGCCTTATTGAAGATGACCTCAAGATCAACCCTGAATATCACTGTAGACAGTGTGTGTTAAACGACTGAAAAAGAATAATGCCTGACTCAGAATACAAAATGTAATACAAAGTATATTATGAAATACACATGCTCAATTACAATCTTTATTGCCAGGGTTTTTTTTGGAAGATTTTACTTTTCAATCAAAAGAATAAAACCATATCATTAAAGAAGAACCAAATATGATTGCATTATACAGAAGCACAATTTTTATCTGCAAAATGTTATGATGAGAAATTGTCCAGAAAAAAGAAGCTGACTGGTGTCTGATCTAACTCCTACTGAAGCAAAAATAAGTCAGTAATTTCTAAATATCTTGAACCGTCCTCCATTTTCAAAGTCTAAACTCCTTGGGGAAGGGATCATGTCTCCACAGGTTTTTCTTCCAAAGAAAATAGGTTTATATTCATGGCAAAAGCAGAACATACATATGTTTTGTAAAAAGAATTCAGGGAAGGATTTCATCAGCTGATAATTACAGAGATGCTCTAATAACTTTAGGGGCCTGCCTGCAAACTCCTTAATGAAGCTAAACTCTGACTTTAGTGAAATTTTATCTATGAGCTAAAATTCTAAGTGAGAAAAATATTTCTAATCTCATATCTTTTAGTGCCACATGAAACACAGAATTAACTGGAATTCTGGAAATGGGATGTGGAGAAAAACCTGAATTTCAGATTTTCAGACACACAGATTTATTTTAATATTGGGTTACTAATGCTAATATTTATGCATATCTGTTGCCTAAGTCCATAAATACACCCAAACCTGCAAATATAGCATAACAAGCAATCGGAGATAAAACATAAAGCACATATATGTATTTGTGATAAAGCACAAATTCAGACATTATTGTGTTGGTTTCAGAAAATGGATAGGATATGCTTCTTAACAAATAAACATGACTACCCATTTAAACTATAAAAAAAGGTGTGGGGTTATGATGCGGGAACTTAGAATGAAGCCACCATGCTTTCAAGAATGTAATTTAAAGAGATAGTATGAATGTGTCTTGCTTTATTTGACTACAAGCGATTGGTTTATGATGTTAATACTTTTCATATTCAAGGCATTTTATAAGTGCTAGGCACTTGCCTTTTCTTGCAAAGTATATTTCTATCATTTGGTTATAATAGTGCAGAAAGAAACAGGACATTCATAAAAATTTCTTAAGTAGCAGCAGTTATGAAGGTAAAGACACTTTAAAAATGAAAATTATACACAATCTGATCTTTCAGGAGAGATGCTAACATTAATTCCTACTGGGGCATATAAAACTATATATATATATATATATATATAGTTACAGTTATACTTATATGTTCTCTCTATATATGTTATATACATATATATGTATATACACACACATATATGCTATACACATAGATGTTATATATACATACATACATATATTCATTTTCTCCCTCAATTTTGCACACACCTTGTAAAACTGTAAGGAGAAACCTTGAAGCAGTTCCTTCATATTGTTAATATTGTTCAGACTGATCCAGCTCCTTCCCTAAGCAGGGATGCTGTGTAGGAAATTTCAAACTTATCAAGTTTCTGAGTCAAGTAATTTCCATCTGACCAATCCCCTTGAAAGACAGAAGTGAGGCTCGTTCTCTTCCTGAATGAAAATGAGGTTCAACTCGCTGAAATCCATGGGTACTGGGAGCTTTCCAAATCACAAAGGAACTCTTTACAAGGGCTGTTTCTGGATTGCTACCTAGTTTCAGTAGGTCTGTATAACAGGCACTGGTGCTTGCTCCCTTTCTTTGGTTCTTTCTCTTTCTTATAGACTTAAGGGGATCAAAGAATAGAGAGAGAGAACAAAGTGAAATGAATTCAGTATGTAATTGCTATTTTATGCCTTATGAGTCTTTACAGGCTTGACCTACTCGTCCACCCCACAGTACTGCAGATAGTATTTTACATAACAGCATGATGCCCACTCCTCCAATCAAATCCCATCCTGCCAATTCAGAAGTCATCCGCTACCCACCTGCAAACCCATCTCCCCTTTCTGATTGTTATCCCAGGTGAAGCCTGTTACATACTGTTTGCACGGTCTCAAAGGAGATGTTTTGCTGGGAGGGGAAGAGAAGGTAAGAGTCATGGTGAGACATCAACATAGTCTAAAAAGTGAACACAACAAAGGTTGATAAACATGGATTCTGTTGATTCATTGCTCCCCACAGACTGGTCACCTACATAGTCATAGCTGAGCCTGTAACTGCTTTACAGCAATGATTGCAAGGGCATATAATAACAGTGGAATTAATCTTGTCTAGCAAGTAGGGTGAGATGGTGGGACCTATAGTACCAGTAGCAGAGCTATAGTGAGTATCTCCCACACTCTCTCAACTGATAATTTTAGGTGTAAGAAAACCAACAAATCTCCATATCTGGGTCTGTAGCCCCATGATACTTTTTTTCATTGTAAGGATGTATTGCATAAATGAAGTTTGAGGTTGTCATGCTCCTATCATTGTTTTAAAGTGAGAAATATCCAACTTCATTAGTTCCCACAATATATTAAGTAAATAGACTTCAGTAATATATTCAATAATTGTTAACCAGAATAGATAGAATTTACCAAAGAGCTCACTTAGACATCCAAATAAGTGGCTAGAGTTTTTCCATTGGTACAAATTTTCCCAGTTACTGTGGTCTTAAGTGCTTTTGAAAATCCTTTACAAATTGTAGAGACTACTGACCACTTGGAGCTTTTTTTATAAAAATCTAGCCCCACATACATACCCTCTTCTTGTGACCTAGTTTAACATCACTTTTTCTCCAGTCCATTCACCCTGAGAACATGAGCTATTTTTGTACTGAAGATAGCTTGACTACTTGTCAGCCACTCTGAATTTAGGGATAATTATATGTTAGCTCTTGTAAATGGACACAGAGGATACCATTCACTTTCAACCCCAGGGAAGAAGACAAAAAGTTACGAAGAGCAAACTGTACAAACACTTGCACACTACTTGTCTCTCCATGCCAGCTGTTTGACACTAGCTATTTCTTTCAAACAATCCTTACTTTAATCTCAATCACACAATGCTGACATTTCTGAAATCTTAATGTTTTTAAATCTAAGTTAGTGCTAAATTATCCTCTTTACAGGGCTTTTAGCAGGCATATAGGTATTTGCCAAATCAAATAATATTTTGGACCTGCAGAATTGATGGAATAAATAAATTGCTTTCTATCTCATTTTCAGAGAATAGATGCTCCTTGCAACTCAAACTGCTTCTGTCTTCTTGAACACTGCTGTCTTTTTCTCATCAGAGTTCAGGTAAATTTACAAGGGTGCTTTGGAGAAAACTGAAAAGATTTCTTATTTTCCATACTCATATGTTGGCTTTTTTGAGCAACAGTCATTTTTCAATAATGACATTCCCTGCTGAACTTGCAAATTGAACTTGAGAAAAAAAAGGTTGGAAGGTTAGATAAAATGTCAAGTTTGGCCAAAGGGTCCTGTAATCATGACAATGTATTAGTTTTTCATATGTATGGATGCATTTGGCATTTTACAACATGTAAAATGTCATTAAAGAAAAAACATACTTTGTATCCCAAAGAGCTTGCAACTTCATACCACAAATGGAACATGGACAGAAGCCTGGGGGTACAGGCATCAAAGAAACAACAATAATTACATGGGCATTATTTCTGGTAGCTTTACTGAATGTGCAGGTATTCAGCATAGAGATCAAGAGTAGAGCGACAAGAAGGTTACAGACAGAATAGAAGAAGGTGTAGAACCAAGAAGAAAGAAAGGACTAATTTTAAATCAGATAATTGGCAATTCCTTACAATCCTACATGTGCTATACCAGCCACAGTTGAAGTCCCTGTACTCCTCATGTGCCCTGACTGTTACTCTGCAGTACCCTTTAGAATGCAAACAAACATGCAAAGATGCATGTGCCCGCCTACAAATTCATTGAGGGGAGAGAGGACAGCAAGGAATAGGAGATGCTTTGTTCACCAGGGCACCCCTTGGAGTAACTAGGAACAACAGCCACAAATTGATGGAGAGCAGATTTAGGTTTGATATCAGGAAGAACTTCTTTATGGTAAGGCTTGCCAAAATCTGGAATAGGCTTCTAAGGGAGGTGGTGCTCTGCCTTACTTTGGGGGTCTTTAAGAGGAGGCTAGACGTGCACCTGGCTGGGGTCATCTGACCCCAGCGCTCTTTCTTGCCCAGGGCAAGGGGTTGGACTCGATGATCACCTGAGCTCCCTTCTGACCCAAACATCTATGAATCTATGATAGTTTCACTGTGTGCACCCTGCACTAGCCAAAGGAGCTGGATAGCTTTAAGAAAATGCACTGCATTCTCAAAGGCTAGGGACAAAAGTTACACACAAACCGGTTTAAGAAACTGGTTTAAATCTGTAACAGAACAGAAGCTCAGTGCACATAAGCCAGTTTCAAAATGGCTGAAACAGACTTAACTGACTTGGGTCAAACCTGTTCATGAAACTCCTGTCCCAGACCACTTCCTGGTTCAAGTTAAATTACAGTTCCCCAGCATACTTTCCATCCCTAGACTGGGCCATGCTGTCTGCTCCAGAGAGCAGGGCTGGCCCCACCCTTTTCATAGATTTCATAGACTTCATAGACATTAGGGCTGGAAGGGACCTCGGGAGATCATCGAGTCCAGCCCCCTGCCCAAAGGGCAGGAAGTCAGCTGGGGTCATAGGATCCCAGCAAGATAAGCATCCAATTTACTCTTGAAGGTGTTCAATGTAGGTGCTTGAACCACCTCCAATGGCAGACTGTTCCAGACCTTGGGGGCTCGGACAGTAAAGAAATTCTTCCTCATGTCCAGCCTGAAACGGTCTTGCACGAGTTTGTGACCGTTCGACCTCGTCATCCCTTGGGGCGCTCTGGTGAACAGACGTTCCCCCAGATCCTGGTGGTCACCCCGATAAACTTATAGGTGGCCATCAGATCACCTCTGAGCCTACGCTTTTCCAGGCTAAAGAGTCCCATGGCTCTCAGCCTGTCATCGTAAGATTTGTTTTCCTGACCTCTGATCATGCGCATGACTCTCCTCTGGACTCTCTCAAGCTTCTCCACATCCTTTTTGAATTGTGGAGTCCAAAACTGGACGCAGTACTCCAGCTGCGGCCTCACCAAGGCCGAGTACAAGGGGAGAATGACGTCCCGGGATTTGCTCAAGAAGCATCTATGATGCACGCCAGCATTTTGGTAGCTTTACTAGCCGCAGCATCGCATTGGAGGTTCATGTTCATCTTGTGGTCAATGATGACCCCCAAGTCTTTTTCTTCTGTAGTGCTAACCAACGTAGCACTGCCTAGCCTATAAGGGTGCTGCAGGTTTTTCCTCCCAAGGTGGAGAACCTTGCATTTTTCGGTGTTAAACACCATGAGGTTCTCGTCTGCCCATTTGCTGAGCTTGTCCAGGTCAGCCTGGATCACCCGCCTATCTTCTGGCATGGATGCTTTGCCCCAAAGTTTGGTGTCATCAGCAAACTTGGCCAGTCCAGTCCTGACTCCAATGTCCACATCGTTAATGAAGATGTTGAACAGGATGGGTCCCAGGACAGAGCCTTGAGGGACCCCACTGGTCACAGGGCACCACGATGAGTGACTGCCATCAATCACAACCCTCTGGGTCCGACCACAAAGCCAATTTCCCAGCCAGCGGATCGTGGTGGAGCCAAAGCCACAACTGGGCAGTTTGGCCAAGAGGTGATCATGGGATACCAGATCAAAAGCTTTTTTGAAGTCAAGATATATGACATCAATCTCTTTTCCCTTGTCCAGGTGATAGGTCACCTGGTCATAGAAGGAAATGAGATTGGTCAAACAAGACCTACCCACAACAAACCCATGCTGGCTGTCCCTTAGAATGTTAGCCTGGGCCAGTCCCTCAAGGATGGCCCCCTTAATAAACTTTTCTAAGATCTTCCCCAGGATAGAAGTCAGGCTAATGGGCCTGTAGTTAGCCGGATCCACTCTCCTCCCTTTCTTGAAGATCGGCACCACATTGGCCTTCTTCCAGTCTTCGGGCACTACACCAGAGTGCCAGGAGTTTTCAAAGATCCGTGCCAGGGGCTGGGCTATGACGCTCGCCAGCTCCTTGAGTACCCTGGGGTGCAGGTTGTCAGGGCCAGCTGACTTGAAGGTATCCAGCTTCTCAAGGTGTTCCTTCACGAGGTCAGCATTGATGGAGGGTAGGGGATCCCCCTCACCCAGATTTCCCTGTCCCATAGCAGGCATGGGCATCCCGTGTGACTAGCTGGAGCACTGAAGTCGGTTAACAAGGAGGTGGAGGAGGGATACAGCTCAGTCTATTGGGGGTGGGGGGAGAAAACTGCCTCACCCACTTTGGCTAACCCCAGCTGAGGTCTGGGGCCAGGGAGGGAGGTTAAACACTCCTTCCTACATTCCCGCACTCAGCCTTCCTGCTGGCTGCAATTGTGGACTACAAATCCCAGAGGCATCTGGAAGCAGGATGAGGAAGTGATGAGAAACCCTGCAGAGTCCTGCTGCTGTAACCCTGGACTGCAAATCCCAGAGACCTCAGGGGCAGCAGGAAGTGGAAGTGAACATGCATGCAGAGAGCTGTGCTCTAGTGCCCCCTGGTTTCTGGTCTGAGCCACTGCAGGCATGTGACTGCATTTCGTGAATCAAAGGTAAATGTCAGTTTGCTTCTGTTTTAATTTGATCTGTGCAGTTTAGACTAACCTCAAAAGACTGAATCCATTCAGCCTCAGGCTTTTTGATTGTCTGTACCTAGCCCTAGTGCACAGTACAGTGAGCAGATCCTTAGGGCACTGTGCTTGAATAGGGCAGCTTTGATTTACTCTTAAGGCCTCCTTTACATGTGCAGTTAAAGCTGCAATGGGATCTAATTCATGTTTCACACAATAGTGCCTCCTGCCATACCATACACGAATGGCAAGAGGCACAATTGTGGGATTTTACATTAGATCCCATCCTACTTTAAGGCCAATGTAGAGGGAGCCCAATCCTGCAAGAAGCAAACTCCCATGGCTGAAGGAGTAATCCAGTCACCCTGGAGGCGCAGAAAGCAATTCTACAACCCCAGGGGTTTCTCCATACCTCTGGGAGAGAGGGCGAGTTGTCCTGCAGTAATCCTTTGCCCCAGGGTTTCCTGCAGCCTGGAGCTATAGGGATCATGGCAGCCTTGATCCCTAGGGCTCCAGTGTGTGTGAAATTCCTGGACCCTGGGGAGCATGGCTGTGATCCCTAGGACTCAGGTGTTTTACACCGGGCGTGGTCTACCTCTGCAGTACTAGTCAGCTGATGGGGCTCCCAGCCACAGAGAGCTTTAATTTGCCCTGCTATGGATGCAAATTAAAGCTGGATGGTAACCAGATATAAAGTTAGTACATGTTTTTGGAGGTATGGGTTTATAGCTGGTTGCAGCTTTTTATTTTGTGATAGCTACTTTGCATGTGTAGCTGATCTCCAGGTAAGTGCATAATTAACAATTATATACAATGCCTGCCATGTGTAGAGGGAGCCTAATGCACAGGACTAGAACTGAAGCTGGTTCAGGTCCCACAGCAGTTTCATAGGCCCCATAAGTTAAATTAAAAGCACTTCTATTGTAAAGATACAGACAGCTGTGGAATGCTTTCTAGGTGAGAAGCAGAAGCTTGAGTTGTGTTTGTAATGGAGGTGGTTGAACACCTCACAAGCAATTTGAGAATATTGTTGCAAATGAATGTTCCCAGGTTTCCATTTTTTTTATTTATAGGCTGAAATTATTCTAAATCCACTCTAGCAGTGAATCCTTGCTACTGTTTTGAATTGAGACCTAACAGCTGCTTTAAACCTTTAATAATTGAAAGCCTGCATTTTATTTATTGTTTGAGTTTTCCACTGAAAATGAAGTTTTAAACTATTTTAAACTGCTGTGGGGAAAAATTCTTTCTCAGAAACTAATTCAAAATGACAGCTGTATTTTGCCAGGATCTGCAGTTCAATGTTTTATAACATGATCTCACAGCTGGACCCAAAGGATTGAGTAACAGTTTACTTACAGCTACTACATAAATTATTCCCCCCAAACCTTCCTTTGAACCTCTCATCACTACTCCCCACAATTTTTGCCAAATAATGTTAAAGACCTACAGATATGCTTTATACTCTATAGAGATGAATTGAAATAGGGTGAGAACTGGGAACTGCGGACAGTTCCATGTATCCACTCAGAAAAAACAGTTAGATGTTGGGTTGCGTAGCAGGAAGGCCCTGAGGTCATGAACTAACATACATAATAAAAAGGACTGGATCTTTATGTGCATAAAGAATAAAAAGACCGACAATTAATTAAATTACTAATTAATCAAATGGTATAATTAATCAATAATTAATTATTACTTAATTAATGAAATGTTATAATTAATTGATATTTGTAATTAATTTAATTATTAATCAATTAAAAGTTGTTGCATTGAATCTTATATTCCTGGCATTAAGCTAATTTCTGTAAGAGCGTAAATGAGAACTAATGTATGGTAGATAATTACCTTACATGTGCTTACAACCCCATTCTTACACTTTCCTCTGATGCTGATATGTAGGTTGGATACAAGATGGCATAAACTGGAAATGCTAACATGTTCCAAGTTGGCTGTTTTGACAAGTTAATGGTCAATGATGAGATAAGGTGTGTAAGAGGTTAACAATTCCCCTCCCATGTGGCTTCTCAGAGTGATGTTTAAAAGGAAAGAATTGTGTATTCCTTTTGTAGCTGGTTACAGCAGAGAAAATCTATGGGAATTACCTAGTATTTTTTAGTTGATTTTATTTAGTTTTGTGGCTTTATACAGAGAACCTTAGCAGAGTAATCCTGGAAGCTTTATTTATGTTCCCTGGCTAGTGAAGTTGTCTGCTTATTTCCAGGTGTATTGGTCATACACAGCAAATGCACACAAAAAGCATTATATATGTACAATCATGAGTTTACATTAGGCAGGTGGCCAGGCCAACATCCTGCAAACAAACACCCTGAACTTTTACCAAAGTGGTACCATGATCCTCATTAACTCAGATACATGATACCGGCTGCATCTACACATGTATAGTGATGCACAGATATAAACTCCGGTGCATATCATGTTGGAGTTTATTGCTCCCAGGAGCTGCTTTTACATGTGTGCCTGAGACCACAGCATGTTGACCCAGGTCACAACAGCCCTGGCTGGCAGAGGGTCTGTGGGTCAGCTTGCCAGCCCAGGGCTGCTTCAACCTGGATCAACATGCTGCAAATGGCCTGGCTGAGGCATAAAGGTGCTCCAGTGTGGGATTAGCTGGCAAGCAGCCCCCACACTGAAGCACCCTTGTGTCCCAGCCAGCCCTGTCAGCATCTACATGTGCACTCCTGTGGAGTTTATTAGTTTCCTACCGCCTACATGTAAACACTGAGGTGTTTACTGTGGAGCTAATTAGTTTACTCTTTAGTAAACATCTCATGTAAATATGCCCATTGAATGACAAAATAGTCCAAATTTTCACAAGATTTGGTTCTTAATTAGATGTGGAAAAGGAAAAAAAAAAGACTGAGTGGGTTTTGGTAAGTGAAGTCAACATGTCTGACACAGTAACAATACTGATATAGCTGATGAGAGGTAAAGATAAGGTCCATATTTAAATCATTTCCATACGTGCCCCCCACTTAGGCATTGCCTAAGTATTTTTTGGCCTGTGGTGGACCATCTTAGTCAATTCAAAAGGATCACAGAAGTTGCATTTGGCCCCTTGAACGTACTCTGCAGCTGTGCTCTTAGAGAAGTACATGACCGCAAAGAGCTTTAAAAGTGCCTGATCATGAGACAGTCTGAACCCTCAGTAAATGATACAAAGCAGAATGCCTTCATTAGCTTCTGTCAGAGCATGCTGGGAGCAGGGTTGGGTTGATGCACCTCACCCCTGTCCCCAGTGCTGTCTTCAGAATGGGAGGGGGGGAGGGACGTGAGGGAGTTCTGTTTGGGGTTTGCCCTGCCTGCACTTGAGGGTGGAGTGGGTGGATTGGATCCTCCCTCCCAAGGTGAGGGGGCTCCAATCCACCCACCCCACCCTCCAGTGCAGGCTGGGCAAACCCCAAACCAAGCCTCCTCCTCTCGTTTCCCCGCTCCCATTCTAAAGATAGTACCAGAGCTGGTGGGAAGGGGCGGAGGACTAGGGGAAAACAGCTGCAGACATGCAGCCACTTCAAACTGTAGCTCAGTCACCCAACTGCCTGAACCCAACAGTGAACATTTGTTGGCTTGGGGGCAATGCTATAACTCATGGCACTTTCTACAACGTGCCATGAGTTACAGAAGGGAGCTGCATGTCTGTCAGTGCCCTGAGTCTTCAAAGGGAACTCTGGATTGCTTAGGTACTGAGGAGGGACATGCCTACAGTTAACCAGTAAGAAATGCCAGCCTGTGTCAGATCTCCCTGTCCTTCTTGGAGCGTCAAGGCCCACCTCAAGGCTGCACATAATGTGCCTTCCACATCTTGGGGTCCAGAGGGGAAACACTTATTTGAACCAAAACACTAAGTGCAGCATTAACTTTAGTATAAAATGCAACATCCCCATATTCATTTTTCAACCTGCTGGGGGAGGTTAAGAGGCTGCCTATTTTTTCCACAACACCCTATTGTTTAGAGTATCTGACCTAGGTTCTAAGCCCTCCTCCACCCAAGGGGACTCAGTCCCACATCACCTTTTTCCTAGACAGTTGCCCTATGAAGATATTGAAGAGGTGGCAGCCCTTTCCAACCCTCCTATTGAAACTGAGCTACTAGGTAGCAATGACAACAAGATTCATAGGGCCAGAAGGAGCAGCAAACAGGAACCTAAAAGTCTGTAGGTGGCATAGGTGTGCCATTGTTTCACTAGAGGCAGAGTCTTATTTGATGTGATGCTTTCCAATCAGGCAACTCTCACACAGTTTACAATCCCACTGCTCATGTAGTATGGATGCATAAGCTTCACCACAGCTCGTAAGTGGACACAGGAGGCTCTGCTCTGGCTTGGTAGGCACATAGCTCCATATTTTATCTATTCTATTGAGATATGTTATTGAGATTTATGACCACATATGCTGAGATGCTGAAGAAAAGCAGATGTATTAGATATTCAGATATAAGAAGTCACAAAGCAAGAGACAAACAATAAACCTAACTGCCAAAACTAAGAGCTGAAGAGTCAGCTGTAGATAACTTTGTGAGAATTAGAGATGATGAAAAAGAATTATATCGGGTGACTACCTCTGCTTTTATGTTCATGTAGTTTTATATCCTTTGGCAGTCTTAAGTCATTGACTGGGCCTGAAGTTGTTATCCCCACACTTCCATTACAAAAGCTGAAGGAAATTTCTGTAACCACAAAGCTTTAAATCCTTTTGGTCTGCTACCCTGCACAGGGTGGGAGTGAGCATCCTAATTACAGGGACTTGAGGACAAGGATGGAAGCCAGTGTTTAGCTCGGCTACGTTCCCCTGCAGAAAACTCTTGTGATGAAGGTCATCTTGAGTGCTCTGATCTGTGAATAGATTGACTAACTGCAGAGCCAGCATCTGGAGCCTCTTGGAGCTTGCAAGATTTCTAAGGCCAATGGTATACTATTGCAATCCGCCAATCAGTGCAAATGGACACAAGTTCAGAACAAACTCTAGGGCACATTGCTATGATGTTTTAAGCTAAAAAGGATGAACAGATGGAATCCTCAGTACTTGATCCTTTCAGCCTCAACTAGATTGCAAAGCCTTGGTTAGCGAGTTATTCACTGTTATGCATTATGTTGATCATTATATCATTCATCAGTAGGCACGTGAAAAAACCAGGTTTTTGGAATGGCTGCATTGTCTTTTGATTAAATATTCCTGCAGGCTATTATTCCAGGAGCATTTGTGTTCTGTGTTTTGGATGTCTACAATTCTTCCCAGCATGACTTACTGTTCCTGCTATGTAGCTACGGGAAACAATGTACCCGGTAAATGATGGGCATCTAACAGTATAATAGAACTCAATAGTTGTTGCTTATAGGAGAAATGGCAGACAGAGACAGGTCTGAACATGTCATCCAATGAACTGAAAAAGATCCATGAAAAAAAAAGTCCAGAATCCTTTGTTATATTAGGATTGGAACTGAACGTTTTTCATGAAACCTTTTGACAAATTCGTATTTGCTGATAATAAAATATTTCATAAAAGTGTGTTTATTTCACTAAACTGATTGTTTTGAAAAACAAATAAACATTTTTGTAAAAGACAAAATATATTTTTTTCAAATAAAGCATATATGTTAATTGAAACAAATTTTTATTTAAAACATTTCCTTCTTTTGTTTTTAAAAATCTGAATATTTTTTAAAGAAATAAAATAATTGAAGGGTTTAATTCAATACCAAGCCAATATTCTGTCTTGGAATATTAAGCCTTGGTGGATTCCCAAAGAAAATTTTTCTTTGAGTTTTCAAATTTACCAATGAATGAAAATAAATCTGCTATTTGTCTATCTCTACTTGTGATGACCTTCTCAGGAGACACTCAGAAGAGTGAATTATTTGGCTTCTATAGCACTGAACATCTTAAAAGTTTAATCTTGTCCTGAGAGTAATAGAAAAAACAAAACCATTTATTGCCTTGAGTCTTTTTATGTTCTTGCCTCCCAGCATAAGCTGGAAAGAGGGTGTGGGAGAGAAGAAAACTAGTCCTTGCTCTTATGGTACTGTATTCACCAAAGCTCAATGGATTCCAAATGTACTTGAATTACTTCACACAAGTTAAAAGTTTATTCTAAAATGTAATGGGTACAATTAAATGGATGAAAAAATAAAATTAATAAAACAGATTTTAATGTCCACAACATTTTGAGGTAAGACTCTGTGCATGTTTTATTTCATCATGGGACTACTTAAGTGTTTTTTGTAAATTACTCCAGTAATAAGAGAGTGAGTAAAAGTCAGACCTTAAAGTGCCAGTGTCTCTCTTATTACTATAAACGATACTTTGGTTTCAAACCCTGCTTTATCCCTAATCGATTTTTTTATGCTTCATAAGGAGTTACTTAAGTAGGAACCAAAGATTGGGGGTGGATTTTCAGAGGCAGCCATTTTCATTAGATAATTTTCAGTCAAGTGTGAAATTCACCAAGGGAACATTTTAGATTTGTGCATCTCATTTTTTAATCTTGGTAATTTTTATTCATTTTCCTTTCTAGATAGAAAATGTCATTATTTGATGGCATGTGATAGAGTGATGTATGAAGTCAGATCAATCAGAGGTTAAGACAGCCCCCACAAAAAAGGATCAAAAACAGGTGCAGCGCATGCTTAACAAGTGTGCGCTGGCACAGTTGGTGCACATCCAGATGAGTGCAGACGTGCAATATGTGGCACTGCAAACCCATATGCACCTACACATGCAGGCATTCCCTCCACTGCTAATTTTCAATGCAGGGGCGGTTTTGACACCAGAACATCCTGATGTAAAAAAAATGATGCCTTAAAAATGCGGGGTGGTGAATGCTGTGTCAGATGACAACCAGAGCCTGGCTAGCTAGGTTGCCAGCAAAGCTCTGTACTGCTGGATTGCCATGGCTGCAGCTCTCAGAAACCATCAGGACCCCAGATAAGTGTGCTGGGTCTCTTACCCCTCCCAGGGCAATGCGCTGTGTGCCACTGTGTGCGTGCATGGGCGTTTTCCGGGGACAAGCAGCAGCAGCACATATTGTACTGCTGCTGCTTATCTGTGGGGAAATGTATGTTCCCACTTACAGGGACGCACCCATGGAAGTTGGATCATCCAAACCAACACTCTGGCTGCTGGTCAGGCCACCACGTAAGACTGCTGGGGCCAGCACTGGTGCTGGCCCCAACCTCCAGCTTTCCTTGACTGAAGAGCCAGGAGGAGCTGAGCACCAGCACTTTCATAGGTTCATAGATTCATAGATTTTAAAGCTGGAAGGGACTTTAGAAGATCATTGGGTCCAGCCCCCTGCACCAATCAGGAAAGATAACTGGGTGTCAGGTGACACCAGCAAGATGACTGTCTAGTCTCCTCTTGAAGATTTCCTGGATAGGTAATTGAACCACCTCTGGAAGGAGCTTATTCCACAGTCTGGACACCCAGACGGTGAAGAAGTTTTTCCTGATGTTGAGTCTGAATTAGTCTTCAAGGAGTTTGTGGTCATTACTCCTAGTTTTCTTCCTGGGTGCCCTCGTAAACAGTTGCTCACTGAGGCCTTGATGTACTCCTCCCCTAGTGTAGCGGTAAGCTGCTACTGGAAGTGTGATGCACTTGAATTTCACACTCAACTTGTATAAACAAGCACTAAATGACTGCGCAGTAATGACTACGCAATCAGCGTCTCGTGTAGATATGGTCATGCACTGCTATTAGGCAGCAGTAAACTAATTAACTCCACAGCAGGATAGTACTTGTAAATACTTCCTCCCTTTTGCACACAGATGGGGCTGGCTAGGGCATGAGGGTGCTTAAGTGCAGGGGCCTCCTGTTTGCTTGCACCATGCTGGAGCACTCTCATTTCCCAGCCAGCCCTTCCACAGCATGTAGAGCTGGGGCTGCTCTGACCTGACTCAATGTGCTGCAGTCCCAGGCACATGTGTAAACACAGGGACTGGGAGCAATAAACAAAGAGTTTGTTGCTTTGCATTAATTTCACATGTAGACATGGCCAAGACACTGAAAAACTCTTTTGTGTTTGTTTTACTGTGATAATATGTTTTAATTGCTTTTAACATTTTGACCATAAGCAGCCAGCAAATTCAGAGTTATTTGCACTGGCCCTGCCTTGTAAAATTGTTGAGTTCATAAGAAGTCTGATGCTGTAAGAGAAACTTGAGTAAGGTCACATCTACACATCACCCTGTGGTGATGTAGAGATGCACTACATTGTTGTACAGTGTGCTATGGTGACGTAGCAATCATGCAGGTCTACATGTGATCACCAGCTATGTCGCTGTAGCAATGTGCTCCCTGGATATAGCATGCCTCTATGGCAACATAGCTGGGAAATCTAAGCATGCACTGCCCGTATGACATAACAACAGCCTATACTGCGCCACACTAAAGCATGGTGCCGTAGCAATGTCACCAGACAGCAATTTATAGGTGCACCCGAAATGTAGCTAAGGCATCAGAGCTCATCGTGTCTTTTGTGGAAGTCTAAGGTGAAGAGACCCCCCCCGCTCAGGAATCACCACAGAAGCAAGGAGACTGGAGCTATTCTGGGAGGGCTGGTATTGCATTTCATCACCTAACCATAAAGAGATAAGTATGAATGATATGCAAATCTTTTTAGTGGATTCAGTCTGAGCTTGTTGCCCACTTGGTCCTAATAAGCTGAAATCCTTAGGGTACTAGCAAGAAGTAACCTGTACCTGCCAGATCCTGAAAGAGCTGAGCTTGAATCTAAAAGAGTTGTGTTGCCTCTGCAACCAGAAAACCTCCCCATCAGCAGTGCAGGGCCAGTGGCAACAGCAATGGTAGAGTGGCACCCCACTGGTAGTGAGGCAAAGGAAACCTTGGGCTAAGAGTTACATTAGTTCTTCTGACTTCACTGTTCATCATTTGTGGGACAGAAAGAGAATTCTGAACCTATGAACAGTGCTAAACTGTTAATAGTGGGTTGAGGTAGGCTACCGATAATTAAGGGGTTCTTAAATCTGCTTGTCATCCCATCTCTCCTTCCCCCATTAATAAACCCAGTTACAGTTAAATATTTCTCAAGAGTGCGGAAGTTTTTTCTTATTGGAACACCTAGGCAGAAATTATTTTATCAGGTTTATGGATGGGGCCTCATGCCTGATAGGGCTGTGCAAAATGGCACCATTTCATTTTGACTTGCGTTTTGACATTGTGATGGAACAGTGTTTCATTTAAAATTTTATTTAGTTTCAAAACCACTGTTCTGTTTTGTTTCATCAGAACATTTTACTGTTACGAAGCTGTTTTGACATTTTGCCCATAGGGTATAATGGGGAAGCACAAAACAGCCTATAACTTTGTCATTTCTTGCTTGATTTGGAGAACCTTTCAGAGATGGTAGTCTCTTCTGAGGCCATGAAAAATGCCAAGTTTCAAGGAGATAGATGCAGGGGTTTCTGGGCAACAGAACCTTAAATTATTGAAAGTAAAACAAGTGTCATATATATGCATTAAGCCACAGTGGAGTAAAAACTGCAGGGATGGTAGCACCTGCTGAGGCCAAGACACCTCCCAAGTTTCAAGGAGATAGGGGTAGGGGTTTCTGGGAAGTTGTACCTCAAGCTGCTGACAAACAAATCTCATGACATGAGTGGCACTGTGTGTGTGTTAAGGCAAGGGGGGAGTGAAAACTGCAGGGATAGTGGCCCCTACTGAGACCACAAATCCTGCCAAGTTTCAAAGATCTAGGTACAGGGGTTTCTGGCTTTTGGGGCCCTACACCTCAGGCTACTGACAGGCACAACTTGTGACGTGGGTGATTGTGTGACTGTCTGTGTTAGGGCACAGGGGAGTAAAACTGCAGGTCTTCTAGGCCCTGCTGCATCCACAAAGCCTGCCAGCTTTCAAGAAGGTAGGTGCAGTGCCTACCTGGATTCTGGATTTTGGTACCCTGCATCTCAGGCTGCTGACAGGAAAAACTCATGACATGGGTAGATGACACTATGTGTGTAAAGGTGTGCCCTCACTGGCATTGGGACCTCTACACAACATGGTAGTGTGTCCCAATGAGGTCTCCTCCTCTACAGGTTCAGCCTGGTCCACCACTTTAAATGGCAACAGGTATAAAATAGCTGGTGATACAGCAAGTGCTCCCTCCAGTGAGTGAGCACTAGCACAGTAGCAGCAGCAGCATCTCAGGCAGACAAACTCTGACAGAACCCTTCTTTCATATCCTGCAGGAGCTTCTTCTCAAGTGTTAAGTGTGTGCGCTAAGGTGCACCCTCACTGTGTGACTGTGTGTGTGTGTCTAAAGATGTGCCCTCACTGGCACTGGGGCCTCTACACAACATGGTAGTGTGCCCCAATGAAGATTCCTCTTCCCCTGCAGCCTCATTTCAGTCCACCACTTTAAATAACAACAGGTAAGACAACCTGGTATCTTTTAGTAGGCCAACTGTATAGTTAGAGAAATATATCTCAGCAAACTTTTGGGTTGAAAAACCTTTTGTCAGGCTGAAGAAGCACCTGCATTTGGTCTGTGTGTCTGCTGGTCCTGGATGGAAGGAATAGTAAGGAAGCCAGAGGCTGGCCTGGTATTCAGTGTAGGCAAGAAAGCCAGTCAGTGAAAATGGAAATGGAGGCATCGGGGGGTGAGGGACAGGCTGGAGTGGGAGGTAGGGGGCAAAGGGGGATATAGCAGCGAGGTAAAAGTACAGCGGTGCCTGGGGAGTCAGATATCTGGTCAGTTGCAGTGTGTCAGAATTCCACTGTGTATATCGAGTCCACAAGTTTCTGTACCTACTACCCAAGAGGCTGATGAAGTGAAGTTCATAGGCCCAGCTCTGAAAAGTGGTTTGTAAATTAAAACAAACACCTAACCTCATCACCAGAACTGAAGCCACCTCCCTACAGCTCAAAACACAAAATCTGCCAACTATCTCCATACTCCCGCAAACTGCACACCAGAATCTATCAAAGACAACAATACCCAACTACCTGTGGAGGCACATTCCTCACCAATCCCCCCCCCCCACAATGCCTCCAGTCTCTCAGGCCTGATCCAATTTACAAACCATTTTTCAAAACTAGACCTATACATTTCACTTCTTCATCAGCCTCCTAGGTAGTAGGTACAGAAACTCATGGACTCAGTATAGAGAGTGGAATTCTGACATACTACAAGATGCTGGACATCTGACTCCCCAGGTACCTCTGCACTTTTACCTGTACTTCTACATCCCCCTTCCCCTCCCATCCCCATGCTAGCCTCCATTTCCATTTTCACTGACTGGCTTTCTTGCCTGCGTTGTATGCCAGGCCAGTCTCTGACTTCTTTACTATTCCTTCCATCCAGGACCATCAGACACAACAACTGCAGGTGCTTACTCAGCCTGACAAAGGGATTTTCCACCCAAAAGCTGGCATCTCAGGCAGCTAAGTTGAGCTCACCTGGAACGTCACAACTCCACTGCAACCAGCAAGCCTCAGGCTGATGTAATAGGTCTGGGCTTTCCCCAGCCAGGACCATGCATGCATGCATGCATTGGCATGCATGTGTTAGGTGCATTATGGCACCTCCTACTTGCCTTTCACGAGGGGATTCTTGGTCCTGGCACTTACAGGCCTGCTGCACTGCCAGCGGTGCCACTAGGCCTCCCTGACCCTGGCAGAGTGCAGTTTTACTGGTTATGCCGAGCACCTGGAGCCTCCTCCTTCCCCATAGTTCCAGTCCATACCTCCAAGTTTGTCCTGGCACAGGAACTCAGCAGGAACATGTTCTTCCTCTGCTGGCTGGTGGTGCAGCAAGTTTTCCCTCCAGCTCTGAGAGGGGGATATTAACTGTTTTTTAAAAAAATAATATAGGTGTGGATGGAGTGAGGAAGGTAGCATTCACTCTGTCTGTACCTTGGTCCACTTTGAGGAACACCAGGTGCTCCAGCAAATCAGAATTCAGGCAGGTGCGATAGGGTGTCACAACATCCACAGCAATGCTGAACACTCTCTTGCCTGGAACACTGATAGATGTTCCCGGGAAACTGTGGCCAGATCCAGCCACATCTGGCTGCAGCTTGCCCAGTAGGCCAAGGGGTCTCACAGGAGTGCCTCCATGTCCTTGGCAAGATAGGCAGCCACCAAGGCCTGAGCACTACCTGCTTGATGGTGGGGTCTGGTGGCTCTGGACCCCACCATCAAGCATGCCCCATAGAAGCCATGACCATGGCCCACATTGGCAGTACCTGTGGTGGAAGAGGAGACTAGCTGGTGGATGGTGTGCTCGCATGGGACAGTGGAGCTCCCTCTTCTACATGCCCCCACCTCCACCATTCTGCCTCCCTGACTCTCCTCACCGACACATCCATCCACTGATTCAGGGTTTGGCTGCTGCATATGCTGCCCTTCACCCTTGGGTCACACATGGCGACTGACACGTGAACTGTACTGGACCGCAAGGGATCAAGTAATTTCCTGATGCCCTCCTTCAGCCACCTCACCTGTGTCTGGACGTCTGGTGACAGCAGCTTGCCCCAGCCAGGAACATTGATCCTCTGGACGCTCCCCATTTGGCTCTGAAGTTCCCTCACTAGGGGATCACTTGTCTAAGGAGGACATTGGCAGTGCTGAGGGTCTTAGTGGCCTCAAGGAAGGTCTTGAGAACTATCAAGATCTGAGATATGGTATTCCACTCAACTCTGTTAAGGGGGCCACTGATCCCAATCTCCCTGAGCAAGGCCATCTCATGGATGGCCTTCTGTTGCTCCACCAGCCTCTCAGGTAAGTGTCAGGTATGTGGTTTTCCACCAAGTCTCCACATCCTACATGATTTTGTGCTGCAGGATGTTCAGGTCTGCCTGTTTCTTCTGCAGCATCTTGCCCCCCTTCATGCTCCAGTGGAAGTAGCCTGCCATCTTCCTGAATTTGGAAATGAGCTTGCTAATGGTGCTGGCTCTGTCACCAGCATCCCTGTCTTGCTCCAAGGCATCCCTGACAACAAGGTGCAACATGTGTGCCACACAGTGGATGCCAACAAAGTTGGCATCATGGACTGCCTTGATCATATTGTCCCTATTGTTAATGACAATGAACCCGTGGGTGAGCTCGCCCTGCCAAATGAGCCACCCCTGCACCAAGCAGTTCATGGCCCCATAATCTTGGTTGCCATGAGGGACTCATCCATCACCTCAGCTTGAAGGAGAGCCCACCAACCGCCTGACTGGTCACACCAGTGATGTGTAAGGGAGAGATAGGTGTGATCATCACCCCAGCTTCTCCAGATGCCTGAAGTGAAATGTAAAGCCACCTGTGTACCTGCCTTGCACAGCTCCTCCCTCAAGTACTCCTAGCATGCCTCAAACAGGGGGGGGCACCACCATCCTGCTGAAGATGGTAGTATGGGGTCACGAGTGCCATGAGCCACCTGAACCCCGGCCACTCAACTAAGGAGAAGGGCTGGCCATCATAGAATTATACAAGTAGGGTCAGAAGGGACCCTGTAGATCCTCAAGTCCGACCCCCTGCCTGGGCAGGAGAAAAAAACTGGGCTCAAATGATCCCAGCCAGGTAGGCATCAAGCCTCCTCTTAAAGAGCCCCAGGGTAGGAGCAAGCACCACTTCCCTAGGAAGTTGGTTCCAGATCCTAGCTGCCGTAATTGTGAAGTAGTTCTTATGGATGTCTAATCTAAACCTACTCCCCAACAACTTGTGGCTGTTATTCCTTGTTATGCCAGGGGGTGCTAGGGGAAACAAAGTCTCTCCCAAACCCTTCTGGTCCCCCCTAGTGAGTTTATAGATGGTCACCAGGTCCCCCCTCAGCCTTCACTTGTGAAGGCTGAACAGGTTCAGGTCCCGCAGTTTCTCATTGTAGGGTCTGCCCTGTTGTCCCTGGATCATGCGGGTGGCCCTCCTCTGGACCTTCTCAATTTTATTCACATCCCTCCTGAAGTGGGGCACACAGAACTGGACACAGTACTCCAGCTGTGGCCTGACCAGTGTCGCGTAGAGGGGGAAGATCACCTCCTTGGCCCTACTTGAGATGCACCTGTGGATGCACAACAAGTTCCGGTTAACCCTGCCAACCTTGACCTCGCATTGTCAGCCCATGTTCATCTTGGAGTCAATAATGACTTCAAGATCCCTTTCTGTCTCTGTGCTCTCAAGAAGGGAGTTTCCCATCTTATAAGTGTGCTGCTGGTTGCTACTGCCCAAGTGCAGCACCCTGCACTTGTCAGTATTGAAGCGCATCCTGTTTTTGCTAGCCCACCCCTGTAGCCTATCCAGGTCTTGCTGCAGTCTTTCCCTCCCTGCTAGTGTGCTCACCTCACCCCCAATTTTGGTATCATCAGTGAATTTAAACAGGTTGCTGTTCACCCCATTGTCCAAATTGCTGATAAAGAAATTGAACAGCACGGGCTCAAGGACCGAGCCCTGTGGGACTCCACTGCCCACTTCTCCCCAGGTCAAATATGACCCATCCACCACTACCCTCTGAGTACGACCCTTCAGCCAATCTGCAATCCATCTGACGGTGTAGGCATCAATGCCACAGTCGCCCAATTTTTTAATGAGGATGGGGTGGGAGACAGTGTCAAAGGCCTTGCTGAAGTCCAGAAAGACTACACCCACGGCAACACCTGCATCCAATGCTTTTGTGTCCTGATCATAAAAGGCAATCAGGTTGGTCTGACATGACCGTCCCTAGTGAAACCATGCTGGTTGCCCTTGAGCATCACCTCTGAGGCCGGTCCATTGCAGATGTGCTCCGTGATGATCTTCTCGAAGAGTTTCCCTAGGATTGAGGTAAGACTGATGGGCCTATAGTTGCCCGGGTCCTCCCTCCTCCCTTTTGTAAAGACGGGGACCACGTTGGCTATCTTCTAAAGCATCGAAAGCAACTATCTCCCCAGTGCTGTGGGTTATCTTGCTAGCCCTTGCAATGCACCTCGCTTTCTGTCCACCTTTCCCCCACTGTTTGAGGGTGGCCTGCTTCTGCTCTGGGGCAATGGGGGTTTTGGAGTGTGACGGGGACTTCCTTTTGAATATGCTCTCACTGGTGCAAGGCTGAGGAGAAGCAAGGGGGTGGTGCCCGCAGAGATGCATCAGCATACCTGTGGTGCTCATATGTTTTGTTCCCTTGCTCCAGCTGGTTTGGGCTCGGCAGTGCAGGCAGTTAGCATACGTGGGATTATTTGCCAGCTCAAAATGATCCCAGATCACACTACTCACTCACTTCTGTGGTGCGGGTGCATGTGTGGATGCTGCTGCACTTTCCCCCTCCTCAGCAGGCAGAGGCACAGCCAGAGGAGGAGTGAACCTCCACCTCTACATCAACCTCTTCCATAGTGCCTTCTGGAGAAGAAGACCTGGCTCTAGTGGAAAATTGAAGGGTACCCAACACAAACTCAACTGATTCCTCCTCCTTCCACAGAATTTCCTTTTCTAGGGCACTGAGATCTA
Organism: Crocodylus siamensis; assembly: GCF_052110815.1. Lineage (NCBI taxonomy): Eukaryota > Metazoa > Chordata > Crocodylia > Crocodylidae > Crocodylus > Crocodylus siamensis. Next base: position 21,184,539 of record NC_143395.1, read on the forward strand.
GATCCAGCACCAGCTCTTCCTCTGGCACTGGAAGGCTCAGCATGGGAAGTGAAATGGGGTGGTGTAGGCTGCCATGCTGGTGCTGCTGCTTGTTGTCATCATGGTGATGGTGGGTTATGGGTGGTGCTTGTGAAAGGGATGCAGACTCAGGCACAGGCAGTGGCACTGGCACTGATCCCCTCTCCTTGCTGCATGTAGCAGCCTCATTCCTTCTAGCTGGAGGAAAGCAGCTGTGTGTCTTAGTTGTGGGGGAGCAGCATGGAACTGCTGCTCTCCCACAACTTATACCTCTCTCTCTACCCCCTCTTCCATCCTCCCCTGAAGGCTTGCCAGCTGCCTTTCCACCATGCTTCATGGTGTGCTTCATGTCTTCCTTTTCTATGAATATACAGATGTATTCATGTTCCTATATAAATTCAATAACATAGGTGTGGTGCAAAGAATAAATGTATACAGATAAATAGAAATATATCTTTTTCCCTATATAAATTAAAAAATGTATGATCTATGTTGCAAAGCTTTAAATGTATAGAAATAAAATATAAATGTATTTGCCTTTGTATATAAATTAAATTCTATAGTAATCCTATCCAATATAGGTATAAAATTCAAAAGAATAAATCAATGAATATAAGAATAAAATAGAAGTGCCTAGAAGAAAAAGCTATTCTAAAATCCCTCTTGCTAGAATACCCTACACTAGCAAGTAGGGAATCCTTTAGAAGATCAGCGTTAGCCATAGTTGTCTGACACTGAGCTACTGGAACACACACCTCAGTAAGTGACACCAAGGCAGAAAGCAGGGCAGTTCAAACGATGCTGCCTTTTACGCTGTTTTTCCATCCCTCCCCCAGAGCACTGGGATTGGAAGGGACCTCAGGGAGGGACGACAGTCACTGGCCAGCTACACAGTCAATAATGAGAGTAATCCTTCCCCTCTCTTCCATCTCCCTCTCCTTACATTCTGCTTCCCTGCAGGCAAGCCCAACTTCAGCTTTGAAACTTGAAATGTATCAAAACTTTTGAAACATTTCGACTACCCTCATTTTGTTTCAAGGATGTTTCGAAGCCCTCTATTTCATTTAGATTTCGTGGATTCGAGCTCAAAATGAATTGAAACAGTGTCGAAATGAAACAGCCAGTGAAATTTTGCACAGCCCTAATGCCCAGATATCAATTTGCATAAAACCCCAAAGGTGAACTCAGCCCTCGTTACCAACTGGGAGAGGAGTTACACTTGGCTCCCATTGCAATGTGTTCTATGCCTATCTAGGTTGAAATAGGCACTGAGCTGCTCAGCCCTGTCAAGACTTCCCAGCACGAGCAGAAACCAAATTCTATATCCTGAGGGAACTTTCAGTGACAAATCTAACAATTTACAGGCTTCCAGGTTAGGAAGCATCTAAGTAAGGTTTTCAGCAATAATATCTCAGTGTCAGATCTCTGAATTCCAGTGTCCCTTTTTGGATACAGCCTATAAAAGTAACAATGTCTGACCCAAGAGGAAAGAGAATCCAGCAAACAGCAGGTAGTACATCACTTATTTCAAATGCACTCAGACCACCACTTACTGCTTCTCCCCAAAACAGGTAAGGGTTACTTCCCAATATGAGCAATGGGTTTAAAAACTTTCCATTATGTGCTGCAGAGATATCAGTGGTGGACACTTACTCTTTGGAACAGGAACTCTTCTTCTGGCAGACAAACAGTCTAAATTTGGCAGACTGCAGAATATGGTGTGAGGCTTGTTTGTTCAATAAAGCATTCGATTAACTAACGTGTCAGTATGTCAGTCCTTTGTGAGAAAAATAAAATGTGGTTAGAGTGCACTGAGCTATCCATATGGGTAGTTTTGTAATTAATATTTGTTTTTAATTTATTGTAAGAAGTCCAGATGCTCTTAATCCTTGAAAATAATGAAATCCGTAAAATAATTAAATGAGTTCTGTAAACTTCCTAGAGGGCCTACTCTTTCTTCTCTGTGATTAGAATCAGGAAAATTATTCAAAAGACAGTTTATTCAAGAAAATTTGGCTTTTTTCCCCCTCTACACTGTATTGCAGTTTTCCTTTCTGGACACAATGATCATTTTAGTCACTTTGTGATTAATTGCTTAAATCACATGGTATTCTCTTATTAAATAAATTAACCTTTGTAAAATCACAGGACTGACTGCATAAATCAGTGAAGACTTAGCTATTCAAAGAGCAGAAAACAAACACTTTTAGGAATTGTAGGGCATTTAAAAATCAGTCAGTGCCTTGCATAAAAAAAATTAAAATATTACATTTAGCCAAGCCCATGGAATTCAGATTTTAAAATAGCTTGGATTCTTCTCAACTGAGAGAATAAGACAAAATTATATTGAGTGGTTGCTGTACAATAGTTTTTATATTCACTATTTTCATGACACTGATAATAGCATTACTTAAATTCATAAGTATCACCTAGTTTATAACTAGATCTCTCCCCCATAGCTGTTTATTCTTACAGTGATTGAGGGTGCTATGGCTTTTTCACTTGCCTAGACTCTCCCTGCTTAATAGTGAATGTCTTCATTCTCATGTACGTGTATTTTGGCATGCCAGAAGTTTTTAGAGCAAATGGGCATCATCATATATGAACTCTCTTGTTCACATACCAGTACACAAAAGGAAATGCGGGGCTTCCACAAACATTCAAAGACATTTGTCTGAACGTTAATGAAAACCTCAACAGAAAGGAGCACAAATGCAGCAAATCAAATTGTGAATGAGATTCAGTGAACATATTTCTAACAACATTTTACCATTATTTAACAAGCTCTCTCTCTCACATACCATCTGTGTTTTTGATTGTCCTGACACATACTTTTCATCAAAGCCTATTTTCATTTTTTGCTGGTAATAAGTTGCAATTCCAAATCTTAAAAATGAAATTTAATGTATCAATACTTAATATTTTGTGAGGGTTCATAAGACAGACTGATTTAACCCAGTGTCTTATAATGGCTGTTTTACAACTACCACTTCTATTCAAATAGTTTAACAAGACTTTTTCCTCCAGCTTTGCCTAGTGACCTAAGGTGCCTTTATATTTTGGTGTAAAATGGGCATCCTTCAGGAGGCTTAAACTTTAAATGGATAGCCTTGTTTAGTACTTTCTGAAAGTATGGCCTGCTATGGGAAGGTTGGAGTGGCTCAAGTTGAACACTCAGACAATGAGGAACAAAACAAAATCAGCAACCATGTTCAGGAAATCTTGGCTTTTGTGATCTCTAGTAAATAAAACCTCATATATGTAAGTCATATTTAGAATGAAATAAGTGATATGATCAGTGGAAATTGTTTGTTGTATGGTAGTGGTTCTCAACCTTCTTGCACTCAGGGCACCCCTCACTGAATTTCAGGCACCATTACTTTTGTGAACTGAGTAGTACCCAATATCAAAAACTAATTTATAGATTATAGTGCTTACCTCCTTACACAGCCAGTAGGGGTGTGACCAGGCAGGGATAAGCCTAAGCCTGGCTTACTTACTTAACTTACCTGCTTGTCCACTGGCACCCTGGTTGAGACTTATTGTTGTATGGTTATAGATTTTTCTTGGTACCAAATAAATCTAAGATGTTTATACTGCTACCGTAAGATTTGTCATCCACAAAACTCAAATGAGAAACGGTATCATTATTTGTTTCATGTAAAATATCTGCATTGGGATAATGCCTTTTTTAAAGGGTCACTTACTACCCTGGTTCTTGCAGATGGACATCCCAATGAGCCTGGTACCTGGTTTAAGAGACCAAGAATATACTGTAATTTATAGATAGATATAAAGTCATTTTTGCCTCCACATTCATTCTCCCACCTACTTCCATGCTGAATTATTTTAAATTTTATTTTCAGTACAGCTATTAAAAGCTCAAAGATAGGTCTGAAACCTCAAAACCTGAAGATAACAATTATGCATTTCTTTATTGTACAGGTATCAGGTGCACTCTAAGCACTTGAATATTTATTAATATTGAGCAGCAAAATAAAGAACTTAACTGGATGTCAGACACTGCTGTGAACTGAAACAAGTTATTAGCAGGTAATGAATTAGAAACCCTAAAATTACTCTCTCAATTCACTATATATCTCTTTAGGCATGTCTGCACATTCATTAATGGGATGTAGCTATTGTGCATTAAGTTTACTACTTGCATAACCAAATTCTAAATCAATGCACAGTAACTGGCACTACTGCACTGTAGCACTGACATATGGGTTTGCACAATAGCTCAGTATTACCATACAGTAGCATATTAGCATGAGTTCTGCCTGGCATGCTACTGAACAGTGTTATTAGACTACAGCGCAGTTAACATCTCATCTAGATGTAGTCTGTGAGTATGTCTACATGTGTGCTTTACTGCATTGACTAATTTACTGCACAGCAAACTGTCACTGTCTATATGTATGCTGCAATAGTCAATTAATTTACTCTGGCATAGGATAGTCCTGTCAGACGCTATGCAATGGTGGAGTAAATTACTGCACTTAAATGTACATGTAGAAGGTGATGTCGGGATTAGTTTACGGCAGCTCAAATTGTGCCAGAGTTTATTCAGTCACGTTAATGGCATGTGTAGATGCACCCTGTCTTTTCTTAACTCCCTTAGTGAAGGAAGGAAAGGAAGAAAATTATATCCTTTATATTTCTTTGCTGAAACTAGTAGGACCAAGTGATACAGCTGCCAGAATGAGTCAGCAAAGTACTTGAATCTTTGTAAGGGTCCCAGAACTTGACACTGTTATATGGTGCCATAATTGATACAAGTCAGTAGGTTAATTAAAATGAACATTTCAGTATTAATGACCATTGACTGCACCCTGCTGGAAAAGCAATGAAATAAAATCAGCACTGGTTTGGTAGGACTAATCCAGAAAGCTTGATAGGTAGGCTGCTGAGCTGATCATATAACAATGCTCCAAAGATGAAGCAAAAATTTGGCACAAAGAAATGGGTAATTTTAGTAAATTTTGGTAATTATATAAAGTGCAATCAAGAACATGAAATGATGCTGTATTAAAAATATCTCCATTCATGTTACATATTAAGCTATATCTGCAACCAAAGGAGAAAGAGTAATTCTTGCTAACACAGAAAAGGGAGATTTTTAAAGATCAGCAATATCATGGTGATTGATTACATGATCCCTTTTAACCAGCTGCATCTTTTTTCATTTCTAGACATTTGTTTCAATAAAGGAAACTTAACAGGAGGAGAAATAAGCCTATTTTTATCTCACAGGCTGAAAATATGATAGTCATGTAGGAATGGAATTGAGCTTCAAAGGTCCTCTGCAGCAGAAAGCTAGAATCATAGTGCTGATATGGAACTCAAGGGTCCCCTAGTCCAAAGCCCTAAACTAATGCAGGATATGCTATCCCTAAATCATCTCAGACAAGTGCTCATGTAGTCTCTTCCACAATCTCCCTAAGCAACAGGAAATTCAGTGGTGACTTCTTTGGTGTGGGTATCACAGGTTGAATGGCCATACAGAGCTTCATTTGTATCCTAGAAATATAAGGCCTCCTTCCATAGCACCATCAGCTTTAGAACTGGAACAAGACTAAACTCTTGCTAACACTGAGAAAAGGGATATACAAAAGAATAGGAACTGTTGACGAAGTAGATGATCCATAACCACATGGGCTAAGCAACACAAAAACTTCTCATCAATGGCACACTGTGTGCTACCTTATTTCGTATGGTGGATGAATCTTCTTCAAGGATTTTAAGTGTCTCAAAGTGAATCTCCCCTTTTAATCTCTTGGGCTGCAACCAGACAAGTGCAACCATGTGGTATATGGCACTGCAGACCTGTCTACAGTGTCACATACTGCACATTCAGGTGTTTCCCATATTGCTTTGCAGTGGGGTGGGGGAAGGGAAGGGGGGTTGATCCCTGGAGATCCAGGGGACAGCTAGAAGTGGCACAGGATGTCCTGCTACTAGCTGTCCCTAGGGACCCAAATGTTTGCTCTTGTCTGGATGCAGCCTAAAGGCCTTTCACTGGCCTTTAAAGAAGGAGTAGGGTTGATTTTCTCCTTATACCAACTAAGATGTTCACCAGCAGTCAGTGTTGGTCTTGGTCTACTCAGATTCATTTGACTGGCGAAGGCTGGGTCAATAATGAACACTTAAAAAAAATCCCCTTTTTTGCTTTAAAAAGAAGACAAGTTTACCCTATTAAAAAGTCCAGAAATATCAAGGCCAGCTGGTCTTTTACTTAGGAACAGCTATACAATAACATTATCATATGTACACAATGGAGCACAGCTAATTTCAGTATTAGTCTTTGGAAGGTTTGTGGCAATGGAAAAGAAAAACCCCACATTTAAATTATGAAAAATCCCTTGCCACTGTCCTTTTAAAATATGCTGAACAGAAGGATAGATGGATATTTTACTAGAGCATTCTTTTATTTATAAACACACAAGTCAGCAGCAACATATTTCATTCTAAAATGGTACTTCATTATTGCAAAGTGTAGTGCTCCTTGATATTTTTCCTCCAGTAAGTAGCAATATGTCAAAAACCACATATTTAATTCACTTCTCTTGATGTCAGAAGACTGGCATATCCTGAAGAATAAATATTTGAATGGTGTTAAAATCCTGTCAGTGAAAAATCTTGGGCATCCATCTGTTGCACACACAAGGTACACATGGAAGTGACTGCAAGTTATACTGACATAAATAAAATAATGAAGATCCTATATATAGAATTTATATAGAGAGATACACAGTTTAAAGAATTAAATATTTAATATCTGTGTAAATATTTACAATTACATTTTTATATTTCTTTCAAACATTCTTTCATTTGTATTGCTTTCCTCTGACTGAAAGGGCATATGGGAATAAAAGCTTTTCTACTTCAATACCATATTTTGGCAGGCTTGCTCTGGCTGAATTGATACACCAGGAGCATTCCAACTTAAATCAATAGGACCAGTTACAAATAAGAGTACCATAATCTGACTCTTAATTTTTTTTTTTTTTTTTAATAGTTTAAGCTGCATGTTTTTTTTCAGTTCCCCACCCACAGCAGTGATTGTGCCATGCCAGCTATAAACTTTGGGCCTGATTATTTCATTTACATAGATTTACACCAATGTACCTATTCCCTTCAATGGAGTTATTAGAAATTTATACAAGATCAGAGTCAGATTTTACTTTCATTCTGAGTCAGCAAGGAGAAGTATTGAGGTACCGAGGTCTTTCACCTGACATGACACCAATGAACTGATAATCTTTAAATATGATTTTAAAACAAGGGTTATCATATAAATCACCAGTGCCACTCTGTGTTCAAGCGTTTAAACTTACCATAACAAAATAATGCTGCTGATACACTCCATTTTTACTCACCCTGTTTTGCCTACGCAGAAGAATGGGTTTCCAAGGGGTGAGTGACTTTATGTATTACAGGGACTGCATAGCTAACTATCACTTAGAGTACCCTATGCTCCTAAGAGAAAAGAGAGAAAGAATGGAATTTCAGGCTTAAATCTATATTTCTTGTTTGGCACATCTGAGGCTTTGCCCCCACACCCTCCCCAACTACACAGAGGACCTGATTTCCATCAAAGCTCCCATCCACCGCAGTAACTGGAAATATGGCTACCCAGCACATCTAGAGACCAAGCCAATAAATTCATCTTTTACTTACAGACAGACAGACAGACAGACAGACACACACACACACACACACTGAAAAGGGGTCACTTGAAGAAGCATTTCCCATCGTTCCTAGTGAAATGCCAGACTTGCATAGACAAATAATTAAGTAGTGCTGTTAAGGCCAGTCTTATAGACATTACTCACAATACGCCTACTGCCTTCTGTGGGAAAGTTTCCTGACAACAGCAGGGCAGGTCCCAGTTTTTAAAAGTTCGCCTTAGATATTTAATTATGGGAGTTTTTATTCCTTTATTTAAAATAGTGTATAGGGTCAGATCCTGCAATGACTGAAAACACGCAAGTCTTTATTACTTACATCCATCATTCTATATTCAGATTATATATATTATATTAATTTGCTTTGATAACTCATTCTTTTTATTTCCGGTATAACTATAAAAAAAAAAAATACACTTGACTTGTGCACTTGCAGCACTTGACTAATATGGGGCCAACCTAGAATCAGGTCCCCAACACTCCTGACTTTTGTACTTGCAGTATTCTTTGTTCATGCCATAAAAATATCGAGTCAATTCATTTTGAAGTGTATTTTTTTATTTTAGCTTTTTTACTGCATGTAATCCTTTTGATCCTTTCCTTCATCTTTTGATTCTCCTGTTGTATCTCTAGGAGTAAAAACAGCTGAAGCTCTTTATTGGTTGTTAAGGGTTTACATTAGGGAAAAGACTGTTTTTCCTAAAATTAAGCCTGAAAATGTGGGGTTGGTTTATATGCAGATTGACTTATCAGAACAATAAAACAAGTCCAGCACATGCATAAGAATGTAAAGGATAAGACCCTAAAAAAAGGAAAAGGCAGTGTTCAGAGGTGGTAGTGTAGAACTGATCACAGTGTTATCATTTCATATACACACTTAAGGAAATAAAATGCATACTAGTGGGCACATCTACATGACAGACTAGAAGCACAGTAGACCAGTTCTACTGTGTTTTAGCACACCATGGCAAAAGCTATGCTAATACACAGTACAACTAGTCTACTGCGCATTCACATCACTTAAAACACATGCGCTGGCACTACTGTGCAGTAGCACTGATTACAGCACAATTAGTACCTGTTATTAATGCACTGTAATTGCAGTGCATTAATGCATGTGTAGATGTCTTCACTACCTGGTTAAAACAGAAATATGATTGGGCTAATTATAGTTTATTTTCCCCAAGACAAAACATTGATTCAATAACTGTCAATATGCCAATTCAATAAGTTCAGAACATTCACCTTAATCAGGTAGGTTTACATTTATTTTAGCTGTACTAAAATTCTTTTGCAAGGTGAATAATAAAAAAAGTACAAGAGCAAGTACAAGAGTTGCTTCTTAAAATAGCAACACTGGGTGATATTCTGCTGGCACTTACTTCAGAGTAAGTCTGGAGCAAATCCTTTGATATCAGGATTTCCATGAAGTTTTAGTAACAGCCAAATGGGACTTGTTGCGTCTTCCCTCCCTACTAGACATATGCCCTGTTTTTTTATTTGCAAGCTGTTCAAAAAGTGCTTGTGAAAACTTATATATCAAATTAACCAAATTGTTAGATAATACATATGCTTTCTTGCATGGCAAATTTCATTTCATGGTAAGGTTTTATTGACAAGGGAAAGTCCTTCAGAAAAAAAAAAAAGCAAAGTCAAGTTGAGGTTTGTCATGAACACTGGGTGCATTTATGCATGTTATTAGTGCAATGCAATAAACCCTGATGTAGTTTGCGCTGCATGTTTACATGTGCAACTGGGACCGCAGCATGTTGAGCAGGATAGAAACAGCCCAGGCTGGCAGGGAACTCAGGGGTCAGCTTGCCAGCCCAGGGCTGTTCTGACCCAGTTCAGCGGGCTGTAGAGGGCCTGGCTGGGGCTTGAGGATGCTCCAGCATGGGACTAGCAGCAAGCACGCTGCACATTAAAGCACCCTCATTGCTCAGCCAGCCACATCAGCGTCTATAAAGTTGTGCATTGTACTAAATAACACCATCACAAGATAGTGCTTTTGTTTACACGTACTAGCCTACAGTGGCATTTATTAGTTTCCTGCAGCCTAATAGGGTGTAGACACCAAAACTTTACGTATAGACACCAAAACTTTGGTTATTAGCCACCTCCACAGTAAACATCTCATGTAGATGCACTCACTGAGAGTCATGTAACCTAATGCTGCTGTTAAATCTTTGTTCTGCCCACAGATCATCCTTTAGGTCCCAATTCTGCAGTAAGAACCACCTCAGAGTAACAGGCTACTGACACAGTCTACTCCCAATTCAGGATCAAGTCTTTATTTTAAAATGCTGTTAGTATATGTGCTTACAGTAATTTCCTGCATGCCTCCAAACAAGTTTGAGGGCAGGGACTCTATTTTCTTACCTTTTAGAAAGCACTAAGTGCACTCTCTATACAACATAAACAAACAGTTATGAATAAACTGTCTAGCAACAGTCAAAGAAAATTATGGAAAGAAAAAGTTATCAAACCATTCCACAGGAATCTTCTGCAGCAATGACTGAGGTCTGGCACTGGCATTAATATCTGTCATACCTATACCAACCCAATGTCTCCTCTGTAGTAACAGACAAAGAGTTGTGGGGAGGAGGTGACTGAAACACTTGATCCTGCAAAATGCTGGGCACTTCTGAAAGATTCTGGATACCCTCCACGCCCACTGACTTTGATGGGAGTTGAGAATATTCAGTACATCACATCCTGGGGTCCATAAATTCCAATAGATTTCTGCACATCACTTACCTGAATATGAAGGACACTAAAATTAAATGAGGCAGTAAAATTAAGACTCTGCATATTTAGCATAAACTAAAAGCCATCTCCTCTTATTGAGTTTAATGTAAATTCCATATATAGTTCAATAGCAGAACATTGCCTAAAAAAAAAAAAAAAAATAAAAAAAATACAATGAAAGGTTTAATTTAAGAAAGCAATAATTGGGCAAAAATAGAGACCAACTTGGAAAAATAAAATTGATGGGAACAAAATATGGTTTGCTATAATTTCTTTTCCTCAATCTGCATTTGTAGCCAGTAACTGGCAGTCTGACTGTGCTAGTAAACAGTTTTTGAGAAAAGCCTCTACATGCTTAAAGAAAACATTTCTTTGTTGTTGGGGTGTTTGTTTGTTTTTTTGGTTTCTTCTTTTTTGAAGTAACTCGTAGCTAATTCAAATAATCACATTTGAGAGACAAATACAGTAATTTCTGAAATCAAACAGACCCCAATAAGTTGTTCCCTGAATATTGCTATACCAGTTTAAGGCCAGCCTGCAATGTAACAAAAGCTGGATTTGCAAATTGTCCCAGAACATTTGCATATATGATGCATGGTAGGGCTTACTTCAAGAACAACTGATTACTCCTCGATTAAATATTTACTTTGCCCAAGTTGATTGAGGACTGTGAACACATCCTACAAACATAATGTAATTTGTTAATAATTTGGACATGGAAATATGAACTTTCATATCACTGATCCTAAAAGATAAGCATAACCTAATCACCTTCTTTGCCTGATAATCATCCACATTGGTCCCATCTTTCTTTCTACTGACTTCTCCCACTTGCCTTCAATCTGATGCTTTAAATTCGTCAGTCTCCTCTGAAAGGATCTGAACCCATACTCACATTTTTACTCTCAACTCTTACCTACCTTCCCACTGTACTAAGGCATTTCCCTTACCTCTATCTTCTTCTTGTACCCTCATTTTATCATCTCTTCCTATATTGCTATGCACAGAAGACCCTTCTGACTTCTCAAATAACTCCTGAAATATTGCTCATGCAAAGCCCATAGTTTTTAGCCAGTACTTAAATAATAATGCTGGATTCAGATTCAGTGGGAGTCTTTCCATGGGGTTTGTTTGCCCTGTAATCTTGATACAACAACCCACAACTAAAACTATGATGGAAGAAAAAGCAGGAGGGCTGGGTATAAGTGGTGATCCATAGGTCTGATCCAGCACCTCTAATGCAGAACCTAAGTTAGAATCATCATCTGGGGCTCCCCATTTGGGGGTTTTTGAATATACATATATATACACACATACTCTAGTCCCTTTGTCTTTGCCCCAAAGACTGATATTTGGCCCATGTAATTAAACACACTCTTTGTCCTAATATCTTGCGTCCACTACAACAATGTCCTTGCCAACACTTAAATTAGCTAAAGAAAGGTGAGGTTTTGTTTTGTTGGGGGCGGGGGGGGTGTTTGTTTTGGTTTTTTACCTACAGAAGAAGTGGTTTGTTTAGGAAAAATCCAAAGATGACTGCTCAGACATAGTGATAAGCTACAAGGAAAGCCCAAGAGAATTTTAAAAGTAAGGCTTTTTAACATCCTACAGAATAGCACAGCCAACTTTGCAGATCCAAACACTGAGGCGACACCCTGCTGCTTAAGGATTTTACCCTTTACAGAGTTAGAGGTCACAGAGCAGTTTAAAAGAAAACAGATGCCAGTTCCAGAACAAAAAGGTGAAATATGGAAGAATTCCCTCAGTTCAACTGATTACTTTCTCTATTTCTGTATGGTCCTACTTAAGTGTTCTGTATGTGCTGACAGGCCCTGACTTTCTCCCTAACCTTTCCTTTCTCACCAATAAAAAAAGAAAGGAGGAATTAAATTGGCTGTGCACAGGCTCCTAGTTCCTCTACTGACCCTTTGTTTATTGTTTTGCCTCTTTAGATTTTAAGTGCACTGGATACTGGGACTCTTCCTCTGGTTTCATGTAGCAGCAACCACAATGGGGCCTCAATCCTAACTGGCACTTTTGGGCACTAATGCTGCCTGATAATGCCTTCCCTGTTCTGACCACCTGCCTAATGAAACATTACCATTAATGTGAAACCTTTCATCAAGTTACCTTGTCCCCTTACTCCAACACACATTTCACAGCCACAGTGAGAAAGCGACAATCCCCACATTAGTTTAACAACTTGCACTATTAGTGTACTCAAAGCCATCTAAGATGCCATACAATGCAAGAGCTTCTGCTCTTGTTTTAATTGACAAGGGCACTGTTACCAGCCAATAAACATTATTAAAAATGAACATAAAAAAAAAAAATGTTATAAGTGTTAACAAGCATCTTCTTGGACTTTGAAACCCTTCAGTGAACTGTTTGATACTGAAAAAAAACCCTTAGCCTTTACCAATTAACAGAGGTAATATGTTCACAAAATGTGGTAGTAACCCTTGGGGCTTTGAAGGGAAGACACCCTCGCTTTTATTGCCAAATAAAATTTTGCCAAGTATATCATGAAATAAAGCCAGTTAGGTGGTCTTCAATTCTAGAACTGTCATTTTCTTCTCTCTCTCTTTGTTTTTTAAAACAGATGTCTTGTGTAAAAGTGCTGATACTTTTCTTCTGATGAAATACACTCTACCCTCATAACTTCAGTCCAGAAATAAAAGTACTTTGCTTTTTGAAATGAAGTAATTTAGCAACAAAGTTGCTTATGATGTTGTTTAATACAGAAGAAACCATGATTCAGTAGCTCTGAGAAGGTAGAGTGTATATACACAAAAGGGGGATTATTTATACTCTGCCATCTGTTATTGGATGCGAGAGAATAAAAAAATAAATAAAAAAGAAATCAAATGCATATTCTTTCTGGTATTTATACATGCAACTATGTCATTACAAATTGTATGCACATTGGTAAATTTTAAAAAGGAATAATAGACAAATTTAGGAATGTCCCAATGTACTTAAGAATTCTAGCTGATATTTTAATGATCTGATTTTGCAAGACAGAACTCAGCATGTAAGAACATGGAACGGGAATCTGAACTACAAACAATACACTGATCGCACCACATCAAAAAGGCATCTATTTATGTAGCTTTGGATTTCTAAATGGCAGCTAAACTAGTTTTTAGTTTATTGGATTTTTTAAATGCAGGTTAAAATTTGGTCACATTATGTTTACTAGTTTGGTGAACTGGAGCCATAGAAACAGTTGCTATTATTCTGGGGGAGGGGGGAGAACCTCAACATGCACAATTCAAACCTAGTTCTGCTTCCCTGCAGAATTTTCTTACTGTGTATGAAAAGATGTAGAGTGCAGCGAGACACGGCAGCGATGCAGCAGCTCTGGGGATGCACTGCAAACCTGGAGCTCAGGCAGGAGATCCTACAGGCATTGCCCAGAGATCAAGCCTGTGTAAACAGTTCTCCAGAATGCACCATGTTCCTTATGCAATTGTGCAGAATGGCTTTAGTCTTAAGACAGCTGCTTGCTAACTCTTGTTTTCAAAAGAGGGATGGAGAGTGGGAGAAATGTAATGCATTGTGATGACAGCTAGCCGAGAGAGAGGAGTGCAAACAGAAAGAAAGAAAGAGACAACAAAATATTTAAACTGACGATCAATTCCAGTCGGAAAGAGAGATTAAAGCACTGCTGCCTGATAAATACCTTGCTATAGTTGCAGCCCTCATTTTGGCCTCACAAACTACAAGCTAGAAGGACAGCATTTAGAAACAAAACACAAATGCCTCCCCCCACCCCTCCGCCATCCTCGCCAACTAGCAGATTAGATTCTGGGTGTGTTTCCTCGACAGGCAGAGCCGGTTAACCAACTCTAACACGATGCAACTCGACTGTCCCCCCACGTTTAAACCTCCTTGTGGATTAAAGCCATGAAATTAATCATAATAATAATAAAAGCAATTTGAAATTTTATTGTTAGCGCTAATGGCTGAAAACAGGACAGGAGCCACTTTGTCCACACACTTTGCACACTGCTTTCCCCGCCCCCTCCCTCCCCCCACATCACACACACAGAGACACGCACACACGCACCCTCTTTTCTTCGCTCTCTCTCAAGGGGTCGTCCTTAGTCACGTCATTAGAAGCCAAACAAAAAAAAGTGGCTATGGGTGTGAGGATGCTGGTTTGGTTTTTTTTTGGAATGTCGCCATGGATCCTGGTTTCCAACGGTCCCACGGACAGGAGGGGGCAGTCCAGCTCCCCACCCCCCCACCTCTGCCTGAGGCAGGTGCAGGGCAAAGGCAGGCAGCAGTTGCTGCTGCTCCTTATTCTTTCCCATCCACTATTGCCAGGTCTTTGATGCCCCTCAGTTTGCCGCTGGCGTCGAGCCTGCGCTTCTCCCGTATTAGATCCTCCAGGCTGTGGAACCGCACCGTGTGCACCTCGCTCTCGCCCAAGTGGACCTGGAGATAGTAGGGGGGCGGCTGCTGGGGGCCGGCGGCCGCCTGCAGCTCCCCGCCCGCCTTGAACTCCCGCTTGCCAAAGCGGCACCAGGCGGCGAAGCTCTCCGAGTTCGTCCAGCAGATCTCGTGGCTCTCGAGGCCCAGGTGGCCGCAGGCGTTCTGCACCACCAGCTCTGCCACCAGCGGGCGGAAGCGGTACCAGCTATTCACCACGCGGCCCACGCTGCCCGCGCCCGCCTCGTACAAGCTGTCCTGGCGGATCTGGCCCTGGTGCAGGTGGACGATGTGCCCGCTGCCCACGTAGACGGCCCAGTGCGGCGGGTGCTCGGCCGGCCTCAGCGCCAGCAGCTCCAGCAGGTCGCCCGGCTGGCACACGGCGGGCAGGGCGGCGGCGGGGCACAGGCTCAGCTCGCCCGCCTTGGCGAAGATGCATTCCTGGCCGCGGAAGGCGGACACCTGCGCCTCGCTGAGCGCCAGGCGCGGCGCCCCGGCCGGCGGCGGGCGGCGGCGGGCGCGGCTCGGGCTGTCCGCCCCGCCGGGGCTGCCGGACGAGCCCTTCACGCCGTACTGCTCGGCCTGGCCGCGCTCGTCCAGGTCGTCCTCCTCATCCGAGAAGAAGTACGCCACGCCGACCCGCAGCTCGTCCTGCTCGATGCCCGACGGGTCGCCGGTCGGCAGCTCGCTGTAGCTCAGGTGCGTGATGCGGTCCAGTTGGTTGCCCATCAATGACGGGGGCCGCGACCGCCGGGGCTGCAGGGGCGACAAGAGCCGGGTCAGGGGAGACGCGGGGGCAGGGAGGGAGGGAGCCCCCGCCCGCGCCCGCCCGCCCGCCCGGAGCCGCTTACACGGGGCCGGAGCAGGGAGGGGGGCAGCGCGCCCCCGCCCCAAACTCCTGCCAAGTGCCGCTCGCCCCCGCGCTTCACCTGTGCGCTCGCGCTCCGCTCTGCGCGACCCGGGCCGCGCGGACACTCTAAGTAGCGGCAGGCCCCGCCCCGCGCGCAGCCCATTGGCCGAGCGGCTTTGCGCTTCCACGCGGGGCCCCGCCTGCGGCTGCCAGTCAGCGGCGCGGGGCGCTCCCCGACCTGCCGGGGTGCCGAGGCCGCCGGAGCCCCGCAGCTCCGCATTTGCATGGCGTGAACAGCCCGCGCCGCGATTGGCCGCCCGCGGCCGGCTGCGGA
The DNA here is from genome assembly GCF_052110815.1 of Crocodylus siamensis. Lineage (NCBI taxonomy): Eukaryota > Metazoa > Chordata > Crocodylia > Crocodylidae > Crocodylus > Crocodylus siamensis. The sequence continues at coordinate 21,200,617 of NC_143395.1, forward strand.
GCGGATTGGTCACTTGGGGCCGGCTTGGAACGGGGCTGTGTTTGGCGGCCCGGGCGGGCGCGTCAGGAAGGCGCCTCGGTGACAGCAGCTGCGAGCGAGCCCTGCTCGGGGCTCCTGGGGGCTTCGGGTTGCCTCAGCCCTTGGGACAGCTCCAGCAGCCCTCTGGACACTCCTCCAGCCTTTGGGCAGCTCCTCCAGCCCCTGGGACGCTCCCCTAGCCCATGGGAGAGCTCCAGCAGCCCTTGAAGCGACTCCCCCAGTCCTTGGGATGCCCCCCGCAACCTTTGGGGTGGCTCCCCCAACCCTTGGGATGCTCCCTCAGCCCTTGGGACAGCTCCTGCAGCCCTTGGGATGTTCCCGCAGCCCTTGGGATCTTCCTGTAGCCCCTGGGACAGCTCTTGCAGCCCGTGGGGCGGCTCCTCCAGCCCTTGCGGGTGGCTCCCTCAGCCTATGGGATGCTCCCCCAGCCCCTGGGATGGCTCCCACAGTCCTTGACGCCTTTAAATCAGCCCTTTCTCTCCACCTTGAAGTGCAGCGAGGTGTTCTGGGGTCAGTGACTTACCTGGCAGGGGAAACACCATGTATCTTGGTCCAGGAAGGTAATTTTTCTTAGGTGTCCATGGGATAACTGCTTTTCTGGCATGGTTTAGTACCCGCTAAGGTGTTGGGGCTTTAAGCCTACTTTATGGAAATGGGAGGCTCCTCCTTAGTTTGCTCATGTGGCCATATATATGGCTAAGGGCGAGTGAAACTGAGGCACGTGTAAACCCCAAGCCTCTGGGCTTGGACCTGCATGTAGGATGCCTGCCAAAAGATGTTGGAAACATCTGAAGCCCCTGCTGGGGGTAGAGGATGTTTGCCAGTTGTAGGGCCACTTATGGTTCTGGACCAACTCATGGACACTTGATTTGGCTGATTTGGCATGGAACACAAAAAATTTCATTAAAAATAAATAAATAATAAAGTTCTGGGCTCAGCTTGGGTGAAAGGTGAGGGTGGGAAGTCTTACCTGGTCACCTTGGGCTGTGCTGGCCGGAGAGAGCTGGAAGCCATCCTCTGGCCATTTAGCTTGAGAGAAACCTCGTGAAAGCCTAGGCAGGGGTATGTGGTAGACTGGTCTCGACAGCGCTGGAGGACAGACCAAGACATCACAAGTTACAGCAAGGGAGGGGTTAAACCATAGTTAAAGTGTCCTCACTGCCATTTTTCAGCATGGGGATGCTGACGCACGTCACAGTCTGGGTGCTTTAATTAGAGTGGCTCTCAGGAGCCACTCTAAATAAAGCACTGCCCCTTCTCTCCACTCCTGGATCATGTCTATAAACACCCTTTTGAGACCCAGCTAGGCAAAGCTTGGGCTGGGTGATCTAGTTGGGGCTGGTCCTGCTTGGAGCAGGGGCTTGCACTAGATGACCTGATGCCCTTCCAACCCAATTTTTGTCTGTTTCCATGATGGCCATATTTGGAATCGAGAAGGAATTTTACCCCATGGTCAGATTGTTATGAACTGTGGGGTTTTATGCCTTCTTCTGCAGGAGGGGTTGTGGCCCTCAGCCTCTTGAGCATACAAGGATAACATTTTATAGAAGCAGGACATTGGCTGCCATGGTTCCTCTGCTTTACCTGTGGCAGGTAAAATTTCTGTGATTCTGTGATCATTTCCCTGTTAGGCAGGAGGGAAACAAGGGCCCTCAGGGGCTGGGCTGAGCAGGCTGCTCTAAAGATGGTCCCTTCATTTTTCTCATTTCTCCATCAAAATGTATGTTCTTTCTTTGCTGAGCCATGGCAATTTGAGCTCAGGATTTTGTGGGCATATCTCACATCACCCGTGATAAGTCATTGAGAAGCGGGTCTAGAAGGGATCTCCAGAGGTCATCTCATCCAACCCTGTGTCTGAGGCAGGATCATCCTTATCCAAACCATCCCACACAACCGTAGTCTAAACTATCTAAGACTACTGTCAACCCTGACACAACATAGGCCTAACACCCTCATCTGCCATAGCAGAACCATGGCAGCTAATGTCCTGCTTCAATAAAATGTTGTCAGTATACACTCAAGAGGTCCCAGGTACAGGGCCATGCCCCCTGCTACAGAGGAAGAAACCTGCACGGGTCTTTCCTTACCCCAGATATGGTGATCAGTCTGACCCTGAGCAGAGGGGCAAGACCCTCTAGCCAGCAACATCCAGCTTTGCTCTTAGCAGCAGAATTGGCACACCTCAGCTGAAGCTGATGTTTGGCTCTTGTGTGAGCCCTACCAAAGAACTGTTTCTGCTCATGCAGCAGTCATTTGTCATGTGCACTCAGCTGTTAGCCTGGCACAGTCTGGAGGGCACTTTTGCCTGCATGGATGGAACCTTACTCCACGGTTGCTTGCTTTCGGTTCCTTGTTTAACTATCTTGGAACAATATTGTCATCAGTTTGTAACATAACCCCCAGTTTCAAAAAGTTAGGCCTTGCTATGTAGCAATAGGAACCCCCAAACACAGACAGGATTTTAGTTTGGTTCAAAGTGTGTGGTACTGTCACCAGAACATTTGTTTGTTAGAGCCCAGTGTTTTATTTGGAAGATGCCTTCCTCCTCCCAACCCACAGAGCAAATGTTTACTTGCCTATCTTGCTGAAATAGCATTTTCAGGATAGGTCACTCGTCATGCTAATTAGAACAATTTTTGAAATTCCAGAAGAACAGACCTGCAAAAAGTTTGGACTCATTCCTTATGTCCAACTTTAACTACTGTTTTTCTTAGGCAGAGGCAGCAAATAATAAATGAGAGAAAAATACAAAGAATTCCTTATTACTGTACCACCCATTTGGTTGATATGCCACTGTCAGGAAAAGATAAGCATTTTTTATCACATTAATTATATAGATCTGTTCACAGAAACATGGAATCATAGAAAAATAGGACTAGAAGGGCCTAAGAATGTCATCTAGTCCAATCCCCTGCCCAGGGCAGGATCATACATATATACACATCATCCATATGTACATATACATACATCCTGCAAACCCAGATCCTTGGCTAATGCAAATTAGCACAGATCCACTGCAATCTAAATACTTGAGTCCCTCGAGTTCTGAAACCTATAACTATGAACGTATGTAGGCATATATACAAATATCTATATCAGTATATAGTCATATATCCATTTTTATATATCTATATATAAAATCTCTCTCTATATGGATGTGTGTATATATATATACATATACACATATATATTTATATATATTTATATAGCGATATATATGGATATATATATAGGTATAAGAATATATATGGATATATATATTCATATATATGCCTATACACATTCATAGTTACAGGGCTAAATGAGGTAGCCCTGAGTCCCTCAAGTTCTGAAACCTTTAACTATGAATGTATATAGGCATATATACAAATATATATATCTGTATATATTCATAAAGCCATATATCCATATAGATATATATACTTATAGATGTAGTGTTATAGACATATATAGCTAGATACAGATATATAAAAATGGATATATGAATATATACCGAGAAATATAGGCATATATGAATATTTATATATATGTTCATAGTTATACATTTCAGAACTTGAGGGACTCAAGGCTACAGCATTTAGATTGCAGTGGATCTGTGCTATAAATATATATATCTCAGTGTGGATATATGCATATATGTATATTCATACATACATACATATATATATATATTCATAGTTATAGGCTTCAGAACTTTAAGGACCCAGGACTAGAGAATTTAGATGTTAGTAGATCTGTGCAGATTTACATCAGCGGAGAATCTGGGCCTTGAGTTTGAGGATTAGAAGATGAATAAGGAAAAAAAAATTTTTTAATTTTAATTCCAGTGTGATAACTTTGAAAGGTTTTGTGTTGCTAACTCCAGCAGCTGGAGTCCTGTTAATTTGTGGAATTAAACAGGAGTTGTAATCTTGTTAATCTATGGAATTGTGTGAATGCATTTCTAATACTTGTCAGATATTTTATGGCACACCCTTTCCAAGACCATTAAAATGGCTATAAAGCTTTCCTGGTAATTTCATAGTTAGGATTTTTGAGCCTTAATTTGGGTTTAAACCCCTGGAATTTACATATCTGTTAATATGCTTTATTGCCAGAGGCAGACAGTTTTAAGAACCAGATCTGTCTCAGCTTTTATAGAGTACATCTTTTAGCATATTCAACAACAGTTTCTGTTTTCCAAACATTTTAAACAGTCCCATTTTGACATTTGCAGCTGTTTTGACTGCACTCACACAGTTCACACTTCCCACATTTGCCAATCATCACGAAAATGACATGGAATAATTTTTAGACAATTTTGAACGAACAGTTATTTTATCTTTGTGGTGAAAACCAGTGAAGAACAAATCACTGCTGTAGCTTGCCCAGTGCAGAAGGAAGGAGCTGCAGTTCTAAGGAAGGTACTACCCTGCTAAATCAAAATGGCATATCCTTGCTCCCTTTCATATCCTTAATTATAAATATTCTTCTCTTCATGCTTCTCATCCTCTGAGTTTTGTTCTGCAAATGGGTCCCTCTCTGCTGGTAGTTTCCTGTGTCTACAGTTCCAGTTGCACTACTTCTCCTCAAAGGTTGCTCCCCAATCTGCTCACATCATGCCTCCCCTTCACTCATAACCTCAGCCGACCCCCCCACAACTTTGCTAACTGTGTTCATCCTTCACACCTTTCTTTTCACCTCATATTTCCTCTAACATCTAACAACCTGGATGTACAAACTAAGTGAAAAGAAGGCAGAAGACATTATTTTAATCCGTAAACATGTTGTCTAAACTTAAATTTAAAAGAAAGTAAAGATGATCAATTGAAATTCTATGAGCTGCTTGAAGTTTGCGAGGCTTCTGGTGAAGTTACAGGAGTTTCAAAAGTTAAAAATATTCTTAAAATGAACAGAAGTATAATGCCATGAATTACCAGTGCTTGTTTTGACTGAGCAGTTTAGATTAGCATATTTGCCACCTCCTTCAGACATTTCTTTTCCTGGAGTCCTTAGTGACTTATTCAGCTAAGCACTGAACTCCAAACTTGAAAGCATGGCGCTGAGATGGTAGTATGATGCTGCCTGTATTCACATTGAGGTGACCACCTAAAGTCACCATGGCACCTTCATCAAATGTTTCAACCTAATGATACATCATCACAACACTGACTCTTCATTTTACTGATCCTAAAACATTGTTTTTCCAAGATCAGAAAAAGGAAAGGAACCATATAGCTAGTCTGCCGTCTGCCTGATGTCCGACTAACATGGCAAATTGCCTCTCTGCTTAAGGAACCGTATGACATCATCCTCTCTATGGCTGTGTGCTGAGAAACGGAGATGTGAACCTGAGGTTTTCCTTAGTCGCTCTCTCCTTTTGTGCCACTTCCCATCTGTCTCTTCTGCGCTTGTGTAGGATTTGATATTGTGAACAGTATTTAAAAATATAACCCTGAAGGAAAAACAATGGAAAAGCAGGTCTGTCATGTTTGGAAACTTCTTAACATCTTGTTTTCAGCTCAGGGTTGAAATTTCCATATCAGGAGCCTAAGCCAGTATTCCTCCACCACCACCTAAAACCAGCACTGTTTTGAGGGAGAGCTTTGGAACATAAGACATACAGGGATGGGCCTGCGGCCAGTAAAAAAAAATGTATTTCAGTGAAGAAACAAACAAGAATGTTATAACGGGAAATATGAAACAGTAAACTTGCTGTCTAGACTGTAGCACAATATCATTTCAGAAATACAGACAATAAGTCTTCCAAATCTTTGAAGTCTCTCTGGAAATAATTAAAGTGATTAACAGAGAATCTCACTTTTAGATTATAGCACATCCTGAATTCTACCCCTAAATATTACTGCTAATTATTTTTAAATGCTGGAACACCAGTCTTTTCTCTAAAGAAACAGGGAAAAATGTGAACGTATTGACCAGTTTCCAACAAAGAGATAGGGACTGCCTGCAAATTTGCTGATTCCCAAGTGTACTGACATTTTGTCAATCTGTATTTTGCTCTGGGGGGAAAAATTCTCAAAGTTCAATCTAGTTAAACTCATTTTGTTTTACCTTTGACCTCTGTAGTCAAGCGGACCACAACGCAGGCTAGCCTTACAGGTGGTCATAGCAACCATGTCTCTTTATTTTTAGTAGTTACGGGTTTCAAAGTTTCTCTGTAGAGTCACTGGGATTTTAAGGCTGATAATTCAATAATATACTGGACCAAATAGTTTCAAATGGTACAATAAACTCAAATTAATGTCCTTTTCACTAAACTTTGTACTTTCAAACCACATACTTTAGAAACCTACAAAAAACCCACAACAAAACAAAACAAAGCAAAACACTGTAGTGTCTCTTCACCTTCAGGAAAGAATAAATAGCAGGTGCTGTGGTGAGATCTCAAGTTACTAAGATTTCATGGCCTAGTTTTTCAGATGTTACTACTAATTCTGGGCGACTTCAATTTACAGGTGCCCAAATTGAGAGATCTTCATTGTGTCTTCCTCTCAGAAGCTGCTGTCTTACCGCCCCTCTGAATTTCAGGTTGGGCACTCCAAAAATCAAGCCGTCTATGAGTCACTTTTGAAAAGAAAGTCCCCTTGCTTTAACAAAGTAGGCTACATTACATTTACTGGCACAAAAGGAACTGTAATCCCTGTTCCCCAGAGACTAATCACAAAACTCCCATAGATTGGGGTAAAATACAACTGGCATAACTGAGGCATAAAATACACAGTGATGCATTAGCCTCAATTTTCTTAATAGTTTTCTTACCCATCAGTCTCTAAAACCTTGTACTTCACAAAAAACCCCTGTCTTTTAGGCCCGAGATTTTCAAAACATTTCATAGTCTGGATAACATTTTAATACAGAGACTGCCCCATGGATAATTCCTCTGTCATTTGCAGGCAAGGTTCTTTGAGCAGATGTGCTATTTTTTTTAGACTGAGTAGTTGGAAAAAAGTTCTTGGCAAGCCTTCAGGTGCAGTCACCTTTCTTCAGGCAAAGGGAGTCTCTGCTGTTCTGAGACTCCAAGAAATGAGAGAAGCTAAAAGTGTGGCAAGATGTCAGTGAGAATGTAAATAGGTAGAAATTAGGAAGACAAAAGATAAAGCAGGGAAGGGGGGGCAGGCGGGGGAGAGACAGGGAGGAAAAAAGCCAAATGTGAGTCAAGGAGATTCCATAGTAATAGTGATTCAAGGAGCTGTCCGTGAAAAAGGAAATAGCTGGAACTGAGGAAATCAAAGAGCAGAAAGAAGAGGAGGGGCTGAAAAGGGAGGAGGGAGACAAAGGTGTAAAGGTTCAGGTCTGGCAGGTACCTGGTGAATCAGGCAGGTTATAATGTGTCATAAGATCAATGTCTATATTGAGTCCATGATTTTTTGTATCCAGTTGATTTATGAAGTGAAGTTTGTAGTCTTGTCTATGAAAGATGTTTTGTAAATTCCCTTTGAGGATTAGGCCTGAGAGATCAGAGAGGGAGTGACTGTCTGATGCAAAATGTGCCCCCCACAGGTAGTTGAGTATTCTTGTCTTTGATAGATTTTCAGTGTGCGTTCATTCTGGTGCGCAGTTGTTGTTGGTTCTCCTCCTGTTGTTTGGCATTTTCCATCAGGGTGTCTGGTGCACTGGATGTAATATATAACATTGCTGGAGGTACAGGTGTAAGATCCAGGAATGGTGATGGTTCTGTAGTGGGGTGTAGTTATTGTAGGAGTGGCGGAAATGGTCTGGATCCTTTGGGTGTGGTTTGGGTCATAGGGAGTTTGCTTCCGGTGATGAGGTTAGTGAGGCTCAGTGCTTGTTTAAAGGCTAGGATGGGTGGTTCTGGAAAGATCTCTTTAAGAATTGGGTCTTTTTCTAGTATGGGTTGCAGTTGTTTGAGGTCATCTTTGAGTTCATCTTTGACAGGCACCCAGGGGAAGATAAATATTAATTTTCTAAATTTTTTAGGGGCCCCACAAGCTGGATAGAATGGCCTGGCAGCTTTGATCTAGCCCCTGGTCTAGTATCTGGAACAAGAAGGAGGGGTGAGGTCATGTGATAAAACAGGTATTCATGGACCATTTAGGAGATGAACAATCAGTTACTCTTCCACAGACAAGCATGAATAAACTTTTACAACTTCAAGCAACACTTTACCGGTTAGGAATATATGAGTCTTCTAGGTGGGATAGGATAGGATTTTAGTAATGGGGGGGGGGGGTGTACGCATGTGTACACACACATACATATAGTAAAATTAATGGCTCTCCATGGAAATTATATTTTCAATGTACAGCTCCCTTCCCCAATATGTTAAATATGTTAATAAATTATGTAGGCCAAGAACTATAATATCTATGTATCTAAAGAGCATAGATTAACTTTATATTTATTATTAGCTTACTATTGCCTTTTTCCATTCCTTAATCCCTGAGGCATACTGAGCAAAATGTCTTTTTCAATGTAAGTCATCAGGCTTTCATTTTTGGGGTAGAGAGAATAACCATCAAACACAATTTTTACAGTAAAGCTTCCAACAACTTGGGATTTTCATGTATCCATTGTTCTTTGCTTACACTGCTAGGCTTTGTCCTCCTTTATTTGGGTAATGGGATCCTACTTTAAATCTTTCCTATCACTATATTTTACTATGATGTCACTAATTAGTAATGTCTATGAATTTTCTACTGCCCTGAAGGACCCTCATGAAAATTAAATGTGCCAAATAAAGTGGACAGTGACACTGCTTCATACATTACCAATTAATATTTTTTAAAACCATTTTATCTGAGGATTTTTGATATTTTCCCAACAGATCCACTACAAAATGACTTTCTAAATATTATAAATAAGAATAACTGCCTTTTGATTGAATAGCAAAGAAGAAATTCAATATGCCAGTTGCTATTCCTAAAGTGTTCAGGCTTCACCCTCTCAGCTTATGATGTCTGCAGAACCTTTTGACTGATTTACAGAGCTGGATTCCATAGTGGAATCATTCCTTGTTATATATAAATGCATTTGTGAAGTGTTTCTATTTTGCTTTTTCAAACAAAGAGCCCAGTTTTTCAGCCCAAACTCATTCAAAACTCCATTGATTTTTTAGTGTGAAGCCTACAACCTGCAGCACATATTATAGGAAAGCCATGCTCTCCTTTGAAATCAGTGTGACCTGTACATGTATTCCAAAGAAAGAATATGACCTTAGGTGCTTAGAAAATTATACATTTATATAATTAAAATTCTTCAAAGCCATCATATATGTAAGTACTGAATAAAACTATTGGGCCTGCTGACTGATTCTTTTCAAGCATGTTTCTAATCTGGAAAAGTGGCATTGGGGTTTTAAAGTTTATCAGTTCCCAAAGGTGTAGAAATCAGACTTTACAAATACAAATACAGATTTTCTGAATGCCACCCTCCAAACCCAACATGACCTGAGGCAAAAGCTGCATTCCTCTTCTTCATCATCACCTGTAACGATGAAGCCTAATTTACAAGTCCACTTAAACATTTAATGACACCTTTTTAACCCCACATCTTTCAAAATTATACTCTTGGTGGCATCTATGCCTTGAAGAGTGTTGTACTGATTTAACTCCTTGCTATTTAGCCAGTTATTTTATGGATGATGCAAAAGATGGTTTAAAATTCACCTAATTTCCACTTAGCTGTGTTATTTCTACAAAAATAACACAAGTAGCACTGCAACATTTATTTTTATCACTAAATTTAGATGATGTATGATTTTGGATGCACACCTGGAATGCAGACTGTACTATTTTTATGTAAACATTTTTCAGAGCAGATATACATTTCCAGTGCCATCTTTTCATTTAGGAAAATATAGTTGTAAAAAGAAATAAAAAGCAATTTGGGGTTAAGATATCCCACTAGGATATGTAAAATGTGATTCAGGTCTTAGCTCTGCCTCAGAATTCTCGAGTGACCTTAGTCAAGTCAAAAAGCCAGGTGCCTTAACACCTGGGTTTTAGGTGCCTGACCCCTGCAGCAGATTATTTAATGTAACATTCAGAAAGCATTGTGAGAATAGGGATGAGAATTTAGAAGCCTCCATTCTCAGGAGAACTCCTTTTTCCAATGAGTGGATAAGTAGCTATGTCAGTCTGACATCAGGTAGGGCAAGGGGACACCTTAGAGACAAACTGGTTCAGAGCAGCATGAGATTTCATAGGTGATAGCTATGTAAAGCTGTCACCTGTTCCAGTTAAGCACATGTGTAGACATGGCCAGAGAGTGCAATATACTTGGATTGTTAGATTCCAATATAAAAAAAAGCTGCTTATAAGTAGGGCTGTTGAAAATAACCAAACCAAAAATATTAGGGAAAAATGTTTCAGGTTGACTCAGTTTTTTTCTTTCAGTGTTCTTAGCAAAACAAAAATTGCTAGGGGTGTGGGGGGAATCTTTTGGGGGTGAATGATTTTTTTTTGTTTTTTACCCAAAGCAAAGTATTTGTTTAACTTAAAAAATCTTTATCTTTTTAAAAATAAAGATAAATATATTTTAAATGATTTTTAAATGAAAAGTAAAAGCATTCAATCACAAAAGAATCTCAAAACAAAACGTTTTGACTTTTCTAAACGTTTTTTTCTCAGTTTTATTTTAGATGAACCTATTTGCCAATTTTGACCAGAATACACTAATCTTTTTGATCAGCCCAAGGAATAAACTACTTGCAAAAAAACCCAAAAATCATGCTTGATTATAAGCCATCCTGACTGCACAAAAGGTTCAGGCAAATGTGATATTGATACATTAATAGGAAGCATTTTCCCAAAATCAAACATACGAGAATTCCTGGATGCACAGACAGAACAAGAGTTGACTTAGCATTGTTAGAAAACTAAATGAAACATTAAAACAACTTTACACATGGCTAGCTCCAGAATTAACCTGAACTAACACAAAAGAAACACCTAATAAACACACAAATGTGGTAGATGACATTGAAGGGAACAAGTCAGAAATGTTCATCTCAGCCTTAAGTAGGCAAATAATTCATAATGCATCATTTATTTGACTCATTGTTCCTCCATTTTCTTTGCCTGGGAAGAGAAAACTGTTTTATCTAATGTATTGATTATGCAAAATTATTTTTGCTGAATAATTTCTGGGAACAAATCCTGGTCTATACCTCTTGCCTGTCAGCAGTTTGTTGCAGGAGTTAGAAATATGAGCTATTTTGGTTGAAAATATAGCTCATATGTTATGAGTTTTCTGACTCTGTGAGCATAGAACAAGGTTATAGCAAGAGTTTTTGGGAGTCTATACATGTGCTCCAGGGTGGAAGGGGGAAGCTTCAATTAAAGTGGTTCTGAGAGCTGCTCTAATTGAAGTGCCTTCAGCATCACACGTATTCAGCATCCCCACACTTCAAAATGGCAGTGGGGGCACTTTATGAAAGCTTGTTTGACAAGCTTTAGTTAAAGCACCCCCACCACCATTTTTAAATGTGGGGATGCTGAATACATGTGACACGGGGGCTGCTGGAGTGTGCTGATTAGCAGGCTTCAGCAAACTTGCAGCAGACTTGATTAATCGAGTGGGCTCTAATGCATACTAATTGGCAGGCATTGGCGCAGAGGTCCTTCATGTATATAGGTACCCCTTATGACCATAAATTAATTTTCAGGGTGAAATGAACCCAGTACATCTGACCAGTGGAAGATGGCTAGGAATTTGCAGCCAAATTGGAAGTAGGAGTAAGACACAGGGGTTTTTTTTATGGCCAGGCTGATTAAACATTGGAACAAGTTCCCAAGAGAACAGTTCTATTCTCCATTTCTTGATGTCTTCTGATAAAGACAGGAACAAATGCTTCAGTCAAACGTCTGGAAATTATTGGGCTCACCCCATGTGTGTCCGGGTGATATTTAATAACTTGTAATGCCCAGGATATCTGACTGGACCAGCAGTACTCAGTCTTCTAGCACTGTGGGCTGGGTGAGTGGTACAGAATCAGTCTGCAGGCCAGATCCTGTGGGTGAGGTTGGTGCTTTGGCTAGATCCAAGTGGGCTTGGTAGATGCAGCAACATGTGGGTGAGAACCTGAGTACCAGCTCAGCTCATACTCCAGATCTGGCCTGGAAGTGACTCTGCAATCTGGCTCATGGAATCATGTCATCTGGCCCACAGGGCTCCCCACTGGTCTGGAAATTTGGTGGTAGAGGAACAGTGACAATGTTAATTGCTAGCCACTGCTCCCCCACTGCCAAATATCAAGATGTATGGGAAGCACTGCAGGCAAGATAACATGGCTCCACTTGCCAGAGTTGACCCATGGGCTGAGTACCACCGAAATAGATGATCCAGTTTTTGCTACTGGCAGGATCTGTGAGTGGATGGAGCATGCTCAATTGTTCATGAACAGTCCAGTCACATGCCGTAGCTGCAAAGGGATAGGATCTGTTCAGTTATTCTGTAAGGACTAGCCAATTGCCCATCAAAAATGATGTGGGGGGAGAGTAGGTGGGGACAGAGCCCCGCCCCTCCCCTCCATCTGGACCCGCTCCCCCTTCTCTCCTGCTGCTTGAGGTCCAGGCCCACTCCCCCTGCTCCTTACTGAAGTGGCAGGGGGAAGGGAAGAGCAGGCCGGGCCCAATGCAGGGGAGGACCAGACCAGAGGGTGGGGAGAAGCCAGGCTGCTGTTGCACAAACGGCAGTTCGTTCCCTGGAGGCGTGCAGAGATTCATAGATTGATAGATGCTAGGGTCGGAAGGGACCTCAATAGATCATCGAGTCCGACCCCCTGCATAAGCAGGAAAGAGTGCTGGGCCTACATTACCCCAGCTAGATACACATCCAACCTTCTCTTGAATACCCCCAGGGTAGGGGAGAGCACCACCTCCCTTGGGAGCCCGTTCCAGAGCTTGGCCACTCGAACTGTGAAGAAGTTCCTCCTAATATCTAATCTAAATCTGCTCTCCTCCAGCTTGTGGCCATTATTTCTTGTAACCCCCGGGGGCGCCTTGGTGAATAAATACTCACCAATTCCCTTCTGTGCCCCCCTGACGAACTTATAGGCAGCCACCAGGTCGCCTCTCAACCTTCTCTTGCGGAGGCTGAAAAGGTCCAGTTTCTCTAATCTCTCCTCATAGGGCTTGGCCTGCAGGCCCTTAACCATACGAGTGGCCCTTCTCTGGACCCTCTCCAGGTTATCTGCATCTTTCTTGAAGTGCGGCGCCCAGAATTGCACGCAGTACTCCAGCTGCGGTCTGACCAGCGCCCGATAGAGGGGAAGTATCACCTCCTTGGACTTATTTGTCATGCATCTGCTGATGCACGATAAAGTGCCATTGGCTTTTCTGATGGTTTCGTCACACTGCCGACTCATGTTCATCTTGGAGTCCACTAGGACTCCAAGATCCCTTTCCACTTCCGTGCCACCCAGCAGGTCATTTCCTAGGCTGTAGGTGTGCTGGACATTTTTCCTCCCTAGATGCAGCACTTTGCATTTCTCCTTGTTGAACTGCATTCTGTTGTTTTCTGCCCACTTGTCTAACCTGTCCAGGTCTGCTTGCAGCTGTTCCCTGCCCTCCGGCGTGTCCACTTCGCCCCATAGCTTAGTGTCATCTGCAAACTTGGACAGAGTACATTTCACCCCCTCGTCCAAGTCGCTGATGAAGACATTAAAGAGTATCGGTCCAAGCACCGAGCCCTGCGGGACCCCACTGCCCACACTCTTCCAGGTCGAAACCGACCCATCCACCACAACTCTCTGGGTGCGACCCTCCAGCCAATTCTCCACCCACCGGACTGTGCAGTCATCCAAGTCACAGCCCCTTAACTTGTTCACCAGTATGGGGTGGGATACCGTGTCAAAGGCCTTCCTGAAGTCCAAGTATACGACATCCACCCCTCCTCCTGCGTCGAGGCGTTTTGTGACCTGGTCATAAAAAGAGACTAGATTGGTCAGGCACGATCTACCTGCCACGAACCCGTGCTGGTTTCCCCTCAGCATAATTTGTCCTGCCGGGCTCTCACAAATGTGAGCCTTGATGATTTTCTCAAAGATTTTGCCAAGGATGGAGGTGAGACTGACTGGCCTATAGTTACCCGGGTCCTCCTTCCTCCCCTTCTTGAAAATGGGAACCACATTGGCCCTTTTCCAGTCCTCCGGGACTTGACCCGTGCGCCACGAGCGTTCAAATATTCCTGCCAGTGGCTCTGCAATGATGTCGGCCAGTGCCTTCAGTACCCTCGGATGGAGCTCATCCGGGCCTGCCGACTTAAAGGCATCCAGTTCCTCCAAGTGACCCTGCACCACCTCAGGGTCCACGCATGGAAGTCTGGTGCCTTGCTGCTGCCTCCCTACACTCCCAGTGAGAGACTTGTCATGCCTCTCGCTTAGGAACACTGAGGCGAAGAACTCGTTGAGGAGTTCAGCCTTGTCCCCTCTGTCCGTCACCAATTGTTTCTGCCCATTTAGCAGGGGTCCTATTCCTCCCTGGGCCTTCCTTTTACTCCCTATATATCTAAAAAACAATTTCTTATTGTCTTTTACTTGGGTTGCCATCCTCAGCTCCATGGTAGCTTTGGCCTGTCTAACTGCCTCCCTACAAGCACGAGCAGAAGAGGTATATTCCTCTTTGGTGATCTCTCCCTGTTTCCACTTTTTATGTGCTCCCCTTTTGGCCCTTAGTCTGCCCAGGATTTCTCTGGTCAGCCAGGGAAGCCTCCTGGCCCCTTTCCCTCTTTTACCTCGCACGGGGATCGTCTCGCTTTGTGCGAGAAGGATAGCTTCCTTAAGGCACAGCCACCCTTCTTGGGCTCCCATCGTTTCAAAACTACTACTCTGCAGTGCATCCTTCACTAATCGCCTGAGTTTGCTGAAATCAGCTTTCCTAAAGTCCAGCACGTTCACCCTACTGGTTACCTTACCCACTCGACGCCTTATGTTGAATTGTACTTTTAGGTGATCACTGTCCCCCAGATGGCTACCGATCTGTAGGTCCCCTACTATGTCATCCCCCGTTGCCAATACCAGATCCAGTAAGGCATTCCCCCTAGTGGGACCATGTACCTCCTGCGTCAGGTGGAGGTCCTGTACACAGGTTAGAAACCTGCGTGAGCGGTGGGACTTTGCTGTCTGTGTCTCCCAGCAGATGTCCGGGTAGTTTAGGTCCCCCATGACCACCGCCTCTTTAGCTTTTATGGTCTCTGAGAGTTGCCTCAGGAGCCCCAAATCTATTTCTTCCCATTGATGTGGGGGTCTGTAGCAGACCCCTACCACCAAATCCTTTTCTCCTTGCCCCCCATGTAGCCTAACCCACAGTCCTTCTACTTCCTCATCCTTTGATTCTGTCTTGATGAGGGTTATGTATATTGCTCCTTAACATAGAGCGCAACCCCTCCCCCCCTTTTCCCCACTCTGTCCTTTCTGTACAATCTATAGCCCTCAATATGTACTGCCCAGTCGTGGGATGGATCCCACCAGGTTTCCGTCAGCCCCACTAAGTCGTAGTCGTTTAGTGCAACCAGGAGCGCTAGTTCATCCTGCTTGTTCCCCATGCTCCTAGCATTAGTATATAGGCACTTGAGCCCTGTGACTGGTGCTTTTGCTACCCCCTCGCTCCAAGTCCTAAAGGGCTTTTTGTCCCTAACCTTCCCGTTCCTTACCTGTGCCGTATTGCTGTCCACCCCCTGCCTTTCACGTTCCCAAAGCTCTCTTTCTTCAGGCTGGGCTGTCCTTGTGGGTGCCACCTGGTTTGGTGGTCCACAGCCTCCCCCACCCTCATCTTCCCCTCCCCCCGACGAGCCTAGTTTAAAGCCCGCCGGAGGAGATCCGCCAACCTGGAAGAAAACACACGCTTACCTTTGGGGGACAGGTGAAGCCCATCCCAGCTGAGCATGTTCCTCGTTGTAATGTGTGGGTCATTGTCCAGGAAGCCGAAGCCTGCCTCGAGACACCACTGCCGAAGCCGCCAGTTGGTCTCTCGGATGCAGTTCTCATGCCGTCTTCCACGTCCGTTCACTGGTAGGATGGAAGAGAATACCACCTGTGCACCAAATTCCCTCAGCACGCTGCCGAGAGCCTGGTAGTCCACCATCAGGTGATCGGGGGTTCTCCTGGCCGCATCATTAGTACCCACATGGACAAGGACCATGGGGTAGTAATCGGTGGGCTTGATCCTGGCCTGGATTACCTCCGTCACATCCTGATCACAGACACACAGACATCAGTCGGCACTTAAGGGTCTATTTGCTTGCAAGCAAGGCCAGAAAAGGGAGCTCAGCTCAAATCAGTCTCTGGCCCTCGATTGTGTTTGCAAGTGGCATTTCTCTTCTCAAATCTCCTGGGCGCGTGCGCAGACACAGAAGTTCTTGCAGCTTACTTCCGTTTCATACAAACATACATGTAACTACATCATCACATACATCGCATGTATAGTATAATTAGTCATTTGAGTAGGGAGGGCGGAGAGTTAAATATGCAACAGCTAATTAAGCATGCTCAATACCACAATAGTTTATCAACAGTTCATTCCCCAAGGCTATGCAGTTAAATTCCAGTTTCTGTAATCAGCATGTGAAAGAGTAAGGAGAAGAGGGAGAAACCTTGGGCAGTGTTCTTTTCTTATCAAGAGCAAGATGCAAGCTGTGCAATTCTAACAATATTCCCCCCTCAAGATGCTTTCTGCTTCCCATTCTTGACTAGTACTCTTAACATCCGTCTTACTACTCACCAACCACTTTGGGGCCAAAGGAAAAGCCCTTCAAGGGCACCATCCTCCGACCTCTTGGAGTCCCCCACAGGCCCAGCAGTTGGTGAGATTGAAAGTACCTGCAATTCTTTCCATTATGTTAACATACAAATTTGCTTCTGGGGAAGCAACTGGGGGGAATGGGGATATAGGGTGGCAGCTAGGGCTGCTCAATCCTGCCTCCTTTATTACATAGATGACAACAAGGCATATTAAGACTCCCGCCATATCCTCCCTCTCTTGAGATTGAATACAGCTTAAACTTTTCCTTTGTTACTTCCTTATCTAATTTTTTGGACTCTGACTAAGCCGCCTCAGGCGCACTTGGAGATCACCAGTTGGTTCACAGCTCCACCTGCTGGCTTCTTGTTCTGAGGACGGCTCAGCCTCCGGAGTGAGCTCGTCCTGGGAGCTGGTGTCCTCTGACGCTCGTGGATGTCATTTCACACGGGTATGGTGTATCCGACGGTCATGGCCAGCAATCTTTATAGCGGTGTGGGTTGTTAAAAGTACCTCGAAAGGGCCACTCCACCGCTCAGTCAAAGGTTCCTTTTTCCACCGCTGCACCAAGACCCAGTCTCCCAGGCAGAATTCATGTACCGGAACGTCTAAAGGCAGACGTTGAAAGGAGGCTGCATACCTGTGAAGAGAAGACAAGACTGACTGAAAAGCAATAACGTACATGTGAAGGTCGTTATTACCTAATTCAAAAGTTACATTTTTTCGCATCCCAGGAGGTAAGACCCAAGGAGGCATGCCAAACATAATTTCATATGGGGTTAATTAGATGCCTCGTCAGGGAGTGTTTCGAATGCAAGTAAGAGCTAGCGGCAATGCCTGAGGCCACTTAAGGTGTGCTTCAATACAGATCTTGGTAAGTAGAGTTTTTAAGGTTCTATTCATGCGTTCCAGTTGTCCTGAACTCTGTGGTCTCCATGGTGTGTGTAGTTTCCAAGTGATCTTGAGGGCTTGTGCGACTTCTTGAACTACCTTTCCCACAAAGTGTTGTCCTTGGTCCGACTCGATGGATTCGGGCAGAGAATACTGGGGAATGATCTCCTGCAACAGATACTTCACAACTGTAGCCACAGTGGCAGCCCTGGTGGGCCATGCCTTGACCCAACCGGAAAGCTGGTCTACCATGACAAGAAAAAACCTATGATGTCAGGATCGTGGGAGCTCGGCAAAATCAATCTGCAATGCTTGTCCAGGGTATGCTGCCCAGGGTCTACCACCCATTGGCACAGGAGGTTTCGTTCGAGGGTTTACTTTCTGACACGTGATGCACCTGGTAGCAATATGCTGAGCTTCTACATATAGCCCTGGGGCTACTGCTTGGCGGATCACTAGATCACCCATAGCCAAGCCTCTCATATGGGTACTTGCATGGAGCTGGTGTAGCACCTCCCGAAGCAATGGCCTGGGTATCATGACTTTCCCTCCTGGTACTATCCACCACCCATGGGAGTTCTTTTTTGCGCAAGCCTCCTGTGCAAATTTATCTTCTTCAAGGGAATACTGCGGGACTAGATCCCGGACGTATGGCCATACAGCATGAGACAAGGCCTGCCTGGATACTTCCTCCGCCTCTCCACCAATAAATGCGGCTTCCTCTGCTGCCGCATCAGCCTTTGTGTTTCCAAGCTTATTCTTTTCCTCAGCAGCCTTCCCATGGGCTCGCACATGAATGACTGCTACCTCTTTAGGCTGGTGGAGTGCATCTAGTAGCTTGATAATCTGGGGGCCATTAGCAATTCTATTCCCAGAAGCTGTAATGAAACCCCTTTCTTTCCACAATAGTCCATGCATATGAACTGTAGAAAAAGCATAGCGAGAATCAGTATAAACATTAACCCGCCGGCCTGTCCCCAACTGTAATGCTCAGGTGAGCGCAGTGAGTTCCGCGGCCTGTGCCGACCATGAGCTCAGCAATGACTCCCTCCATACTACCTCATCCAAGGTTACCACTGCACATCCTGTTCGTCTTTTTCCATTGATGACAGAGCTGGAGCCATCTACGAAGTATTTAGCATCAGGGTTTTCAACTGGGTCCTCAGCAAGATCAGGTCGCACCTGTGTGGTTTGATTCAGGACCTCAGGGCAGTCATGCATTGGTTTCCCTGGTTCCGGCAGCAAGGTTGCAAGGTTCAAGGCTGTAGTATGTTTGAAAGTAAGTCCTGGATTAGAGAGCAAAAATATCTCATACCGTGATTGTCTGGAGGGGTTGCGACACTTTCCTCCCTCAGTCCCTAGAATCTGGGGAACTCCATGTGGGGTGTGTATTTTCATGTCCGCACCCATGACTATCTTCTGGGCTTTTTCAACAACCACTTCTGTGGCTGCCACAGCCCGAAGACAGGCTGGCCACCCGAGTGCAACTGGATCTAGAACCTTTGAGTAATATCCCACGGGTCTCCAGGTTGGGCCTGATGGTTGTGTCAGCACCCCGATGCAACCCCTCGATTCTCATGAACATACAGTCAATATGGCTTTTTATCATTTGGGATGACCAGGGCAGGGGGCTGGGTTAATGGATCAAAGGCGTGCTGCATTTCTTTAGTACACTTCCATTCAGTGAGACTCTCCTTAGTCAGGGAGTCATACAGTGGTCTAGCCTTTCCACCATAATCTGGTAGCCATAGTCGACAGAACCCAATTAGCCCTAGGAATGCCCGCAGCTCCTTGGGTGACTTAGGTGAGGCTAGACCTTGGATTTCCTGTATGCGGTCCGCACTCAGGGCTCTGACTCCCTTTGAGAGCTTATATACCAGAAATGTAACTTGAGGCTGACATATTTGGGCTTTTTCTCTAGACACCTTATATCCCTAGAGTGTTTAGCAGTGATCTGGTGGCTTCCTCGCAGAGTTGCAAATTTGGGCTTGCAACTAGCATGTCATCCACATACTGGAGGAGAGTCACTGCGGGGTGTGATCCCTTCCACTCCTCCAAGTCCTTCTGAAGGGCAAGTCCAAAAATATGGGGGGCTGCTATGAATCCTTGTGCAAGAACTGTCAACATGAGTTGGGCCTTCTGGAAAGTATCTGGATCCTCCCATTCAAAAGCAAACAATTTTTGACTCTCTCGGTGAAGGGGAATGGAAAAGAAAGCATCTTTCAAATCTAGCACTGAAAATATTTCAGCTTCCCCCGGTACTTGTGTCAAAATCGTGTGTGGGTTCGGGACTACAGGGTGGTCTGAAAGAACCTTCTTATTTACTGCTCGCAGGTCTTGGACCAGTCTGTATGAGACCCCATCTGCCTTTGGCACTTCAAGAATGGGGGTATTATATGGTGAGGACCCTTCCACTAGCCATCCGTACTTCTTGTATTTCTCTATTAACGGCTTGAGTCCAACCCTGGCCGCTCGGCTGAGTGGATACTGCTTTACCCAAACGGGCCCCTCCCCATCCCTGAGTATGATCCTTACTGGGGAGACTGACTTAGCTCATGCAGGGGTTCCATCAGCCCATACCGATGGGTTTACTCCAGTCATGTAATCTTCAGAACTTACTACAGGGCGTCGATCCTCCAGGAGAGCCATCTGATAGTTCGAGCTCTGCTTGACAGGTAACTGGATCACCATCTGGTCGTCTCTGAAAAATATCTCAGCTTGCAGTTTTGTGAGTAGGTCTCGCCCAAGTAGTGCAACCGGGCAACTTGGAGAGTATACAAAGGAGAGCTCAAGGAAATGGTCCCCCACTTTGGTGAGGAGTGGCTTACAAACAAGGAGTCGGGATTGCATTCCCTCAATCCCTTCCACAAGTACATGCTGTTCGCTAGTTCCTGCACGGGGGGGGTGGGTTTCTGGAATCATTGAAAATGTAGCCCCAGTATCAACCAGGGCTTCAAAGTCTCTGCCACCAACTCTAATAGTTACCATGGGATCTTCTCGGGCTCCAACCCGAAGGGTAGTGGTCTTAGATCCCCGTCCCCTTCATTCTGTGTCCTCACCCTTTTCCTCTGCCTGCATGAGGTGACCCCTTGGTTCACCCTCTCTCTTCTCCTTCAACTTTGGGCATTCCCTCTTCCAGTGTCCTTTCTCCCTGCAGTAAGCACAAACGTCTGCTCCCACTCTTCCTCCTTTCCCTTTCTGTATCCCAGCCTTTCCAGGGTTACCTCCAGTTATAGCAGCCACCAGCGCTGCCATCTGTTGCTGAGTCTTTTTATCCTCCTTGCGCTCCTGCGCTTGCTCATGATTCCCGTATACCTTATATGCAATTTCCACCAGCTCTAAAATCGGTTTCCCGGGACCTCCCTCAGTTTTCTGTAG
Source organism: Crocodylus siamensis (assembly GCF_052110815.1). Lineage (NCBI taxonomy): Eukaryota > Metazoa > Chordata > Crocodylia > Crocodylidae > Crocodylus > Crocodylus siamensis. The sequence goes on from NC_143395.1 coordinate 21,221,622, forward strand.
CTTCCTATGAATATCAGCAGCGGATTGACCAATAAACATAAGATTTACCATGCGTTGATTATCTGGGGCTTCTGGATCTAGGTCTGAAAACTTGCAGAACGCCTCGTACAGCCTCCCGAGGAAGGCTGAGGGATCCTCTTCTTTTCCCTGTCTCACTTCATACAATTTAGACAGATTAGTAACCCGGGGCACTGCCTTCCCCATTGCTTCCACTATAATCCCCAGATATTGTGCACTCAGCTGTCTTCCTGCTGCGGTATGATTGTCCCATCCCGGTTCCTCAACAGGGCAGGTATCACGCAAGGTACGACCGGCGGTTCCCTCCGCTTCTACCCTGGCTGCTGCAATGCGCTCTGCCATCCCCAATACTAATCTCCTCTCCTCAGGGGTCAGGAGGGTTTGGAGCATCATCTGCACATCAGCCCAAGTAGGTTGATGGGTTTGCCCAATGGATCGAAACAAGTCCCTCATCTTTTCAGGGTCTTCACGAAAAGAGGAGCTCTGATTCTTCCAATTGAATAGATCTGAAGTACTAAATGGGGTGTAGACAAAAGTTGCATCGCCCCCCTCTCCGATAACCTCTCGCATCGTGTGGTTCAGTACCGGCCGTGATTCTACAATACTGTGCAAATTATAGCCCTTATTCCCTGATTCAGATGGGGCACTTGGCTGAGGCACTCGCTCTGAATCATTAGGTATATTTTGATACGCCGGTGGTGGTTTCCCTGAGTGAGGGAGCGGCGGTGCAGAAGGACTGGGTCCTCAGGAGGTGTCTGATTCATCCTTGCTACCTATCAGGGTGACCGGAGAACGAGCCTGATACCCGGCTAATTCAGGATCCCCCCCTCCCTCATTAGACTTGGGGAGTACAGGCGGTCCCCCTCGGGTCTTTCCTTTAACAACCATCACATGAGACTTTACTAAGCATTTCTTAATCCAAGGTGGCTGATCTCGGACCACTTCTAACCAACAGTCTATGTAAGGGAATTGATTCCAGTGTCCATCCTGCATAACTACCCCATTGACAGCCGTCACTTCTTTCACTACAAAGGATCCTTTTGGGGTCCAGTGGACCCCGAATGTTGGCCACTCGAGTTGACAAAACTTAATTAAATCATCCTTTTTCATCTTTACCCCATGATCCACCTGCTTTGTAAATTTGCTAAAGTTCCATAAAACACAACCCAGAGGAGTACTTGAATTTTCTACACGGGAGCTACCCGCACCCATTTTAATGCCCACAAGAGTGCGTCCAATGCACACCAAATAGCAGAAAGCGTGCATCCACAAAAGTGCGTCCCACGCACGCCAAATACCGGGCCAAAAGAATCCCTGGAACAAAACCAGATCAAACAAGTCTCTTTGTCCCCAGATCCAAAAACCAAATTGGGCAAGGGAATTCGTATACTCACTCAAGTATCCTAGAGATCTCGATCGGAATGCCAGAATGTGTGTTTGGCGTCCTCAGAAACCAAGAATTTTACACAGGTAGCCTTTAACCTCCCGGGTACCCCGACTCATGTCTCAAACCCCCTGGGCGAGCCCAAAAAGGTGGCTTGGTGCGCACTCCCCGTGGTGGCAGGGACGATCTTGTCACTGGGTCCCGGGGTGGTCCAGGAGGCTCCTGACTGGCTCGCCAAATAGTTGTACAAATGGCAGTTCGTTCCCTGGAGGCGTGCAGAGATCACAGACACACAGACATCAGTCGGCACTTAAGGGTCTATTTGCTTGCAAGCAAGGCCAGAAAAGGAAGCTCAGCTCAAATCAGTCTCTGGCCCTCGATTGTGTTTGCAAGTGGCATTTCTCTTCTCAAATCTCCTGGGCGCGTGCGCAGACACAGAAGTTCTTGCAGCTTACTTCCGTTTCATACAAACATACATGTAACTACATCATCACATACATCGCATGTATAGTATAATTAGTCATTTGAGTAGGGAGGGCGGAGAGGTAAATATGCAACAGCTAATTAAGCATGCTCAATACCACAAGAGTTCATCAACAGTTCATTCCCCAAGGCTATGCAGTTAAATTCCAGTTTCTGTAATCAGCATGTGAAAGAGTAAGGAGAAGAGGGAGAAACCTTGGGCAGTGTTCTTTTCTTATCAAGAGCAAGATGCAAGCTGTGCAATTCTAACACTGCCACAGTGAGGGGTGGGGGGAGCAGCAAGCCTGGGCTGACCTGGTGGTAGCAGAGGGATGGGAAGAGTGGGCTCAGGGCTGACATGGGGGAACAGGAGAGAGGGAGGTGTGAGCTCAGGTTCAATGTGGGGAGGAGGCTTGCTCCTCCCCTCCCCCCATAGTTTCTGTGTTGGGCTAGGCTGGACCGGGCTGGGCTGGGCTGGGCCCACTGTCCCCCTGCACTGCCGCGGTGGACCAGCTTTTCCCCTGGATTGGGCTTGCTCCCCCCTCCCATGTTGGGCTCAGGCCCAGTCCTCCCCTGGCCCAACCGTCACTGCTGAAACCATGGAGTGCCTGCTTCTCGCCCCCCCTCCCCCCCGTTGGGCCTGCTCAGGGATGGGAGGAGTGGGCTCAGGGCAATGCAGGGGAGGGAGGTCAGGGAGGAGTGGGCCTGGGCCCAAGTGGGGGAGGAGGGAGGCCCACTCCTTCCCTTCCCTGGCTGCTCCTGTTGCTGCAGCTCCATCATGCTGGGCCCACTGTTCCCACCCTATCCCGCTGAGGTGGGCCCACTCCCCTCCCTCCCATGTTGGGCCTGGACCTGCTCCCTCCCCTGTATTGGGCTCAGGCCCACTCCCCTCACCCCCACCACTTCTGTCCGCTCTCTTGCTGCCACCTCCAGGGAGCAGGGTGGGGGAGGGAGTCCAGCTGTGCTGACTTCGGCTCCCCGCTCTGTCACCCGTGTCCCTATTACCATGGCGGTGGACTGCCTTCTGTCAGAACACTTCTTTGTGCTCTGATTGGCTTTTTATCCGCCAGTCAGAGCATGAATAAAGTGTTATGGACAGACAGACAGGCAGACAGACAGACAGAGTTAGGCTTTTATAATATTAGACTAGAGGTAGCTGTGAAATTCTGAAGTCAGGCAGAAGGAAGGGTGGGGAGGCACCTCAGAGACATAAGCTTTCGTAGGTGACAACCTCCTAGCACCTGTTAAAATAGGCTGCCACCTGTAAAAGCTTATGCTTTTCTAAACCAGATAAGGTGCCACCCTGACCTGCTGTCTATGTTTACAGATAGGGTATTTGCTACTGAATGTACTGGGAGATGCTAAAGCATGCTCTAGTAGTCTTTACTGAACTTCAATATATGCAAACTGTAATGTTTCAAAGGCCAAGTTTTCCACATTTTCCAAGGGAGGCGTGGGGAGGGGCAAAATCCCTGACAATTTTCAAATCTCTGAACTTGAATGGGGTTGATCCAGCTTCCCAAAGAAATGGTTACCAGAATGTTAATATTAAGAAATAATATATTTTCACATCACTTTATCCTCAAAAATGAGTTTGATTGAAATGTGCCAAATAAAATCCGCCTGATGCAAACATCTTTTATGAAAAAGTTGAAATTTGGCAAAATTATAAGCTACTGAAAACCAGGTCTTTTAATCAAAAGAGTCAGGCAATATCAAAAATATATGTTGCCACCGGGCCTGTCTGTAGCCATCAATAAGTTACATGGATGGGTATTTTAGGCACTGCTTGAAGTGCAATATATTCTTCACAACAGGCTCAACATACATAATTACTTCCTTGAACCAAGGTCCATATTGCATTTATTAAGGTGGCTGGAAATGCAAACCTTTTTCTATAACATCTAGGCATGAAGGAACTGAAATAAAAGTGAACTGTGAAACTTAATTCACAGTTTCCATGCTTTTGTGTTTTGATGTCTCAGCTTTCATGCTATTTTAATGTTGTTTCTTTCATCTTTAATTTTACCAAGAGATTCGTATTAGATGCATTATTAATCTCTGTAACCCTGCCTTTCCTTTTTCAGCATAGTATGAGAGACTTTTCATTGGCATTGTCAATGTGGGATTGTCTTTTATATTTAATAATATGAATAAATACACAAACAATATGGATATTTTAAAATTCTGCATGCGTTATAAGTCTGCCTCCCCCACCCCCTTAAAATTTTAGTGATGTTGTATTAAGACTGAGAAGCATAAGCAATTGTTTTGGTTTTGTATTTTATGTTCTGAAAATTGTCAGGGTGCAGCACATTAAAACACATGCTGCCCTGGAAAATAAATAGAAGTGTGAAGTATATTATCTGGACTTTCTGTAGGGGTTTGACATAGATTAAGTTGAATACAATTCCAACATGATGATGAACTGTAGAAGATGCAATTAAATGTTTCACTGATGATGGTTAATGGGACCAATTAGAGAATGTATTTTGAAATCTGAATGGTTCTGTTATGGTGCCGATGTCTGAAAGGAGGCAGGAGGAGGGGCCCTAAGGGATTCTGAATGAATGGCAGAACAAACGTCTTTTTTGGGGAATGGGTTTTTAGAAACACTGTTTCTTTTTTGTGTTAAAATGCATATAATCTTCTTTTGATTATTTTGCTGCCTTGTATTTATGTAGATAGTTTCACAGCTGCAGTGCAAACAAACCACAGAGAAAAGGAACAACATGTTGTAGTGAAAAGCACAACCATAATATTCTTATGTAAATATAACTGACTGAAGTTCATAAATTTTTCATACTGTAAATCACACTTAATAGTGAGATCGTCTTATGGACATTACTAGTCCTATTCAAGCACTGTGGGCAATGCCTTGCTTGCAAGGAGAGAAAATGTTAGAAAAAATAAGGGGCCTGATTGTTAGCAGGTATAAACTGGCATAGATTGACTTAAGTAAATGGATGTGTTTTTCAACCCCCTCCCTGAATTTGGGGGCAAAATATCACAGAAGGTAACGTTTCTAAAATCCTGTAAGTAACTTAAGAGCCTAAATTCCATTCACTATTTCTAATTGTGACTTAGGTACCCAAGTTGTTAACTGTGACTTAAGCATTGTAGAGTCTAGTCCCCATTGGGTTTCAATTGAACATATTTTTAAGTGCCTTGCCTATATTCGTTTTGAAAAAACACATTGCAAAATCACTTAGATGCTTTTGAATTGTTTCCTCATATCTATTTTTGCTCATCAGTTCTAGAGGTAGTTAGGGACTTTCCTCAGAAAATGTGCTTTTCACAAAATCAGCAGTCTGGCAGCTGGGTAGCGGGGAGAGGAAAAGAGTCTGAGACTCCATGTCTAGCAACCTACCTGGAAGCTGGTTGGAAATTCCCTTTTCAAGGGGAAAGTGAAGTGGATAAAGACCTCCCACATGGGCAGGCAGCAACTTGAGATACTTTGTTTCAGTGCTTTAAAAAAAATTAAATACTTTCTTCTCCAACTGCCACAAAAGAACCAAAAAACACCCCTCGCACATAACTTTACATTTACCCCTCAATTCATAATGGAAAAATATTTTAAAAATTAAAAATTTGCATTAATTTGATTCAGTTGATCTTATCCTCTTCTTTGTTCCCTCAGCTGGAAAGGGGATGGTAAGGGCCATGTTACCAGCCATTATGCTGAGCCAGATCACTAGCAAATATTCAGCAGACCACAGCATGGGATCATGGGAACCTCTGCAAGAGATGATCCATTATATGTGCAAATTACTATTGAGGAAACTGACCTTTTAGATAATTTATATTATTTATTCTTTATAAAGGCCACACATTCATCTAAGGGCATGAATTAATTTAAAGGCAGAAGGTTTGTTATGAGAAAGCTGGAGCACACTGAAATTAAATGTGGACCTAAATTAAAATGTACACTGCATTGCTTGGAAATTTATACAGGCAGTACTTTGTACCTACTATTTGCCTGTGTTCCTCTAAAAATATGACAAGACAGCTATGGTAAAACACAGTAAAATGAGATACATTTTGTAATACCATCAGCCAACTCAGGAAAGGAAATGTTTTTACAGTTTATGTATATTCCTCATTGTCCCCTGCCTCTCCCAGTCTCCATTTCTTTGCATGTAAGACTACTACTGATTCTTCATAATTTGAATAAAAAGAACAAAGTAGACAACAGAAAATGACTGATAGATATTTTTAAGCGTAACACCTTTGGATCAGAAGTCAGCATTCAGACTTATGCATCCGATTCTATTTTTGATCTTGACCACCATCAAAATAATTGCAGTAAAGTCAAAGGCTTGATTCTAGTTTAACCAAGGCCCTTTAAAGCTTTGTGGAAGTGCAAAGGGGCTTTAAAGTGAGCTTTATATTAAATTAACGTATGGCAGTCTGGTGCAGTCTTAATATAAATGAGAATCATTCCCATGAGTATATTCTTGATTTACACAGGTAACTACGGAAGAATAAGGTCTGTTATCTATACAACCAAGCATCTGGCATAATGTCAACGCTTACGGAAACCACCAAAATCACAGCAGCAGATGAAGCTGGTTAAGATACAAAAAAGGCAACCTAAGAGAAAACAGAATTCAGCCTCAGCAGTCAAAGACCTGCTTCTGCTCTCATTTACATCAACTTTCTGTAAGCATTTTGTTCATTCTAATTTATACAGGATAATCAGGTCCACAATCATGCACTGTGTACTAAAACTCTCATCTCCCTGATACTGGTCAGTTAATACAACGTTAGGGCATAAACTTAAAGCCTATCCACAAGCCCTCCATGTTCCCAATAAAGAGAGTGAAAATTCCATTTACAGGGCTTTCAGAATTGGGGCCTTCTTAAAAGGCCTTGTTAGATAACAGCCTGGAATACTCTCTCCCATATTGGTTGCCTGCTTTGAAAAATGGCATTTATTTCTGCATCAGCAGAAGCAAAGAGGAGAGTTAAAAGGCTTATTCAGAATGTGAAAGGTTCTCTCAAAAGGGGCAGGCTTTGGGAGTTAGATACATTCAACCTTCAGAAAAGGAGTAAGAGATAAGATATAATTATGGTCTTTAAATACCATACTTAATGCAAACCAACAGGGACCCAGGCTAAGATCAGTACTAAGAAGTGCTGTAGCCAATAGTACAATTATAAAGCAGGGACTTAATTCCAGATTGTAGCTTGAATTATACTTCTTGCAATACCGAGCTGTTTCATCAGGCCTCATTTTCTACTGCTTTGAACCTGTGTATTTGTCGATAGCAGTACTTAATGAGTTCCAAATGCTACCATTCTGACATGGTAATGTGTCATGAAAATTTGGCACTCATCCTGAAAGTCAGTGGAAAATCACACACATTGCCCTTGGTGGATCCCTTCTCAATTTAAACCAAAGCAACCAAAATCACATTATGGCCCAGATCATTTAGATGTGCCCTCCATGAAAAATTGACCACGTCACAAAATTAATATGATTCAAGAGAGGACTAAGAAGTGGAACAATGGCCATGCCTTAGGGGAGAGCTGTGTACCATGGGAGCCAGCTTCTTGTCTGGCATAACATAGCGGAGTTCCACTGATTTCAGGCAAGCTGTGGCAATTTACATTAGCCGAGTATCTAGCCCTATCTGTCTAACTTTCATCAGAAATATTATTGCCTGATTTTAATAGGAAGCATATGCAAGAAGCAGCTGGAGAGAGAGGTTTGCTATTCTGGATTTTGTTGTTATATATAATAAAAAAAAAGGTAGAAAAGAAAATCTTCCAAGTAACAATGCAATAGAAATCAACCATAAATATTTCTCTAAGAACCTCTTATTTTTTAAGAATAAGGAAATGTATACTGCAGGATGCATGAAGTACATGAAGCACCGAGAATATTTAAGGAACTATTAGAAGTAATAATCATAATGATACAGCTAGAATAGCTAGAGCACAACACACAAAAGCACAGCAGGCTTGCAGTCTCTACAGCAGCACAGCAGAGTCTTATAGTAAGCTCTGTGCACACTCTGCACAGCAGTCAGTGGTAACCCATGACTGCAATCCGGTATTACAGGCTACACAGGAGTTGCTCTCAAGCTTTGGTCTGTGCCAGGAAAACCAGAAAAGAAATATAAATATTCTTTTCATGTATGTGGCACTTCCTCTCTCTTCATATTCTCTTTTCTAAATTCCTCTACAATTTTATTTGTTAGAAGTTCTCCTGTTTTAGCGTCCACTTGTTTTATTTTTACTTTAGCTTTGTGAAAGAAGATTAATTTCTTTCCTCCCACACACAGCTCTGAGCTGTTAACACTTTAAATGGACAATGAATATAATACAGTGTCAGGTTCAGTACATTGCACAGAGTTACAGACATCTTTTGCTGACTCACCCTGGTTAGAGGAGTTGGGACCATGCAGATAGATGCAAAATTAATCTGCTGATTTCTCTTGGCAGCCAATCCAGAAGTATAAAAGAGCTTCTCTTTGAGGCAGAGAAAACTTAGAAAAGATTGGAAGGGTAAGTCAGACTCCAGAGAAAAACTAGGCTGAAGAATATATTCTTATTGTTGAATGAACAATGAAAGCAAAGTAGGTAGATTTAATAGAGTTCAGTGTGATTCAATGTGTGTGTATTTGTGTATATATGTAGGCTTATGTGTATTAGGAATCTTCTGGGAATGCCACCTGCTTGCATTTACTTATGCCCCACTTCAGTTTAAAGCACCTGCCAAGGAGAAACTGGTAAACCTCCTTGCTATAGAATTAATCCTTAGGTAATAATAGCAATTAATATTAACAACCAGGAAATGAGTGATACTACAGTGCTGACTATGGCTTGAAAAGCTAAACTCAGGTTACCATACATCCGGGTTTTCCTGGACATGCCCTCTTTTGGACTCCGCAATATACCGTCCGGGTATTTTTTAGAAATATGAACCAATGTCTAGGATTTTGCTCTGCTCTGCTGATGGGAGTGGGGGTGGGTGATTGGAGGCAGCCAGTGCACATGCATATCTGCATGCACACACATGTGGACAGTGGACAGCTTGAAAGGGTTGTGGAAGCAGCCTCAGCAGCTGGATGCAGGCAAGTCTGTGGGGGGCACAGTTGGAGGGCCAGGCTTGGGGACTGTCTGGGGGGCTGCAGATTGTGTGTGCTTCTGGCACTAGGGGAAGCACAGTGTCCAGGCACCAGGGCTGCGGCAGGGTAGGGAGCCCCAGCCCAGGGCGGGGGGTGCCACAGGCATCCCCTATTCCCTCCTGCCTGCGCTGGGGCCAGACTCACTCCAGCCATAACGAGTCAAAGCCATTGCACTCTGGCCCAGTTGGGATGGGGGCAACTGGGGGCCTTTTCCAGCAGAGCTGTGGGAATAGGGGACTGTGGGTTGGGAGGGAGGGGCAGCAGCAGGACCAGGAGGTGGTGCATCAGGAGTGAGAGCCACCAGCAGGAATTGGGGGGCTGAGGGTTGAGACTGAGAGGGCACCAGCATAGCCTGGGGGGGTGAGGGATTGTGGGTCCAAAGTGAGGGGCACCAGCAGGGCCAGGGTTCTGTAGGTCAGGAGTGAGGGGGGAGCTGCAGGTTGGGAGTGAGAGGCAGTGGCCGGGCCAGGGGCCTGTGGCTGGGGAGTGAGATATCCCCCAACAGGTGTTTTTTTTTTTTGGAAATGGAAAGATGGTAACCCTGGTTAAACAAAATAGAACAGAAAAAGAAGAGAGCAACTAGATGAAATAACAGGAAGTGGTTTTCTGTGAGTGTAGAGGTGTGTTTCTATCACTATAACCTGTCTGAATGTCTTCAAAACACACAATATCTAGTTTCTCTGAAGTCAGGAGCATGTCATTCTGTGGTGACTGATATATGATATATGTTAGAGGACCTCCAGGAATGACTGCAGTTGACTTAAGCCTGAAGGTTTCCTATGTATTCTTGGTAAAGTGAACACATGTTTTTTCGGGGTGGAGAAGGGGGAATAGTTATGAGGGACAAGATCTGGTGGAGAGAAGAAACCTCAATTTGAAAATACAGAGTAAAAAAAAATGGTGTGCCTGTCAATTAATGAGTTATTGAAGCTGACATTGTCTTAGTAACAGCAATATTACAGCACACTAGCTAGTGTGTAGCAGTGCATACTATAGAGAGAAAACAGGTTACAGAGGCCCTGTATACTAACCACTAAAAATGGTTCTCCTTAAGTGCAGGTGATAGATGTCTGAGCTTTTGAAACAGGAAGGTCTAAATTTGTAGGTCTGAGTGGCTATTGTATGGAGCCTCATGACAACATGAAAAGTCCCTAGCTTTCATGGATATGTTACGCTGTTATTTATTGTTTCGTTGTTTTCATGTCAGAAATTTGGACTGAGACTATGTAAATGTCTTCAGTGCAGGTTGTTGATATGACTTTATAGTTGTTGATGTTATTTTTAATGACAATTGCCACACCATAGCTGGACTGATTAATTGGATGCAGTCAGCCTGACTCCAGAGATTCTACCCCAATTTTGTAACTGATGATCACCAGCAGTGTGAGTTTCTTGAAGGGCAGGGCCATGAATGAAAATTTCTGCCAAACGTTTGGATAAATATTCACTTTTGGCTCTGTTTATCCCCTCAATATTAAATTGGCAGATGCACAGTGAGGTGCTAATGTTATGGGTCTGGAAGCTCTACAAGGATCTGTTTGTGTTCATTTCTATTTGTGATCATTGGCTATGAGGTCCAAAGGACAGCTAGACATCATCATGTGGTACACTATTTAGTGTTACCCAAGGTGCACCATGAAGAGAGAGTCTACATTACACACCTGCATTACAATAATGAACATGTAAAAACCACTTGCTGTTGGGTGGCCAACACCTACCTTACATCCTTTACATAACCCAAGCATCATCTTAGGTGACTTTAATAGACAGCACAGTCTATGGAAGGGATGGGGAAAATCTGGCCCACAGGCTGGATTAGGTCCATGCAGACTTCATTTCTCAGCAGCCCCTGCCCACATCAATGCAGCTGGTCTCTATGGAGACCTCAGCAGCAGCAGGGCCATGATAGCAGGGGGCCCAGGTTTCCATGGAGACTGGCCCCAGCAGCACTGGCAGGGTGTGTGGTTGGGTGGGGAGCTGCTCCAGGACAAGGGTTGGGATCTTGCAGCAGTAACAGCATGGTCCAGAGCAGAGGTAGAACTTCAATCCACTGCCTGCATGCCATTTTGCACCGCCTGGTCAATGGGGATACTGCTACCATGACCAAAATGGAATTAAATTTCTAGATTAGATGGAAGGAGAGGACCTTGTATTAGTCTATGACACAACAGGCTATAACACTTCCCAGTGCATGTTTTGGAAAGAGCAACTAGGAGCTGTGGTTTTCTTGACCTACTGCTCATAAGTAGGGAAGAATTGGTGGGGGATGTAGAAGTGAATAGCAAATTGGGCAGCATGCAGTGACCATGAGATGATTGATAGGCCTGTGCAAAGCTTCGGGTGCTGATTCAATTCAGAGGCTATTCGGCCCAATTCGGTGGCTGAATCTTTGAATCCAAATCAAATCAGGAGACCAATAAAATGTCTGAATCAATTCAAAGCTCTCCAAATCAATTTGGAAAAGATTCAGAGAGCTTTGGAGATTCAGGCAGTCCCCACTTGTCACATCAGGGAACTGGACCTGGACTCTGTAAGGGGTGGGGGAGGGAGGTTGGAGGAAGGGGGAGATGACCATGGGGGAATCCCCGCCAGGCCCCATCCCCCTGCCTGCTCCCCCAGCCCCTCTGAGCACCATCTGACTCCCCCCCTCCCAGTCCCCCCCCACATGGCTGCCCTGCCCAGTCCCAGCTCAAGGCTATTTTAAAAAAAAGCTCCACACTCACTGACTGCTGCAGCTGCCATTGGGGCTTTTGGGGGCTCATGGCAGAACCCCCCCCCCATGCAGCATGGGGCAGTGGGGTGCAGTGAGGATCGCCCCTCCTGGCTAGAGCCGGTGAGTGCAAGGCTTTTCTTTTTAAGTGCTGGGATGCTGGGCTGGATGGGGTAGCCACGGGGGTGTCTGGGAGAGTGAATAGGGGATGGAAGTTTATGGCAGAGCCCCCCATGCAGCATGGGGCAGTAGGGTGTAGCAGGGATTGTCCTCCCACCTGGCAGCAGCCAGTGAATGGGGGCTTTTGGTTTTTTTTAAAGAGTCAGGACACAGGGGCTGGGAGAGTGGGCAGTGATGGGGGCTCATGACAGGGAAGTGGAGGGCAGTTGGGATTGCCCTCCCCCCGCCTCCCAACCTGGCAGCAGCCGGTGAGTGCCAGGCCTTTTTTTTTTTAAGAGCCAGGAGGCTGGGGCCAGGTGGGGAAGCCATTGATGGAGCTGAGAGAGCACCCGGGGGATGGGGCCTGTTTGATTCAGAAATTCAGCTGATTTGGCAGTGGCCAACCAAGCTGGGGACTGTAGTTGATACATTGGAAGGTAGACCTAGGATTCAGAGTGATCTAGACAAATTGGAGGACTGAACCAAAGAAATCTCATGAAGTTCACCAAGGACAAATGCAAAGTCCTGCACTTAGGACGGAACAATTCCATGCACCAGTACAGGCTGAGGACTGACTGGTTAAGGAGCAGCATTGCAGAAAAGGATCTGGGGGTTACGGTGGACAAGAAGGTGGATATGAATCAGTAGTGTGCCATTGTTGCCAAGAAGGCTAACAGCATACTGGGCTGAATTAGTAGAAGCGTTCCCAGCAGATCAAGGGAAGTAATCTGCTTTAGTCTGCACTGGTGAGGCCACATCTGGAGTAGAGTGTTCAGTTCTGGACCCCCCCCCCCCCCCCGCTTTCCTCCACTATAGAAAGGATGTGGACAAGTTCAAAAGAGACCAGCAGAGAGCAATGAAAGTGGTGAGGGGGCTGGGACACATGACTTATGAGGAGAGGTTGAGGGAATTGAGCTTCTTTAGTTTGCAAAAGAGAAGACTGAGAGGGGATTTAATAGCAGCCTTCAACTACCTGAAGAGTGGTTCCAAAGAAGATGAAGCTTGTCTATTCTCAGTAGTAGCAGATGACAAAAAAGGAGCAATGGTCCCAAGTTGAAGCAAGGGAGGTTTACTTTAGATACCAGGAAAAATGTTCTCACTGGGAGGGTGGTGAAGCACTGGAACAGGTTACCTAGAGAGGTGCTGAAATCTCCATTCTTAATGGTTTTTAAGACCTTGAAAAGGCCCTGCTGGAATGATCTAGTTGGGGATGATCCTGCTTTAAGCAGGGAGTTGGACTAGATGACCTTCCTTCTAACCCTCATTTTATATAATTCTTTTATTCTAAAGATAGAGCTATTTTTCACCCAGCTCACTGGCAGCAAGACTATACATCTGATTTGTGTTTCATGATGCAGAACTCCCTGCAACACAGCCCTTCAGTATACTGCAAGGCTCTTGACAATTTCCCACACAGTCAACATAGGCCAATTTTATATATAGTTGGAATTCAAATTCCAACCATCAAATCAATTCCAATGCCCAGAAGGAATTTTAATAAAGCTGACTGGATCTCTTTTGCTAAACAAACTGACTTTAATATAAGACAGATAAAACCCATAAGTAAAAATTTGTAAAACTTGTGGGTGTGATAAAAGGAGGAACTAAGAGATGTAACCCAAAAGGATTTAGAAAAGAATACATACCAGGGTGGAATGAAGACAGAGATCATCGTTATAAGGAATTTAAAGAAAATGATGATTTTACAAGTGCCTCTGAGCTCTTACAATCTCTGGACAAGGATTGAAGAATAAAATGGATATACACAATGGAAAACCTTAATTTGACCCACTCAAGTAGGAAGGCCTGAGCTGTTTTACTGTTACTGGGCTCTAGCACTGAAGCTTCAAGACCCAAAACCCACATTATATTAGAAGCAATAGCCAACCATATTGTTGGTTTCTAAGGCTGTGACTGCCAAGATTTTTTACAAGACAAGTGAAATTGTATTTAAAGGCAAAGAAACACTCTGTTGTATCATCCTTGTCCCAACCTTTTTATTGTACATGAGATACAAAAGGACCTTAGAGGCATAAATGAAGGTAAAGCTGCATGCATGAGATATTTCCAGAATCGTTAAAATTTTGTGGTCTCAGAACCCTTCAATAGCTAGCAACAGTTTACCAATATTTTGGAAACTGGAAAATTACCAGCCTTATTTTAGAAGACAAAAATAATAGCAATATTAAACCTTGGTAAGGATCCCAATAAAGCTGAAAATTACCATCTAAATTTTTTTCTAAGTAACAAATTATTAGAAAGACTGATCTAGAATAGAATTTTTCAGACTGTAAATGAATATATTCCCTAGGACCAAGCAGGATTTAGACCAAACAGAGGATATGGTGATGAAATCATGGCCCTGGCTATCAATATAGAAAATGGCTTGAAAAGTATAGCTGTTTTCCATGATCTCTTGGCTACACATGGTACAGTCTGGAGACAAGGACTCATGTTAAAGTTCTTGGACATCATACCTTGTCTTAAAAGTGCTTATTTACTAGATAACATGATTAACAATAAATGATTCCAGATTTTTTCTGATAACATTAAAAGTACACCACATAAACTGAACAGTGGACTCCCACAGGGATCAGTCCTTATGCTTCTGCTGTTTAATTTTTATATTCATGACCTCTCAGACACCTCCTCAAGAAAATTCATATACACTGATGACATAGCCGTTGTTATGCAACATCTTGTTTCTCCAGAGCAGAAATAATGCTTACATCTAATCTGAATACTCTAGATACCTACTTTAAGCAATGGAGTCTGTTTGCAAACCCTAGGAAAAAGGGAGTGTTTACATTTCACTTGAACAATAAACAAGGTATTTATCAACGCATTATTATTTTCAGAAATCAGCTTCTATATTATAATGGTACTAAATATTTAGGAATCATCCTAGATAGAACATTGTCCTATAAAAAAATCACTTATCTGTGACAGCAGCTAAGTTAAAAACTCATAATGATTGGCTCCATAAATTCACTGGGAATTCTTGGGGAGCTGATGTCAGTGCACTGAGAACAACAGCCTTAGTGCTGGTCTACTCTTTGGTGGAATATTGTGCCCCAATATGCTTGAACTGTCTGAGACCCCAAGGCCTGGAATAGGCTGCCGCTGGAGGTGGTTCAAGCACCTATTTTGAATGCCTTCAAGAGAAACTTGGATGTTTATCTTGCTGGGATCCTATGACCCCTGCTGACTTCCTGTCTCTGGGGCAAGGGGCTGGACTCAATGATCTTCCAAGGTCCCTTCCAGCCCTAATGTCTATGAAATCTATGAAACAGTGATCATACTGATAAGGTTGACATACAATTCAACAAACCAATGCGAATCATTACAGGAACAATTTGATCCAGCCCTCTTCAGTGGCTACTTATTCTTAGTAACATACATCCTCCTCCATTAAGAAGAAAAAATGGCTTAACTAAATTATGGACTAAAATAAAAATCATCTGCAGCTGCCTATACACAAAGATCTCTTAAACCCACCACTTCCAAGATTAAAATCTAGACTTCCTGCTTGGAGAACAGCAATTCAACTCAAGCAAGACTCATTTGACATCCAAGATGTCTGGACGCAAGAGTGGCTCAATTCACTCCCTAATACAGAAATTATCATGACACATCCCACCATTAGATCATCTGGATTTGATCTCCCTAGACATCTTTGGTCTTCTCCAAATTGAATCAGGACAGGATATGGCAGGTGTGGATTTCTGTTACATTGATGGGGCTGGATTAGCTCACCGAATTTCAACTGCAGTGCCCCTTTTCAAACTCTGAATCACATCGCCTCTGAATGCCTGCTTCATACATTTAATGGAACTCTTATTGGGTCTGCACAATACTATACCTGAGGCAATCAGCTGGCTGCAAAATTTGGACATAAAATTGTGAATATTTTTCTCTTTGCTTTGTGATTACTGTATCACCATATGCTAAATAAATAAATGAGTTGCTTCCATAGGTACCAATCAGAAAACTCTTTATTAAGTTGAAAACCTGAACAGAACAGAACAGAACAACAAAGTTGTTGAGTTAAATATAATATAGACAGGAAGAAATTAAGAGATATTGGCAAGGCAGGAAATATATGTATTCAGATGAGATATGAAAGTAGATGAAAAGTTAGTGAAGCCTAGAGATATAAGAAACACATATTCTGGGAACAATAGACTAGAAAAAAACAAAGAAAAACAAAAAAACTTGGGGGCTGTGGCAATAGATTTTAATAACAGCACTGGCTTGCATGCTAATGCATTATTGCATTTTTTGCCACCTTCCTGTTCTAATTTTTACCATTTTGTAAAACCTGATTTTCATTTTCAGTTTAATGGATGCATTAAGTGAGTCCAGGTTCACAGCAAGAGAACTCCATTTGAGGCCCATTTATGTTTCTGTTACAGTCAGTGACAAAACTTTCAAAAAGCAAATCACATTGGTGCAGTTCAGTGCTTTGAAGAGGAATGTTAAATTTATGTTTAACATTAACCTTATGTTTGCAGAAGATAACAAGAGGATAAGGAACAGCCTATGCAGATTTCTCATGAGCAAGTCATGCTGATTTCCTAATTTACTTATATCAGATGGTGATGAGTTTGAGGGTGGAGGGAGTAGAGGGGAGGGAGAGCAGTGGATGTCATATACTTTGACTTTAGCAATCCACTTTAATACAGTCAGCCATGGCATTCTCCAAAGCAATCAAAGGAAATATAGTTTAGATCAGTGATTCTCAACCAGGGTGCTGTAGCACCCTGGGGTGCTGCAAGTTATGCAGAAAAAGAGGAAATGCAGCTGTTCAATGTGCAGTGGTGACCAAAAAACCCAATAAAATGTTGGGCATCATTAAGAAGGAAATAAAAAACAAAATGGAGAATATGATCATGCTATTGTACAAATCCATGGTACACTGAAATCTTGAACAGTCTGTGTAATTCTTTTTGGTCCCCACATCTTAAAAATGATGTAGTGGAACTAAAAATGGTACAGAGAAGGGCTACTAAAATGATCAGGGGCCTGGATCAATTGCCATACCGGGAGAGATTAAAAAGGCTAGGTCTCTTCTGTTTGGAAAGGAGAAGGTTGAGGAGGGTATGATAGAGGGCTATAAAATCTTGAAGGGTGTGGACCAAGTGAACAGGGGACTTGTTCACCAATTCCTAGAATACTAGAACAAGGCAGAACTGGCTGAAATTAGTAGGTGACCAGGTGTGCTGCTGCTGCTTGTCTCTGGGAAACAAACATCTGTGCTCACATGAATACAGCCAGAGATTTAAAGCAGAAATCCATAGTATCAAAAACACTGTGACCTGTTGTGGTCATTCTGAGTTCTTTGCAACAGAAGAATTTGTCTATTATTTTTCCCTACTCAAAATATAAGCTAAGAACTGGCATTTTCCAAAGTGTACCCTCATTCTAATGAAGGATGCTTTGCACTGAAAAAGGTTGAGAACCACTGGTCAGGATGAAACTACTGGAAGGTGGGTGCATAACTGGTTGGATTATCGTGCTCAAAGAATACCTTAATGTCTCAGTGAAGATATTTTCAAATACAAACAAAGGGAGGAGAATGGTTATAGATTCATCTCTGTGTCAACAGAGTACAGGACAAGACGTAACAATCTTAAATTGAAAATAGGGACATTTAAATTGGATATGAGGAAGAACTTTCTGGCTATAAAGATGATTAAGCACTGCAACAGTTTACCTACAGAGGTTGTGCAATCTTCATTAGTCAAAGTTTTTAAATGGAGGTTAGACTTGGCTGGCACAGGTTAGACACGTGTAGTTGAACAGGTGGTGGGATTAGATGATGACCACCTGGGATCCCTTCCAGCCCTACTTTTTGATAATTCTATGTAAAGGGGGAAAAAGATGACATTTAAGAATTAACACTTCAAAAATCTGTCAGTTTATAAATGGAAAAGGCAGCAAGTCTCGAGTATGATGTGTGTGTTTATCTCCTCCCCCTTCTCCCCCTCTCCCTCCTACTTAAATATACTTTGAGATGAATGAAATTTAAATAGGCTTCATTTATGAACCAGCTGAAAGCTCCCCCACATACTACCCTTCATGGCCTACTTGCATTGCAGGCCAGAGAACAGCCTCATTAGATTCACTTTTTCACAGGAAACTGGGAGACAGGTAGAACCTCTCCCAATACACTAATCAGCACAGTGAAGCTGACACAGAAAAATAATTTGACACTAGGAAGAAAGATCTAGTACAGATCTTTTCTGTATTGCCTTTACTCAGTGCTGGAAATCTCTGAATCATAGATTTTCTGGGGTTTTGTGGTTAAATTGGAAATGGAAAAAAAGTGTGTTATTGTATTAAAAAAGCTGTTTGACGTTAAACACATAGTTGCAGTTCATTTTCAGGTTATTGAAACTTTTTCTTCATGTGTAGTTCCTTTCAAAATGAAAATACTATTTCAAAATGAAAACTGGAAACATTTTCTTTAACACACGTTGAAACAAAATGTTTTGACCTCTTGGAAATTAAACATTTCATTTTGAAAATACCTGTACAAACCATTTCCTTTTCCCTTTTTGGTAACTGAAACCACTTACCAAATGTCATTGAAATTTTCAAAATATTTTCAGATCACATAAAATGTCATTTCTTTTGCAAATTCACTATTAACTGAAAATATGTCACCTAGCTGTACTAAGGGCAATTGCAAACTGCTGTTAAAGCTTATTAGGATCGCATGGTCTTTTGAGCATTTAAAGCAACATTAATCATAGGAGACATTATTACAAGGTAATATTATTTCTTTTAAAATAAAAATGATCTGTTGTACATTTTTCAAATACTGTTTCGCTTTCCCAGACTATAGGGCATGTGCCTATTGGAGCTTGGGATATGCAGATGCAGAAGAATGACTGCTTACATTTTTTTGCTTCTGCAGCATCTGGAAGTATGGAAACCCCTTTAGCAGGGCTTCTGTTATAGCAGAAGGACTTGTTTTTATGGCACATGAAATTAAATTATCCTGGGTATTATTCCATTCAGGCTAATGGAGCCAGGATAGAAGAAATGTTTATACGTTTATGCAATTTTCTTATGAGGAGGCACCCAGTGTGCCATCAATAGGCAAGTTGTTGTTAGTAGTAGTCATGGTAGCAGTAGTGGTAGCAACAATTGGGGTGGGAACCTTATTAAAATAAAGGAAATTATATGAAGCAGTGATTTTCATTTCACTTGATCCATTGTGATACGTTTTTAAAGGTTAAGAAATTCTCCTTCCTACAAAACTGATATTAAGAAAACTTTATTGAGTTAGAATAACTGAAACAGATATGAACATAAATCAAAATATGAAATAAATAACCAAAAGATGATAATCATTGCTAAGCTAATGTATTTAACTTGAGAAGCCTTTTGATGACCAATCAGTTGTGATAAAGGTGCTACTAATAACAAGACCTTAAGTATTAATTTTATGGACAATTTTTAGCATTTTTTTCAAATTTAAGATAAATACTTTTGTACAAATAGTCTGTTCAAAATGAAATAAAGAGTTTTAAAAGATGAGGTTTTTTTCTGAACTGTCCTGAAATAGGAGTTTTTGTCACAGTGAAAGAATCACATTTTATAGTATATGTTTAACCTAAAAATGGCAACTTAAAGTGATTTCTCCCTTAGGCATCTGAAACAAGAAACGGGGGAAAAAAGATGATGTTGAAAAGCCCAGGGGAAAAAAAATAATTTGAATTCATATAATAATCTAAACTGCTCCTGGGTCCATTTAGATTAACTCACTTATAATAAATCCCTTCTTTTCTCAGCCTTTGATACCTCAGGTGTAAGTAGAGCATATCTATGCAAAAGTTGACAAGAGCAGTTTATTATTTCTTTCATACAAGTACAATGTACTTGGCAATTAAAGATAATTCAGCACTCAAATGTGAACAAAGAACATGCTAATATGTCTGTCAATAGCCAGCTCAAAGATATAAAAGGGGAAAACATCAAATAATGAACTCATTCCCAAACTGTTCTTAAATCAACTTCAGAACTTGTAATTGTAGCACTACCTAGTACACGTCAGCTTTCAAAAATTCCATCTGGCCTGACACTTGGCATGGGAAGCTTTCATTAGAAAAGATCTAGGTTTTTCTCTAGGTGAATTTCCAGAAAAAATCATATTTGTGGTTTTGAGAAGAGGGTTTTCCACTTTGACATGTAAATGTGGGAATGGACATTTTTCATACTTCTTTTTTAAAATGACAAAATTAGGATTTTAGGATTTTTCCATGTGAATATGGAAATGAGCAGGCGGATTCACAGTGCGGGGATCACAACCCATTAGCAGATCAGACAAGCAAGTCTGTACTTTCACTTTCATCTGCTTGCCTGATCTGGTTCCTTCAAATGATAATGAATTTACTTGTGTTTTAAGATTTCTGGAACCAATGGAGTTGTTATACAACTCAGCTGTTACAGGACGGGGTGATAACTTTACACTTCACTATCAGTGCAAAGTAGCCATGGAAGTGCAGTTGTCACTTGGGAGATCCTTCGGGGCTCTAATACCACTGTGGTGGCTTCTACGTCACCCTCTTTATGTCCTGAATGGGATGCATGCATTGCCATGAAAAAAAAAGATACAAACCAATAGGGATTATTTAAGGAAGTGGACTTTAAATGAAATATTCCTGCGGAAAATGAAGTACACCTAGAAGTCATGAGGCCATTGCTTGGTGGGATTTGAGGAGATCATTTTCACTAATTCTGCTTTCAAGAAAACTGTTTTTATTTATAATAGCTCTATACATCTGAATAGCCATGGACATGTCTCTGTGAGACGCTTTACTGAGCCGTAGAACAAATTATTGTGTAGTAAGCATCACCATCTACATATGCAGACCCTTACTGTGCAGTAATTTGCGCTACTTGGCAATTAATTTGCTACCTGCAAATGCAAGTAGCAAATTAACTGCTGAGTAATTACTGGGCAATAAGGCATATGTAGATGGCCAACCAGAAGCAAATTTGCTCCCAGTCAGCTGAGCAGAAGGGGGTGGGAATTTCCCCTGGGAGCTGCCTGCAACTGGGGCCCGGGTGGAGACAATGTTCCCCTGCCCCAGCAGCACAGGGCTCCCAAGAGCCCTTACACCAGGAGAGTTCCCCACCCCACCTGGAGCTCGCTGGGGCCTGCCTGGGACTGGGACAGTTCCTGGCCCACCCCAGGATGCACAAGGAAGTCTGCATGTGTAGCCCAGAGGTGGCTGGAGACTGTCCCATTCTGGGCAGTCCCCAGCCAGCTCAGGGCTGCATGTGCAAACTTCCCCATGTAGCCTGGGGCTGGCCATGAGCTATCTTCATCTGAGTCAGGTCCCAGGCCCACAGCTTTATCCCAACCACATGCCCCAGTTGAGTGATTGAGGCACATTGCTGGAAAAAGCACTCGGGGAGGGCCAGGTCCCAGCCCCCTGCTCCAATCAGCTTGCAGTGAGCTCCCAGCTGGATGGGGAATCCCCCCACCCAGACAGTGGCTCACTGCTAGGTGCCCCACCAGCAGATTGGGGCAGGGGGCTGAGACCTGCCCCTCCCCTGCAGCTATTTCCAAGGGAGCCAGGACCAGGAGCTCCCTGCTGCTGGGGCAGGAGGACATTGTCCCTACCCAGGCTTCACAACCAGAGTCTGGCTCTATAGCAGCAATCTCCCAGCCCTCACCGGGAGACAGGTGTCTCCTGGCCCCATACTCCCTTCCAGCCCCTAGAGATCCCCCTGGATACTGAAGGTGGGGCAGAGGGTGGTGGGAGCAGTCCTCTCCAGGCTGTTCCAGTTGGGAGCAAATGCATGCTAGTGTAGATGCCTGCCCAGGGTGGGTTTATTCCAGAATAAATTACTCTGAATAAACCCATCCAGCAGTGCCCAGTAGTGCTCAACATACAGCCTCTGGGCCATTTCCACCCCGTGAAGCAGCTGGATCTGGCTCACAGCATGGAAAATGACCAACAAGCAACTCAGATCTACCTGTCCCTTCCTTTCCTCTTTGAAATCCTCTTTGCTCTCTCCCTCTCTTCCTTCTTTCTTCTCTCCTCAGAGGGGAGTGGTGGCCCCCAGTGCAGCTGGGCTGCAAGCATCTGGCCTACCACTCTAAAAGGTAGATGTAAATGTGATGTTTGGGCAGTTGGCTTGGGCTGTCTGCGTGTGTGTTCTTTTCAGAATCCACATAGGCTTTTATAAAGCCAAGTGATACCAAAGATTGAGAGTTCAATGCTGCAGATGTAGCTTGGACTGGGAACAATTTGTTACCTACCACTTCAAATACTCTTTACCCCTCATACCTTAATGCCTGCTCATACAGCACTGTAGGTATTTCAGATCAGTCTCTTGATTTGAAAATCCATTAAAGAATCAAAGCCCAGAGTCTCTTCTGTACTGTGTGCAGTCTGTTCTTCCACAGGCACAAAGGGACTCAAAACCCACTCTAGTTGGCCACTGAAAATTAGTCTATGCTTCTTCAGCACCTCCCTTCTCACCTATCAGTGCAAAGAGCCTAGCCAAATTGTTCATGATCTTGCAATTTTTAGCTGTATAAACAACCACCTAAGGCACAAATAGTCTGTCAGATTTAGAGAAGCTTATTGTCTGATCTATGTGAGCCATGTCCCGAATATGCCAGCCAAGAACTGACTAGTTCAAGGCCAGTGTCCCTCTGTCCCTGAGCAGTGCTAAAGTGTCCTTTGGTACAGCTCAGATTTTGGACTCAGAAGTCTGTTCTTCCTAAATACTGTAGAAAGCAATATCTAAACAATTGGTGATTTCCTGGGATTTGTGCCATACTCCTCCTCGTTGGGGATTACGGGTGAATAGATTTTTTTTTTATTTTAATGTCTTTTTGTAATGCTTTCTTTCCCTAACAAAGGTGAATTATAATGTTGTTTTGTGTGGATGGGTTTATTTCCATAATGCTTTTAAATTTTCTTCCTATGTAAAATTATTAAGAGAAGCATGTTTATAACTTGTGTTTTAATTTCTTGTTTGGGCATGCCTTATGATCTTGACTTTTCCCAAGCTCAGTTATGCAAGACTTCTATTGGCAGATGGACAAGGCCATGGTTTAAGACTATTAGCAGGTTAAGTAAGAGCTGACTGCATGTTATTTTGTCAAGGTTCCTGTTGAGACACGCAGCCCACTCTTCATTCTGAAAGAATATCAAGGCATTTGGTTACAGATAGGTTACTGTCAATCAACCATTGTAAAGCAAGCTAAGAACCTAATCTAAAGCCCACTTAAGTCAATAGCTGTCTTTCTATTGACTCCTGTGGGGTTTGGATAAAGCCCAAATTCCCTAAGAGCTGTAATTTTGCTGTATTCCCAGTTAATTTAACTAACCAAATGTCAGTACAAATGAAAACTACTTCAGATTTTCCTTACACTTATAGTTCCTAAAGACAAACTGTGTTACATTTAGCCTCATTTTTTTTTGCTGTAGTTATTAACACACACACACACACACACACACACACAGAAGTATTAAAGAGGAGAAAAAAGGTTTTAATTTTTATTTCATCAAATGAACTTTAAAACAAGCCTGTGTATTAAATCACAGCTTTCTTCTTAGGTTAAAAGGAACTGAAAGTGTTTTGTGTATGGGATGTACAATAGCATTAATGAGATAAATAAGCAGCTGCTATGGTAACTGCCTTTTTGAATAAGCACTGAGAAATATAAAAACCACGGCATTGTTAGAGAGACATTTTAAAGGTAATTTTCATTCTTAAAGAATTCTTTTCCAGCCATTTATTTCAATGTAACAGATATTTGAGTGGCGCTGCCAAAGCTTTTTCTGTATTTGGGAGCACCTTGTTTATATCTTGGTTGAGAGACTTGAATATGTGGTACAAAGACATTTACACCAATTCTGAATGAATATATTCTTAACAAAGGCTTAATCCAACAGTAATCTACCACCATCTTGGCAGTACAAGACCTACCTGAGACCTTAGCTGCTGACTCAAGGAAAGGACAAAGAAAAGTGTGCATTACTACGAAATGCCATCTCCCCTGTCCATTAATTCAGTGCTGGAGCCACAGAATCTCCATATATTAAGCATGACATTCAGATCTTTCAGTCTGTTTGGGTATGTGACTCTGAGTAAAGGGGGAATCAGAGGTGTAACTGGTCAGCACTACCCCCTGGGCTGTATTGCGTCTTTTGCCCCCTCCCAAAATCAGTTCAGCAAAAAAAAAAAAAGAATCCCCTACAGCAGGGGCTGTGCCCTCCCTGCTCGTAGGGTATGACTCCAGAGTAGGGAAGGTCCAAGGTGTGGGGGAGGGACAGGGGTGGTGAAGTGTTTCCCCTCCACTCTGGTTGGTACCCCACCTTTAGGAAGCGCCCATGGCTCATGCCTTGCTTGCCCCCTCCCCACATTGTTGTGCTACGGGGGTTAACTATAATAAAGGGTCAGGTTTCTTGCATCTTTTCTTCACTCAAGGGGCATAGCGGTCAAAGTGAATATCCATCACTGTCCATGGCATAAAATGGAACAGCCTAAAGTCTGCAAAAAGATATAGATATAGTTCTAGATATAGATATAGGCCACAAACAGGCATTCACTTCTAGTGGTGGAAACTTCTGATAAATTTCCATTCCTAGAAGTGTTTGTGGGAGATAGAGTAGTACAAGCACTCAGCCTGCAACTGCCCCCTTTCCCTAGCTCCTTGTGCATCCCCAAGACAGGTGATCCTGATTTGGGGGTGACAGGGGCAGCAATGTTGCTCCACTGTTCCCATTCCTGTGTCTTTCTGTGAAGACTTCTTATGTTTCTTGGGGATACCCAGTCCTGGGGAATGACTGATCCACTCCCCTCCCACCATTGGCAACTTGTAGGGGGTGCATGCAGGTGCACATGCACCCCCTGAGAAAAGCAGCATTCACCACCCCTCTCCCCTCACCACTGACACTGCTGGTGGCATTTGTGAGCAGTCACTAATCACCGCTGGCGACCACCAACACTGCTGGTGGCATCTGTGGGTCATTACCGCTTGCCACCCCCACTGCTGCACCACTGACACAACTGCGGCTGCTTGCAGGAGCTCTCCGCTGGGCCTGCCCTCACCACCACTACTGCCGTGGCTGCCTGCATGAGCTTCCTGCTCACTACCACCATGCCCCCGCCACTGCCACCACCGCCGCTACCTGTGGACTGTCACCAAGCCCCGCAACCTCTGGGGGTAGGCACCGTTCATGCTTCCCACACACCAGTTTGGGAGGAACTGAAGCTTTGGGGTAAAGGGACCCCAGTCTGAGAAGCAAGGGGGATCAAAGAGCAGCTATTCCTTCACTCGTCTCTCAGCGACTGGGAGCCAAGTGCAAGGAGCAGTGTGGCAACCCCTTGCTGCTCCTCAGATGGGCTGGAGAGCTAGTAGGGGACTTTGCCCATCTGTTCCAGTCCTTCTCAGGCCAATGGATCAATACTCCTTGCCCATTGCCCTGATTGGGTAGTCCAGTCCTGGGTCTGGAGAAATGCAGGAAAAATTCTCTGCTACTTCACAGTCCTCTTGGACCAGATTGGAAGGGGATTATCAAGCATTCACTTTTGCAAGACAGTTTCTCTTGCAAGGGAGATCTTCCAGGTTGACATCTGAAAGATCTTTGTCCTGAGAGGGGCATGTTTTCCCAGGGAGAAATTGAGTGAATGTTAGTACACTCATAGTTTCTATGGGAGATAGACAATTCTCTAGGTAGAAACATAACACCTGTAGGTGGTTATAGATATAGATATTGATATATAGAACCATGGCAATACATGGAATAGCTTGACAGGAATTCATTTCCCTTTAGGAAAATGGATATATTCTGTAATAATGACTGGCTTTGAAAGCAACAGTAGAAAAATGTTGTCTAAGAAGAACAATAGTTCTGCAGACACACCTGATTATAATTTCTAGAAAAGAAAGTCTGAGGACAGTATAGTCAATTCAGGACTTTCTTTACTAAGATAGCAACCATTTATTTGCCTAGGTTTTGATACTTTGTATGGCCCCAATTTATTCTCCTGCAGCTCAGCTTATGCATTGTGGACAATGTTAGGGACTCTTGCTTGTGCCAGAAATGGTCATTGTAGAAGTAGGTCCTTGCTGATACCCATCCATAAACACCCATACACACAGACACAAATTCACACAGAGTTTTAAGGAATCTTTTTTCAATCTACCTTTTCTACTTTTACCCCTCAGCTCTAACTCTGATTTCCTCAAGCAGACACTAATGGCAGTGCCTAATGTCTCATCTTGCACTAGAATGTTTGATTACCTATTTAGAAAGTAGAAGTCTACTTTGTTCCCAGGGCCTAGTTCTAAATACTTCCAAAACCAAGGAATACTATTTCTATTTCATATTAATTATTTGTACAAAATATTATTTTACTCCATTTTTATGAAGCAAAAATGTATTTTTCTTCATTCTTCTATACATTATACTATACATTCTTCACATACACATATGTATGCAGTAGCATACATAACTACCACTAAGACTAAGTCTGAACTATAATTATGATCTCTTTTTTTCCTTTTTCTTTTCTGTGATGTTGAGTATGTGTGTGTGCATGCATGTCCTTGTTTAATCATTAATTCACAATTAGGAATAAGATATGCACAAAGAATACTGCCACACTAGGATGACACTTATATAAACAAACATGCTCTTTTTTTCTGAGCACAACACTTACTCTGTAGTGATGTTTATCATGCAAAATCTTTGGAGCAATGTCCCTGTTACCTTAAGATAAAACAATCTAAAGATCCTAATCTGGCATCATTGCCATAATATGAGCAGCTCATTTCCCACATATTCTTTTGACTATCAAAGCTACAACAGCCCTGCAGGACTCCCACTTCCATTGGTAGCCATAAATCTCCCAGACTTTGCCAGTGTAATGTTTTCCAGTAATGCAAGCCAGAAGTGGAATCCATTTGTTTTACTATTAACGCCCCCCCCACACACACACTTCTATAGTATTATACAGTAATTTTCAGATCTCACTTTACAATAATCCCATTGCAATGTTTTGGGATTTAAAACTATTTTAAGCTATACCATTTGCCATAAGTTTTTATACGGGAGCACAGAAACTGATAAACATAAGAAAGTTGTTTATTTGAAACTGCATGTGATGAATTTTAAAGCATACAACATTTATATTAAAAAAATCCTACTATTTCTGAAGAAACAATTTTATGAAAGATAAAAACAGTAAGAAAATTAGCCTGAAAATTGTGAAGTGTGGGGGACTTAATGTGAATTCTGACAGGGCCCAATTCATCATGCCATTATACTAGATTTACACCAGTAACTGCATCCACATCAGTGGTATTAAATAGGAGGGACAGAGTAAATAAATTCCTAACAGCTAGGAAGAAGAGAAAAAGAAACCTTGCAGTACTGTAAGATTTCTGCAGTCCTTAACTGTTGAAAAAGTGTATATAATCTTGCTAGCCTTTCTGTGGTTGATTTCTTTTCTTGAGTATAAACCCATATCTATAGAAAGAACAAATGCATTTCTGTTTTACATCCCATGAAAATATTCCATTAGACTTCATATTTAGACCAGGAAATTGTACATTTAGATGTTCCTAACAGCCATTAAAAACCTTTGCATTGTTAACTTTTCATCAGGAAATATGGACAGTAGGAAGCTGAGCTCCTCATTAAATTCTGCCAGCTAATTCATGAAAAATCATTAAAAATTTAAAATCCAGCCTTTTTGTTAAGTACTTTTTCTTATATTAATTATCTAATCACAACAGACTCAATTGATTAATAGGCCTTGCAAAGTGTGGTTCCAGCCTATTGGAAAGGTTCATCTAGTTAGAAAATGTATCCTTATTACAGGAATTGCTGTAACAAAGTCTGTTACTACTTAAAAGTTAGCAGAGTATTTAAAAGGGGAAAAAATGAAGCCCATTCTGTGCTGGAGAACAAAAAGAAAAACACAAAAAAAGAAAAAAAGACAGTCGGTTTCAACTTTAATTGCATTCCGTATGTGTCTGAGATCCCATATACATCTCCAAGATCCATATAGCATAAGTGGACTCTATAGTGCAGTATTGTAAGTTATTAATTATCTTGAAACCTCCAACAAGAAAGATGATTTTAAAGGTGACGTTTTAAAATTTCTCCATCAAAAGTAACATGGTGTTTTAACATTAGCTAGGCAATTATCTTAGAAAATAAACAAGTAAGCATTTTAAAGAAATTATCTCTGAAAATAATCCTAGATTCAGCAAAATCAGTGTTGCTGAGCATGAGAATTTTCCAATTATTTTTTAATGCTCTATTGGTTACTGGGTATCTGACAAGGTAAATACATGTTTATTTGCACTGTGTGTCATAAAAGAATAGTTCCCAAAGTATGGTTCATGCAGTACTTTGTGGAGCTGCTTCTTTTGCAATGATGAAGCGTCTGTAAGGTTTCAAGCAGTAGTTTTTCCTGTTGGAATTTGACCAACTAAATTAAAAACACAATAAGGATCCCCTGCAGCTGCTTCATGCCATTCTTTCAAAACTGGTGTGAACCCAAACCTGATAACATTTGCAATTTAAACAAAATAAGACAAGGTGGCAAGCACAGAGAAAAACAAAATTAAGCTGCATGGTACTCTTGAGACTTATCTCAATGCTATGTGTAGGTAGTTGGTATTTTAGCCACTAAACTAAACCAAACATATCACAGCCTGTAAAACCACAAGAATGGTTTAAAAATCACACAAAGTCCTGTATTTTGTGTGCGTGGGGGGGAAGTTTTCTTCAAATTTTGGACCTTTTGGGTGAATTTATTTTCATCTGAAAATTGAAGACCTATAAATTTACCTCAACACAGTGAGGGACTAGCTTTTTCGGAAGGTGTGCCTTGCATCTTCCACTCAAATCCCTTTTTACCCAATTTAATGTTCTGCTTTCTGCTTCCTGCCCTGTATACACTTCCCAATCTGCTGCTCTGCTTTTGGCTTTGTGCTGTGCTTCCTGTTCCTTCCTTAGTTTGACACATGCTACACACAGGGATAGATCCAGAGGGTTGCAGTCGAACTTGCATTTGATTTTTGGCCCATCCAAGTTTAAAGCAAGAGGATTGTCAGTGGCATCAGCATTTCTAACCAGGTAGAAGTGAGGAAGTCACTTGACTTCATAGTTTATTATACTCTACCTCTTTCCTTCAGAGCTTTTCATTCCACAGTTGTTAATGACCCTGTCTCCTTTTTAATGGTCTCTTTGTTTCACTAATCAATGGACGTGTGGAAATAACTTTCACTGAAGCACTGTCAAGATGCTTAAGAAAGCTTGATTTTGCTTTATGAATGTGAAAGATGCACATTTAATTCTAAGGACTATAGGACTAAAGAAACAGCATCTTCTGCTTTATTTTTCCCTAGTTGCTTGTATTTGCTATATGATACACTTCATCTGTCCCTGTTTCCACTTGTCCATCACTGCAGGACTTTGTAGTGTTATGGGAAGGTATTGTTTACTATGGTAGATACTGGACCAAGACAGAAGGCTGTGTGTGACTTGTTTTATGTGAGACGGCTGTTGTGCATTGGCAAGCCCAAGCACACAGAACCCGGCAGAGGAGAAACCTATGTCTGGTGACAATTAGATCCAAGACAACTGAGGTTACTTTTCCACTGCAGTTTTTATCTGCCTTTTCAGCTGTTGTGAAAAATGCCTTCTGTATCTGCTTGCTCCACCACTGAGGTCTTTGTGTTGTGTTGGATTGGTCTTCGTCTGATACTTCACTTTTGACCTTACTGTCAGGGGTTACCCTATCAGAAATACAAGACTCCTGATGGTGTTTCTCTTAGTAGGGTCACTAGTACATGTAAGCCTCTCCACTCCAACAAGGTGGCAGTTCATGGAGAGTCTCTAGTCATGTATCCACGCACAGATGGGAGTCACATGATGGTTGCTTCATTCTTGGAATGGGGCAGGAGGGTAATTTGGCAGCTGCAATCATGACCGAGCAGTCCTTTTAGGATCCTCTCTGCTCACTCCACATGAAGAGGGGGCTAGAAAAGATGCCCCAAACACAGGGTGTCCCACTTTAGCTCAGCTATGCAGTGGAAGCAGCTATCCAGGGGGATCACGCAAAGTGCAGTCGAAATACAAAAATACTTTGCATTCTGGCATGTATGAACCTTACTAGACAATCTGAACAGTGACAGACCTGAATATAGAATAGCTACTGTCACCTGAAAACTCTTGCAACATAACATTGATACTTGCTGCTCTCAGCGAGACCAAACGTGCAGACGAAGCCCATCTGAGGTAGGAGAATGGTGGCTCTACATTCTTCTGGAAAGGGAAATCTTCAAATGGCAGGTGAATACAGTGCTTTGGTTTCACCATTAAGAACCAGATTGTCAGCTGAATGACTGAATCTCCTTGTGGCATTAATAAGAACCTCATGACTCTCTACCTCTAACTGACCAGCAATGTGTTTACTACCAGCATCAGTTCATACACCCCAACACTCAATGTCAAGGAAGAACAGAAAAAGCAGTTTTATGCTGACCTTGATGAAATCCTGGCTATCATCCCAAAAAAGAGGACAAGATCATCCTTGGAGATTTCAATGTGAGCATTGGCTGGGATCTTAATATGTGGAGGGGCACCATTGGAAAGGAAGGAATGCACAAGGCTAATTCAAAAGCCATCCTTTTACTCAGTAAATGTGCAAAGCATGACCTTGTCACTACTAACACTATCTTTAGACAACATGACAGGTACAAAACAACATTGCAACACCACCACTTAA
This sequence comes from Crocodylus siamensis, assembly GCF_052110815.1. Classification (NCBI taxonomy): domain Eukaryota; kingdom Metazoa; phylum Chordata; order Crocodylia; family Crocodylidae; genus Crocodylus; species Crocodylus siamensis. The sequence goes on from NC_143395.1 coordinate 21,252,277, forward strand.
AACAATGGCACCTCTTTGACTACTTAATTGTAAGAGCACATGATCTAAAAGATGTCCATCATACATGTCACGAGCGAAGCTGATAACTGCTGGACTGATCATCACTTAGTGAGATCAATCATGTCCATCAGTGTTGCACTGAAACATTGAAAGCAACCCAAATCAGTCTAAAGACAGCACAATATCAAATATCTTCAGACCCCAGACATCATGAAGCCTTCCAAACATATCTCAGCAAGAAAATCATCAGTCTTAGGATTGAAAATGCTAACACTTGTGTTGAAGAAGATTGACAAACTCTAAAGGAGACTATCCATGAGGCTTGCAAGGAATCAACTGGCTTCATCAACCAATCCTATCAGGACTCAGTTGATGAAAAAAATTTGAGATCAAAGCCCTTCTTGATCAGAAGAGAAAAGTTTTCTGTTACTGGCAAACAATCCTGTGTCCAGTCAGAAGCGGGGAACTTTTTGACGAATTATAGCTGAAGCCCACAGGAAGATTCAAGAAATCAAAAACAAATAGTGGGAAGAGAAGGAAGAAGAAATCCAACAATTTCTTGACAGTCATGATATGTAGAGCTTCTTCAGTGCATGGATCAAGTTCTAGCAGACTTACCCAGCTTATATCTGAAGGTGGCAGTACACTCCTCAAAGATATGTCTATCAAAAACCTCTGGAAGGAGCACTACCAAAAGCTTCTGAACCATGGATCAATGTTGACTGATGAAACCATCAAATCCATCCCACAGCATCCAGTAAGAAAAGCACCAGCCAATCCACCAACCTCTGGAGAAGTCCACAAGGCTATCAATAAGACAGGCAAAGAATAACAAAGCTGCTGGTCCTGGTGGCATACCAGCTAAGCTCTTCGAAGTTGGTGGGGAAGCTATGACTAATGAACTCTGCACACTTTCTTAAAATCTTGAACACTGAGGAAATTCCTGATGACCTAAGGAATGCCAATATTGTCACCATTTTTAAAAGGGAGATAAGTCTGACTGTCAAAACTATCAAGGTATCTCTGTCCTCTCCATCACTGACAAGATCCTTGTGCTCAAATTCTGCTGAACTGACTGCTCCCTCTTGCTGAGAAAATCCTTTCCAAACTTAATATGGCTTCAGACCATCAAGAGACATGATGAACATGATGTTTGAAGCCTGGCAGATTTAGGAGAAATTCCAAGAACAAAACCAGGAACTATATACAGTCTTTATCGATTTCACCAAAGCCTCTAATAACTCTGAGGCTCTATGGAAGAGCTTATTGAAGTTTGGTTGTCCAGGGGAATTTATCACCATCCTAAGCCTCCTTGGGCATGTCTACACATTTGATTAATATGCCATATCATGCCAGTCCATGTTTTTAGGTGACGCTAATGCATAGTAGACTAATTCTACTGTGGATTAGCATGGCTTTTGCCATGATGCTCCAATGTGCAGAATTAGTCTACTGTGCTTCTAGCATCTCATGTAGATGTGCCCCTTCATGACTACATGACTGTCTCCATCCTACATAATGGCATCCAATGCTCCACTATGAAATGCTTTGCCTGTCAAACTGGCCTCAAGCCAGGGTTGCATGATCATATCAATTCTGTTTTCCATCTTTCTTGCAGTCATCAAGATGCTCATCCATGACCATCTGCTTCATGGCTTTGGCATCAAGTACAGGATGGATGGCAACCTCTCCCACCTCTCTGTCAAAAACAAAGTTACATTAGTCTGAATGAATTGTGCAACTTCAGCACACCAAGGGTTGTGCTGTCATTGCATATCCTGAGGAGGACCTGCAAGTGGCTCTTAACTGCTTCTCTCAAGCATACCAGTGCCTGGGACTGACCCTTAATGTCAGAAAAACAAAGGTGCTTCACCAGCCTGCTCTGGGCCAGCTAACTCCTGGGAAAAGATCTTCATGGATGGACAGGAGCTGGAGAATGTTGAACACTTTGCATACGTCAGCAGCCGTCTCTCAAAGAAGCCCTACATTGATGAGGAGATCCAATATAGGATTAGGATATAGCGTCTTTGACTTATAGGGACTATCTGAAAAGCCTAGAACACCTTTACCAGCACCTTTACCAGCACTATCTCTGGAAGATCCTTGGCATAAGATCCTTGGCCAGAGTCCTCACTGATGCTAACACCACCAGCATGGAAGCATTGGTGGACAGGGCATTGTGTATATATGCCTCATCCATGTTTACCAAAACAACTGTGTAACAGGGGGCTGTTACAGTCCCACCTCCTGTCTAGGGCTCCTACTTCCCTGTGATGGCCAGAACCAGAAGGGTTAATGAGCAACTTATAAAAAAGAAATCTGCTTTTTGAAGGTATCTGAAGTAGTTTATGGAGAAGTTTCCCCATCTGGTAATATATTTATATATACCTTTCTATACTGATCTTCAGACAGCATGCACTTTAAAAGGCAGAACTAAAAATTATAACCGCAGACATAGCTGATTTATGAAATTTTGCTTACAGTCAGTAAAAATGAGCAAACGTAATCACAAGGTATAATTAACATAAACAGGTTAAACTTAAGTGAGAACATATTAATCTCAGATCCCAAAGTGATGTGGTGTGATTTGCTTATTGGGTAAACCCAAGCTTGGGCAGTGACTTATTGTAATGATTTCTAACACCTTTCAACTCCATAGGATAACAGCTATAAAGTAACACTATGAGTGGCTATATAACCAAAAAATTAACATAGACAGAATATAAAAGAACACGCATGTTAAGTAACCCTCAGGGAAGGACGGCACAGAAGGGTCATTGCTGTCCCATGCCCCACAGATCTTTGAATAAAGACCAGATCCTGACTGAGGGACTTTCTCCCAGTTTTGCCTCTGACAGCATTGAATCAGAGACGTCTGGCTTCGCTGAATCAACTTAATGTGTATTTTCTAACTAAGGAACTATCGATAAGTTGCTAACCAAGTGAAAACTCTTGGTTAATTTCTTTGTCTGTTTTATTATCACTGTCAATTTTAACTTGTATTGTTATGTTATCTGTTTATTAGCTTAACCTTTTTACTAACTGGCATATGTGCAAATTATATCTTTTGTTGTTATAAGTAAAATTTATTCTTTTTTATAAGTGAAATTTGTGATTGCTTTCCTTCCCAACATCACCTCCTCGATCCCCAACCAAAAAGCCCAGTAGCTAATAAAGTCACAGTGCTTAGTCAGCCTGCAACTAAATTGATATACTCACAGTACCCAGCTGGCCTGTGACACTGCCCTTGCTCCTCTGCCATGCCTTTGGTATTACCACAAGTTGACGTTTACATGTGAGAGGCTGCCCATTTGTTGCCCGGATGCCTATGGCCAAATACATAGCTCCAAACCTTCCCTAATACTATGTCCCATGCCTCACAGATGGCATCCAAAATTGCCTACAATTTCCCTGGCTCCTTTGCTGGGCCTCTGGCCCAAACTTGGCCTCAGGCCCCACTCTGTGGACTTGGCCTCCAAGCCTCTTCTCTGGGCCACACTATTCCACCCCTCACTGGGTCTCTCTCTATTCATGCCCTGCTCTACACAGCCCTTTGGGTCCCACCCAGCCCGCACTCTGCACAGCCCTTTAGGCTCACTCCACCCCATACTGGGTCACACTCTGGTCCCTGCTCTGGGCCCTTATGCCCCTCAGGCCTCACTCAGTGGGCCTAGGCCCCCCTTCCCCCCACTCCTCAGGTCCTGGAAGCATTACTGTGGGATGCTTTTCTCTCAGGGTGTGCTTCCCTAAGCCTTTCCTCTCTATGGGATCATCCACAGGGCAGTGGGTGCTGGGGCTTTCAGGTGCCCCATCTTCACCTTTCACTGGGAAGGGACAGGTGTGGCATTTTCTGGGGACTGGCCTGCCATAGGCCATCATCAACCATCCAACCCCAGCAGGGTGTAGTTTCAGGTCTTACCCAGGATCAAAAGAACCTCTTCCACCCCCATAGTTTCTATCCTAACCTCTAACCTCCAGGTATTACTGGAGCAGCAGTCCTCAGGCTGGGTGATGTCAATCCTTCAGCTCCCCAGTTGCAACTGCTGGCCCTGCTGTATGGGTCTGGACTTATACTCTGACTTCCCAGCCCTCCCCCAATCAGGCAGTCTCCTAACTGTCAGGCCTAAGCCCACCACTTGTTCCCTGTCACAAACTGCTATACTTACAACTCAGCCAAGGACAAAGGACACACAGGGGCCAGAGGAAATGCCTCAAGGAAATTCTCAAGGTGAACATTAAGAAGTGAGGAATTGACATCACAAATGAGAAAAACTAGCCTGGGACATGACTACATGGTGACACCTTGTGAGAAATGGTCTATCTTACTTTGAGGAAGGCCACCTCACCCTGGAGGCAGAGAAACAATATAAACAGAAGGAAAGGAAACAAGTCAGAGCAACCCACTGTCATACCCTCCCTTTAACCAACACCCGTGGAGTCTGTCAGAGAGTCTGTGGCTCTAGGATCAGCCTTCTTAGACATTAATGGACTCATCCACAATCCTGTACTTGACCCATCTGAATGATCATCCTTGACCATGGGGGATTGCCAGTGTCTATATCACATATTTGCTCTATCAAATTAATGTACATTCCAATATTTATAGTTATTCTTGTTTTGATCTTAAACTGAATAATGTAGCCCACTGCACCAGCTATGCCCCCCTTTTCAAAACCCTAGATCTGCCTAGCCGCACATAGAGGTTACTTGAGCCAGTTATGGCTCACACACTGCTGGTTGGCAGCCTTCATTTAAGATAAAGAAAACTCATATTTTCACACAACTTGACTTTATCAAGATTTATGCAAATATTTTTTCATGAAAATATTGAGAGGCTCATGAACCCCCCCATCCAAAATTAGCCACATTGTAGACACATATATGGACAAAAAAAGTCACATTGTAAATCAGAAGCATGATCATGCCATTTATGGTATTAATTTTAGTAGCAATTCTTAAAAAGTATTTTGCTGTCCATATGGATAGACAAAACATCAGGAATAGAAATAGTTGCCAGACATTATCTTTTTTGTTTCCTGGGAGATTATATTGCTGCCCTAAATTCATAATGCAGAGTTAGAAAGTTCAAAATTAGTTCACACGTTTAATTCTGTCATAAAAGAGATAAAATGTTTACCTGCAGTAAACAATACATTCTAGTACTTTGCAGAAAGGACAGTCAAGGGGTCTCTGGGAGTATTTGTGACACCCTAGATGAGATGCTTTTAATGCTGAACTCAGAAACTTGGGAAAAGTCTATACAGTTGCAAAGAATATCAATTGTACATTCATTTATTTTTTCCTATTGGGTATATATGGACTAGGATCTTAATTGAATGTTAATGAAAAGCTAATTAGAATTAAGTGTTTCAGTAGCAGTTGGTGATTATTAGGTTTTTTAGGGTAGGGCAATTTGCTTCTAAAGTAGCTCCCATACATTTTCAAAATGAGGATATAACAAATGGCAAGGCAATTCATTCTGCTTTTCCCCTTAAAGACTTTTATTTGCATACCTTATAGCGTAACTTTTTAAAGTGAAGTTTTTAACATTTGAAGAAAGTTCTAAAAACTTGCATTCTTTGTTGGCCCAACAGAAAAGAAGGCAGGGCAGAAGGTTGCACCTTACAGGCTAACTGCAATAGATACATTTGAAAAGTACAGCACAGCATCTTCAAGCTCTCCCTGCTTCACCCACTGTGCTTCATCTATGATGACCAAGGAAAGGTTGTTACTAACAGACTAAAGAGGTTCTAGGCTTCTGCTCACTCAGAGAGTCCAATTCTGCATTTTCTATTTCCCAGCAAAGGGATCTAATCACTAAGTTTCATGCTGTGCATTATCTCGTCAAGCTGAATCACTGTACTTCATATTTAATATTAATTGGAGAGAGAGCAATGGGGAAATCTCTGGCCCACTGGGAGCTAGAACCCAGGGTCATCTGCAGTGCCACTATTCAGGGCTGTTTCAGTCTTACTGAATTCCTTTTCTCTTCCTTTTGGCTCCACATATTTCCCTCTTAGCTGACCTCGAGCCAGCTTCAAAGAGAGCGCTGAAGAGGGATCTGGCATCAGCCTAAGCTTTCCAGCTAGAGCAGAGCCTTTCTGAATGTAATCAGCAGGTGGGTGGATATTTGCTTGCCTAGAGCTGAAGTGTAAACTGTGCATAAGCGGCTGCATAGTGTGCCATCTTGACCTTCTTACTTCACCCTTCCAGTTGAAGTTGGGTCACTTGGCAGCCAAGGATACAAGAATCATAAGATAGAAGGAGAGAGCTGCATATGTGCAGAAGCATGAGTTTAAGTGCCTGGGGATCTTTGCTAATTAAAACGTAGCTGGTGAATGAATGTAGGTATCTAATATATTCCCTGACTGCAGAAGCAGGAGTATTCGGATTGGCATTTCTGTAATGTAGGCATATTAATCTCATCTATGTCCTGTTCAGATGCCAAATTTACCAGCCTGGATATGGCTCCAAGAAAGCTTGAGGTTCTGTTTTGTAAGTGCTTCTCAGGCTTATAGAGCCCAAGTAGAACAAATTTAGACACCATGTGCTTTGGTCAAAGCTCCATGCATGTTCTCTTCTTCCATTCATGTTGTAGGCAACCATCGATCCTGTGGATCATGGTGTATATGTAAGAGGTCTACCCAGGTGCCTGATGAATTTACTTCTACAGAGTCCTGCAAACATTACATCAAGTCCTTTGGCAAAAGTATGGAGTGGTGGAGGCTGCCAGACCTACCATTTCTCCATTAGCACACTGAGACAAAATCAAAAGGCCAGAGCAAGTCCAGACATTCAGTGCCTTGTTGACTGCAGCTTCTTTTAGAAAGCAACACATAAGAAATACTGCAGCCTGCATAATGCCTCAGCAAGGGCACATTTCTGTCAGGTTGATGTCCCTTTCTACAGCCCAGGAACATCTGCAAAACAGTGGGGCTGGGGTTTTGAGGTGACCTATACTTGCCTTACTTTAGAGGTTGCTACATTATGGTATTTTATAGGAGCTACCATGCCATGAGTAGCCCCACCACATCACCATCAGACTCTCCAGTCAGATGCAGTTTACAGTCATAACCAATATTATCCATGAATTTATAACAATGTTAATGAAATAAGAATGGTTTGGAAGATGAGGAAATGGTGTAACAAATATCCACTGATCACAGCATCCCCCATTTAGCATGAATATAGGATGATAGAAGCTACTGTAATCTCATTGTATCACTGGGCCTCTTTACATATGCTACAGATGTGGAAAGGTGCAGGGGGGAGGCGCTTTAGAGTGCTTCTGAGAACTGCTGTAATTAAAGCACCAGCAGCATCTCATGTGTTCAGCATTCCACACTTCCAAGATGGCAGCGGGAGTGCTTTAACTAAAGCTCATTCAGCAGGCTTTAGTTAAAGTGCCCCCACAGACATTTTGAAGTGCAGGGATGCTCAGTACATGAGATGGGCAGGCTGCTGGAGTGCACTAAATAGCACGCCTAGCAGACTTGATTAATCAAGTCATCAGAGCGGTGTCCCTACATGTCTACAGGCACCCACTGTTCCTATTTTGAATCCTACCAGGGGAGAAGACTCATCTAAGTTTTTATACTGGTATGATGTGTAAGTAGTTATGGAGATGAAATAAAAAGACTCTCTTTATAAAAGAGTAAATGCTTTCAATGTTAAGGAAAGAAAGGTTGATTATGTAGATTTAGAATCGAATGAAAATTCAGAATATATGGAATACTGATAACCTATTTGGAAACGCAAAAGTAAAGTTAGCCTTTAAGAAAGATATAGGAAAATTCATGCATACATGATTTATGCTTCTTGGTTTAAAACTTACTTGTCATCATAGCTTGCACATCTATGGTCCATAAGAATCGCAACATTATTATGATGATGTAAAAAACTTATGGGAATTTCATCTATATCTATATATATGATTACATCTATATCTGTAGTTAGAGCTGTATCTTTAAATATATTTTGCCAGGGACTAATAAAAAATGTATTACTCAGAACTACTGGTACTCAGTTCCAGCTTACTTGTGTTAAGGGTGTGTGTGTGCTCTGAGAGGCTGCGAGTATTGCTGGCTGAGTGACGGCTGATTGCTGAGTGATTGCTGCCTAGGCCTGACAGAAGCCCTAATGAGGGGGTGGACCCAGTCCAGGCCCAACAGGGTATAAAAAGGGACTCCCTGAGTGACCGGGGAGTCATCAACCAAGAAACCTGTGAACAGGGGTTGTAAACAGAATAGGCAGTTTGCCAGTCAGTTTGCCCACCCCCACTTTTTCAGGGGAGACCCTTTCAGTTTGGTGTGAGGAAGGAGGGGAGAAGGAAACTTTTGGGGCCAACAAGGGGTAGTAAACAGGCCAGCTTCCAGGTGAGTTTGCTAGGGAAGGTGTGCTTGGAAGAAGGGCAGTAAGAGAGAGAAGGCAGATTAAGAGACCAAGAGAAATGGCTGGAGGATGCAACAATGCCAGAAGCACTGCCACTGCTTCTGCTTGCACCTGTGAGGTTTCTGTCCAGGCAGGACTGCACACCATTGAGGCTTCCACCCAGGTCCAGGTTTGGCACTATGGGAACTGTGGCTTGCAGGTTCCTTCCTGTGATGACCAGGTCAGGGAGTGCCTGTAGTGTGAGGTGCCTCCTGGTGGTGCCTCTCTGGGACCAGGCAAGACAGCTACAGTAGGAGGTGGTGAGACTCCTCTGCCTTGGGGGTGGCTGGCTGCCAGGCTACAGGCAGGTAGTGAGTTACCTTACAAGACATAGCTTGGCAATGGCTTGCTGGGAATGTTTTGCTGGCAAGCCTTGGTATACTGCACCCCCCAGGGTGCCTAAATGTGCCACCCATGACTTGGGGAATTGATTGGGTGTCCTGAAGAGCCCACAATTTGAACACCGTAAAAAACTTGTTGACTCCTGGGCAACCTGCTGAGAGAAAGACAGGGTGGGTGATAGTGGGATTTTGGGGACCAGGGGAAAAAAGGTGTGGTGCTGCTTTGGGGAAGTGTGAGGAGGGACACAAGGCACCCCTGAATTTGCAGACTGTTTCAGAGTGTGCAGTGCATCCAGGGTGCAGAAAGGAGGGGAGCTGGTCGGGAAAAAGTTCAGTATGTCTGTGGGGGTGAGCAGGGTCAGTGCTGGGTTGACCCATTTATGCATAAAGAGATGAGGAGATGGTCATGACTACTGTGGAGACTACTGACATCGTTGTCAGGGTCAGGGATCCTAGCAATGGGGAACTTGCCTGGGTGACTAGTGTGGTGCCCAAGTGCAATATTAAATATCCTTCATTGTCCAGTGAGGCAGTTGACATGTGGTTCGGTCCCACAGTTAACATGTCCATGTGGGGGAGCGGAGGTCTGGTTTGGTTGTGAGTGTACAAGCAGACAGTCAATTTTTGACAAAAGACAGACAAGCCTAACCTACCTTTCTTTTTGGGAGGGTGAGGAGGTGTGTGCCATGTATGGCATGCATCAAGTGTGAAATACCAGAAGGTAATGAAGGATTAGGAATTTTGTAGGAATGGCAATTTTGCCAGCTGTGTTCACTAAACCAGAAAAGAGGCAGTGAGGTATCGCAACAGGACCTGGTTTGGATAGCTATTGACATGTAAATGACGCGAATATTTACATGCTAAATATATGACTGTTGCAGGCTTTGGGGATCAGGGCACTGAGGCAGAATTGGGTGTGCAGACTGCTTGGTAAAGGCCATGGCTTCCTCGATTCCTAATGGACTAAGCAGAAAAAAAAGAGATTAATCTTGATGGCCATAAAAGATTCACATTGCAGAAGTCTGGTTATAGAAGAGAAAATTATCAATTTTATGGAACTGGACTGGTGTCTGGTAAAACTCGTGCAAAAACACCTTCAGATGTCTGCCTCCAAGAACAGGTTCTTGATTGAACAGTACATGGTGCTGTCACATTTGGAAAAAGGTAATTATGGGTTCATAAGACTATAGTGCCTCATTAGCTATACATTAAGGACAAGGATCGCCAGATATGGGCACATGAAAGCAGCGCAGACTGGTGGGAATGAATTGTTATGTCAACCTGGAATGATGATCAGTGTCTGGAGACATTAGGCATGAGCAGGTACACCTTCTTCCACATTGTTCGTATTCTGTCACCACACACTGAGCGCAAGACAGCTGTCATGCAAAAGCCCATTGCCCTAGAGAAGCTTGTTGCCATGGCTATGATGAAACTGGCTGCTCCAACAAGCCTGTGCCACGTAGTGAATCAGTTCAGCATGGCTCCCTGCACTGCTGGGAGGGTAGTCAGAGAGGTATGCCAGCTGCCACAGGAGCTGACAGTAAACAAATTCATCTGCCTGAGTAACCCCAGAGAGATGGTGGAAGGATTCTGGGTGATAGCTTCCCGAACTACTGGGAGCACTGGACAGCACACACATTCCCATCCTAAAATCATCCCAGAACAACCAGTCATTCATCAACAGGAAAGGATTTCTTAAAGTCATTCTCCAAGCTGTAGTGGATCACCAAGGAAGATTTACAAACATTTACACAGGATGGGCAGGAAGTGCCCACAATGCATGTGTGTTTTGAAACTCACCACTTCCTGGGTTAATGAAGAAGGGCCAGTATGCCCCATGACTGGAGGAGGTTGTTATCCAGGGTGTTTCAGTGCCCCTCTGATAATTGCTGACATGGCTTACTCAATCCTGCCCTAGCTCATGAAGTCCTACAGGGGTTAAAATGACCCACAAAAATACATCTTCAACTACCACCTAAAACAAATGCTGCATGAGCGTACAGTGTGCCTTTGGGCTCTTGAAAGCCCATTGGAGGTCACTCAACTACAGGCTGAAGGGAGAACCAGAGAACATCACCTTTTTCTTAGTGGCAGCCTATGTGCTGCATAATATCCGTGAGACAAGGGGGGTGGTCAGTTCTGTGGGGGATGGAGGGAGCCACCTGCTGACCTGATCTGTTGTCTCAGGAAGTCTGCTGCTTGCCCAGAACCTGGATACAAAATGTCATAGAAGGATTACTGAGACTCATCCAGCCCTCTGACTACAACCCCATGCTGCTCATCCATGTGGGGTACCAGTGATACTGCCAGGGGAGACCCTGAATGGATCAAAGTGACTACAGGGCTCTGGATGCAAGGGTGAAGGGGCCTGGGGGTCAGGTCATGTTTTCTTCAATCCTTCTAGTCAAGGGGAAGGGCCCAGGCAAGAATGGGTGCATCCTACACATCAATACCTGGCTGTGCAGGTGGTGTTGCCAGCAGGGCAACCTTCTTTGATGATGTTCCAAGAAGAAGGATTGCTGGGAAGAGATGAGATCCACCTGATGGAGAGAGGGAAGAGCATCTTCACAGACAGGCTCGCTAACCTAGTGAGGATGGCTTTAAACTAGGTCTGCCAGGGGATGGAGACCAAAGCATTGAGGTAAGTGGAAAAGCAGGAAACCTGGAGGAAGAGCAAGCAGGAGGAGGCAACAGGGGAGGTGCTCTCATACTTCCTGAGAAATCAGGGCAATTGATCTCAGGTGCCTGTACACAAATGCACAGAGCCTGGCAAACAAGCAGGAAGAATTGGAAATCCTTGCACAGTCACAGAACTATGATTTGATTGGAATAACCGAGACCTCGTGGGATTGTTCGCATGACTGAAGCACTGTCATGGATGGGTAAAAACTGTTCAGGAAGGACAGGCGGGGGAGAAGAGAAGTTGCTCTTTATGCAAAAGAGCCATATGATTGCTCAGAGCTCCAGTATGAAATTAGAGATAGGCCTGTTGAAAGTCTCCGAGTTAAGGTTAGAGCAGAGAGCAACAAGGGTGATGTTGTAGTTGGGGTTTGCTATAGACCACGAGACCAGGAGGAAGTGGTAGATGAGGCTTTCTTCAAACAACTAGTGGAAGTTTCCCAATCACAAGCCCCCATTTTCATGGGGGACTTCAATCACCCTGGGAGCCTCTGAACTAAATCACAAAAAGGAAGCTTATAAGAAGTGGAAACTTGGACAAATAACTAGGGAAGAATGTGGTGAGCAGCCAACAGTAGTGAAAGAACAGATTAGGGACTATTTAGAAAAGGTGGACTACACCTTCAGGCCATGGGGCCTGATGGGATGCACCCAAGAGTGCTCAGGGAGTTGGCTGATGAGGTTGCAGAGCCACTGACTATCATCTTTGAAAACTCATGGCTATCAGGAGAGGTCCTGGATGGTTGCAGAAGGGCAAATACAATGCCCCTATTTAAGAAAGGGAAGAAGGAAGGTCCAGGTAACTACAGACCAATCAGCTTCACCTCAGTCCCTGGAAAAATCATGGAGTAGATCCTCATGTAATAAAATTTTAAGCACTTGGAGGAGAAGATGATGATTAGGAACAGTCAGCATGGATTCACCAACAGCAAGTCATGCCAACCTGATCAGACCAACCTGATTGCCTTTTATGATGAGATAACTGGCTCTGTGGATGTGGGAAGATCAGTGGATGTGGTATATACTGATTCTCCCACAATGTTGTGGGAGACTGTATCAAAAGCATTACTTAAATCAAAGGGAGCAGGAGGGCACACAAGCCTCCATGGCTCACCAAAAGCATTTGGGAATGTCTCCTCACCAAAAGCATTTGGGAATGTCTCCTTGCTAAAAGGGAGGCATACACCCAATGGAAAGAAGGGGACATCACCAGGGATGACTATACTGCAGTCACTCGGGGATGTAGGGGGGCAGTCAGGAAGGCCAAGGCAGAGATGGCATTAGGACTAGCTTCCCAGATTAAGGACAATAAGTCCTTCTTTAAATACATAGGGGGTAAAAAGAAGGTTCCGGGTAATGTGAGGTCACTGCAGGATGCGTTGGGAAATTTGGTTGTCACACCAGACGACAAAGCTAACATGTTTAATGATTTCTTTGCCTCCATCTTCCTAAGTAGGACCAGAACAGCCACCTCCCTCCTGGGCCCCCCTCGGGCCCCAGGGGAGGAACACCTGGGCCAAGGGTTAGTGAGGAACTAGTTAGGGAGCTTCTGGAGGGACTGGACGTATTCAAGTTAGCCGGTGCGAACGATCTCCACCTTAGAGTTCTAAAGGAATTGGCCAAGGTCATTGCAGGACCCCTGGCACGGCTTTACGAGCACTCATGGTGCTCTGGTGTGGTGCCGGAGGACTGGAAGAGGACCAACATGGTTCCCATCTTCAAAAAGGGGAAGAAGGAGGACCCTGGAAACTATAGGCCAGTTAGTCTTACCTCGATCCTAGGCAAGCTGAAAATTATTCTGGCACACATCCATGAGGGACCAGCAAGGGACTGCATGATTAGGGGCAACCAACATGGGTTCATCAGTGGCAGGTCCTGTCAGACCAACCTGGTGGCCTTTTATGATCAGATCACCAACTCATTAGATGCAGGGTAGCAGTCCACATAGTCTTCCTGGACTTCCGGAAGGCTTTTGACACTGTCTCTCACCCCGTTCTCATTAAGAAACTGGGGGACTGTGGTGTCGACACCCACACAGTCAAATGGGTCGCCAACTGGCTGGAGGGATGCACCCAGAGAGTGGCGGTGGATGGGTCCTTCTCAACCTGGAAGGACGTGGGCAGTGGGGTTCCGCAGGGCTCGTTCCTCGGGCCCACACTGTTCAATATCATCATCAGTGACTCGGATGAGGGGGTAAAAATTCAAATTCACTGTTCAAATTTGCTAATGAGACTAAGATGTGGGGGGATGTGAACACACTAGAAGGAAGCAACAGGCTACAATCGGACCTGGACAGGTTACAAGCGTGGGAGGATAAGAATAGGATGGGATTCAACACAGACAAGTGCAAAGCGATGCACCTGGGGAAGAACAACTGGCACCATACCTACAAGTTGGGGAACTCCCCTCTTGTCAGCACAGAGGCAGAAAAGGATCTTGGAGTCATCACTGATGCCAAGATGAACATGGGCTGGCAGTGTGGGGAGGCAGTCAGGAAGGCCAAACATACCAGAGGACTGGAAGAGGGCCAACGTGGTTCCCATCTTTAAGAAGGGGAAGAAGGAGGACCCGGGAAACTATAGGCCAGTTAGTCTTACCTCGATCCTAGGCAAGCTGTTTGAGAAAATTATTCTGGCACACATCCACGAGGGGCCAGCAGGGGACTGCAGGGGGTCAGACTAGATGGTCTACTCAGGTCCCTTCCGACCCTAGTAACTATGAGACTATGAAACTATGAAACATTCTTGCAGGCAAGCTAAGGAAGTATGGACTGGGTGAATGGACTGTAAATTGGATAGAAAACTGGCTGAAGCACAATCCAGAGGGTTGTAATCAATGGCTCAGTGTCTAGTTGGCAGCCAGTATCAAGTGGAGTGCCCCAGAGGTTAGTCCTGAGGTCAGTTTTTTTCAGTGTCTTCATCAATGACCTGGAAGATGGCATAGAATGCACCCTCAACAAGTTTAGAGATGACACCAAGCTGGGGAGAGTAGCAGATATGCTGGAGGTAGGGCTAGGATTCAGAGTGACCTAGATAAATTGGAGTATTGGGCCAAAAGAAATTTCATGAGGTTCAATAATACAGTCTGGTGGCTGACTGGCTGGGCAGGAGCTCTGCAGAAAAAGACCTGGGGTGACAGTGGACAATTAGCTAAATATGATCCAACAGTGTGCCCTTGCTGTAAAGAAGACTAATGGCAAACTGGGCTGCACTGGTAGGTGTGGTGCCAGCAGGTCAAGGGAAGTGCTATTCAGCACTGGTGAGGCCACATCTGGAGTACTGTGTTCAGTTTTGCCCTACAGAAAGGATATGGACAAATTGGAAAGAGGCCTGTGGAAGGCAACAAAAATGGTGAGGAGGCTGGGGGACATGAATTATGAGGAGAGGCTGAGGGAGCTGGGTTTACTGAGTTTGGATTAGAGAAGACAGAGTGGGGATTTAATAGCATCCTTCAACAACCTGAAGGGTGGTTCTAAAGAGGATGGAGCGAGACTGTTCTCAGTGATGGTAGATGACAGAACAAGGAGCAACGGTCTCAAATTGCAGCAAGGGAAGTTTAGGTTATATATTAGGAAGAATTTTCTCACTAGGAAAAACACTGGAACAGGTTACCCAGAGAGATGGTGTGTCACGGAGTGGGTGCAGGGGCGGCCGTGATCCCGCTAGTGTTCCCTGCCATCTCCTGGTAGGTGATTCAGCACCCTCAACTCGCCCGCCACATCTTTGATGTTCTCAGTTCAGTAAGGGAGGCTGCCTTGTCTTGCCTTGGACACTACTCTGCACTATGCCCCATTCCGATTGGGGTGCCCCAGTGCACCCCAGCCTTATGCGCGATGTGTGGCTCCGACCTCCCCTTTAGCATGCCCCAAGCCTCGCAGTTCTTCGTGGACAATATCTGGTCTTTCTGTCTCCCTGCACCCTGCCTGGCGCCTCTGGGTTAGTCTCACAACCAGCACCTCCTTGTCTGGTGCCTCTGGGTTTGTCTCACCCAGGCTACGCCCCACCGGAGCCTGTCTTACTCTTTCTACGCACCTCGCCCCCTCAGGGGCCTCTCGCCCACCTCTGGACTTTCCCGCCCCCTTGGGGTCTCTGCCGCGCGTCTCGTGCTTGCCGCCTTCTCTGGGGCCCTCGTCCTCTCTGGGGCCCTCACCGCGCTCGTTGCCCACTCTGGGGTCTCGCTTGCGCGTTTCTTGCGCTTGGGGCTCAGGTGGCCGCAGCCGTGCCTGGCCCCTTGACCCTTTCCTGGGTCACTTGCCCCACTGGGCAAAATACCACCCTCATGGGCTGGGGTCTAAAACCCCTCACACCGCGCCTCTCCGGCGCAAACAGCTGTGCCCCACTGGCACCGCTCACCTACTGGGCACCCGGGCCCCCAAATTATTGGGGAGCTCCCGTGAGGCCTCCTCACACCCCTACAGCCTCACCCGGTCCTCCGGTGTAACAATAACAAAACATGAGCCAAGCAGCTGCAACATAAGCAAAAAGCCCACCGGCTTATAACATGAACCACACCCAACACTGGCTCTCACCAATACCTTTCTCAGGGGTTCTCTCCCTCCCCTCGCATCATTGCAGCGGTCAAACTGCCACCATAAGCTCTGCTGCTCAGCTCTCCACTGCAGAGCTCCTGCTCCTGCGGCTGCCAGAGGGGAACTGCTAGCCAGGCTGCAGCCTGTGCTGTTTACAAAGGCCTGGCCCGGCCCCCTTCTGGCCACATAGCCTGCTTAGTTGTTACAGCAACTGGCACCTGGGGCTGCCCAGCTGATTGGCAGCAGCCCTTCTTAGGAGCACCCTAGTGCTCTGCTACATGGTGGAATCTCCATTCCACGAAAACCTGGCTAGACAAAGCTTTGGCTGAAATGATCTAGGTGGGAATAGTCCTGCTTTGAGCAGGGGGTTGGGATAGATGACCTCCTGAGGTGCCTTCCAACCCTAATTTTCTATGATTCTGTGATTCTAATTACCTTATTCCTATATAATAGATGTCATACATATAGCATTCAGCCTTTATCAGTAGGAGGACTATTACCCACACAAGGCAGTATTCATGAGCATCTACAAGGAATGAAAATATTCATGAGTTAATGACAGTTCTTAAACCTGCTGATCAGAAAAGATACTCACATAATTCTCTTCATAATAGTAAAGAGATTAAAAGAAAAAAAGAATGCAAAAAGGAGAGATGGTGTTTAATTGAACAAAGCTGTCCTGGTGAGGTTCAGTAAACCAGGTCTTAAACATACCATTGATGATTTTAAAGATCAGATAGTACCAATCTGAAGTCTGTAGGAATCCAGTGTAATGAACACAAGGCAACCGTTGTATGTACACAGGTACCTAAAGCAATGACTACTTGTGCTACTGCATCTGAACCTGGAGCAAAAGAAAAACTCTTCTTGCAAGGAAGTGCAATAAAGTATCAAAGCAACATGGGAATGCATAGATGTTCCAAGGATGTTACCTATAAAACTTAGGACAGCTTCAAATACCTTCATACTATACTTAACTGAATCAATACCTTGAGTAGTGGCACAAAAAAGAAATATTACTCTTATTTTGAAGATCTCTGCATACACAGGACTCTAGTTTTCCAGGGGTGGAGCATGATAAAGCCATTGGTAAGTAAAATGGACTAAGCATTCCTTCAGTGTGGAAAGTGAACTCAGAGGCATCAAGCAGTAAGAGCTACAGAGTCTTCAGTGTAATTATGAACATGAAAAAACCTCACTGTGCGCTTAACAAAAACTGCAACATCAAATTGTTAGAAATGGAGTATTGTTAGAAATGCACAGCTTGCATCTTGCACCTGATAAGAAAGAAACACTGCCAAGGACTTTTTTCCTTGGCCAGCCTTGCCACAGCTTTTCTTATACTAAATCACAGACTCTCCCCCAGCTTCTCCCTAGCCTTTCTCATGCAGATTACAGAAGCTGGAATTCAACTGACTGTGTCCTTGAAAGGGGCGGGGTTTAAATCCTTGGTGACCTATAGTAGTCTCTGAGCATGCTCAATTAGCTGATGCATATTTACCTCTCCGCCCTGCATACTTAAGTAGTTAATTATAATATACATGCAATGGATGTAGTGATGTAACCACATGTATGCTTGTATGAAACGGAAATGAGCTGTAAGAGTTCCTGTTTCTGCACACGTGCCCAGGAGGAAAAAGATAAATACAGCCTGCAAAATTCCTTGGTGGGTTCAGAGTAATCTGAGTTTTTGACTCTGCTCTGACCCTATTTGCAAATACACCTTTTGTGCCATCTAATGTATGTGTGTCTGTGATACTTTGTGAGCCTCCAAGAAACAAACCGCAGTTTTTTGCATCAAAATATTCGCAAACAGGGAATCACAAAATCATAGTTTCGTAGTTTCATAGTTTCTAGGGTCAAAATGGACCTGAGTAGATCATCTAGTCTGATTCCCCGCCATGGCAGGAAAGAGTACTGGGGTCAAACAACCCCAGCAAGGTGTACATCTAGCCAAAAAAATTGTCATAAAAAATAGGGATAGAAGGGATCTTGGAGGTCATCTAGTATAATGTTTTGCCCTGTTTGAGTAGAATCGTTTTAAGGGAGAAAGCAATTGGGTTCACCCGTCTTCTGCATACTCTTAAAATCAGTTGAGTTATACAATGTAAAAATGGTATAGTGTAGTGTAGAGAATAAAGACCATAACTCAAATTTAACCTTTTTTACTTTTTTTCCTATTCATACTCTACTATGAACCTTCTGATCATCAGGATCTGTGCAAGTGAATTAAGGGGCAGTTAAACAGGCTTAAGCATGAAGTACATTCATGTACAACTCTCACTGGTTTCAGTGGTACCTTTTCTATATTCAGAGGTAGACCTTAGCAGTCAGGCTGTTAAAGGTATCATTTTACTTGTTCAAATAGCCAGAGACTTCCTCTCAAATTTATGAATTAAGAGTTCATCTGAGATCACCAATCTGGTTATAAAATATTTCTACATTTGTACACACAGGGCACATCTACACATTGCCCTACGATGACATATGTCACAGGCTAGCTGGGCACTGTGAGTATATCAGTTCAGCCACTCAGGATCGAGGAGGCAGAGTTGGGAGTAAAACAATGGCAAATTTATTATAGCTTACACACACACAACAGTCAACAGAAAGATAAATATAATAAGCAGATAATGCAATATTAAAGAGCTAATAGTAAATAATAACAGATAATAACAACAGATAAATAGATCAATTTGTCACAAGCCAGCTAGGCACTGTGAGAATATCAGCCCCTGGGCTGTTTAAAACAACAAATAGACAGACATGGGTTGGCAATTTATCGGCAGTCCCTCAATGCCAGGTGTGCGCCAGGTGATTCCAGCGAAGTCAGGCATCCCTGATCAATGCTGTCCGAAGGATTACCAGGGAATGTCCCTTGGTCAGGATCTGATCCTCACCCACACCGGGAGTCCAGAGTCTGGGCTTGGAACAGCAATTTCCGTCCTGTTCTCTCTTTTTCTCTTTCTCTGGTGGTCACCTGATGCACACACTTTTTATACTTAGTCTTATGCTAATCTGCTGGCCTTAGGGCCATTCACAATCTTGTTTTATAGCTATTATCCTATGGGGTTAAAAGGTGTTAGAAATCATTATAATAAGTTACTGCCCAAACTTGAGTTTATCTAATAAGCAAATTGCAACACAGCATCTTCAGGTTTGAAATTAACATTACCCTGCCTAAATCCAGCCCCTTCAGAACTCTCTGACTATGCTTTTTTGAGATGTCCTTTCTTGAAATGTACTGGATAAGCTAGGCAGTTGAATCCAGCTTTTATCATCGTCAAGGCTAAATTCTGAGCGAGAAAGAACTATTTGGTCAGCTAATTTCACAGCTATAGCTTTGTCTTGGAGGCCTAGTCACTTCTACAAACAGTTACAAGTTACATTTGTGGGTTACAAAAATACAAGCTTTATATTAGACAAAAGTTCCAAATGCTTCTAAGAAGCACATATTTATTGCTTATTAATTTCTTTGGTTCCGGCCATCACGACATAGCAATGCATTATGTCACTGTATGGCACATTATGGTGACGTACTATGATTGCCAGTTATGTCGCCATAGTAGCATGCTTCCTGGCTATAGCATGCTGCTTCAGCAACATAGCTGCGAAATATAACCGTGCACCACTCATTTAATGCAGTAACCACCCATACTGTGCCGTGCGACTAAAGTACAGCAACATGTAGATGCATGCCCCTCTCACCCCCACCCCACAGACACAATAGTCAAGCTGGTAGGCCACTCTGTGTGTTAATGTGTATGTGTGCAAGTAAAAACCAGCAGTTTATATGTACAATAATTTAATGCATAGTAACAAAATAGGATTTCACTTAAAATGTAGTTCTCAATCTTAATGTTCAGAAAAAGCAAACAAACAAATTATCAGTTTCCTATCAGTAAAATAAAATAAAATCTTATTTCAGAGATACTAACTAGACTTTCTTCCTTGAGTTGAGAGTAATATTTTTCAGCTTAACATATGATCTAGAGATGCATCCATAGGTGATGCACAGGGAAGGCAGAGCGGGGGCATGTGGCCCCACCTGAGATTGGCCCTTGCCAGCCGGGAAGTGGGGGAGCTGAGAGAAGTGCTGGCTGGTACCCCCACCTGAAATTGGCACTCGCCGGGGAGTGGAGGCACCAAGAGAAGCACCAGCAGCACTTACGGTGTTGCTGCTGGCACTTCTGGTTTCGCTGCCAGCACTTCTGGGGTTAGTGATTGGCCACTGGGGGACCTCCCAGTCAGTGATTGGCTGCTGGGGGACACCCCGCTCAATCCACGATTGACCACTGTTGCCCCCCCAGACTCAGGAGGCACCAGTTGCCCATGGATACATCCATTCACCTGTTCTCTTATATCCACCTAAAACTGCCCCTACTTCACTTGACAAGAGGTCACACTGCAGAATTAGTTTTTGTTCAATTTAAAATAAACTAGGGACTACACTATTTTTTAGACTTCTGGAAAGCTCTGTTTTTTTTCCATTTGCCAGTCCCAGAGCCTCTCCTTCTTTAGGAATTGAAGGAAGAGCTCTACAAGTGCTAAAACATTAGGAAGAAAGCTATGATAAAAACTTAACATATCTAATATGCTTATTGCTCAGGTTTGTTCCGGGAAGTTGGGGCCTGATCAATAGCCATCACGTTGTCTGCCACAGGATTAATTCTCTCTTTATCTCTCCTATAGGCCAAATAAACTACTACTGGCCTAACAAAAAACATTCACTTTTGTTACAAACAAAATCCCATTGTCTTCAGTGTTTGGAAAACCTCCTCTAGAGTTGACATCTGTCTGCAATGAGGATGTTGTTAATCCTCACTGCAACGTACAGGTCAGAACAGCTTTCATCCCTGTAATGGGGGGAATCGCTCAAGTCAAACACTTGATTCACTAAGGATTATCCCCACATATGTATATGTTCTTGTCTTGTTTGACTAAAAGCATAGCCCATTCAGAAAAAAAAAATATAACAGCCTGTGAATTAATACCAAAATCTGTCTCATTTTTTATTTAGAAGGCCAAGGAATTGGTCTTTCTTTCAGGTGTTTTGTCTTGACCAAAATACCTTGATATTAATTCTGTCTATTAACTGCTTCAATAGCCCTGAGCCTTTTCTTTAAAATGGCTGGGTTTACATCATCCAGCACTTCCTGAAGCATTTGTGTTTTCTTAGGGACTGATTTCAAAATACCTTCCCTGTTCATGTTTAGTTCTCACAACCAATCTCTGCCTGAAGGATTTGCCTTGGTTTCTGTATTTTAAGAATATGTCAGCTAGGGCTGTGAAAAGATCATACTCCATAGCTGACAAAAGCCCTTTTGACAAAGCTTCTGCTGTGGCATCAGAAGGTGCCTTTTGGTTAGCAGAACTTCTGCCATGGGCTGGGGGGGACGGAGAGGGGGTGGGGGGCAGCATAACTGGCAGCAGTAGAATTGCTTCTGCCAGTAGAGCAGCATCCACAGTAGGGATCCTGACCCCCATAGTGCTTCCTCAGCTGTTCAAGAAACAAGAATACTTACCATGTACCCCCAAAGGGTGATCTAAATTAACAGTATTAAAGTATAGTGTATGGAGTTGATGAATAGAATTAGATACCTCTAAAGGGTGAATTCACTTATACGCTGAGCAATGGGGTGTTCGGAAGTGGACAATAGGAACGAGTTATATCTGAACTGCTACCTCTTCCTAGGGCATGGGAGTCTCTATCATCTTCAGATCCAGGGGTGTGGAGGGGTCCTGACATTTTGCACAATAGTGTAGTAGTTACCGTCCTTGCCCAGGAAGTTGGAGACCAGGAAGGTGGAGTTCCAGCCCTCTTCAGCTGGAAGGGAACTCTGAGGTCAGGGCTATAATCACTAGACTCCATCCTTCCTGTTGAAACTGGGTCACTGTCCCAGACTCCCAGGCCAGAAGAACAGTAAGCAAACTGACAGCTTGCTTGCTGCTGCATGCTGAGGGCACTTCCCAGGGGCGGTTGTGGAGGACAGGGGTGCTGAGTTGTGATCCCTTCTACTAGGGCTATTGCTGTTTACCAGTTTCAGCTATGTGAAATGCATGCATAATCTTGGCAGCAAACTCATTGGGATTAGTCTTTTTAGTTGTCTCACATGCAGTTATTTTCACTTTGCCTTTTCACATATTAAATTTGATAGTCTACAGTATCATGCTTGATGCAGGCAGCAGTAGTTCACTGCTACATTAAAAAAAATGAGTGGTGATACACTCCAAAAGAAAACAGATCACAGACAGGGCATGTCTACACATGAAATTAATGTAATGCCATAAACTCTGGCACATATCATGCCAGAGTTTATTGCTCCCAGATTCCTTGTCTTCCTGTGTACCTGGGACCACAACATGTTGAGCTGGGTTGTAGTAGCCCGGCTGCAGGGGAGACCCAAGGGTTCAGCCTGCCAGCCTGGGGCTTCTCTGAGTCAGCTCACCGTGCTGTGGAGGGGCTGGCTGGGTCATGAGGGTGCTCCAGTGCAGGATTAGCCAGAAGGCAGCCCCCACACTGAAGCACCCTCTTGTCCCAGCCAGCCCCATCAGTGTCTACATGTGCATTCCCATGCACTAAATCAGTGGTTCTCATTTTTTTTGTACCAGGACCCCTTTGTAAACAGTGATGATCAGTCTTGAACCAGTGCCCCTCACTCCTGACCTACTATCCTCCTCCCCCAGGCCCCAGCTCACTAGTGTGTGGGGTAGGGGGTGGGCGTGTGTGGCAGGGTGAGGTGTGTATGGGGCCGGGAAGGGGCCTAATAGTCCCTTGAAGGCTTGAACTCTGCCAGTCTGTGATGTAAAAGCCATGGTTTCCCATGTTTTTCTCCTTTAAAAGAGAATCCATTTTTAAAGTTTGTTGATCTATTTGTAAAGTTTGCTTGCAATCCTTTCATATATTCTTGTGACCCACTTTTGAGTCATGCATGATGCAAGGGTTAAGAAACTCTGCACTAAATAACACCATCATAGAGGAGTACTCGTGGTTACAAGTACTAACCTATGGCAGAGTTAATTAGTTTATTGCAGCCTAATAGAGTGGCCTATGTAGATGCTGAAGACTGATTTCTGTTTGTGCCTCATCTCGTTTGCAAGAAAATAGTGGCGAGTCTTTTAGGGTATTACTGTTAATTCCCATTTCCTGCATTAAGCTCTTCAGTTATCACATAAGTTTGAGTCTTATATTTTCCTTATCATCAGTTTTGTAAAAGGACTTCTCAGTTCACCAAACATCTGTCTGTTTACAGTACTGTAGCCTGGGTCGTGCTGCTTTGTTTAACTGCGCAATAAACAGACTGGGAAAAAACATCTCACTGAGTAACTAGGGAGAAAAGGAGGGGTGGAATATGAGTCTATTACATAATGTTCTGGGAAAAGAATACTTGAACACTGCCTACTTTATGGGAAAATAATAATAAAAAACTTGCAGTTACTGAAGTATATTTATGATGTTTTTATTATCTTGCAATCCTTTTTTGTTTTTATATGCTGCAAACATCTAAGGGTGTGTGTAGATGAAACAGGGACCCTAAATTGAAGTGGTGGGTTTTTAAGCCCACTGCTTCAATTTAGGGCCTTTAAAACCCCTGTGTCATGCACACACCCCGCACTTACCTGCCTTTCTGGTGGCGGGGAAGGGAAGGTGAGCTGCTGGCAGGAAAAGCGGTCCTTGAGCTGTGGGGGCAAGTGGGGCTGTTGCTTCCCTCCATGGCAGTGGTGGACCCTTCCAGATGGCACCTGGCCACAGGCACCCGGCTCGGGAGGTCCAGGGGGGCACCACAGCTGCAGAGGGAAGCACTGTTTCCCCGTGCAGCTCAGGTAGGCTCCGGAGGGGGGAAATCATCCTCTCCACTTTTCTTGGCCAAAGCCTGTCTTCCCAGGCTGCTGCCAGTCTGCCTGCAGGGCTTACTGCAGAGCCCCTGAGCTGCACAGAGCCCAGTGCTTTAGTTTGCTGTACACCAAGACATTTAAGGCACATTACGCTGCTGAATTTCCTCCAGCAGCTGGAATTAATGCTCAATACCCTGCCGAGATGTGGAAACAGTGACTCCATTAAAATGGTGCTAAAGCATTTAGCCCACTTTAAATTGTCATGCCCACACACCCCTCGTTTCATCTACACATGGCCTAAGACTGTACTTCCCTACTGAAATAGGTAACAATAGAACTGGAATCTGGCCCTTACTTCCTTGCTTTGATTTGGCTACATAAAGTACGTGACTGGTAACCTGTCTTCCCCAAAAAAGTTAAGTAATAGGAAGTGTCTCTATAGCTATAATTAAAACTCATTTATCCCTTCACCACAATACCAGATCAGATTTATTTGAATGCACTCGCACACATGCACACCGGGGTGGAATTTCCAGGAGTATGTGAATGACTTAGGAGTGCAAACTCCATTAAATTTCATTCAGATTTGTGCTTGTTAGTTGCTTAAGTGCTTCTGAAAATCTCACCTGAGAATTCTCTCTGCTTGCCTTCTTCTTCCACTTTCAAGTTAGCTTTTTATCATCTCACTTTTAAGTATGTACCCACCATCAAATTAATGGGCTATACAATGGACCTGTGGTACATTCTTTACTCAGTATTTTTTGTGCTTCTAATTTTTTTCTAGTGCCACCTTGCTCAAAATATGTGCTCACACACATTCAAGCTTTAAATTACACTGTCATGTATGGAGAACCCTTTTCAGTAGGTTATTTTTGCTGCAGTAATTGGAGCACAGGCTGCAGGAGGAAGCCAAGGTTCCAGACAGTTCTTAAGCCCTAAAAACTCATTTCTGAGACAAGACTGAGGGCTTGCACACAGATGTTCCACATTGTAGAGCATCCAAGAGGGCCTTATGTTGAGTCTGAGGTTCATCCTGGGTATCCTAAAACCATCAGAACCTGTTAGCACATGTTCAGAGTTGGCAAAGAGGGAACCGTGTCACTCAGAATGGGTTGGAAGAGCAGTAGGGCTGTGCAAGACAGCACCATTCTGTTTGGACTTGTGTTTTGACCTTTTGATGGGACAGTGTTTTATTTTGAGTTTCATTTCATTTTGAAACCAATATTCTGTTTCATTTAATCAAAAATGTTTCGCTGTTTAGATGTTTTGCTCATAGGCTATGATGGGAAAGCACAAAACTGCCTATAACTTTGTCATTTCTTGCCTGATTCAGATGAAACTTGCAGGCATGGTAGCCCCTTCTGAGGCTATGAGTCTTGCCAAGAATCAAGGAGATAGGTGCAGGGGGTTCTAGAAGAAATAAAAAGGTATTCTGGAATGCCACTTGCTAGTCTAGGCTAGCAAGTAGAAAATCATTCAAATGAATGCTAGTAGTAGCCTTCTTTGTCTAACAGTCCTGAGCTGCTGGAAGATACAGCTCAGTAACTGTCAGACCCCAAGACAGAAATCAGGCTGGTTCAAACAATGCTGCCTTTTATGCTGTTTTTCCATCCCTGTCCCAGAGCACTGAGATTGGAAGGGACCTCAAGGAAGGATCACAGTCACTGGCCAGCTATGCAGTCAACATGACAGCAGTCCTTCCCCCTCCCTCTCCTGACTTTCTGTTTTCCTGCAGGCAAGCCCAGCTTGAGCTTCAAAACTCAAAATGTTTCAAAACTTTTGAAACATTTTGACTGGCCTTGTTTCGTTTCGAGGCTGTTTCAAAGTCCTTAATTTCATTTCAATTTCACTGTTTCGAGCTCAAAATGAGTTGAAACAGTGTCAAAATGAAACAACTGGCAAAATTTCACACCGCCCTAAAGAGCAGGTCAAACAGATCTTGCCTTAGAATCACAAAAGCATAGAAAGTTCGGGTTGGATGAGACCTAATGGGGTCATCTAGTCCAATTCCCTGTTCAAAGCAAGACCATCCCCAACTAGATCATCCCACCCAATGAGGGTCTTAAAAACCTTCCATGATGGAGATTCCACCACCATCATGGATAACCTGTTCTAGTGTTTTATTACACTCCCACTGAGAGAGTTTTTTCCTAATATATAACCTAAACTCCCTTTGCTACAACTTGAGACCATTGCTCCCTGTTCTGTCATTTGCCACCACTGAGAACAGTATAACTCTGTCCTCTATCAAACCACCCTTCACGTAGTTGAAGGCTGCTATTACATCCCTCCTCAGTCTTCTCTAGTTGTTCAGAGTTGGCAGAGGAAACCATGTCAGAATGGATTTGAAGAGTGTGTCTTCTGCAACAAGCATCGTGACTTCTGCTCACAAGCTAAAAAACGGTTCATGGAACTTGGGGTTTGACAGGCATTTGCGGGGAGGGGGAGGACCATGCTCTACTGGAAGCAGCAGTGCATTATTTTGACGTGGCAGGGCAGCATCTGTATAGATTAGGCACTTCAGCAGGGCTTTGGGGGTCCTTTAGCTAAAGCTGGCTGAATCAACTGTTAGATAAAAGCACCAAAGAAAGCCCCACTTAAGCTACCAATCTTTACAGACCTGGGTGCAACTAATGTGCTGCCTATTCTGGGCATATGCTGTGCTCGGTGCAGGAGCGCACTAAGTTTAAAACAAAGCACTGCTTTTTTCCCCCTAAGTCTGAAAGCAGACCTGGATCACAAATGCTCTCACTCTCCCACCCCGAATGCCTTCTTCCTGACTTCTGTGACAAAACAGCTCAGTCCCTACTCATGTTAAGAAAACCATCCAAGTGATCCATATCCAAATGCCTTCTTCCTGATTAAACAATTTGGAACCCATTGCAACGTTAAGAAGTGTCCTGGCTCCTCATAGTTGTTACATCCCTCAACTCCCAGATGATATTTAAATGATAGTAGTCTCTGTATTAACTGCTCATACTTTGCACTAGTCCTATAAACACTTGGGTCAGACTAGAATCTTATTTTTTTCAATAATGTTTTTTTTTTTTCCTTTCTAAAAAAGCTAATTCTAAATACTAACAGGAAAGGGTAATAAATACAAATTTCCAAGGTGCAGCTTTAGGACATAAGGCTATTTTGAATGTCCTGCCTCATTGAATCTAGTCCCCTTGGTATCATAGGCAACTATATCATATAATCTTCTTCATACACTTCTCAGACTCCATCTTAGCCATTAATACAATTTTCCACTGAAAAATAAAGCAATACATCTGTCTTGTGTAATGCTTCTTGCTGTAAATGAGCTTCTAATACTCATGGCATTTTTTACTAATTTTCTCATGGTTGAAAATCTGTTTATTTGGTGGTTTATTCATTTGTCATTTGTTGAGACAATTAACACATACATTTGAACTATTTTTTTCTGAATGATTGCAAACTCTGAAGCTGACAGTGCTTTTAAGCAGTGAAAATTCATCTTTTTTATTAATGCTCTTCAGAGTTGGATAATCCCTGTGATTCTCCTTCCTAAAACTGCTCTGGAACAAATACCTGATGAATTTCAAACAATGAAGAGGCCAACACCTCAGCTAAGCTCCTGGTCGATCTCATGTTTAAAATGCATGAATTTGCATTGCACATTTGCCAGCTTAGTGATTTAAGATTCAAAAATCAAAATGCAAGATTGAGAACTCTATGCTCGTGTGTCTGTCATAAGACTCCACTGCAAACAAAGTAATCAAAATAAAGTACAGAAAATGTCTTTTTCATTTCTGACTTCTATAATCCTATCATTCAAATTACAGGAGAAAGAAAGAACAATTTTTCTTTTCTCATTCTGTGGGGGACTATGTGTAGTTTACCATATTAGAAAGATTTTTTTTATTCCTTTGATTTCAAGTACATTAAGTAAATACAGTGTTTAAATACACCTACCATTTATTTCACTGTTAAGTACACAAACAGAAATGTGAAAATCCTGCAGCCCAGAAGCTGGCACAATAAGCAAAGGAGTCTTCCCACTTTTATACAGAAAATCAAAGGGGCTAGAATCACAAGCCAATGAGCCAAAGGGAGGGAACAAATAAAAGGTAAAGAAACATCAGCACTACGGCAACGTATATTCAACACCTTAATTTCCTCCCCACATCTCCAGAGGTGTCCCCAAACGAGTCTTTAGTCCCTCAAGTGCTCAAACAGCAATCTGCAGCTGCCCCTAAGTCCCAGTCCAGATCCTTCAGTCCACAGTCCCAGCTGATGGAGCCAGTGAGATCTCCAGCTCCACTGCGCGCTCCTTTACATAGGTCTGACCAGGTTCCCTTTGCATGCTGCTCTCTTTTCCCCTTAGTCCAGCCTCAATCTTCCTCTTACTTTTTCCCTTTCCCCGCAGCCCCTGAAGGTGTCTGGGAGTTGCAGTCCAAATTAACAGACATCTGCAGGCAGTGCCATGATAAGGAAGTTTGATGCTCAGGCCAAAGCCAGCAGCGGTAGTCTACCCGTGCCCTGCACACAGATCCAGGGGGGGCACACTCACTCCATGCTTGCCGCGGAGTGCATGCAGCACTCTGCTGTCCCTGTTTCCCCAAACAAAACACTTTTGGCTCTGTCCTGCACTCCGCGTTGCTGGGCAGCACCTGTTGGTGGCCCTTTGCCTAGGTGCCCAGTGCTGTCGCCCAACTTCCCCTGCCTTGCTACAGCACTATCTGCAGGCTGTCCCCTGGTTCCACCTTCTGCTGCACACATCACATTCACATCACAATGCATTTGTTTAAACTGGAAACATGAAAAGTGTTGTTTGTCAGGTTTTTACTTATATTCATTTTAATTTGAAACAAATTGGATCAGACTAGAAGGCTGCGTACTATGATCATATTTTTCTTTTTTACACAGCACCACAGCTTCATTTGTATACAAGAAGGACCTGCTCTGGGAATAGATCAGAGTTGGGTAATTAAGGAATCTTGTTTATAGGCCCCTTACTTCACTAGCTGCAGGAGTTGAAGGGTGTGTGAGTTTCACCATTCCTGGTAGGATTGGGTCTAGGAAGGTCAGCAGACTGCAAGAACAGGAAAGACAGTCTCAGAGGTAAAACTGTTGTTTGCTGCTCTGGAAAACTGAATTCTATCTCAGTCTGCCAAAATGTTCCTGGGTAATGCTAGACAAATCATATCCACCAAATTTTACACAGGTGGTCACTAAGGATATGTCTCAGCTACTAGAAGCAACTGCCTGTGCCAGTATACCTTACTTCTTAGATACATGAATTAGCTTGGAGAGAGAACCGTAACTAAGATTGGTACCGGAGCTATCCTGGTCATCACTAATTTGGGAGTCTGCATGGGCTATTGCTCTGTCTACAGACAAACCCTAATTATCTGCTCCTTATTTTATGATTGACTGACCTGAAATGCTGAGGTTTGCTTTGTAGGAGAACTGGCTACCTATAACTCCATCAAAGTTAATAGGAACTGTGCTTTGGACATATAGGCCATGTACACATGAGCAGGGGCATGCCTTTGCAGCAGCACAAATAATAGTGGCACAAATGTGCTGCAGTGCACATTTCTGCCCATGTGTTTGCTGCAGGAAATATAGTCCCGTTGCTCCATAAGATGCAGGGGGGTCTGTCCAGCCCACGCAATGAGACACCCTGTGCCCTGGCCATTTGGGGATATAGGGGAGATGCTTCCCCAATCTGTGTGCACTGCAGAGCCCTGCACTGAGGTGCCCTCCACCCCAGCCAGCTTTTATTTCCAGGCTTTTTTTTTTCCAGGTTTCAAATTTTGCATTGGTGCTGCAAATTAGCAGCATGCAAAGAGGTTTGCAGCACCACAAACCACGCATGCCTGCATGTCTGGATCCAGACATAAAGTCCTTTGTAGTATTAAGTATTTGCAATATCAGGGCCTGTGAGTCTCGGAGTGGGTCCAGTAAATTAGTAATTGGTTTTTTTTGCATTAATTACTGTATGCTTCAGTTTGTCATCTGTGGAACAGCAATGCTGTTAAATAAAATAATTACCATCTGCAACACACTCAGAAACTAGTGATGAGCATCATAGGAAAGTAGGGCTGGAAAGGACCTTACAAGGTCATCTAATCTAGCCACCTGATTAAGGATCCCTGACTACATCATCCCAGTAACATGTCTGTTTAACCTGCTCTTCCCTGTTTCTAGGGATGGAGATTCCACAGCTACTTTAGGTAGTCTGTTCCAATGCTCTACCTTCATGATCAGAAAGATCTTCCTAATCTTCAACCTGAATTTCCTTTGCTAAATCCAAGGCCATTGCTTCTAGTCCTGTCCCCTACAGCCACAAAGAAAACTCAATCCTCATCCTCTTTATAATTACTCTTTGGGTATTTGAATTGTGGGCCCCCAAACTGGTCATAGTATTCTCAGTGACACCTCACCAGTGCTGACTTGAGTGGAAGAATCCCTTCCATTTATTTGCAAGTGACACTCCTTCTAAAAGAGCAGAGTATGCTGTTTATTTATTTATTTAATTTTGCACACTTGGCTCATATTCATCTCATGGTCCTCTGTAACCCATGAGTTATAGTACCCCAGTCTAGCCAATGAATTCCCAGTCTATATTTGTGCATGCAGTTATTCTATTCCTAATATATGACTTTTTACATGTCCCTGTTGAATTTCATTTGATTCATTTTGAACCATTTCTCCAATTTCTCCACGTCATTCTGGAACCTAGTCCTGCTCTCCAGTGTGTCTGCAACTCCAGCAACTTGATATCATCCACAAATTTGCTAAGTGTGCATTCAATTGCACTGACCATAGGAAAGCGCAGTAGAAAATTAATAATTCTGTATTCAGAGCAGGATTTCAATAGTTTGCAGTAAGAAACACTCTGAGCTATACAATGAACATCATTTGAAAAACAAATATCAAACAGCTGCTCATTAATGAGCAACGTCCATTCTCTGCACTAAATGAGGCAGGAGAGAAAATATATGTGATCATATCATTGAAGACTACATCATCATGTGTTATGTACGTCCAGAAGCCAAATTAAACTTTCAACAGCCATTTTAGCTTCAGCATTTCTTCGTGTTTGAATGATTAATTTGGCTATTTTAATAATGATATTTAATTTAATTTTTGTGCAATAATCAACACACCTTCATCCTATTTATTGGCTGCTGTTTTTGCTCAAAAGAAGTAAATAACTTCAAACATAACATGCAGAGCTACTCCTTTTATTAGGGCAGCAATGCTAACAAGCTGTATTGACTTCTCTGTTTGGCTTGGCAGATTCATGCGTACAAATTCAGCAGTAGGTTTATTTTCATATCTGTATGTCTGTCCAGAATTGTTTTGAGTTAATGCTTTACTCATTCCAACACTCATTTTCTGTTAACCCATTTGATATACCATGCACATTTTGTCTCTCATGTGCCTAATTTTGCCTGTACAATCCACTATAGGCTTTCTGTCTTTACTGTAAAGTTGATCAGAATCTGAAAAATAAGGATTTTTTTTTTAAAGTATATAGTTTTCAAATATCTTAGGAAGCATATCTATGCAAAGGAAACACAATGCT
The DNA here is from genome assembly GCF_052110815.1 of Crocodylus siamensis. Taxonomy (NCBI): domain Eukaryota; kingdom Metazoa; phylum Chordata; order Crocodylia; family Crocodylidae; genus Crocodylus; species Crocodylus siamensis. The sequence goes on from NC_143395.1 coordinate 21,283,655, forward strand.
GTTATTCATGTTGCTAGCCACAGTTCATATAAAATTTAAGAACCCAACTGATCAGTGATTTTTAAAACAGTTTGCTATTAGAGTTACAGTGTCTTGAGGCTTGTGAAATGATTCTCACTGAAAGGAAAAACTTATCATAAATTGGCTTTTTGACTGTGACATACCACCTAGAATGTGGCATGCCTCAATCAATAAAAGCAGATTGTGATATGCCTTATAATTCACTGACAAGCAGCTCTTAAAAATCCTGCAGCGGTCCATCCTAACAGTTTCCACTCAGTTATTCTATCATATGTGATGTTGTGAAATACCATCTTCTACACTGACTGTCTACAGCACGAGACTTCACTGAATCAAATGTGGTATTAAACAATATTAATCATGATTGAAAATGGCCGAAATTTCCCAAGAGATAGCAACAACATGATGTGAGATGTTCGTATTTTGTTGGATCTTGAAATTACCAGAAACATGAATTTTACACACACACGGCCACCTTATTAGCAGGTGCTTAGAAAGATCTTTAATGTCATGTATTCTAGTAAGTAAAAGGCACTGTTGAAAAGGGTCATAAGTCTATGTAGCATCTGCAAATGTGGCATACTCTGTTAAATCCTGTCCCTTCTGAAGTTAATGCTAAAACTCCCATTGCCTTCTGTCAGTTCAGGGTTTCATCTGTTATAAAACTTAACTTCAGGTTTGAGTAAAGATTGCAGCTGACCTCGCAAATGACTGCCATCCTGTCTGGTGTTTTTGTTTCTATTCATATCAGGGCTGTGTGAAAGAGCACTGTTTCGTTTCAGCTTCAAAGGGACAGTGTTTCATTTCACAGCATTTTGAAGCACTGTTCAATTCACTGAAACTGTTTTGCTGTTTCAATGCTGTTTCAACACATTTTGATGTTTTGCCCATAGGTTATAATGGGGAATCATGAAAATGCCTATAACTTGTCATTCTTTTCTGATTCAAGTGAAAACAGCAGAGATAGTAGCCCCTGCTGAGGCCACAAAGTCTGTCAAATTTCAAGGAGATAGGTGCAGGGTGTTCTGGGAAACTGCACCTTAAGGTGCTGACCAGTAAAACTCACAACATGTGACTTTTTATGCTGTTTTTCCATCCCTCCCCCAGAGCACTGGATTGGAAGGCACCTCAGGGAAGGATCACACTCACTGGCCAGCTACACAGTCAATATCAGAGCAGTCCTTCCCCACTCTTTCCCTTTCCTCTCCTTAGCTTCTGTTGAGCTGCAAGCAAGCCTGGCTTTGAAACTCAAAACATTTAGAAATTTTCAAATTGTTTTGAGTGCCCTCGTGTCATCTTGAAGCTGTCCTGAAGGTATTCATTTTGTTTTGATTTCACTATTTCAAGCTTGATACATGTCGAAACAGCTTTGGAATGAAACACCCATTGAAATTTTGCATAGCCATAATACATATGTTAATCCAACATTAGAACTGAACTCAATAGGCCAAACCCATCCTGACTGGAATTCAGCTGAAGTCAGTGAAGATGTACTGAGTGTCCTAAGTATAGTTTGGCTACCAAAACAAAAATATGAGCATAATAAAGAAACTTAATACAAGTCATACTAGAATAAAAGGTGTTTGGTTCTGAGGACAGAAACAAATAATTTAATTTATTCTAGATGTATCTGTTGTAAATACCATTAAGAAGCCAACATTTATTCACTGTGGTATTTGAGAAAGAATAAGAAATATCTATACTTACATGTGGATAATTGTGGGCTTTTATTAGTAATAAGAGTTTATGCATTCATATGCATAGCACAATAGATAGATGTATCTGATCTATTGACAAAGATGAAAAGGAAGGTAAGGGGGTCACATTAAATAAGAATAGAGAAAGCTGGATCTGACACTGAAAGGCCAAGTTTTCAAATTAAAGGGTAATAAGATAGGCAGGAACAGAGTGGATTTAAAAGAATGATGATAATAGTGTGCAGTAGGGAAATATGCTGTATTCTAGGTACTGCAGCCACAAAGATTAGAATACAAAGGTGATAACACAGTAAGCAGGTTTCATTCAGTGTTTTATGTTTCTTTTTTCTAACTTCTCATTATTATTTATCAAATTATCATCCCTTTCTATTTTCAGTATCATACTCTTCCTTTCCCCTTTTGCCTGCTTATCCCCTTTTCACTATTTCAGTTTGCATCTTTAATTTTCTTGTTGCACATGTGACGGGCTAGCTGGCAGTGACCTAGCCCAGGGGTTTTGAAAGGGCAAAAGATGATTGGAGGACTTGGGATTCCCTTTCCGTACCAATCAGGCCCCAGAGACTCACCCTCTGTGTCCCCTGATTGGCCCCTTGGATCGCCTGGAGGGGGATAAAAGGGGCAGTGCAGCTGACTCAGGAGAGACCAGTGAGAGACCACAAGGAAGAAGCTTCAAGGAGCTGGCAAGAGCTGAGCAGTTGCCCCAGAAGAGCCTGAAGGAGCAGGACCTGCAGACAGCACTTGGACCCTCAGCAGTGCGGCATGCAGCTGGCAGGAGAGGCTCCCCGCTGGGCTCCAGGATCCCCAAGGAGAGGCTGCAGCCAGCAGGAGAGGCTCCCTAGCTCCAGCAAGGATCTGAGCAGTAACCTCAGAGGTTCCCAGCTCTGCTTCCAGCTCCTCCAATCGGAGGCCAGGCAGCTCGATGTGAGGCCGGGGCTGCAGGAAGGTCAAGACCCCTAGCAGCTTAGAGCAGTGCCAGCATTGGTGGTTGTATGGTAGTGTTTCTGTGTACCATGTGGGAGTTCTAAGTTCAAGTCACAGCTGTGGTGGGTTAGCTAGCACGAAGCAAATCTTCCTGCAGTGGAAAGGGGCCATTGTGTTTTCTCCCCCTCCAGTTACCTAGGCCCTATATTTGCCTTGTCATTTGGCATTTTGTATTTTGTGCCTTTTTATATTTCACCAACCCACATTGTTTGTTCTGCTGTTTGTGTTTTATATTTTGTTAACCCTGTCTTTTGTCAATGATTGTAAGTGTCTAACCTTTGTTGAATCCTGCCCCCTTGGGGCATTGTAGTGTCCGCTGTACCCTCTGATTTATGCCTGTTATGTTCCAAGTATTGTTCCCTCATTAAAAGGTATATGGTTAAATCCCCATTGGTGATCTGACTCTGCTCTATAGGGGGAGGAGAGTCCCCACACCTCCCACAGTGCTTGTGCACCTGCTTTGATCCCTTCAATTGGAGGGGGGGTACCTCTTGAAGTACTTACACACACTTCTTTTTTCCAACTTATATCTCTTCCCTCATTTGCAGTAAACCAAGTCTCTTGATCCTCTTTCCAGTCCTTGTTAATTTGATATGGTTTATAAGTATGTCTTCAATTCTGAAGTAAAACCTGAAAATAGAAGAGATTTGCAAGGAATTACTAGGAAATGGCTATCTTCCTTCCATGAATAATTTTTCAAGTGGTTTTTGTTCTTCAACATCTATATGAGCAACATGCTATTCAAGATTTTGTAAAAGTTTGTATGTGCTGAGGAAAAATGGTCTTACAAAGTAATTTGACATTTAAAAGTCATTTAGCCAAGACATGTAGAAATGTCAAGGCCATGACCAGCATCTTATGAAAGCTAGTAGGAATGTCATGAAGTGCCACTACCAGTAGCACTGGCTCTGTTACACTTGGCTGCAGATTACAGAGCTTCTGTTTAGTGTGAGACCACCAAGATCAAGTGTTTGAATGTACAACTTTGTTCAGCAATACACATCATAATTTGGATTCTTAAATCAATACATGCTGACTGACTACCGACTTGGCCTTTCATAGCTCTCTAGGATCTGTGCACGGACATTCTAGGACTGCACTTATCATGGCTAACCCATGTCTAGCATTAGAACAGACTATCCAAAATATTAGCTGAAGTTCTGAAAGTCATTCTAGCATTGCATGTGTACTCCCAATGGACAGATTCACAGATTCACAGAAATTTAGGGCTGGAAGGGACCTCATGAGATTATTGGGTCCAGCTTTCCTGCTCTGGGCAGGAAACATTGCTGGGGTGAAATAAGCCCAGCAAGGTTTATATCTAGTCTCCTTCTGAAGATCTCCAGGGTAGACTCCCACCATTGGGAGTCTATTCCAGAGTCTGCTCACATGAACTGTGAAGACGCTTTTCCTTATATCTAGTCTAAAACCTTTTTCTAGGAGTTTATGACCATTGCTCCCAGTTTTCCCCTTGGGCACTTCCGTGAATAGTTGTTCACCTAGCCCCTGATGCTCTTCCCTGATATATTTGTATGCTGCCACCAAATCCCCTGAAGTCTTCTCTTGTTTAGGCTAACCTTTGCATAAACTTGTATAGGGAAGGACATCCTGGAACAATATTGCTGGTAAGTGTATCAAACCTACAGAAAAACCTTTTGGATAAGTCTAGCTTACAATATTTATTCTAAACAGAACTTCATCAGAACATTCAGGCATCTCATTCATCTATGGCATATCAAAAATAGCCCAAGGTCCAATTGATTGACTATGAATCACATTATATATCGTCAGAATTAATTGTTTGCCAGTATCTCTAACATGCACTAGGCTACCACAGAAGATGTTATCTTGTCTTACCAACCTTGCCATCACCATATTAGTTGTTGATACAAAAGAAAAAAAGGGGCATTATAATATAGCCCAATGTAAATGCATTGCCTAAGTGAAAAATCCCTGAAATGTATGTGATTTTATGTTATTTTAAACAATAATACAAGAAGCTTAAGCAACACCCCCCCTCCCCCCAAAAAAATAAACTCAGAAGTATATCATGGTGATAGCAAATGCCATATAAAACATTTACTAAATTACTGTCATGGACTAACTAAGTAGTGAGTAGTAGGACTGTGCAAAGCTTTGGTTGCTGATTCAATTCAGAGGAGATACAGCCAAATTTGGTGGCCAAATCTCTGAATCTAAATTGAATCAGAAGACCAATCAAAAGGTCCAAATTGATCTGAAGCCTCCAAATCAATTCAGAAAAGATTCAGAGGAGATTTGGATATTTCGGAGGTCCCCACTTGCTGCTACACAGAGCTGTACCTGGACTCCATGTGGGTAAGTAGGAGGTGGGACTGGAGGAGGAGGGAGCAGACCATGGGGGACCACCACCAAGCCCCATCTCCTGCTTGCTACTTCAGCTCCCCTGAGCATCCCATGACCCTCTCCCACTCTCTCAGCCTTGTCAATGGATGCCATGCCCAGCCCCAGCATCCCACCATTTAAAAAAAAATCCTGCACTCACCAGTTGCTGCAGTGGCTGTTGGGGCCTCTGGTGACTCATGGCAGAACCCCAGCATGCAGCACAGGGCAGTGGGGAGCAGCGGGAATCACCCTTCCCCCCCACACCTGGTAGGAGCCTGTGAGTGTGGGACTTTTTTAAAATTATTTTTTAAGTGCTGGGATGCTGGAGCCAGGGAGGGCAGCCATTGATGGGGCTGGGAGAGCAGGTGGGGGATGGGGCCTGTTCGATTCAGAGATTCAGCTGATTTTGCAGTGGCCAAATCTCTGAATCAGATTTAGCTGAATCGATTTGGGAGTGATTCGAATCACCTAATCAAATCCCCGTCCCCTGAATCGGCTGAATCCAAATCTGAAGTGAATACTAGCCACTTTGCATAGGCCTACTGAGTAGTACTGTGTGTGTCTACATAAGACACTTTACTGTACAGTATACTACTCTACTGCACAATAAAAGGTCAGCATCTACATGTGTGCATCATTTACTGTGCAGCAAATTAGTCTACTGTGCAATTAGGTGCTACCTGTAAATACAGGCAGTAAAATAACTCCACAGTAGATACTGCAAAGTAGTGCACGTATATATGCTGACCAGAAGCAAATTTGCTCCCAGCCAGCCTCAATACTAGGGGACTACCAGGGAGTGGGGAACATCCTTAGTCCTGGTGCTACTCAGTTCCTGGCTTCTCCCAGAAGCTGGGCACCAAGCAGTGCCAGGATGGGGTAGCTGTCTGCACTGGAGATTTCCCTGAGCAACCAAGGGCTGGCCAGGAACTGCCCCTCCAGGGACAGCACCCAGCTAGGTCTAGGATGTGTGGGGATTTCCATGAGCATCCTGGGGCTGTCTGGTACCTGTCCTCCTTCTGGGGCAGGTCTCAGTTAACTCTGGGCTGCTTGGGGAAATCCCTACACAGCCCAGACCTGGTCTGGTGCTGCCCCAGAAGGGGGATATTTCCTGGCTAGGCCCGGGGTCGCTTGAGGAAATCCCCACACATCCCAGAGCTATCTGGACACTACACTGGAAGTTCTCAGCCAGCCCCCATCTGTGCTAGAAAGCCCTCTGGGCACAGAGCTTGTCCCCATCCCCATGTACATGGGACCAGGAGAACTCTTCAGCAGCAGCTGGCCCTGGGCACACCAGGACCCCTCCCAATATGTATAGAGCAAGGAGACAGCTGCCACTTCAGCTGGCAGAGCTCTCCTGGCCCTGTTGGTATGGGGATTGGCCCTCTGCTTCCTGCCAGCTCCTGGTATAGTACTCTGAGGGATCCTGGAGCCCTTGCTGGCTGTTGCAGGGGGCCAGAGCAGGGTAGAAGCAGTCCTGTACTAGGATGATCCAATTGGGAGTAGTTTTGTTTCCACCAGGGAGCACATGTAGATGTGTACCCAGGGAAGGCTTACTGTCCAATATTTTACTCCACACTCAGCCTTTATAGCATTAGTAGCATACCTACTGAGTGTTAATAATTTTGATACTGTAGTGAGATGATAGCAATTCAGCACTCACATAGTATTCTTAGAAGATACATAAGAATTAATAGGCCATAAACAAGCAGTTCAACTAACACTTAAATGGGATGCAGGTGGGATTCAGACAACTAAGACACACGACATTATCTACATCAACTAAGCACTTACAGCTTGGTCTGAACAGCCTCTTCCATCTCCCACCCCACGCTACCCTTCTCCGATACCTAGAGCTTATATTTAGGCTTCTAAATAGGACTATGTGAAGCTTTGGTTGCTGATTCGATCTGGAGGAGATTTGGCTTGATTCAGTGCCCAAATCTCCAAATCCAAATTGAATCAGGAGACCCATTAATCTCTCCAAATTGAATTGGAAGCCTCTGATTCAATTTGGAGAGATTTGAAGAAATTCCACAATTCGGCCACAGACAGATTTATATATTTTTTCTATGTAACTTGAACTACCAGGCTTAGCTCATGAACGTTGAGATGGTTGGTCAGATGGAACGTCCCATGAGAGCAGGAAGGGGGGGCGGTCCCCCACACACTCAATGGTAGACCCAGAAGTGGACCAGAGGTACTTCTGGTCCATTTCTGTATCCACCGTGGAGTGCGTAGGAGACCCCCCTGCCCCCTGGCTCACCGACTGGTGCCTTCTGGGTCTGGGGGGGTCTCCTGGAGTCCCACCATGGCTGATTGCTGAGCCAGGAGAATGTGGGGCCCCATGTGCTTTGCATCAGACCTGAAAATGGACCAAAAGTACTTCTAGTCCACTTCCAGTTCTGCCACCAAGCGCACGGAGAACTCCCCTCACAGTCCCATGGGATGCTCCATCCGCCCCACCATCTCAACATTCACGAGCCATACCTTGAGGTACAGAGAAAAAGCATATAATGCTGTGTTTATGGACAAATTACTGATTCTCCAAATGAGAACTGAATCTTGAGATTCAGATTTAGACTAATCAAATTGGGACAGTGAGCCAAATCAGCGAATCGAATCACTGTCCCCCAAATCAGGCCAAATCCAAATCAAACACTGCCTACTTCGCACACCCCTACTTCTAACCATGTTTATAACTGATCTAGAAAATTCCTAGAGAAATCCAATGTTAGATGCTCACAAACTAGACCTACTGCATATAAACAATAGTAATTCAATACAAAACACAGTTCCCATGATGACTTTTCCTTGAAAACATGTTGTACCAGCTTTTGCTCAACAACCCAGGGTTTAGAGCAAGTGGGATATTTGGGTTACCAGCCTTGCTTAGCCTGAGGAGATTCAAATCCATATCTTCCCAGCTACTTCCCTAACCACTTCCTGCATTTCGTGTTTAAGCTGGGCTTCTGGCAAGAAAAATGCAAGTCATAGGACCAGGAAGAGAAGAAGAAAGAGAGTGCATGACTGTGGCCCACTGATATCCTCCTGTTCTTGGGACTGGTGGTGAGGAGAGGGGATGGTCTGTGTTTCAGTCCTAGCTGCCAGAGTTATTTCCTTTTTTTATCTATGACCATGCATAGAGCAGTCCAAATTGCAGGCAGTAAGCTGGGTGGGATATTCTCTTAGGTTGTGTGAGAAAAAGGTTTGAATCCCATAGAGCTGAGGAAAGCCTGGAACCCAGGTCTTCTAGGCTGCCCATACACATGCTCAGTGGTGGGGGTGGCATTTTAATTAGAGCAGTTCCTGGCCAGCCGCTCTAATTAAAATGGTTCACCATCACATGTATTAAGCCCCACATTGTTTCAAAATGGCCATGAGGGTGCTTTAACTCAAACTCATTCAACTAAGTTTAAAGTACCCCTATGGCCATTTTGAAACATGGGGGGAGGCTTAATCCATGTGACAGTGAGGCAACATTGTACCATTCTAATAAGAATGTAAACAAGTATATCTATAGGCAACCCAGTTTCCCAGAAAAGGTTTGAACAACTAGTATATTACACAAAAGCTTTGCAAGACTTCTACCCCCTGTTTTCGAGTGAGAGTGACTACAGAGACTAAACTTCATGCTGAACTTGATGGTGCCATGTTGTGTTAAGTGTCTATTCTCTACGTGTTCTGGATCCTGTGTAGGCAGAAGTGCCTTGTTTGTGGCCCTGAGTCAAGTGTCTAAGCTTTAAGGAGGGGTGGTAAATTTCATCATACATAGTTTTCTCATGGGGTAAGCCTAATTGCCCCTTTGCTCAGCACATAGTTTTCCTCATTGGTTGCATAAGCATCCTAGACACCTGCCTTTGTCAGTTTGAATCACTGAGGCAAGACACACTTTTTTTGGATGGAATGAAGTGTAAATGTGTTGCAAGCTGGCTTTTATTTGCATATTATATAGGTCAATAGGTGATTGAGTTGCATATAATTCATATATTTGTCAGTTAATATAGAAATATTAGTTTAATACCACTAGGTAACATTTTGAAACAAAGTTGTTTAAAATATTATTAAGATTTGGAGTTTGAGTGGCCAAAAACCCAGTAGCTGAATTGAGGAGTGGAGAACTAAATTATGCCTGTGCTCACAGGTGCTTTGGTGGGAGAAGGAGCCAGGTAAATTTCAACACTCAGGAACAGAGAGGAAGCTTATATTTCAAAAGTAGAGAATACTGTGATAATGAACCAGTTGGGATCTTGCATATCACTGATCCCTTCCAAGAGACAGAAAAAGGATTCCATTTGAATTCTACTGACAATTGACTCTTCCATAAAAGAGCTGTGATCCCCCTTGTGGTTGTCTTGGAGTATCCTGGGATTCCTGTAGTGAGTTTTAACATTTAAAAAGTGAGTTCAACATTTCAGCAATTTGCGAAAAGAACTGTTTAGTGGCAGAGGCCTAGAGAGCAATGGTGAAGACCAGAAAGGTGGCAAAAATGGACAGCAATTAGGAAGACCTTTGGTGACAGCCTAACTACCCAGTGACTATTGCTTTGATTTGGGTTTGTGATATCATGCTTGTAAGAGACCAAATGGTTTTGAGATAAGGCCTTTTCTGAACTATGGCTATGAATTGTGAGTGAGATAAAATGAAGGGAGGAAGGTGGCAGTTGGTTATGCTATCTGCCACTCAGACCTGCTGGTAGCAGGGTAGGTTAGGATTCTTTCCAAATAACTTTGGGATTGCCTCATCTGCTGTTTATCTGTTATCCAGTTTAATAACTGCTTTCCCCCTTAATGAAGCCCTGTCTGGTAAATTTATTGCTCACAAATGGGGAAGGTTTGTTTATTCTGAGGATCCAGAGAGTAGAATTTGCACTAATTCACAGTTGGCATTTTGAGTGGTCAGAACACAAGATGGGGATTCATCAGGCACCTGACTAGACCCCTTACACATACACCATGATCCAGCAGATCGATGCTTGCCTACTACTCTTCCTGACACTGATTTATTGTATGACTGGTTGAAACACTTATCTTCCTTGTGCTTTAGTTTCACTGCCGGATCCTTAGCTGGTGTAAAGTGACATAGCTTTACTTTGTAAAGCTGAGATTCTGGCCAGGTCTGTGTAAAACTGGACTAATAAAACCTTCCTGTTTCACAAGACACCTCTAGAAAACAGCTGTAAAGTGCACTTAGTTTGACAATGTAACTATATAATTACCCACAAGACTACATAATTGCTAGTCATTTTAAGATTATTTAAACATGCTGGCCCAGATCCAACTCCCATATAGGTAAGTAAGTTGCACTCATATAGCTAAAGTTAGACATGTAAATGGCATTTGGGACTACTTAGACAGACTATAGATCTTACTACCTCTAAGTGACTCGTCTTGTCCTTTCAGAAAAGATCTGCTCCAACATTTTACTCTGCATGCATCTATCTACATGTGATGCTACGTCACTGTAGCAATGCGCTGCAGCGACATAGCATCTGTAGGCAAGAACCATAATGCCACAGCTATGTCACTGTAGCAACATGCTTCCTCATTATAGAGTGCTGCTATGGAGATGTAACAGCTAAAAATAACCATGTGCTGTGGGCACGGCCCAGTATGGGCTATTACTGCACCATCATTTAGTACTTCTAACAGGAAGTACTAAATGATGGCATGGTAACAAAGACGCCATAGGAATACGTATAGCTGAGCCCACCACGTTGCAAGCCTATTCCACCCAAGGGTGTGTGTAAGCTTTGCATAACTCTGAAATATAAGTCATAGAAAAACATGGTTAGCAACTGTTTTAGACTGGAGGAGAGCCCTCTAGACTTTTAGTCCAATATCTTTCCAAGGGTGTAGGAGACCCAGGTTCTAGGCCAGGTTCACCCAGATGGGGGTTGAACCTACAACTTCTGCTTCCCAGTAAAGTGCTCTAAGAAGTAGGTAGGGACTTGCTACCCTCTCTCTACCTCCAAAAGCTGAATCAATGGGCATCTAAAAGGCGAAGATATAGTGGACCAGACAAAGAAAATAACATTGGGGAACCTGACTGAGTACTGACCTGGATGGTGCTATGGATTCTGGCCCTTGCTCCTGCCCCCAATTATGTGGGTTTTTTTATATTTTGCATTTAATAAGCATTAGATCTTCTTTTGTATGGCTAGGAAAAGCAATAGAAGAAAACATGCAGGTGAATTAAAGTTGTATGTTGAGGTCTGTTAGCCAGTTGATGATATCTGGGCCAGTTAACTGGATTGTTTCAATTCCACCACGATATGCAAGTTCATGGCTCGAGTTTGCAATGTGACTCATTGACTGCACCTCATCACATATATAGTTCAGCAAGTCCTTGATGCCCCATTTGTTCAATAAATAGACACACATTCTGTATCTCATACGAATGCAGTTCAGCGCCATCCGATATTTACACTGCAGACAGAAACCCGGAAACTTAATGGTTGGATCTGCGACCAAATTTTTATTGCACACTGTTGCTGCAGACCAGATTTTACGCCAGTGGCTTTCAGGATCCAGACCATTTTGGTGAAAGTTGGAGTGCAAGTAACCAGAAGGGTTTCTCTGACTTAAGCCTACATCTTGGTGGGTGGGTGATATCTTCATACAATGTACTTTGTACTCTCGAAATATGGCTGAATCCCTTCTCACTGTGGAGGGAGAAATCTTTGATAATAACAGCAGCCATGGAAATGGCAGAGATTTTAGAGCACCACTGACTACTCATATGGTAGTGTTCACTTGTATGTTGACATGACAGGTATGCAGGCAATAAATGGGAGTTCAGTATTTAGCTGGAGAGAGTACTAGGGCCTGAATCAGTGTATGGAGGGTAGGAGCATCTCTTTCCCAGGATTTTCCAGCAAGCTTCTTTATAATGTTTACCCTCATCACTGTCTTTTTGCCAGTAATTTTGAGGTGGTGGCAGTAACTGAGAATTCAACCTAGAGTAACTCCAAGGTCCCGTGGATGTTTTTCTTGTGCTATTTTAGTTCCACAAAACTGTACATTTAGCATTTTATTGGCTTCAGTGTGTTAAGGTAGAACAAGGAAACAGCCATCTTAGCTGCATTAGGTTTCAAGTGCCAAGTTCAGAAATAGTCCTCTAGTGTGCAGGTCATTTCTGAGGACTTTCAAGGAGAATAAGATGACAAACTGCTCATGGTCTTCCCTGCTAAGTGAGAAAGCACAATGAATGCCATCACTCCAGCAGTCGAACTTCAATCTTTGATCTCATGGCCACAAAAGCAATGACAACATAAACAGCTCTTTGCAGGGGCAAATAAATTGTAAGCATTAGATAAAATGAATAGACAACAGCTGCTCAGCTGCAGGTTATATTGTGTGTGTCAGCTGTTTAAAAAAGAAGAGAAGCTCAATTTCCTAACAATATAACAGCTAATCTACCCAGGATAGCAGGTTAAGCCTACACGTTTGAGTAGAAGAAATTATGCGGTTATCTAGTGAATGAAGTGAGCTAAAACAAGTGGATTAATGGGCAAACTTGTAGTGTTTAGAAGCTGCTAAAAAGGAATGCAAGATCCAAATGTTCCAAAATAGTTGCTAATATCAAGTGCCTAAAGTTTCTCAAATCCAGCACACAAAACTGAAGATCACAAACTGCTTGGTCACTTACGAAAATATGACAACAAATCCTTGGATGGTACATAGTTTAAAAAATATGTTCTATGTAAGTCATTCAAAGATGAAGCACCTAGGAAACACATTCAATCAATACCATTCATTCACAAAATATTTAAATATGTGTTATTACCAAGGTGGCACATGTTCATGGCACCATTTTCCACAGACAACTCACTGTCATTAATGCATTCAGCTGTGAATTGCCAACTGAATGGAAACAATGCCTCATAATAAGAAAATCCATTTCCAGATCCAGTGAAGAGATGGCAATTTACATGTCACCATCAGCTCACTCTGTAAAGCAGTCATTTAGGAAACACTTTCAATCAATATTGCACTTTTGTGAACCATTCAAATATTTGAATACACAAAAAGCATTTCATTATCTCAGTGCTGCCCCCTTTTAATACATTTGGATGACTAATTTATATCTTCACGCATTCAAATACCTCATAGAAGTATATTGATTAAAAGTGTTTCCTGGCTTATTCATACCTGATGACTTTTCTTTCAGCTGTACTGTCGTACAAATCCTGAACTGAGTTGAGAGGTATTACCTGCAGGCCCAGACATAGTCGACTCTGATTGATTCTGCTGGCTGCAGGCCTAATGTGTTTTGCAGCGGTCCTGTGGACAATAGCTATGAACAGCTAGATTGTGTTATTTAGTGACATTCCCAAATAAGGTTAAGCTCTGCCCCTGTGGTGCTTGGCAGAGCCTGCCAGGTCATTATTTTCCCTAAAGCCAACTCTGGTGCCTGAAGGGAGGATAGGTGTTTTCTGGAGGTCCTGGTGTGGACAGGACATATTTCTATTTTGAACTGCATCTTATTACTTACTAGGTGAACATAAGGTTGGGGTTCAATGGAGTTGAAGCTATGGTTTCACTTTCATTTGCCCCTTTGGAGCACAGGGAATTCTCAGACTCCCAGGTACAGAGCAGTCCGTCAACTCTCACGAAGGCAGAGACTGTGCTTCTGGCTCTGGCTATGAAAGGGTAGATGGCTGCTTACACCTCCTCTTCATGCATGCATTCGAGGGCTAGATACTATCTAACTCAAGAACTGAGTCTCTGTTGATTTACTCAAATCTGTCATCCTTATTTGTCTTATCCAAGCCACAAATGAGAAGTGTTTGATCTCTGCCTATAAATATCAACTTGGGGCAAAAACAAGGCATAATTCAAAACTCTTTTATCCAATAAACTAAGATATAAATGATTTAATGCCTGGAAGTTAAAATGAGACAAATTCAGATTGGAATAATGTTCATGGTTTTAATAGTGAAAGCTAGTTAAATATTGAAAGTATTTATCTAGGGATGTAGTCCAGAAGTTAATGAGCTTGTTGAAGAAATTACTAGGTGAAATGCAATGCCCTGTATTATTCAGGAGGTCAGAATCACAAACATTTATTTCAGCCTTAACATCTATCAATCCCCAAACAATTCAACACTGATGAGGCCACATCTGGAGTACTGTGTCTAGTTTTGGGCCCCGCACTATAGAAAGAATGTGGACCAGTTGGAGTCCAGCAATGAAAATGGTGAGGAGGCTGGGGCACATGTCTTCCAAGGAGAGGCTGATGGAACTGGGCTTATTTAGTTTGCAGACGAGAAGACTGAGAGGGAATTTAATAGCAGCCTTCAGCTACCTGGTTTCAAATGGGATGAAGCTGGACTTTTGTTAGTGGTGAAAAGTGACAGAAAAAGGATCAATGGTCTCAAGTTTTGTGGCAAGGGAAGTTTAGGTTAGATATGAGGAAAAACTTTCTCCCTAGGAGGGTGGTAAAGCAGTGGAACAGGACACCTAGTGAGGTAGTGGAATCTCCATCCTTGGAGGTTTTTAAGGCCTGGCTTGACAAAGGCCTGGCTGAGATGATCTAGTTGAAGATGGCCCTGATTTGAGCAGGGGGTTGGATTAAATGACCTCCTGAGGTCCCTTCCGACCCTAATTTTCAGTTATTCTATTATTGAATCTGCATGTATCGGTACTATCTTAAATTTACAAAACCTACAAAAGGAATAAAAATTGTACCACTATATTTTGCAGGAATAAAAGTGCATATACAACTTGGTTAAAATGTTACTTCATATATGAATTTCACTACCCTTCCTAATCTTTTCAAGACTGTTTCATTTTTGCTTTTAACAATGGCCCAGATTAGAAAAGGCATCTGCTCATAGTAATGATGTTTTTTGCCTTATAAGTGGAATTCAAAATAGCGTTATACCTCCTGGTTTTCTACACTTGTATATGAGACAGCTTTGATGGTGTTCATAGCAGTCATCATACAGTGCAGAGCTGCACAAACCTGCTAATAAAAAGCATGGAAGAGAGGGTGTCTGGAATCCTGTCTGTCTCTTAGAGTTAGTCAGCATTTATGCTATCCCTACAGCCTGAGTTGGATGTATTGGTGTAGGATTCATAATCCAAACTCCCCACATAGGTTGCAGAAGACAGTAGAGGAAAATGTATCATTTAGCAGTTAAGACACTAGCCCAGGAACTGGCTTCTGGCCCTAAGACAACTTATGAATTTTACATTTGCATTAAATGGTTATTAAATAAAATGTATAAACAGTACTGGAACCAGGAGCCAAAAGCTAGGAGTCTCTGTT
This sequence comes from Crocodylus siamensis, assembly GCF_052110815.1. Taxonomy (NCBI): domain Eukaryota; kingdom Metazoa; phylum Chordata; order Crocodylia; family Crocodylidae; genus Crocodylus; species Crocodylus siamensis. Next base: position 21,299,014 of record NC_143395.1, read on the forward strand.
CAAAGAAAGTGATTACATCACTGGACTAGGGTCATACTCATGGGTGACTGGTGGCACCTTATTCAGGCGGGGCATGTGCCCTCCCCCAGCAACCAGTTATCTACCCAGGGAGGAGTCCCCCCACAGCCAATCTTGCCGACTGGGTGGGGAGGATCCTTCCACAGCAAAGCACACCAGCCACCAACTGGAAAGTGGCTGCAGTGCTCTTGGAAGCAGCCACTGTGGTCCTGGAAGTGGCCGCAGCACTATATCTGGTGCTCCCACTCCCCGGCTGGTGCTCACAGGGGGAACACGGGTGCGCTCCCACCTGCCCCCCACCCATCTCCTAAGCAGGGAATACCCCCTCTCAGAGGGTGCACCAGCACTCTGAAGGGGTGTACATAAACCCCTATGGATGTCCTACATGTTGCCACTGGTCATACTTCCTTTCCTTTTGGCCCCATGACCCTTACACACTTGGCTGCCCAGTGGGCACCTTCAAAAGAAAGGATGGGCATCCTCATGCTTGACTAGCCCATAGTATGGACACTTTCCTGGGGAGTGGGAGATGCAGATACAAATCTCTTTCCTGGCCAAGTTTTCTAAAAAGTAATCATATGGATGGGCTCCTCTATATAACTGAACAGAGCCCCTCTGTGGGCACAGGCACAGAGGTGCCTAGTTTATACATCCCAAAATAGCAGGCACACTAAGCAGGTACAATAGCTATATTTTCAGACACTTAGGTCCAATCACACTAATCAGTAGAAAGCATAGATCTAAGTTGAAACACCAAGGACTTCACATGTGAATAAACATTTAGGCATGACTTTGCTAAATGGCATATTATGGAAGAGGCACATAAATTCTGACCATAAAGCAAGAAGTATGGAAGCTGGCCCTAGGCCCGTTTGCAGAAAAGTTTATACTTTGTACATTGGGGGAAAAATGCAGCTCTAAACTAAGGTCAATATATTGACCTGAAGAGCCATAAGCTTCTTTAACTCAATATATTTGTTTATTTTATTTTCATTGAAGATTACAAAGTACTCCCCTGATGTGCAGTCTACATTGTCTTTTGTTTTTAATTTTCTGGCATCCCTGGAGGAGGAGGGGTGTGGGTGAAAGCCCATGGAAACGATGAATTTTTTTTTTCAATTTGAAGTAATCTAAAATAAGGCTGTCCAATTCATTTGTAGGAAGCTACTTAAATTGCGGTTTTTGCGATTTTCACGGAAGCCACAAAATACAGCAATCTCTGCGGCTGCCACGAAAAATAGCATTGTCTGTGATCTCCCAGGAAATAAACAAAAAAAAAGAACTTTATAAAAATAAAATGCTGGCTCCCCAATGGGAGCCAGCAGTCCTTGCTGCTGCTGCAACCTGGCCCCATGGCCTGCCCGGATTGGAAAGATGCCCCTCTGCCAATCAGTGCCAAGGGGCAGGGACACAAAAAAAGCACCCAGAAGTCAAAATGGCAGCATCTCCCTTGTTCCTCTTCCTTCTGTGGCCTCTATGACAATCAGCACTGAGGGGTGGGGGCTTTCTATCAATCAGTGCTGAGGGGTGCAGCCTCCATTAAATAACCATAAAACTGAATTTTTAGGCCATGACCAAGCAACAAAAATGCTTTCTCTCAATGTGAGTCAGGTATGTCCCTACCCTTTTGAGCTGATGGGTCTAATCTAGACCTCAGGACATCTCCTGAACTGGATAATCCACCTTCAGCAGTGGGGAAAGTGGCAGCACCATTATCTCCTGCATATTGACTGAGCCACCGCCACATGCCTGACTGTTGAAAGGTGTCTCAAGGGGTTTCTTGACACAGAAATTTTGTGATGGAGCAGTACTAGTGGCAGCATTAACCACTTGTGTGTTAGGCCTGCCAATAGTGGTTCTGGCAGGTAGTACTATCACTGCTCTCCTGCTGTGGAATTCCTGACCTTGTAAAAGATGATTTAGCCACCATTTGGATGGCCCTAATTTAGAACATGGATATTCAACGTGTTGTTGTGGCCCCCAGGGGGAGTATCATAACTAAACGTCCTTGCTTTATGGCTAAATGAGAAGAAGGTCCCCAAACTGTTTTTGTGCTATAATGTGAGGCCATGGAAAAGTAGGAATCACTGATCTGGAAAAAGGCAAAGCTCATGTGTATGACGATCATACTTAAAAAGGTGTGACTTATATCAAGAGCCTTTTTTAACAATGCATTATTATTAGTTTGATCCAAAATTATTCGTTGAAGTGTGGAGACAGGCGAGAAGTATGAAGGCTACAGAGTGGAGCAGGTAGAAAATCAAGTGTGAAATTGGCAATTTTTTGAATTACATGGTGAGTATGGGGCTTTCTTGTTAGACATGATGTGACTGGAACAGAGGTGCTAAGGTTACATTATCCAGGCAGTGGCTGTTTATCATGTCTTAGTAACAGGATCTTTAACCTGGATTTGCAAAGTGTTCAGACAATTATGATTTAGTAGTACAAAGTTAGAGAAGGCATGACCAACAAATGGGTGACTGGTTAGGCCTGCTGAATGGCAGCTTTACCAGCAGCAGAGGTGAACTGGAATGCTAGCTTCTTCTTTTTGATTGCTCCACAGATTCTTTTCTATCAGATGTGTCTATAGAGAGGAAATCAGGGCTGGAAGATGATGTGGGACTGTAAAGTGATACAGGTCTTTCTTCTCATATATAACTGTACGTTATCATCATATTATAACATTAAATTTCATAAAATAACTGGGGTTATAGGGTATCAATAGCTGATGGAAGGTATCTCTGGAAAACCCCGGGAATGGAATTAGTGAATCAGCAAGTAACAACCTTTCACCCAATTATTGTATCAATTATCACTGATGCAGTTGCACCTCCTTTGATTCCTGGCCCACTCAAAAGTTTAAACTAACTGCCTGGCCATGGCTGCAACATTTCTAGTCAGGCAGTGCTGAGGGAGTCAACCGATTCATGGTTCATTACAATCTACTTGATTCCTTCTAAAGTCTTCATTCTACAGGTGTTTACAACCCTCTTTCCTTTTAATGGCCTTGATGTTCTACCGATCAAGCTATGCTTTGTTCTGCAGTTCTCCTGTCTGGTAGCTGCTCCTGCTAATGAAGCTCCTATTTCACAGACCTGAAGATTGTTTTAGCTCATTCCAATTAATATCTGTTTTTGCTTCAATACAGCCCTAGACCCCTAGCGTATTTGGACAGATTCTAGTTTATTTTTAACTGAAGAAAAACATGTGATATTTTATATATGGTCATGCACCTCACCATCTCTCCCCTCCCCCCACACCTTTTCAAAATTATAGATCTGCCCATGTCATCAAGTAGATTCACTGTACATATTCAAAGAGTGCTGGTTGGAAACCTAATTGTTACATTTTGGGAAGACATACCTTAAGCTGTTGAAAAGAGGAAATATACCAGATCTTTATAAAGATAGAGCAAGTGTATTTAGGAAAGATAGGCATTTCAAAGTTTGAAATAGTCAAATTAGAAGCATTTAGAGCTTTTAGCTATTGCACTATACAGCAGATACAGATGCATCCAGAGCCACAGTCCCTTCAGCTTGTTCATTTAAAACTGCATAGTGCAAGATTTTGGATGTGTTCCTGTCTTGATTATTATTACAGAAGCTGATCAAGCACTGGAACCAACAGAATCAAACACTGGAACCATGTACACTTGGAAAAATATGGTTAACAGAAATTTCAATGAAAACAAAAATATGCAATGTTTCACACTCTGACTGTGTCAGAGTATTACCACTTAAAGTGTAGAAATAATTATATGTCCCTACACTGCAATCCTCCCTGTTCTTGCATGAGTATATATACTTGGCTATATAAGCATTTAGGGCATTTATAAACGTGTTCCAGAACTGTAGGTGTGTGTGAGCGGTGGGGGGTGCTTTAATTAGAGCGGCTCCAAGAGTTAGTCTAATTAACGCCCCCCCCACCCCCCCCCGCAAGCTTCTAGTGTATCAGCATCCCCATGCTTCAAAATGCTAGTGGGGGCACTTTGTCTAAAGCTCATTGAATGAGCTTTACATAAAGCTGCCCTGCCACCATTTAGAAATGCAGGGACACTGATACACAAGATGCAGGAGGCTGCTGGAGCGCAGTAATTTCCATGCTTCATCAGACTCGATTAATTGAGCCCCCTCTGACACACTGAACTTACACCACATCAGAGCAGCTTCCGTGCTCAGGTATAGTCATCCTTATTTTCAAAGCCAGGCTCACTGAAATTTGATCTTTTATTGCGGGTTTGGCCATACTGTGGCACAAGTGCCACAAATGGGACAGGCAAGCTCTGTGTATGGCACGTGATAAATCAGGGAGGGGGCAGGTATCACAGCAGCAGATAGGGCCAGAAGCAGAAGACAGAATAGGAGATTAGGCAAGGAGCACATGGCAGGCAGCAGAAATCAGAGGAGGAGATTGGGAAGGGAGCAGAGAGTAGCAGATTGAGCAGGAGTAACAGATTGAGCAGAGGAAAGTGATTAGAATGGCACTCAGGGAGGATGTGGGGCTAATTTGTGGCACACCTGCCAAAAGGGTTGCCATTGCTGTTGTCTGGGATACCTTACATTGTTAATTTACACGACCAAAGTGTAAATAACAACTAAAAAAGAACAATTCACAGTAAATAGATATAAAATTGAAAGTACTTTAAAATTATGGAGTATATATTTTTAGGAGTAATGGGAATAGCTCAATTGAATTCAGTAGATCAGTGCTCACTTTCACCAGCTGGGTATTTGGCCCAGAGCTTTTAAAACATTTAGTTTAATAGATATGAAATTTATTTCCTAAACAAGCTATTATTGGTTTTGAATATGGCTTGCTGTAAGCTGCTGAGAGAACATCACTACTATTCACAGCTCCCATCACTTAGTCCCTGTAGAGTGCTGGGTTATCAATCCAACTGTCAATTAGAAGACCACAGCTTCAGCAGGAAATAAAGCTGTCTCAGCAACTGGATCATGAATCTGGGACAACATGAAGGAAGAAACTGGGATAGACGTATATGTAAACATTATCAGAATTAGTCAGAAAACCCATTTCTTTTACAGGGAAGAGGGATAACCACTGCCATAGTATGTGGGAGCCTTAGTTTTAAGTTCCTGTGTTGCCACTGACTGTCTGTGTGAATGTGAGGAACTGTGAACTCTTAGAATAAGAACATGTGGAACAGGATTCACAGGGAACTGTAGTTTCTAAGGGCATGTCTAGACATTACATTTAAAGTGACCTACCTAGAGTTAGATGAATCTAAATGTCAATCAGTGTAGATGATCAGGGAGGATAAATTAACTGAAAAATGGCTGGCACAGTCTAAATGGGTTCATCTACAGAGACAAACTAATTTAGACCAGGAATGGGTTAGCCTGATCTAGTGAATAACTGCACATGTTTATAGGGTGGCCCTGGGCCTGGGGAAGCCCAGTTGCTCACTTAAGCCTCAGGGCTGAACTTTTTCTATCCATGCCCCACCCTTATGGAGCTATTTTTTGCTGCCTCAATCTCTGCACCCCCAGATAACTCCCCCCACAGATCTACCACCCCCTCCCAATCCCACAAAATACCCCAGATCCTCAACACCCCTGATATGGAGCTGCTAGCTCCCTTGATCTTGCCTGCCCCTCCCTCACCCCTAAGTTACTTTCACTGGGTTACCAGTGTGGCTCCTATCACTGGCAAATTTCTGCATGTGCTGCTCCCGATCTATGATCATGTGGCTTAAAGTAAGCCGTATGGTCATGGACCAGGAGCAACAAACATCTGCATGTACTCTAAAATGGCACTCAGATGAAATGTGGGTGCCTAAGTGAAATTCACAGAAGCCCAGCCTAATAGAGGTATGCAAAGTGGGCCATATTCAATTTGGATTTGGATTTGGCCTGATTTGGGGGACAGTGATTCGATTCTTGTTCCCTTCCCACATCTGAAGATTCAGCATCTGAAGAGTCGATGCTGATTCAGCGAGTCAGCGATTCAGGCATAGACACAGCTTTAAATGTTTTTTCTACACACCTCAAGGTACCAGGCATGGCTCAGATGGCGGGGTGGATGGAGCGTCCCACAGGAGCATGACGGTGGGGGGGATGTGCTTGGTGGCAGACCCAGAAGTTTGGATCTGCCGCTGAGCACATTGGGAACCTCCTCACAATCCTGTGGAATGTTCCATCCTCCCCATCATCTCAGTGTACCACCTGGTACCTTGAGGTACATAGAAAAAACTTTTAAGGCTGTGTCTATGTACAAATCATCGAATCTCTCTGAATGTCTCTGAATAGATTTGGAGGGTTCCAGTTCACAGTCCAGGGACCACTCCATCCACTGGCAGCTTGCCCTCCCCTCCCTGCCACCAGAGAGGCAGGTAAGTCAGTTTGTACATGACATGGGGGTTTAGGGCTTCAAAATTGACATGGTGTTTTAAAAAACCTACTGCTTCTATTTAGGGCCTCTGTTTCATCTACACATGCCCGTTGTGCCTATATCTTGCGGGTGGGGGGCAGGTGAGGGAATCTGATAGGTGTATTCTAAGTAGATCAGATACACAGTGTGCTCACTGATGTTTTAATTAAAAGGCATAGAATCATAAAAGAATAGAAAAGTAGGGTTGAAAGAGATCTCAGGATGACCCCCTGACCCCCTGATTTAGTCTGACCCCCTTATGAAGGTAAGCTTATTCGTAGGTAAACCATCCAAACCAGTATTTGTGTAACCTATCCTTAAAAAGTCTAGGAAAGGATTTCAAGCAGGCTAAGTACAGGAAGTCAAAAGGCCCAAGCCTGAATCAGTTCAGTCTCTGCAATTTAGTCTAAGCTGTGTAAATTGAACTGATAAGCAAGTGAACAGACATTCACTTTTGATTCCAAAAAACAGCCACATTCCTGCAGTGGCTCAGGCCAGAAGCCGTGGTGTGCTTTCCCTACTTGGTTGGAGCAGACAGTTTAGGCCACAGCTGGCTGACCCACCCTGGGGGCAGGGGGGCTGTGGGGGAGGTACAAAGCATCCTGGGATGCTGGAGGACTGTGAGTTAACTTGAATCTGGAGAGGATTTCAATAAACTGATTTAACCTAAATCTACATTCAGGTTTATCTTAAACCAGTTTTGGCCAATTTGAAAGTAGTTTATGCTCACTGAACTTCTGTTACTATGCCATGTTGCTACAGTGATATAACAGCTAAAAATAACTGTGTGTTGCCACCATGGTCCAATATGGGCTGTTACTGCGCCATCATTTAGTACCTCCTTTTGGAAGTACTAAATGACAGCACAGTAACAATAGCACCACAGGAGCACATGTAGATGCGCCCTTTGTGAAGCTTATCCATTAATCTCAATTTCCTATCTTTAAAGAATAAGGATAACAACATGGGTGTTGCAAGGCTAATCACATTAAAAGACTGTGAAGTGCAAAACTAGGGGCTATATAGGGGCCATTGTAGTTACCAGGGATAGATCCTTTGACCGAATCTTTCTTAAAAAAACAAGGAGAAGGAGAGAAAAAATGAAAACCAAACACACATACAAAATGAAAGCCCAGTGCCTGTAAAATGGAAAAAGACAGAAATGTACAAATCTTTATAGATACACTTAACAGGCCCTCAGATACTCCAGTGATTCTTTTATTACACAGAAAGCAAATCTGGAGGATGAGAGAAACATTCAGCACAGACTTTTGCAATTGCACATTACATGATTTAAGAAGCAGCTACACAGAACTTTGTGGCTGGATTTTAAAGTAAACTGCTTCAGGTAATTATCTGAGAAATTTCGATAATTTAAAACCTGTATCCCTTTGGTACCTACTATTAAAAGTGTTTAGCTCCAGGTTCAGCTTTTGGGAACAGAAGGAGAATTACAGCTGACTTTGTATCATTTGAATGTTAGCAATCTATTATCATTGTTGGGTGAACTGTAAATGATGCTAATCTACAAGGAAAATGTTGCTACAGCTGTGCTTGAAAATGCTATGCTTTCTCTTGTGTCAAGTAGTGATTCTCTTTGTCCCCTCAGAGCAAGTAAATCTCTGGTCTTGACACTGTGTGAATGTATTCTCTATTTGCACCTTTGATTGTGAAACCTGGATCCTGGTGGGAATCACAGGGTTATTGCTTTATATCACAGAATGAAATTTCAGCACCATTTGTGATGGCTTAGACATGCAGCCTCTATTAATGTTAATAGGAAATGCATGTCTAATCTACCACGCAGAGCATTGGAAAGTTACTTCAACATGATATCTTTATTCAAAGGTTTTATTTGAAACATTGCTTGTCACAGGGTCTTGATAGGGAATTTTATTTTTTTTCTTTTTCTAACCAGCATTGAAGTGCCCTCTTGATAATTACTGGCATTACTTATAACTATTTATATTTGTGAATTTGTATATTTTTCACCAGGCAAATTGGAACCTATAACCACTGATTTTCTCTGGGGGAAACATATAGATGTATACCTTGCTGGGGTCATTTGACCCCAGTACTCTTTCCTGCCATGGCAGGGGGTCGGACTCAATGATCTGCTCAGGTCCCTTCCGACCACAGAAATTATGAAACTATGAATACAAGATGACTTGAGGGCCAAGTGGTAGCTTATCTGGAGTCAAAGACTACATATTTCAGAATATCTATTCCTCCTTCTTCAGCAGTGTGGAACCCAAAAGTAATTGTGACCATAGACATTTTTTTATTTTCAGAGGCAGTAGCATACAAGCCAGGCAGAGTATAGAAGGTAATGGCCCTATGTGCACATCACAGAGATCAAAATTTTGGCACAATCTATATCCTGCAGTTCCAGATGGAAGAAATAGATGAAAATTCACTGAGGTCTAACTCGTAGAATTCCCATTCCTCTATCCTTTACCGGTATTTCTATTTCTAATGGTAGGTCAGATCAGTAATGAAGGAAAGTGTTACAGCCTGATAGATGTGTGGTGTGGTAGCTTCAGGATGTGGACACACATTACTGTTAAAGCAGTATTAACTTATACTGTAATTAACTGTAGTAAATTATACCAGTAAACTGTTCTGATATACATATTGCATGTGTTTGCTACTATAGCAGTTCATATGGAATAAAACCTCTGTAAATCTTAAAAGTCGTTGCTGCTGTTTTAAGTTACAGTGGTTTGCCCACGTGTATTTACAGGAGCGGACAAAGATAACCATGAGATCAACACAGGTGATGTATCTTTCTTAGGAGCAAGTTTCCCCTCCTCTTTAAAGATAGATTGAAGTTACATCTGTGTAGCCTGAGTTCAGTTTCTCCAGGACACATGCAGGAAAAACCATCACAACTTGCACCAAAGTAGAATCAGGTTGGCAGCACTAATAGACCGAGCACTGAATGGGTATGAGGGTTAAACAACATTCTCCAGCTCAGAGTACCACACTAGCAGACAGTATGATGTACTGCGAGAGACTTGTAAAGTGCTCTATCATTTTTTAATCAGTTTCTTCATCCCTATTAAAAAAAATTACAATACATGTGCAATGATTTGTCAAACATAAAAAAAAACCTAGCATACAATTTTCTGATTCAGACGCAACACTTGCAGCCATCAGGATTTATATGTAAATCAGGTATTTGCCTGTGTAAGCTCCCAGGTTTTTACATACTAACCCCTCTTACATTTGGGATTGTTGGACTATGAATGACAGCAGTGATGTCTTAAGGCTAGGTGACCAAGGCAGCCACTTTGGGCACCAAACTGGTGTAGGAAGGAGGGGAATAGGACAGAAAAAAACAGCTGCCACTGGAGCTGCACAACTGGCTGGTGGCAGCAGCAGCAACTAGAAGTGACCACAGCCCTTGCCTGTGGTAGCTGCCCAGGTGCCTGGTTGTGTCACTATGGCTTTGAATGAGGCATAGTGTATTCTTTGTGTATCCACTGAATCTTTCTGGGCACTGACAGAAGTGACAGTTTTATATATGTTTGGGTCCCTGAAGCACTCTACAGCTGTGCACTGATAGAAGTGCATGGCTGCAGATCGCTTTAAAAATGCCTGATTGCATGACAATTTGAAACCTCATTACATAAGGGTCCAGATGAAGGCTCTCCAAAGTGGAATATCTTCATTAATATCTGTCACTGTGTACCAGGAATAGGGCTGGGTTGAAGCATCTCAGCCCTGCCCCCAGTGCTATCTTCAGAATGGGAGCGGGACAAGGGAGGGGAGGAATCTCTAGCTGGGCTTTGCCCAGCCTGTGCCACTCAGGGGTGGGGGTGTGGATTGGAGTCCCCTCACCTCACTCAGGGGAGCGCATGCTAGGCAAACTCCAGCACTGGAGCTGGGAAAGGGGACAGGTGGGACTAGGGGAAAGTGGCTGAAGACACACATCTGCTTGAAACTGGAGCTTGATTCTCCAACCAATGGACCAAACAGTGAATGTCTGTTGCATTGGGAAGAACACTATAACCCGTGGCTCTTTCTGCAAAGCTCCACGAGTTACAGGAGGGAGCTGCACATCTGTCTGTGACTTCTGTGATAATTTGGGATCACCCTCTACTTTCAAGGAAGTCAATGGAAAATTTTCTTTCGCCTTCTGTGAGAGCAGAATCTAGCCCAAACCCTTAATTTGTCAAAGACTGTTACATGGGGTTCCGGCATATAGAGTGTCAACATAGCTCTTCCATCTGAGTGTGTATCTCAGTATCTCTGTGTATCTGACTGTTTCACCATTCATCTGGGGTTTTTTCAGTTTTTGTTTGTTTGTTTTTCATTTATAACAGATAAACCTTAATTTACTGGCTTGTATTTGTACCTATAAAAGACAATGTAGACTAGGAAATGATAAGCATAATAATGAAAATTGAAATTTCTTTCTATGAAACTTCTCAAAGCAACAGTGTCCAGACTTGACCTTCTCTATTTCATCTGTGCAGAAATCATTCAGTTAATTGAGCTACTCAGTTCATATGTATGAGCTTCTTTCTTTTGAAATAAGAATTAATTGGGAATTTTCCAGTTAGTCAAAGAATTTGGATTCCTAACGGATACATATTTCCAATCAATAGATGATTTCTCACAAGTAAGGAACTATCAGAAGTACTTAATTAAATTCATGGGTACTTGAACTTGATGCATATCTTTAGAAGCTAGTTGTGTAAACAAATGCTGCTCTCATTCCTGATTTAAAAAGTGAACCAACCAATGAACCAGACAAACAAATACACCAATAATAAAGCCTCAAAGTAAAACAGCACAAAACAATGACAACAGCAACAAAAACCTTGAAAGCATAGCTGATCCCCACAAAAATAGCCCAGCATCCTATCATTTAATCACTATATTACCACTGATCTGATTCTAGTTTCTTAGATATCCATAGGAACTGCATCACTTTAAGTCATATCTTGGTTAGCATCTCTTACATATGTGCCTGTACCTGAGTTGATAGGAGGCTCTAAAAAGGTATTAACCTTTTTCTATCCTATTAGTTTGTTAACCAATAGAATAATTTTGCCTAAAATAATTAGCTAAAAAGAGACCAAGCAAGTAGTTTGCTTCACTACAACGTCTCCCTCATGCAAGCATCGCGACTTTAATTTTGCTTGTTCTTTGGGACCTCTATCCATCTTTGGCCATGTCCCGTTTAGTGCTTGCCTCATTACTCTGAGACTCGAAGGCTTTATCTGTCTCTCTTCCCACCCCTCAAAACTCATCATTCTCTTCCTTTCTCTCTTGTCTTGTGACTAATTTCTTCAAAACTTTCTCACTCCAACTCACCCACCTCTCTTCAACCCTTGATACTTTTCTCCTACCCATACTTGCTTTTCTACATACTCCCTTCCAGGTTCCAGAATTGATATCCTCTTTTTCTGAAAGCGCCTTCTAGACACTCTTTCCCCCACTCTTTTCCCAAAAGTCCTAATTTGCCTCTTAAACCCCATACCTATCCAGTCCTAGAAACCCATTGGCCTTCAACCTCAAACACTAGCCCTCCCTTTTTTCCTTCACTAAATACTCCATGAAACTCATAATTCTCGTCTCCTTTCTCTTTTCTCACGTTTTCTGAGCTCTTCCCTCACCCCATTATTCTCTCCACTAAACCTGTAGTACCTCTATTCAAGGCTATCTGAGATATTTCCACTACCATTGTGTTCCTGTATTCTTTTCACCTGAGTTTGTGGTATCCCACTATTCTACTACTGAAGCCTTTGTTAGTGGGGCAAGAAGGAGAAGGAGGTGGCAATGAAGAGATGGGAGTTTCAGCTGCATAGAGATTAGGGGCTAATCTTACTTTGCATGCCCAAGTGATTTATGTAGCTGCATGACTGTGGTTTTTGGCATTTACACAGTTTTGGATTATGCTCCCCCTTGTGGCAAACCCTTCCCAAGTATGTGAGAGAAGAAAAACCATAGAGGATAAGGACAGGGGTCCCAATGTTTAGCCCCAAAGCGTTGTTCTTAGGGCACTTGCTCAGAAACAAAGGAACTCACATTCTAAGCCTCTTAACTCAGAAGGAATTTGAACCTGCATATCCTACTTCTTAGCACAATGCTCTAAACAGCTACACACCTGGGGATCAGGCATGTCCCAGGTGCCTCTGCAATTCTTTACTAGAAGCTGATTCAGTGTACATGACATTTGATGTTAATTAAATAAAATAGTTAGACAGTGTTGGGAAATGTTCTGCTCCATGAGGAACAGGGGCCCAAACTAGCATCTAGAGTTGCCCTTGTTTCTTGACAGCAGCCACCTGTCACTTTCTGGCATGTATCCTTTCTCCTGGCCCCACATACCACCTTCTATTTGAAGACAGCACCCACACACAATTACCCCAGTAGGCCAGCTTCCTTTTCCACTTCTGTCATCTAACACCCACTAGTTATGTTCCTCCCTAACTAAAATTTGGGGTGTTGCCTCCCTGTGCAGCTTTCCGACTGCTGTAAATACTTAAAGAACATGCTCAGGAGGCAAGCACAGGCAAGGCTCAATTGCCAGCTGTGTGTAGGCAACAAAAACTGCAGATTAAATATGCAGCATTTAGGCATGTAATGTCAAATGCGCCTCTGTGCCTGCTGAGCTGGGCTGAGACAATTAGAAAGAGCAACAGAAAAGCCTCTGTTAATAGTGGTCCTAGTCCTTCTCTTTGATCACATAAAAAATGGTCATTGGGCATGGGGAGATGGTGCTGAACACTCCCTTAAGCTCAAACTTAGATTGGCGGCACCAATCTCAGTTTCTCTTCAGATGACACCCTACAGAGATCCCTCATCTCTACATAAGGTGCTGACTGCACAGTTATTACCGTGCAGTCATTTAATCCTTGTATAAGTTTAGGACCGCTATCAACAGAGACTTTTCTGTTGCTCTTTCTAATCATCACTATTTACTGCACAGTCACTTAGTACTTGTATTAATTTATACAACTGTGTAAGACTATAAGTTTATACCAAAGTTATCAGAGTTACTCAGTTATAACCAGTTATTGCACAGTCACACTGAAGAATGGCTTTTTCTTGGCACTGACTGCCCAGTAGCTTGTGACTAAGAAAAACAGAAATGTATCATGGTTCCTGCCATGTGATGCCACTACACAGTAGTCATTGGCTACTGTAAAGTCAGCATCTTGTCTAGATGCAGCCACAGAGGCAGGAAGTGAGTAAAACCAAAGGGCAAGAGCCTACTCCATATAGTAGGTAGACTTAATTATAGGAACAGTGGGATAGAAAGCGCCTCATGGGCCATCAACTCAGTTTCCTACTTTTACAGGTACTTGGTAGTGAAGAAATCCCCCAAATTATCACTTAAAACCCTCATCTACAACTACAACGAACATAATCCAACATACCCAAACTGCCCTAAATATGATTCTCTTCCACCTTGCTCAATTCACTAAAATTCCATTACTTGTGTAACATGCTATCCTCTTTGCTTTAATACTAAGTTAAAAAAAAGTGAGGAAGAGGAAGACCTATTGTCATGTTAACTGTTTCCCAGGGACTACAACAGGGTAGAATAAGATTTCACATAGGCATTAAGGCCGACTTATTTATTTATTCATTCATTTATTTATTTAGATTTAAATGCTGCTCTCCCTTATGTACGAGGGAGGAATCAGCCATAAAATGATTCCTCCAAGATTTAAACTTTAGAGTGAAACATGCCCCTTTATCTACTTCCCTCAAAAATTAGGTCAATGGTACATAATGCGTACAATACATTCTGTCTCACTGGTATCTGTGCATGTAACACCTTATTCCTCTGCAGACATAAATCAGTGTCATTCTACTGAAGTCAGCAGAATGCTATCAGTTTTACAAATGTGAGGTGTGCAATAGGTAGGGGTTTTTCTTTCCTTAAAGGGGGAGCTCCTGGAATCATATCATATGTCAGGATCTTAACTATCATTTTAAAAAAGAGGTCCCAGAGAAAATGGTAATTCTAAAGGCACATAAAAAGATAAGCTTTCATAAAATTACTGAGCAAGTCTGATGTTGAGCACTCAGGAATGGGACAACCGTAGTTTGCAAAATCTGTAATCATGGGCCAATGAGTTTTAGTTACTGTGATCAATGTTGTCGTCTTAGGGTAGGAACCAAGACATATTAATGCTTTTCTTTATAAAGGCAAAGCTCTGTTCAGTTCTCATGTAAGCCTCCTGAATTCAACAGAATACACGAGATTAATTTGACCGAATCATGGCAAAACAAAATTACTTGGGGCTGCTAAGCATTTTCATGCTATGAACATCAAGGTCATGACATTCAGTTTTGGTATTTTGAGCTAAATAAATACAATAGCCTTTTATGTGCAAAGTGGGAGGCATACTGTTTACACAGGTGCACTTTTTATGTACACATACCAGTGTGGTTTCCAAGACAAGCTGACTCTGCTTCCCAACTGTATGAAGAGTCCATCAGTAGAACAAGCCCCTTTTACATTTGGGGTTCCTGGAGTGTGAATGACAGCAGTGGTGTCTTAAGGCTGGGTGACCAGGGCAGCCACTCTGAGCACTAAATTGGTGTGGAAAGGAGAGGAATGTGACAGAAAAAAAAACAGCTGCCACTGCAGCTGCACAACTGGCTGGTGGCAGCGCAGCAACTAGAAGTCACCACAGCTCGTGCATGTGACAGCTGCCCAGGTGCCTGACTGAGTCACTATGGCTCTGAATGAGGCATAGTGTATCTTTTGTGTATCCACTGAATCTTTCTGGTGCTGAGAGAAGTGATAGTTTGGAGAAAAGTGTGGGAACTCTTCCTCTATAGGGCCCCAAGAAGAGGTTGAATAGGCATATGTCTGAGATGGTTTAGGAAAAATGAATCTTACTACTGTGAAGGCAGTTAGATTAGGTCAGTGGTTTTCAACCTGTGGTCCAAAAACTCTTGTGGTCCACAGACCATGCCTAAGGGATCCATGAATGATGACTATGATCAATCACAACTATGTGAATACCCATACTTCCAATTCAAAGGGGTCTGCACCTCCATTCGAATATTTTTAGGGATCCACAAAGTTTGAAATAAAGTTTGAAAACTACTGGCTTACATAACCCACTTGTGAGTTAATAATATTTGTTAAGTTTATAACAAACTGAAAGTTTTACAGAGAATCAGGTCATTAGATGTCCATGATATAAAAGACACACTCAGGCAATATAAGGCTATAGCAGAGAAACTATAAGGGTCAGACTCTATTCCATTTACTAGTTGTGAAGGGGTCTTAGGCACTCTTAGTCCCTGAAAAACTGCTAATACAAAAGGTGGGTGGGTCCTCTTCCTTCTCACTGCTTTTTCTAATTCAATTTTAAGGGAAAGGGTGTTATTGTACATTACAATTCAGGCTTGCTAACTCCAGGGAAGGTTGTGCAATACTGAAGTTAGAACATGCTGTCAGCAGTTGCATGTTGTGGGTTAATACTGCTTCTGACTTGCACAACTCTGACTTGCTACTAGAGGGCAGGTGAGCAAGGGCATGGCTAGGAGCTGCCCCATATGCACTGTGGTTCCGAAAGAAGGAAAATGAGGGAGCACAAACCAATTACTTCCCTGTTTGAGCAGGTCACTGAAAACTCCAGCTGTTACTCATCTTGTAAGCAATGGGTGCTACAAGACGTGTACGTTGTCCCTCTTTGCACTCTTTCTATTGCCCTGGACAGATAGAAAGCTAGAGAGAGGAAGTTGGGCAGCTGTGGGAGACCAGACAACTGGAAATAGCTGGAGAGTCACAGGGCAAACTTGAGAGCTTCTAGTTACGTCCTACTCACCTGCTCTCTCTCGCTCTCTGGTCTCTCTTAGCTTCCCAACTCTCCAGTGGCTGCTTAGCTCTCTGCTCTGGTTCCCTGGCTCTCCTTTGTTTTCAGTCTTTTCAGGCTAGTTGAGAACAGATCATCAGATCAGAGGGAGATGGCAAACTGGGAGAAATGCATCCCAGGATGTTGGAGGACCACAAATTGTTCCTGTTGGTCCCATGAAGCAGACTGATACTACCAGGGTGTCAGTCTACCATAACACTATTATAACATGAGCTGTGTTAACACTGGCAGGAGGTACTCCTCACCTGAAGAGATACAAGTTTGAGATGCTCAGAGGGCACTAATCTTGTGTTCTTACTGCCTCCAGGAGCAGATGCTCCTGTCTTAAGTGCATTTAACATGTGGAAAGGGTAACATCTCTTAAGCACCATAAAAGGGTCGTTGTTACAAAAATAGACACATCAATGGATTTTCAGAGACTCAGCAGGGTGGGATACAATTGTATTGAGGTGCCTAAGTCCACTTATGTGCCTAATCGGTGAAATGGAATCTGGCCTAAAGTGAACTCTTTTCATTGGTCTTTACTACAGAAGATGTTAAGGAGATTCGTGTACCAGATCAATTTCATTAGAAGATAAATCTGAACAACTGGCTAAAATTGAGGTAAAATAGTTAAGGTTTAAAGCAGACTGATAAATTGAACAGTAACAAGTCACATAACAGATACTATTCAGTAGGTGTGTCTACATGTGAATTTACATTGGCTTAAATTTACTATGCAGTAAGCTACTGCATAGTAAACAGGAATAGGCCAGTCTCCTCACATGCAGGTATTAAAGTGCATTAACACTGTGTGCAGAATGACTTGGGACTTAGTCTCAGGTCAGCCCACACACAGAGTGTTACTGCACAGTAAGGTGTCTACATATGCATTACTGCACAATAAGTAATTGGGTGTAAATGTGATACCTGCATGATGCAGGTATCAAATTTACACGCAAGTCAGCATAATTCACCATATGTACTGCACGGGATGGGAGGACATGTATAAATGTGGACCGGTCCTGTGCAGTAATTTCGGTTACTGTTCAGTAAATGCATATGTGTAGATATGCCCAGTGACAGTTCTGAAGGAATCAAATATAAAATTGCAGACATTTTAACTATAACGTGTAACTTATAATTGAAATCAAACTTGCTGCAGGAGAAGTAAAGGGTTGCCAGTGTAACATTTTTCAAAAGTGGCTCCAAAGGTAATTCAGGACTGACCACAGACTGGTAAGTATAATTTCAATTCCAAGTAAATTGGTAGAATATATACAAAATGGAAAGAGTCAACATGGCTTCTGTAAAAATTAAGCTGCAATTAGACAGTTAATAAGGATTATTTGGATAAGGAAGGGGACAAGCCGAGAAATGAGATAACAAAGAAACAACCAGAGGGCTTTTGAGGGGTCTGAATGAATTAAAATTATTTTGAAGCCCTTGGTAATAATATTTATGGAACCATGGAAGACAGGTGAGATACCAGAGGACTGGAAAAGGTCAACATGGTGCCCTTTTCTAAAAAAGGCCAAAAAAAAAGACGATCCAGGGAACTATAGATTAGTTAGTCTCGCCTTGATACCAGGAAGTTACTGGAATATATCATAAAGAAATACATTTGCAAGCATCTGGAAGGGGAAAGGCTGATCATGAGCAGTCAGCATGGATTTACTATTAATACATCATGCCAAATAAGCTCAGTATGTTTCTTCTTCAAGACAAATAGCTGAGTTGAAGGGATATAGTGTCCCTGGACTTCAGCAAGGCATTTGAAACAGTCCTACATGGCCTTCTCATAAACCAACTGGAGAAATGTAGACTAGACAAAAGTACTACAAGGTGGATAGACACCTGGCTCAGTAGCAACAAGCAAAAGGTAATTATAACTGGATCCACCTCAGAATGGAAGGAGTTTTTGAGGGGAGTCCCAAAGGGATCTGTCCTAGACCCAGTGCTGTTCAAAGTGCTTATTAAGAATTTGGATGTTGGAAGAGAGAGCAAATTCAGAGATGACACAGAACTGGGAAGGAGGGCAGTGGTGCAATTCAGAAGAATCTTGACAGCTTGGAAATCTCGGCAGAAGCCAAGAGGGTGAAGTTCAATGCTGACAAATGCAAGGTGCTATACGGTAGAATAAGTAAAAATACAAATACAAGATGGCTAACTGGCTGGATGGCAGCACTATGGAAAAGGATCTATAGGTCATGGTGGATCACAGACTTAATATGAATCGTCAGTGTGTGGCAGCTGCACAAAAGGTGAATGTGATTTTGGGCTGCATCCCTAGCAGCATTATATTCAAGACACAGGAAGTGATTGTGTATCTTTACTCAACACTGTTTAGGCCTGCTCTAGAGTACTGGGTGCATTTTTGGGCTCTACGTTTTTAAAAGAATGTGGAGAAGTTAAGGAGAATCCAGAGGTATGCAACAAAAATGACAGAGGGCTTGGAAGGCAAGTCATATGAGGAGAGGTTGAAGGAAATAGGCATGTTCAGCTTGCAGAAAAAGGGATTAAGAGGGGACATGACAGCAGACTTCAAATACATGAAGGGCTGCCATAAAAAAGAGGGAAAACTCCTTTTTTCTCTTGCTGTAGCGATCAAGACATGTACCAGGGACTAGAGGTTACGACAAAGTAGGTTTAGACTGGATATTAGGAAAAATATCTTCACACTTAGAATAGTGAAGCAGTAGAATAGACTGCCTAGGGAAGTTGTGGAACCTCCATCATTACTGGTTTTCAAAAAGAGGTTGGATAAACATTGGTCAGGGATTATCTAGGAGTAGCTATGTCTGGAGTAGTCTGTAAAAAGCAACAGGTGGAAGCACAGGACCCCATCCCCTCTTGTCCCATCCTGTCCCATCCCCCTTCCATCTCTCCCCCCCCACACCCTCCCCACACGTAGTTTGCTGAGAGATAATGAGAAGAGCTGTGCAGTGTGAAGCAGATAGATATTGGAGAAACTATACTCAGCAGCATGAGAATGAAGCAGAGTTCCACAATCTGGCCTAGTTATGAACGAACATTAAAAGAGCTAGAATTTATGTGGGGATACAGAAAGAGGAGTAAGAGGATGTGGTATGTGAAATGATCCTTTCTAATCCCAGGTTGCAGAGCAGAATGATGATGTTTGGTGTTCCTTATGCTTCTGGGCTTTACTGTTTGCCACATGGGGTCAGGAAGGAATCTCTTTTCCCTATTCTTGCTATGTATGTCAGCAGGTTTTTTTCTCACCTTCTTCAGAAGCTTTGAGTTCTGGCTGCAATGAAGGCTGGGGTTTTGGCTGGGGTGCGCCAATGCTCCTGCTGGGACTAAAATCAGGTGGGTCTTGCCCCTCTCAGAGTCACACTGCATGCCACACTTATTATGGTAGTGGGAGAGTGGGACTTGGCCTTCCTTGGATCCCTTGAGCATTTTTTAACAACCCTTGCAGCTCCATGACACTGATCCCTCTTGTTCCTCTGCTTCTTCTATGGCAGGTCAGGGTGTTATGCCTTGTAGTTGTGTGACAGTGTTGATTATATAGCTTTAGTAATTGGTTAGAAAAGGATATATATTGGATGAATTGGGAAGGGTTGGGCTAAATGATATCCAGAGGTCCTTTTCAGTCTTAAGTTTCCGTGATTCTGTGAAAGCATGTCTGTATGAACTGCAGGCATTTTTGAGTGTATTGACAACCATGTATATAAGAGAGGTCCACTCAATATAGTATACTTGAATTTTCAAAAAAAAATTTGACAAGGTTCCTCACCAAAGGCTTTTAAAGAAATGAAGAGGTCATGGGCCCAGAGAGAGTGTCCTTTCATGGACTGAGTACTTGTTAAAGGATAGGAGGCAAAGGGTAGGACTAAATAGTCATTCTTCACAATTGAGGAAAGTAACAAGGGGGATCCTAAAGGGATATGGGGTGAGACCTATTGGACACATCCCCATGAGCATGCACATGCAGTTTACAGCACCTCAAATCCATTTGAGGCACCACAAACTGCATGCAGCACACATGCTATGCACCTGTTCACTGCACTGCTAAGTTGCAGTGCAGTGGTGAGGAGGGGGTTGACACTGGGAGATCCCAGTCCCTGAAAAAACTGGTGCAGTGCATGCAGCAGCAGAATGTGCCACAGGAAACCAGAGTCTGGCCACACTGTGGCTGCTGGCCAGGCTCTGAGAGGCCAGTCTAGTGCTGCTACTACCCCAGGGGGCCCCCAGAACAGCTGGTAAGGCTCCTGAGGCCAACAAAGGTGCTGGCCTCAGCCTTTCCTACCTCACCTACCCCAGTGCATGTGCAGGAGTTTGCCCTGGGACAATTAGCAGCAGCACAAATAGGCAGGAAACAAAGGCTCCTGCATGTGTATGCTCATGGAGATGCACCCATTGGGTGCGTCCACCCATCCAGGCACATGGACTTGAAGCAGCTCAAATAGCAGAGGCATAAATTTATGTCAGAGATTTGTGCCTCACCACATGTAGTTAAACATGCACTTTGGTGTGGGGCAAATTGTGCCACTTGGGGCAAACTGACCCTGCCCAGCTCTTCCAGGATCTTCAGCCATGGGGAAAGAGATGGCTGGGGCTAGCACAGGCTTGGGAGGGGTTTGTGGGTGGGTATAGGGATGTGTGTATGGTTTATGACAGTAAGCTTTGGTGGGGTGGGGTGGGGCTTGTGCAGGGGTTGGGGATGGCATGGGGTTTGTGGGTGTATTGTGGGGGAGTTTGTGGGTGTGAGGGGGAGTTTGTGGGTGTGAGGGGGACTATGTGGGCATGGAGGGAACTCTGGGAGGTGGGGAAGAATGCTTGGGAGGGGTGGTGTCCCAGCCGCCTGTGGAGGGTTTAGATTGAGAGTGTGGTTGGGGGTAGAAAGGTAAGAAAAATGTATTGACTTAAGAAAAACACAACTACGTGTAGTAACAAGATAAACAATGACAGACAAAAGCAATTTGCATCAGTAACTTATCGGCAGTCCCTCTGATGCCTGATACACAACAAGCTTCTCTTTCCACAAAGTTCAGCAAGGTCAGGCATCCCCGAACAACACTGGGATGCACTGGAACTGCAGTTCTTGGGCTCCTCGAGGTCCACGGGCCCACTGATCCAGGCAACTGCTAACTAATACTTTTCACAGGGCTGCATCTTCCTTTTGAATGGTTTTCAAATATTTTAGCTAATTTATAGCTTCTGAAGGACACTGATAATGTACAACCACTTAGATTCATTTTCTTCAACTGTCCTTAGACTGACCAATAGCAGTACAAGCCTTGCATTCCTTTGATAAAGTAATTTTAACTGTGCCACAGGGCCTTACTACTTCTAGGCTTTGCTAAATTTATCAGGCCTTACTTTACACAAGGCCTCACTACATTTTAAACTATTATTAGGCTTTTAGCAACAACTTATAGCTTAATATCTAAACAAATACAGAAAAACACTTGCTGTAATCTTTATAGAGCCTTCAGCAAGCACTTCTATCACACAAACTTACTTTTCAGCTGCCACAGGTGGGTCCTCCGCCTGCCCCCCCTGCATGGCTCACAGCCCCTCCCCACATGGCTCATAGTCCCTGCCACACAGTCCACAGCACCTTTGCATGGCTCAGAGCCACCCTGCATGATCCATGGCCCATCCCACTCCATAGCAGCAGCAGCAGTGGCCACTTCTGGCAGAGACTCCCAGGAGGATGGGGCCACTTCAGTCTGTTGGCTGCACATGGCCCTGGCTTGGCCTGACCCAGGTGCTCTTGGACAGCTCCTGCTGTTATCCAGGGCTTCCATACTGCAGGCAGAAGACGCATACCCTCAGGCTGGGCTGGGTCCTGTCTGCATGTGCCCTGATGCTGTTACTGATTCTGCGGGAAGGCTGTGCACTGTGTAGGGGGGCTGTAGGCTGTGAAGGGGGGGTTGTGGGCTGGGCAGGGGGCAGGCAGGAGACCCACCACTCACAAGCAGTTCTCCTCATGCCCACAGTTCCCTCCACCCCCACATAGACCCCCCACCCCATGTCCCTACTTACCTGGGACACCGCTCAGGTCTGATCCACTACTGCTGCCTTCCCTTGTTCCTATTTGCCCCAGCACACTGAGGCAGCATGATAGGGCAGTAGGGCACAGGACAGGCATAGAGATGCTC
The DNA here is from genome assembly GCF_052110815.1 of Crocodylus siamensis. Lineage (NCBI taxonomy): Eukaryota > Metazoa > Chordata > Crocodylia > Crocodylidae > Crocodylus > Crocodylus siamensis. The sequence goes on from NC_143395.1 coordinate 21,321,389, forward strand.
TGGCCGGATGCCAGAACGTCTCTCTAGAGGACCTAGCCTCTGGTTGCTTCAGGGTATGCTCCTGAACCATTTTTTTTACAGCATGTTTTTTTTTTGTACCAGGATTTCCCAGTATCAAATTTAGAGTCCACACTGCAAATATGCAGCACAGGGAACCTTTTTTTTCCTAGCATGTCTCCTGTGGCATCTCAAACTGCTTTGCGGTGTTGCAACAGGCACATGGGCGCTCATCTGGATGCGCCCATTCTGTTCAACATGGTCATAGACTGTTTTCTCCCTTTTCATAAACTATCTGAAAATGGGAGTAAACAGTGAGGTGGCCAAGTTTGTGGTGATAGAAAATTATTCAGGATAATCAAATCCACAGCTGTTGGTGAAAATTTTGAGAAAGATCTCATACAGCTGAATGAGAGGACAATAATGTGAAGTCAGCATTAAGTACAAAGTAGTGCAGCTGAAAAAAAATAACCTTAAAAAAGGATATATACCTAATAGGCTCTAAATTAGCTATTACTGCCCAGGAAAAGAATCTTGGAGCCATTATGGAGACTTCCATAAAAAGATTATGGGAAAGTATCTAAAACTCTGTCTTATGTTCAGTCATAATAAAAAAAAGCAAAGGCTATTAGGGATCTTTAGAAAAGGAATTGAAAATAAACCAGAAGACATCATTATTCCTATAGAAATCCAGGGTGTGCCCACATCTTGAATGCTGTATGCATTACAGTCACCTCATCTCAAAAAGGATACAATATTGATTTTATTGTTCTAACAATTTTTTGTAGTTTGCGCTGCTGAAGGTTCACAACTATTACTGGCTTTAATAGGAATTAAGGGCATTCAGTACCACATAGGAAATGCCAAACAGGATAAGAGATGGGTCAAATCCTGGCCACCTAGAACTTTTGCCTCACAAGTCAGTGTCTTCAAAATCACCCCTGAACAATTAAACTAATTCAGAATGACACAAAGACAACCTTCATCAAGAGTCTAAGCCAATCACTGCTGATTATAATGGAAAGAGTCTATCCCCTTGAACCAGATTTGAATCAATTTCCAAAAGTATGACACAGTTAATAAAGGTCATATTCTGCCACCTTTACTCATACCAAGGAATACCTTTGTCTGTAAATAGATCCACTGAAGTAAATCAAGAATCATTGAATTCTTACAGTGTAGAAAACAATGTAGAATGTCAACATGGCCCATGCTATTCAAGTTGATAAAATAAAACAAACACAGATTTGAATAAATGAGAGAATGAGACAAGTTATGTAATTCTTTATTGATATGTTATTGTAATCCCATGATTATAGTGGAATTTCTGTGGTCTTTTTTCATTTAGGTATGCGTTTGGCTTACATTTCTGGACAGAATTTTAATCCGGTCATATTACTTTGGAATCTGTATAACATACAGGATAGACTTTACAGAAAATATTCTAATAAAAAAAATGAGATAAATATACAACGCCAAGTGTATGATGTAAGATTATTAAAGTTTTGGCTGAAACATGTAAAGGAACTGAAATTCATAATCCAGGCACAGAAGGGAACCAACTTCATTCTTTTACAGTCTGGAGGTTTGAAGCTTGGTCCTTAATTTTGAATTTCCATGCTTTCCTGGATCTCAACTACAATCTTAATGTTCTTTTAATGTTGTTTTCATCTGTGATGTATATTGCTAACAAATGATGAAGTTCTCTTTACTGCTATGTAAAGCAGACCAAAGTTTATATGATTTATCATGAAAATAAGGCATTAATTGCTACAATTTGTAACTTAATATATACTTAGCTGATAATGGATAGGGGTTAGGTTCTAAATTCTGAGACAGGAATGTGTTGCTATATACTTGTTTTCCTGTTTAGTATGATAAACCTGTCCATTTATCAGTCTCCTTTTAAAATATTGGATTTGCTCATTAACTTGCTACCAAATATAAAGGCAGATTCAAACTAGGAGGCTGGACTTGATAACCTTCCAAGGTCCCTTTCAGCCCTAATGTCCATGAGATGTCTATGAAATCTAAGATGTACTCATCCAATTTGTATGAGATACTAATTCATGAGTCATCCCATGAAAATCACTAGTTAAATAAAGTACCATTTAACATGTGATGCAAGTATCAAATGTATCCACAAAGGATGTGCATATGTTCTCACCAGTACACATGCCATCCAAAATGTTATACACATACAGTAATATATGTCTAGGACTAGAATTCCTTTAGATTGGTAAGTGCTAAAAATGCCATTTAGATGACAAAAAATACAGCCACATGGATAACCAGGGATTTTACCCTAAATGCCTAAGTGTGGCCAAATGGGATAATTCTGGTGGACTAAGGCACCTAGATTCTACATTTAGGGATGCCTAAATGTGAGTGGCTAAGACCAACTTGGGTCTGATCATTTGTACAAAATTAAACAGCAACAACAAATAAAAGCCCACGTAAACTTTCATGCCTTCAAGGTATAAACCAATCACTGATTGACATGAATTAGGAAAAAAGACTTTCTAGGGGGTTAGTCCATCATTATCTGTTATTGTGTTTCTTGCATCTTTTTCCGAAGCATCTGATATCAGCCACTGAAAAGACAGCAGTTTAGAGAAACCATCGTATGGCAATTCCATTGTTTGATATGACAGTGATATTTTCTCATATGTTTTAAGTCACTGTAATGACTAAGTTTGATTGGTGGATATCTATGAATCACAGGATAACAAGGTCTATTATGTGACTGCTGTGTAACTACAGAAATAATACCATGTTTCTTCGAAGCACTGTTTATGCTTTAGCAATTTTTCCCTATACAAGTTGAGTGTATGAACCTCACATTATTCATTTTCAATCATTCTCCTGGCAAATGTGAGTTACATTATTTCAACTATTCTATAGGCTGCAGCTTTCACAATAGTTTTCATGTCTTAACGTATAGACATTTCTATATGAAAAAACCCGCAGAATGCTGGTAATACTGTAAAATCACGGAGATGTGGGTCTTTTTTTAAAGATGTCTGGTAGCATCTATTTTTCTTTGAATTATATTCTGACATAAGAACAAAATAATCTAAAATATTTCAGCAACATATAATCTCCAGCAGATCTTGGTTTGGTCATGTTTCACTTATTCCCATAAAAAGAGTTAGAATTAGCCTCCAAAAATAGTCCATATCATTGGAAATCTTAATTATTTTACAATTATGCAATTACTTAATCTAATTAAACTTCAATCTCTTTAAGATGAAATTTGTCAGGCTGACGGCTATATAAATGCCAAATATGTGCTTTGAAAAATTACTGTTGGCATATGTATGTATGGGGTGTGCACGTGCACACACGTACACACACACTCACACACACACACACGCACAGGCCAGAGACACATCTTATATTTGTAACATTGAGGACACCCTTGCAAGGCTACAAAAAACAAGCATACAGAACTGCATAGATTTCATAGATTTCATAGACATTAGGGCTGGAAGGGACCTTGCAAGATCATCAGGTCCATCCTCTTACCCAAAGGGCAGGAAGTCAGCTGGGGTCAGATGACCCCAGCAAGATAAACATTTAAGCGTTTCTTGAAGGTATCTAAAGTAGGTGCTTATACCACTTCTGGGAGGAGTCTATTATAGAATCTGCAGATTCGGACAGTAAACAAGTTGTTCATAAAGTCCAGTCTAAATCAATTTTCCAACAACTTGTGACTGTTAGACCTTGTCTTCTCTTGGGGTGCCCTGGTGAACAGACGTTCTCCCAGATCCTGATGCACACCCCTTATATACTTATAGGCTGTCACTATGTCCCACCTGAGCCTTCTTTTTTCCCAGGCTGAAAAGTCCCATGCCTCTCAGCCTCTCCTCAGAAGGTCTGCTCTCTTGACCTCTAATCATGTGCATGGCTGTCCTCTGGACTCTCTCAAGCTTATCAACATCTTTTCAAAAATGTGCAGCCCAGAACTGAATGCAGTACCCCAGCTGCGGCCTCACCGAGGCTAAATAAAGTGGAAGGATGACCTCTTGTGTCTTGCTTGAGAGGCGTTGGTAGATGCAAGCCAGAATTTTGCTTGTTTTGCTGGCTGTGGCATCACATTGGTGCCTCATGTTCATCTTGCGATCAGTCATGACCCCCAAGTCTTTTGTGGTTGTGGTGCTAGTTAGTAGCACTGCTAAGCCTATAAGTATGATGTGGGTTCTTTCTCCTGAGGTGGAGCACCTTGCATTTTTCTGTGTTGAATGTCATCAGGTTTTGATCTGCCCACCTTATGAGCCTGTCCAGGTCAGCCTGAATCACCAGCCTATCCTGTAGTGCAGCAGTTCCCAGCCCTGGGCTGCAACCCAAACAAGGGTCGCAGAGACAATACCAGTGGTGCTGCACACAAAAGACCAGCTGTGCCGTATGCTGGGAGCTCCCCTGCCCCCAGGCTGCCGCCACTGCCACTGCCACACTCTGCACCCAGCAGCAGGTCACGGGAAAAAAAGTTTGGGAACCAATGCTCATAGAAGGAAATGAGGTTGGTCAGGCAAGACCTACCTGCAACAAAGCCATGTTGGCTATCTCTCAGAATGTTACCTTCCGTTAGGCTGTTGATGATGGATTCTTTGATCATTTTTTCCAAGTTCTGCATGCTGCGAAAGGGCACAGATGATATAACAATAACGGCACTGCTTTAAACAGTGTTTTATTCTGGAATGCAGACATCTATGACTGGCAATTATAAGTCAGAGCATTTAGGGAGAAGTAGGTTGCATGGCATTTAAGTTGGGATCAATTCATTTTTTAATGTGTGAAAGGAATGTTAAACACATAGGACACTGCACTAGAGCAGCTACAAGTAAAAGTGCCTTGGCTGAAATTGATAAATAAATTTGGAAGTATTCATAACAAATGTATATATGAGAATAACTGATGCTATGTCTGATGTGACTCATTGCTCTCAGATAACACTGAGATAAGCAGAAATGACCCCAAACCAGAATTCTTTATCAAAACATCCATGTCTTTGGGAAAAAGAGGAACTATTCCAAAACTCAGTGCTTAGGCCCATCTCTAAAAATAATATGGGCAGAAGGTATTTTAATTTACATGCCCAAAAGGCCCTTACCCACACACATAATTGCTATTTTTCAGAGCTACACACAGTCAGTAATCCCAAACCATGTGCACGGTAGATGCTACTGAACATTCATGATAGGCTCTGCTCTGGATGGGCAGGTACACTGCTCCATTCACACATAAACTGACTAGTAGGTGTTAGATGGAGGAGGAAAGAGGGAGGGATTCCTGTCATGTTTTAGCCCAATGGCTTAATAGCTAGGATCTTCTCAAAGGAAATGGGAGACCCCAGAGGTCTAACAAGCTCTTTCAGCACCTGGAGCTGGGGCTGGAGGGGGGCAATCCTGCTGAGCACTGGTGAGTAGGCGAGGGGAGGGAGGGAGGAGAGGGAGGCTCTCCTCATTTGAATGGCAGCTGCTGGGGCTCTCTTCACTGGAGTGGCAGCTGCTGTTGCTGTTGCTTATCTACTACGAACATGATCATGGACTGCTGCTGCTGAGGCACAGGTAGTGAGGTACAGGCTCCTGGGAGCTGCTTTTGGTGCCCTGATTGTCCCCCACCCCGTCCAAATGCAGTGCTGGGCATGCGGCTGCTCCTTCCTGGCTCTACACCGGCCATAGCAAAGGCTCTTTGGGGGTGAGGCATACTGGCATCTTCTCTAAGAAGGCATTCAGGGCTGGTGCCCCTCTTGCTCTGCCCTAGTGATGGTACCAGGAGACCCAGCTTCTAGGCCTTCTCTCACCTAGAGAAGGTTTGGAGCACAATGCTCAAACCAGGGATACCTTGAATCTAGGCGTTCAATATCTTGGGTTATTGTCCTACCTACTAGGCTGTCAGGGTGAAATATAGAGTGGTCAACATCCTTTCCTTCCCCCTCTCAAGGTTATGCATTTTTTTTCCTGGCCATGATTTTGGGACTTACACTTACCCAAGTGTACGCGTACAGAGCTTTGTACTTGCCTAGCTAGATGGTGGCCTACAGTGTGTGCTCCACACTGTACCCATCCTGCATGTGGCATAGGTTTGCTCAATGCATGCAAGACCTCAAAATGTCAGTTACGCTTTTGTGTAGTGCCCTTTGGGTATGTAAAATATAATAGGATTCTGCCCTATATTAGCTGAGTCCAAGTGTGAAATCCTGGCTATGGGGAAATCTATAGAAATTCTACCTTTTAAGCTAATGGGACAAACAACTCATGCCAACTCTTCCTGATAATTCAGAACACAAGAAAGAGTCCACAAACATGCTGAATATTAAACTGTACTCTTTAAAGGGTCCAGCAGGGATTCAGTGCCTTTCAATTTATTGTAACCATAATATATAGAACAGAAATATGAAAAATAAACAACTTTTTGTTTCATTTCTCTTATAAAAGGACTAGACTTTGGTTTTTAAAATGTCCAAAGGATTTAAACCCACAGTATTTCCTGATTAACCTTTGCAGCAACACATTCAACTGCAAGCTGTAGATCAGATAACTTTAAATGAATTCTCCTTGTTAACTTATGCTGGGACCACTACTTGGGAGGGCAGCCAGTAGGCCCAAAATACTGCATAGTAGTGTGTCACAGCACAAACAGCACTAATACACTACTGCACAGTATTATTAGGCTGCTTTGCAGTCGCATCACTAAAATGGTGTTTGCTGGCACTACTGTGAAGTAACGCTGGTTACTGCAGATATATCTAGTACGTGACTGTACAGGTACTAAATTAAGCGAGCAGTAACCACTGTACATTAATGAACATGTAGATGTACCCACTGAAATGTTTCTAGTTAGGTCAAATTATATTAAATACTCTATTCAATCTGGGCCTTTTTTTTTTTTTTTTTTTTACTTTTTTATTGATTTCAATAGAACCAGGATTTCACCTAGTGTCTTTAGTAACTGGATATACAAGTGACTGGTAACCAGCTCTGCATTGTAATCATTTATACCCCATCCCAAATATTTTTTCACCATATTGGTTTCAGATCTTTTTTTTTCCATTAGGAGCAGCAGAAAGACAGAGGTTTTCAGTTTAATAGGATGCACACAAGTAGGCAAGTAGGCAGCAATAAAAAGTAGAAGTGATTTTATACAGGTGCTTAATGCATCTTTTTTTACTGATGCCAGAAGTCCAAGATCTGAGGTGGGTGAAATTGAATGTTTGGCATTAAATAATAGACATCTCAGTAATATGTGGAATGAGGAAAATCAATGGAACAATATAATACCAGTGTACAAACTATACAGGAGTGATAAAATAGGTTGTATTGGTAAGGAAGTACCATTTCATATGAAAGATCGCATTCAGTGAAGTACAGTAGTTATTTTAACTGACAAGAAAGGTCCCATATAGTCTCCATGGGTAAAACTTCCTTATGCAACTAAAAACAGTATGCTTGTGGGGACATGCTATCAACCACCAGACCAGGATGCCAACAGGGAGCTAAGAATTGTAAGGATGCTGAGAGAGCTGCAAAACCTGAGAACACAATAATGAGTAATTTTAATCATCCACATATAAACTATGTAAATCTTACCCAAATCAGGGATGCAAAGAGTACATTTCTAGACACCTGAACAACTGCATTCTGGAGCAATTAGTCTTGGAACTGACAAAAGGAAGGTCATTTTTGATTTAGTACTAAGAAGTGCACAGGACTTGGTCCAAGGGGTAACTATTGGTCTAGGATTTGGTCCAAGGGGCTGAGCCTCTCTGTAGTAGTGACCACTTTATAACTGGTTTTGAGATTCTTGTAAAAGGATACTTTTTTAATTGGTTATAGTTTTTGACATTAAAAAGAGGAATTTTGCAAAAACAAGGATACTAGTTAAAAAGGACGTTAAAGAGAGCACTAAAGAAGGTTATGAAATTTCAAGAGAATGGGAACTGCTTAACAAGACTGCATTGGAGACAGAGTAAATGCATACCACAAATCAAAAAGAAAAAGGAAAAGAACAAGAAAGAAAGTGGACAAAAAAGGGCCAATATGATCGAACAGCATAACAAAGGCTATGAAGGGGTGTGGGTGTGGGGAGTGGAAGAACTTTATTTAAGAAGTGGAAGTTAAATCCAAAGGAGGGAAATAAAACAAAAGAGCACAAAATCTGGCAAGTCAAATGTACAACTGTGATAAGACAAGCTAAAAAAGAATCGGGGAGAAGCTTGCTAGAGACATAATATTTAACAATTAAAAAATGTTTAAGCACAGTAGAAGCTGAAAGCTTGCCAGGGAGTCAGTCTGGACACTGGAGTATCAAGATGTAAAACAGAGTGTCAAAGGAGATAAAGCCATTGCTGAGAAACAAAGGGTGCTTGCAGTGATTAAAAAAACAAACAAATGGTGCTTTACTTTAAACTCAGCATGCTCCCGTGACAAGCCCTGCACATGTCCAAAGAGGCAGCACATTACTTCAACCCAGCTCGCCCAATTTCTGTAAAGATCAGATGTTCAGTGGGGCTTTTTTTGCACTTCTCTATAATAACTGATTGACTCTGCTGTAGCTAAAAGTACCAAAAAGCCCCACGGAACAGCCCAATCATTACAAATGCTGCGAAGTCAGGTTGAAGTAGCGTGCTGCTTCTTCCAGAAAAAGGTGTTTTTCATTGTTTTTTGTAATGTCTGCAAACATGCTTTATAAGCATGTCCAGGTGAGCACAGATGTGTGGTATATGGCGCTACAGACCCATCTGCTGTGCCATATATCATACATGCAGGTGTTCCTCACACTGCTACTTTGCAGCATGGGGGGGTGGGGGGCAGGTTCAAAAAACCCACACCAAAAAAAGGTGGGACAGCACACATGGCTGCAGCATGAACCACCCAAAACTGGAGCCTGGCTGGCCAGAGCCACAGTCCAGGTTCTGGCCAGGCTTCCTGATTCAAGAGTGCCATGGCTGCAGCTCCCAGAGTTTCCCAGGACTGCAGGTAAGGCTGTTGGGGTCAGCACAGTTGCTGGTCCCAGCTTCTCCTACCCCATCCGGAGTAACCTGCCATGTGCCAGAGCATGCATGTCATGAGCATTCCCCGGGGACAAGCAGCAGCAGCACAAGGTGCAGAGCTGAGTTGGAGTAATGCTGCTTCTTCTGGTAAAGCACTTTTTTTTTAATGTCTGCAAGCAGCTACAATGTGTGTCACTGCTACTTGTCCCTGGGGAAACACACGGTCCCACTGGTCTGGATGTACCTTATGAGTTCTTTACTGTGGAAGGTGTTCATGAGTTTTCCTCACTAGAACTATTGCTCTTAGAGGACCAGTCAGTAGACCTGACCCAAAATGAGGTGTCAGTAGATGAGGTTTTAGAGGAAATAAACTAAACAGCAAATTGCTTGGACCTTAAGACATTTACCTTGGGGTACTGAAGGAGCTCAAATCTAAAATTTTGGAACTACTTACTGTAACATGCAACCTATCACTAAAAACAGCCATGGTACCAATGGATTGGATGGCTGCCAATGTAAGTCCTATCTTTTAAAAGGTTCCAGGGGGGCACCCAGTGAGTCTAACATCAGTTCCTGCCAAATTGGCATAAATAACAATAAAAAGGTATTGTTTAGCACATGGACCAACAGGACTTGCTAGAGAGAAATCACCATGACTTTTCTAAAGGGCAGCCATGCCTCAACAGCCTAATACAGCTTATTGAGACAATCAACAAGCATGTGGACTGGGGAGATCCAGCTGATATAGACATTTGGACTTCTACAAAGCATTCAACAAAATCTTACCTCAAAAGCTATTAATGAAATGAAGTTGTCATACAATTAGAGGGAAGGCTCATTTTTAGATCAGAAATTGGCTTAAGGATAGAAAACAAAAAAAGAGGTATGAATGGTCAGTTCTCCAAATGGAAAGGAATAAGCAATGGTATCCCCGAAGGTTCTGTTTTTGGATTGGTGCTGTTTGAACTGGGGAGGTTTGGGGGGGAATAAACAGTGAGGTGACCAAGTTTGCAGATGATAAAAACCAAAGCTGGCTGTGAAGAACTATAGCTCTTGTAAAACTGAGGAATACAGCAATAAAATTGCAGATGATATTTTATGTTGAGTGCATAAGTTGTGCCTCTTGTGGACTGCCTTCACTCACTAATCCCTCCTGCAGACCCTGCTAGGCTACTTCATCCACCCAATACCCATCCATGGACCCTGCCTTGCCTCCAATCCTCACCTGAGTCTGTTTACCCATCCTGAATCCCTCACTTGTCCTCCCATCCCAACTTACCTTATATCAGGTGGACATTTTTAATTTGATCTAACCTCCTCGTTACCTCTATGAATGTCTGTGTCCTCAAAAGGACCTTCTTTTTACATTGAGCATTCAAATAACTTGTAGAACTCTTTTTCACAAAATATTATGGAGGCTGATGGTTAACCCACTTCAAAAGGGGAGTGGACAAATGTATGGAGGAAAGGTATGTAGGTATTGAACATGGTAGGTAGGGGCACAGCCTCTGAATCAGAATTTCCTAAGCCTCTATTGGAAATTATGGTGGGAGAGGAGCAGGGGTAGAAAATTCTGGATATGCCCTGTCCTCTGCATCCCCACACTGGAAATGTTTGAAACAGGAACTGGGCTAGATAGAGTAATTTGTGTTCCAGTAAATGGCAGTTCTTATGCACTCAGCTGTCATAAATTGTCATCAAATCTCTATTATGACTGACACTGGGCTTCTATAGCAGTTAAGTGTCATCTGAGCATGGGGGATGTTCCTCATACTTGATTAGAGATTCCTAATAATACCTCAGGCCAAAGGGAGGCTTGTCCTTTGCACATGTCCTTTTAATCCTGTATAGAGCAGAGCTCTGAGACACCTTACCACATAACACAGTGCCTGCCCAGAAGAGCATTCCATCTTCTTACTCCTCCATGAAACAGGAGACACCATAACCAGAAGGAAATATGATTACATTCTGCTTACCACCAAACAACTTTGAGGTAAACAGACTATTCCAGTTTTTGTCTGAGCCTAATCTGCATATAAAATGAACTATTCCAAACAGGAGATTTTACCACACCTTCCATTCTCCTATGAAATATGAACTTGCATTTTTACCCAGGAGAACTTTTACAATTTTTTTCTCCTATGCCTGAAGAAGGGTATTTGTGAATGCCTGCAATTAAAGAATTTTTTTTTTTTTTTGCAAAATTCTAGTTGGTCTAATAAAAGATATCACTTCTACCCCAAGTCTGGATTCCTTTTATCCTGTTCTGCATTTCTCTTATTTTATCTGCTCTGCAATTCCCTACCTGTCACCTATCCCCTCTGTCCTGGAGAATCCATTCCACCTGCATATGCAATTTAAGAGAAGAATTTAGGCTAGGCAGATACAATTTAGCCTCTATTAATGATGCCTGAGAAATTCTGCCAAACTAGGCCATAAAGTCTGCTTCTCTTTTCAAGTGTTCATGGTATCTTATCTTTTATATGGTCTAGAAATAATAGCTGCAGCAAAACAGAAAGTACTTTTAGAACTATTTTGTATGAGAGCACAGTTTGGGGGGTTTTGCTGCTGTTGTCCATTTTTGGAGGGAAATTGTCCTTGATATCTCTGCTAGGCTCACCTAGTATTTTTCCTTTAACCTCTCACATACAATTTAATTAAATAAACCTTGAAGTCAGAATCCATTAGGAAATTATGAATCCAGATGTCCTTAGCTTCGCACACATACTCATATACTATACTCTCTGATGTTCAAAATATGTTCTCATGTCTTTTCTATATACTCAACACTTTTTATACTTTTAACTGACTTTTTTGAAGTTGGGTTTTCTGCTTGGTGGCTTTTTATTTCTGTTTTTTCTATTTCTTTTTCAAATTCCACATACTGAAATATAGTTTTTGGGTAGAAAGAGGATCTAGGATTGCCTCCTCTTTGGATTTTTCATCAATAAGTTCAGACGAGACCAGTGAATGGAATGATTGCTAGGCTGATTGTTGCATTGCAGCTCACGTACACTGAAGCGTGAATAATTTAAACTGTGCTGGCCTGTCAGTATTGGATTTGGATTTGTGTGTGGAAAGCATATAGGGAGGTTTCAGATAAATTATACAGCAGAAAAAAGGGGAAAAAACCCCAAGAGGAGCAGGTCAAGGGTGAAAAGAATCAAATGGCAATATCATATGTAGGCAGACAAGGTTCTTTGGGTAAATCTGATTTTTTTTATTGGAGCACTAAAATAGTGGGAAAAATACTACCGCATGTATTCATTTACATGTACAGAACCAGGAAATAAAGAGAGAGTCGTGTAATTTCTAGTCAGATGTATTCTTTGGTCACATAACTTTAAAACAAATAACATTGGCATACGGTGTTTTTCAGGTCTGGGAAACGAATAGATTTTCTAAATGTAATGGGAAAGAGTGAAACTATTTTGAAAGAGGCTTTCCAAAAAGCAGTTGCTTTCTTTTCTTTTTTACATTGTTTCTTACTGAAATATCCCATTAATGGATAACAGAGAAACAGCTCAATATTATGAAAGTACCAGGCTCAAGGTTAAACATCCCCAACCTTGGAGCTATTGTGTTTAAAGGCTGGGGAAAAAAAATCCACTGCATTATGTGACTGCTTTAACCTCTCTGATTTGGAAAATACTGGGAAGACTTTCCTTGGAATGTAATCAAAGAAAAGACTGCAATAGGTCTGCTAGGTAATTACATACTATGATTATTTATTGTTCGTATCATGATTATGTTTACAGGGTCTAATGAAGCTGTAATGCAAACACACAGAGCCAGATCGTGACACCTTACTCAATGGTGAGCAGGTACTTGTACAGGTTGGCCTATGGATCAAAACTGACTCTCCACATTTTATTGTAGATCTAAGTGAACAAAACATTCTTTTTTTGAATAGTTACTTTAAGTGATTTGTTAAGAACAGTAGCAGTACACCAGTATAAAACCAAAGGAATAGTTCAATAAAGTGACAATATTCAACTTGCACATGGGTAGTTTTGGCTATTATTGTTTATCTGCTAAACCATATATTCCTTTTTTTTTTCTATTTCCTCTCTTTTCTGTCTTGGCAAAAGACCAGTATGCATATGTGTATCGTTTAAGGCCCGTAGATCTCTGTTTTCATTTACAGTTCTTTATTTTTCTCTCACATACAGGACTTACACTTAAAGTAGAGACAGCATTTCCATCCTTGCTGTGTTCCACTGCAGGCTATCATTTATCTCTGTCCCTCCTTATCTTGATTCGTCTGATTAGCCTCAATGAGGGGTAAATCAGATTTGTGTAGTTGGCTGGTATCTTTGCAAAAATAAAATTCTAAGAGATGCTAATTGTCAGGCCCCACTAGCAATCACTGATGATTAAATGCTGCTTTCCCCAATGGTGGCTGTATTTCTGTGTTATTGCACAGCTAGGAAAAATAGCCTGGAAAAAGATCTGAAATTTTAAAATATTTTTTTCTATCCAGTGTTGAGCATTGTTCCCTTGTAATAAAGAAATATGTTTCTTAAGTGTCCAGGTTTTTGGATTAGTCCAATAACTTGAGCAGCCCAGAATATACATCCAAAATGTTAGAAGTCAACCAGGGAAGAGCAGTTAAAATTTAAACTAGGTTACACTTTTCAATGTAGCAAATACAAAACAATAGCTAAGATATCCCCAGAGTATCAAATATGCAAGCATGTCAGGGTGTGTTCGTATGAAAATCTCTGCAAATAATTTTATGCATATTTATGCGGAGGGTTAAGTTAGTCAAGAAGGATTGCATTTTGTCTACTGGATACTGGCTATAATTCATACTTGATGTAACAGGGAGCCCTGTTACTTGGGCACAATGGAGAGGGAGGAGAGGGGACTGTAACATGAAACCAGGAGGCTCCTGTCACTACAAAAAGGCCAGGCTAAGCTGGGCTGAGCAGGAGTGCAGACTGGCCCTTAATTAAGACAGTAAAACACCTGTGTGTGGCAGGGCAAGGCCACATGACAGAAAAGGGGCAGGGCTTTGAGGCATATAAACTGAGGGCCTGAGCCGGTGCGGGCAGTTGCACCCTGCATGCTGCAGGGAGAGGAGCTCACCGGGGCAGCTGACTGCAGAAAGCAGTGCACAGGGATACCCAAGCTGCCCACAAGGACGACAGCGAGCCTAGCATTAGGAATTGCAGCTTGTGGCAGGCTACTGACTGACAGCAAGGAAGAGCTCTGTGAAAGCAGACTGCTTGTATTTTGGTTGTGCTGGTGTTTGTGTTCATTTATGTGTGTTGAGAACTGGAGGACTGGGGGTGGCTGTAGGGGCAGAAGAGGCCATGAGCAGGGTACCCAGCAGGCACTCTGTGCTGTGAGGCTGAGGATGGAGAGCAAATGCCTGAGTGAGTGGACTTGGGCTGAGGGACCTCAGCTAGAGGAAATGGGTCTGAGGCCGAATAGGGGATCAAACCGAGGGTGCATCCAGTCACACCCAGGCAGATCTCAGAGCATGAGAGATCACAGAGCCCTGTTTCAGAATCATCGCCAATTAAGTTATTGCTGCTTCTGAAGCACATCTGAAATACACATATTTTTATCAGTGCTTAGAAGAGCAACAGAAAGTGTTGCATTATCATTCTCTATGAAGCTAGTGGGTGAGGGGTGTACATCCTTAGTGCATAGATACAGTAAAAGGTGACAGTATGGGGCTCATCATCATGGTTTCAGAGTGTTGCTGAAGTGAAAAAGCCTCACTCCCTGTTTGCTCTGACTTGTTTTTGACTCCAGCCTGCCCACTCTTTCTTACTAGAATTAGTTTGGTATGTTAACCAGATGGGTGCACAGTAGTCAGCTGTTGAGAAAAGCATAATTTGATCCATAAGTTACATATCCCTGACTCGTGTCTCCCAGACTCATCACTGTCACTCTCAAGTGTATTGCAGCCGTATCTTTAGGATCCTAGAAAATAGGGATGGTTATGAGGATTTTGCTGACATACTGTGCCATACTGAATTTATGGCACAAATTTTGCAAGTGTACACACAAAAGTGCATCCCAACAATTCATACATATTTACCTAACTTGTACATGCACAGCATGAGTTTGACATGTGCACTTGTTAAACTTTTGGTTTAAATGACCTCCCTAAAATTGCATAGTATGTAAGTCAGCACTGATTTATAAATTGAATCTAATTGCCTCAACTTTCAGGCACCTGTTTTAACCATACTATGTATATCTATATTAGAATCTGACAGGTGCTACCAAAGAAATACCCCTAAATTTCCATTTTGTGGGCTGCTTTCAGATTGTATGTATCACGGGAGGGTGTAAAGGACACAGTTCCTAGCTACTTTTACATAACATTTCTTCTACTGGTGGGCAAGATAGTTTGGAAGTCCCCAGCTACATCAACAGAGAAACTAAACACAAGAAAGTGTTTTCTGGTGGCTCACACCTCATCCGCAGCGGTATTTGAGCTTTCTGTTTTTGTCCTTTGATTCTATCTTTCTATAACAAGGAAATTAGGTTTCAGTAGTGGCAGCCTGAAAAGCTGTAAAATCATAGATTACTACACAGTTAGTTACTTTACATTGGTTTTTTATTTTAAGACTTTAATCTGTCTTTTTGGAGGAGGAGGAGGAGGACGAGCAAGAAGAAGAAAAGGGGGCAGAGCTTGTTCAGAGGGCAGATTTTTCCAAACCCTGCAGTTTTTCTCAACAGCTGAGTACTGTGCACCCATCTGGTTAACATACCAAACTCATCAACACACAACTTGACTCAGTAATGAGGACTATCTCTGGAACTCTGTTGGTACGACAGAGGAGAGGGCAGCCCGGGATGAGCCCTCCACTGCTGAGTGGCAGACGGTCTCCCGCGCCAGGGCTATTAACCATGTTGCGGCACCAGTTCCTCCTGTCCATCTGGAGAACAGATATGAGGCCCTGGCAGCCCTGGAGGAGGAGGGAGCAGTGGAAGATTCTAGGGAGGAGACTTTGCCCACACAATGTCCCATGCAGGCGGCGGGAGTCAAGAGGCCTAAGAGGAGGAAGCGTCGCGTCATCGTGATTGGTGACTCCATCCTGAGAGGTACGGAGGGCCCCATCTGTCGCCAGGATCCCTCAGCACGTGAGGTCTACTGCCTGCCCAGAGCGAAGATTCAGGATGTGAAGGGGATGCTCCAGTCCATCATCCAGCCCACCGATTATTACCCCATGGTCCTCGTCCATGTGGGTACTAACGATGCGGCCAGGAGAGCCCCTGATCGCCTGATGGAGGACTACCATGCTCTGGGAGGCGTGCTGAGGGAGATGGGCGCACAGGCGGTCTTCTCTTCCATCCTGCCAGTGAGCGGTCGAGGCAGACGTCACGAGATGTGCATAGCGGAGACCAACTGGAGGCTACAGGAATGGTGCTTCGAGGTGGGCTTTGGCTTCCTCAGCCATGACCGGCACATCGTGATGAGAGACATGCTGGGATGGGATGGGCTCCACCTTTCCCCTAAAGGTAAGCGTGTGTTCTCTTCCAGGTTGGTGAACCTCCTTCGGAGGGCTTTAAACTAGGCTCGTCGGGGGAGGGGGAAGATGAGGGCGGAGGAGATGATGAACTACCAGGCCCAGCAACAGCCAGCGAGCCCAGACCAATGGTCAAAAGGGAGAAACAGGTAAGTGATGGGGGACGGGGCATTGCTGAGACTAGGGGGTCAGTGGGCACAACCGTTGGAGGCCTCAAATGCCTCTACACAAATGCTCGAAGTATGGGGAAGAAGCAGGAGGAACTCGCCCTCCTCCTAGCTGTCACCAGCCCTGACATAGTAGGGATCACAGAAACGTGGTGGGACTCATCGCATGACTGGGCGGTGAGTGTCAAGGGCTATAGGCTATACAGGAGGGACAGGATAGGAAGGAAAGGTGGAGGAGTAGCACTCTACATCAAGGAGGAATATACTTCCTCGTCAATTAGCAAGGGGGTAGAGGGGGGGCACTCTGAGGTGCTCTGGGTTAGAGTAAAAGGCAGTCCAGGGGAGAGAGACTTAACGGTGGGAGTCTACTATAGACCTCCCAACCAGGGAGAAGAGCTCGACCAGGAATTCTTAGGTCAGCTCACAGAGGCAGTGAGGGCTAAGGATGTGGTCATCATGGGGGACCTGAACTTCCCAGACATCTGCTGGGAGGAGCAGTCAGCCAAGTCTGATCGCTCACGTCGGTTCTTAGCCAAAGTGCAGGACCTCCATCTAACCCAGGAGGTGCACAGTCCCACCAGGGGAGACGCCTTGTTGGACCTGGTGCTGGCCACGGGTGATGACCTGGTGAGGGGGCTGCGGGTGATGGGCCACCTGGGAGACAGTGATCATCGCTTGCTGGAATTCACCATCCAGCGTAAGGTGGCAAAGGGCTGCAGCAAGGCAACAGCCCTAGACTTTAGGAGGGCTGACTTCAACAAGCTAAGGAGGATCGTTGGGGAAGCGCTGAGGACCCAGAGGGGAAGGGAATCAGATGTCGAAGGGGAGTGGTTGCTCCTTAAGGAGACGATCCTCCATGCCCAAAGGGAGGTAATCCCAACAAGGGTCAAAGGGAGCAGGAGGGCACATAAACCCCCATGGCTCACTGAGAGCATCCGGGAATGTCTCCTTGCTAAAAGGGAGGCATATACCCAATGGAGAGATGGGGTCATCACCAAGAAGGACTATGTTACAGTCGCCCAAAGATGTAGGGGGGCAGTCAGGAGGGCCAAGGCAGAGATGGAGATAGGACTAGCTTCCCGGATTAAGGACAATAAGAAGTCCTTCTTCAAATACATAGGGGGTAAAAAGAGGGTCCCGGGTAATGTGGGGCCCCTGCAGGACACGATGGGCAACTTAGTCATCACGCCAGATGATAAAGCTAACATATTTAACGATTTCTTTGCCTCTGTCTTCCTAAGTAGGGACCAGTTCAGCCACCTCCCTGCTGGGCCCCCCTCGGGCCCCGGGAGAGACACGCCTGGGCCAGGGGTTAGCGAGGAGTTAGTTAGGGTACTTCTGGAGAGGCTGGACGTGTTCAAGTCCACTGGTCCGGATGATCTTCACCCTAGGGTTCTACTGGAACTGGCCGAGGTCATTGCGGGACCCCTGGCGCAGCTCTATGAGCACTCGTGGTGCTCTGGCGAGGTGCCGGAGGACTGGAAGAGGGCCAATGTGGTCCCTATCTTCAAAAAGGGAAAAAAAGAGGACCCGGGAAATTACAGGCCAGTTAGTCTTACCTCAATCCCGGGTAAGCTCTTTGAAAAAATTATCCTGGCACACATCCAGGAGGGCCTTGCGGGGGAATGCATGCTCAGGGGCAACCAACATGGGTTCATCAGTGGCAGGTCTTGTCAGACCAACCTGGTGGCCTTTTACGATCAGGTCACCAAATCATTAGACGCAGGGGTTGCTGTGGATGTAGTCTTTCTGGACTTCCGGAAGGCTTTCGACACTGTCTCTTACCCTGTCCTCATCAAAAAGCTGGGAGACTGTGGTGTCGATGCCCACACGGTCAAATGGGTCGCCAACTGGTTGGAGGGCCGCACCCAGAGGGTGGTAGTGGATGGGTTCTTCTCGACCTGGAAGGACGTGGGCAGTGGGGTTCCGCAGGGCTCGGTCCTCGGGCCCGCACTGTTCAACATCTTCATCAGTGACTTGGATGAGGGGGTAGAAAGCACCCTGTTCAAGTTTGCTGATGACACTAAGATGTGGGGGGATGTGGGTGCACTAGAAGGGTGCAATAGGCTACAAGCTGACCTTGACAGGTTGCAACGGTGGGCGGATGAGAATAGGATGGGGTTTAACAGTGATAAGTGCAAGGTGTTGCACATGGGGAGGAAGAACCGGCACCACACTTACAGGTTGGGGAACTCCCCTCTTGCCAGCACGGAGACGGAAAAGGATCTTGGAGTCGTCATTGACTCCACGATGAACATGGGCCGGCAGTGTGGGGAGGCAGTCAAGAAGGCCAACCGTACCCTGTCATGCATCCACAGATGCATCTCGAGCAGGTCCAGGGAGGTGATCCTCCCCCTCTATGCGGCACTGGTCAGGCCGCAGCTGGAGTACTGCGTCCAGTTCTGGGCGCCACACTTCAAGAGGGACGTGGACGATATGGAAAGAGTTCAGAGGAGGGCCACTCGTATGATCAGGGGTCAGCAGGGCAGGCCTTATGAGGAGAGGCTACGGGACCTGAACCTGTTTAGCCTCCACAAGAGAAGGTTAAGGGGGGACCTTGTGGCCTGCTACAAACTGGTCAGGGGGGATCAGCAGGTATTGGGGGAGTCCCTGTTCCCCCGTGCGCTGCCTATCTACTCCAGTGCAGTGGCTACCAGTACTTTCAGACATTACCCTTCCCTCTGTTTGACAGGATGCAGCAACATACAGAGAAATTATGTGTATCAATAGTACTCCGGACCTTTCTTATCCACAGAGACCTTCAAGAGCTCCCAACTCATCACATGACTTCACAAAAACTTTTTGGACATGCACCGAACACCTCCTATACCACTACAGTGAAGACTCTTGGAGGAAAGCTTGGGCAGAAAACACTTTGCCAAATAAACACTTTGTCTCTGACCCAACAATGCAACAACCAGGCTTGACCTTCCATGCAGCTGTGGACAACGCTTAACAGGACACACACTGGACATGTCCAGTGTGGCCACCTGATGTACAAGTGGCACCTAAAACCCTCACCCGGCTGCTGTGATAACCCGGAGTTGAATTGTTTTAAAAGTTGCCTAAACATTTGAAATAACCTGGGGACAGCCTCAAGTTAAAAGGTTTGTCTCAAACATTGTAAGCGAGCACATTGCCGCAAGTGCTAACTCTGTGGTAACAAGCGCTGGGGAAAGTGGGAAGCAATGCAGATCAGTGCGCTGTAACAGCCTCCTGAAGCTGCAGCTTGTGTAAAGTTGGTTGTTTGCTAATCTGAGCGTGTGCAAAACAAAAGTCACATTTCGGTCAACTCAGCTGCCACCAGAAACCCCCAATGAGCCCACCGACTCAAATGGGGAAGCTTCTAGAACTCTGAATGGCGCAAGTCTGAGTGAGTGGCAGCCAGAGGCGGAGCCATCGTGAGGGAAGAAGATAAAAGGCGGACAGGAAAACGCGCGGTCGTCGACCCATCACCCACAGATCAAGAAAGAAACGCCAGCGACAGAGACACGCGCCGACAACGCAGGATCCAGGGGTGGTGATCTCTCTCTCTCTCTCTCTCTTTTTCTCTCTCTCTCTCTTCTTTTCTCTTTTTCTCTCAAGTTCTCCTTCCTTCTCCTTGCCTCATGTGAATGTTTCTAGTAGTGAATCTTGACCAAGGGTTTTAAAGTTATTATTGAGTTAACCAAAATAAAACAGTTAATTGTTTACTTTGAGAGTGTTGCCTAACCACACCGCACAGAGGATTGCAAAAGCACCTCTCCCTTCACCCCACTGAGTGGGACGGGACAGCTGCGACTGTGGAAACGCTAACCAAACCACGGAGCACTCTAACCATAGAAACTCTAACCAAACCATAATAACATCCTGACCCAGATACAACTTTGAGGGCAACATCCTGGACTTACACTCATTTCCCAAAAGGGCAGTGGTCTGGTTGAGGAATTTGGAATTAAAATTGTGACCATAGCTCTTCCTCCTAAAGCCATACAAAAGAAGAAGAAGGTACAGAAATGTTAGTTGGATATCTGAATTCTACTGCCAGTTTTCACCTAAGATTCCTTTAGAAACCCCTTTATGCTGTGTTTTCCACATCTATATAATGCAACGTATAATATGCATTACACCAAAAATTTAACCTGTATCCTTCTTTTTGTAATATTTATAAACCCTTTCAAGATCATTAATATTTTGAGGTGCTAATTGTAGCTCCAGAGTTAAAGTTGGGTTCAGTTATACACAGGCATCCATTCTTTTTGCTTTGTATTGAAAACAGAAAACAGAATATCCTTCCCAAAATCACAGCACTTACTCTGTGAATATAGAATGAGTTTTCTGAATTTTTTTTAACAAGCATACCTGTTATTTAATTTAGGAGTGTGAATACCTATAAAAATTGGTCCTACATAGGATTATTGTTATTTGCATTAACTTTTCATTTGTATTTGCATTACCCATAGTACCTAGGAACCCTGTTTATGCACCCCAGTGTATTAGGTACTGTAAAACCCAGAACAAAAAGGCAGTCTCTCCCCTAGAGTTTACAATGTAAATATGTTAAGAAACAACAGAAGTATACAGATAGACACTGTCTTGGTCAGCGGAAAAGGCAGTAGTTTCAACTCACCACAATTTAATTATTGCTTCCTGTACAGTTAACTTTCATTGAAATACTGTGCAACCTTTATGTATGTATATATGTATGTACTGATTTATTTATTAACACTTATTTAATAAATAAGTTATAGTTGAGTTATTTTGGAGCAAAAATGTTGATTTATTCTGCAGCAGATGATGAAGAACAGTGCTGTTTAAGACAATTTCATGAAGAACTATCCTTTTTAAAATTGCTGCCATTTCCCATTTCTTTAGTAGGAGTGATGGGCTTCCGCTATTTACATGGCCATTTTGAAAATGGCATCTATTTTCAATTGTTTTCAGCAGGACAGAGCATTCATTTCTGCTTTTTGGTACTTGATAGCCACCATCTTCCCATAGGGTACATTGACTTCATCCTCATTTAGATCAATGCGATGGAGTAGCCATTTTGAAAGAGGTCAATTTTTCATTTGTTTTTTGTGAAACAAACAGGAACACATTACAAAGATTCTTAAATATTTATTTTCAGTCTCTATATATTACACGCATGGGTGGACCTAGGATTTTGAAAAAGAGGAGTGAAGACGGCATGGTGCATCATCACCTATAACACAATACCTATTCTCCAGTTGAAGAGAAACTAGAAACTTTACTAATATGCTATGGGCCTAGCACTAGATTGTTAAGTTTAAGACCAAAGCAAAACCAAGCATAACTTTATTGAAATACATTCTTATTTGGTAGATAATATATAAAGTTTTTAAAAAAACACAGCAAAGTAGGCAACAAGAGTCAAAATAGCCAAATGATATTGTCATTAATCCTCTAGTCATTATAGCTGAATGTACATTTTTTATTCAGATTTGCAAAACAAACTCTAATTCTGTTTTTTTAAGAGTCTTGCCAGAGCCTCTGATACTTTATTGTAAGTCATTTTTATAGCTGAGTTAATGGCTGTGTGTAGACAAAATGAGAAGCGTGTTTGCATGACATTTCAAAGTGGGCTAAATATTTTTTAACCGCTTTAATGGTGTCGGTGCTTGCACGCCTTGGCAGCTTGTTGCATATTAATTCCAGACGCTGTAGGAAATTCAGTGGTGTAATGTGCCTGAAATGACTTGGGGCACAGCAAACTAAAAGTCCTTTGAGGAGTTTTATTTGCTGCCCCTACAGCTGCGGAGCAAAGCACCAGGCTCTGTGCAGCTCCACGGTTCTGCAGGAAGCCCAGTAGCCCAGAAAAGCAGCGAGAATGATCTTTATTTTATTTCTTCCTCCCCTGAAGCCTGTCTGCCTGCCTGAACTGTACAGGGGCCCGGTGCTTCCCTCCACAGCTCTGTACTGCCAGAGCTGGGCGCCTGCAGGTGGTGCTGCCTGGGGGTGGGGGGAGTACAGCTGCTGTGGAGGGAAGCACCCCCCAGCCCCCCACAGCCCAGGGACCACTCCGCCCTATGACAGCTTGCCCTCCCTTCCCTGCAGGAGAGGCAGGTAAGCCAACAGGGTGTTTGCATGACACGGGGTTGATCAGTCCTAAAATTAAGTGGTGTTTTTTAAAACCCACTGCTTTAATTTAGGGCCCCCGTTTCGTCTACACAGGCCCAAGGTAACTACACCTGAATTAAGGTTTTTAGTTAGAGCTAAAAACTGACTGCGGGGCTGTGAAATAAAAATGAAACATTACCAAGAATAGCTAATAGACAGCAACATTACAGAAGAAAGAATAGTTTGAATAGTGGAACATCAAGACTATTAAAAAGGAGAGAGGGTCATTAATATATGTGGCATGGAGAGAAATTGGCAGGAAACAGGTAGATTTCAATGAGCTGTGAAATCAATTATGTCTCTCAGTGTTGCCTGAATAGAAATATGCTGCTTGCCCAGGCACTTGGTCTAAAATTTGAGTGGGGCAAGAATAAAAGTTGACAGTGGGGAGCAACTGCTCCAACTGCACGCCCCTCTGACTCCACCCTGGATTACACAAGGTCTACTGACTGTAAGAACATAGGACTGAAAAGGGCTTTCTGCATCACCAAGGCCAGTTCCCTTTGTTTGTGGGCAATTGTTAACCCAAGAAATTCCTAAAATTGCCACTTCAAACTGTCACGCACAAATACAAGGACAAATAGGCAAAACACCAAGAATACTTTATAATATACCCCAGAAGAAGCAGGGAAGATGAAGATACTGCCAATGCCCTGCTACTGCAACACAGGAAGTAGATGGCTAAAAGATCCGAGAAAAAGAACTACAGATGAAGGCAAATAACCACATGGTTCATTCCAATATGGCCTAGGGGAAAAATTATTTTCTGTCCCCAAATGTGGTGCTGGGTATGCCCTTCAGTGGAAGACCATCTAGCTAGATCCTCAAGCTAGGGATCTCCTGGCAAGCGTACCAATGCACACAGGCCAAAAAAAATCCCATGTTTGCCTATGCCAGTATCCTAGAGGAAGATGAAAAACCACAGTAGCATTCTTTAGGGGGAAATTCCTCCTTCAAAAGCCTTGAGTCCTAGGATTACTAGATGCCTTTAATACTAGAAAGGCTGCTTTTATACTCCCAACCTGGAGACAACAGCCACATGACTAAATCACATACTGACTGGTGAGCCAGAATGCCCTATCCTGTTATACCATCCTTTCCATAAGCTTAAGTTCAATTGTAAGGGATTAGCTTTCATCACTTTTCTTGGAAGACCATTCCAAAACTTCACTCCTCAAATTGTTAGAAATCCTCTCATTTCCAATCTAAATTTATCCATAGCCTGTATGTAGCCACTTGATCACATATCAGTGTTGTTTTTTCATAAAAAGTTTGCAGTAAGTGTAGGAAGGCAGGGTAAATAGTTATAACATGTATTGAAATTGAAAGATGAATTGAAATAGATGAGCTTAAAAGAATAAAGAAATTTGTTAGGATTTTAGGAGAGTCTGCTCTGTCTAGTAGTTATATTATACTGGTGTGATAACAAAAAACAACCTGTAAACCTAACTTCTACAGCAAGTTGTTTTCAACCTCCTTTGTGCAGCTACAGAATGGCGTAAAGCAGCTATAGAATTCAAATGAAGATGGCTTCAAAAGCTTAATTTAAAGAAATATATTTAATATTCACAGCTCATCTTTTTATATAATTAGCAAGATCACATGATAACATTATTTAGACTCTTATTTAGTGTTCATGGTTGAATATTATAATTAAAAAAGGAAATGTATTAATCTCAAAATCAAGTATTATAAAACCTCCAAAATTAGAGTTAAGGTTAAATTAAATAGGAAATCAAACATTCAAAATCATCAGAATATACAGGTAAAAAATTTAAATAATCTTAACTCCACCCTGTATTGATGCCATGTAAGGATAAAAAGAAAATATGTATAATGCATTTTAAAAATAAACATAGTTTCATAGTTTCTAGGGTCGGAAGGGACCTGAGTAGATCGAGTCCGACCCCCTGCCATGGCAGGAAAGAGTACTGGGGTCAAACGACCCCAGCAAGGTGTATATCTAACCTCCTCTTAAAGACCCCCAGAGTAGGAGCCAGCACCACTTTGCTTGGAAGTTGGTTCCAGATCCTAGCCGCCCTGACCGTGAAGTAGCACCTCCTGATATCTAGCCTAATCTACCCTCTGCCAGCTTGTGACCGTTATTCCTGTTCACTCCTGGTCGTGTTCATAGGAACAGGGACTTCCCCAATGCCTGCTGGTCGCCTCTGACTAGTTTGTAACAGGCCACTAGATCCCCCCTCAGCCTTTACTCTTGTGGAGGCTGAACAGGTTCAGGTCCCTTAGCCTCTCCTCGTAGGGCCTGCCCCCTGATCATGCAGGTAGCCTTCCTCTGGACCCTCTCCATGTTGTCCACATCCCTCCTGAAGTGCGGCGCCCAAAACTAGATGCAGTACTCCAGCTGCGGCCTGACCAGTGCCGCATAGAGGGGAAGTATCACCTCCTTGGACCTGCTCAAGATGCATCTGCGGATGCATGACAAGGTGCGGCTGGCCTTTCTGACTGCATCCCCACGCTGCCGGCCCATGTTTATCTTGTCAATGAATTTCCTAGGTTTATCATACTTTGCTTTGGAATAATTTCAATATAATGTAAAAGCTGCTTTTAATTTCAGTTTCTGT
Organism: Crocodylus siamensis; assembly: GCF_052110815.1. Classification (NCBI taxonomy): domain Eukaryota; kingdom Metazoa; phylum Chordata; order Crocodylia; family Crocodylidae; genus Crocodylus; species Crocodylus siamensis. The sequence goes on from NC_143395.1 coordinate 21,346,743, forward strand.
TATTGTTGCTTATCTTTAACTTTTGAATGGGGCTTTCCATGGAAATCCCCATTTTTCATTTTCATGTATTATATCACATGCTAAAATTTCATTTTTTTAGAATTTTAGTGCTTATTCAGTTCTTATTGCTTATTAGTCAACATATTCAATATAAGTGTAGCTAACTAGTGTGATAGAAAGAAAAATCAGGGGCTCATGGCGTAGAAAGGGAGCAGCTCTGTAACAAGGCAGCTCTCACGCATTCTAGAGATAAAGATGGGGTTTTTTGGAGACTAGAGAGCGTCAAATGAACCTTGAAGAGAGAAGTGGCCCCATCTCCCATTTATTCAAAAGATAAGAGTGCAGCTGCAGAAATTAACCAGTCCTGGTACCTAAAAGTCCCAATATGGGATGGAAAGATTCCAACTATATGATCACATCTTACTAGATGCCTGGTGCATGAAACACACATGAACAGTATCTCCATTGGCTGGACAAGACAGGTTGGACTGGACCACCAATGAATGAGCACCAGCTAGGTACACAATGAATGGACTGGAGAGAAACAAAGAGACTGTGTGTTCATCACTCATCAACTGATTCCAGGTGAGACCACCACAAACTGAAGCAAGAGACCTGCAGAAGATGATCACATGCTGGCCAGACATCCATCTTCCTGTGTGCAACCCTAGGGCACAATGTATGGTGAGAGCTTTTGCTTGCTTGCTGATTGTCATATACTGCTACTGTGTATCAATAAAAGTCTTCAAGTTATCAAGGGTTTATGTTGTAATTAGTCATTTTAGGGATGTTGCACTGTGCTCACAATTGAGTGTTGGTTGCTGATACTTAATATCAGGCCAACACTTCCCTTTCTTGTGGATGGTACTATTAGTGGAAGGAAAGGCAGAGCTTGAAATTTGTCAAACCAAAATTTTCATTTTGTCTAGGGATTCAGTTGACTACTTAGACTATAGCTGAGCTTAACATGCTCTTAACAGCCACTTCTGTGTTCACAGCATGGGAGAAGATTTTTCCATTTCATACCTCACCAAAGTCTTGCTGCACTGATCATAAAAAAGCACATAAATATTATTAGCATATGTAAAAGAAGAAAGGAGTTATTTGTTTGTGGTTTTTTACCTTGGAAAATTAGACTGTTGGATGCGTTGGACAATGAGGTATCAGAAAAAGCATGTCTTTTACTTGTAAGGGGATTATCAGATCATTTTAAATTTGTTACAAATTATTTCTTGAAGTTATTTTTCCCCTCCTCTCTTTCTCTCTCTCCTCTTTTAAGGACGAACTTGTCTATGCATTAGGAATAAAGTACAGCTCAAAGTTAAGCCAGTGCTTTTAATATAATTGGATCATATTCACCACTAGTGTATTATGTACTCTTCATGACTACTGAGGCCAAGGGGGTTGTAGCTATTTATGCCTGCGGTGTATGTGGTACTCTGACTTTATCTTCAGGGTTTTTGACTCTGCATTGCCTATGGATTCTATTAAGGTAAAACTGAGTCTTGCTGAGATGGGAAGAAGAGGAGTTCTGTCTAAGTTAATCTTACTGGAGTGCTATACCTGAAAAGAAAAAAGGGGCTATTTGTTTTGAGAACAGGTAGAAACTGGAGCAGATCTTAAATCAAAATAGGATTTGCACTGCCTTTTCTGCATCCATGAGTTTTTGTGTAATAGAAACCCATCTGTTATTTTGTAAGAAACTCTCACATGCCTGAAACCCAATGCAAGTTGTGTTCACTGGCTTATTCCTTAATTTCCCAGTGCTCCCAGAGTGCAATCAATTAAAGTATAGCATCATCCTACATAGGTGTAGTGGAAAGACACAGTTAGCTGTGTTAGGTTGAGGCAGGGCATGACGGCCCTTTAGAGACTAGGTAAAGAGCCTCTTCTATTCTAATGAAGACATCATTTATTATCATCTTACCCAAAATGGAACTAAGTAATGGAGAAACTCATTATTTGTTCAGCTGTACAGAGCAATACTGTAAACCCATTAAGAAGTAGGAGGAGAAAAGTACTATAGCCAATCAAAACTACAATGATAGCTAAAATCTGCCTAAAACAAAAGATTTTAACATCCTGGTAATAAAGCCTGACACTGGATTTTATTTTATAACCTTGCTTGCACATCTTATAGTAGATTATGGATTCTGTCCTTTATAATAGTAAGATAAAAACATTTTCAGGACGCTATGGGTGATTTTTCCACTGAAAAACAGGGACTTATTTTCTCTGTGTTCAAGCATTCGATTATTCTATTAGACATGTAAAGCAGTATTGATTGGGGATTTGTGCATACAACTTCAATCCGCATTAAATGGAAGATACTGTACATGCTTAAATCCCCAGGTGTCAAGCTGAAAATATATACCACTCGTGGTTTTTTTTTTCTTTGCTGCTTGAAATAAAACCCAATTTCTTCCTTTTCTGAACCTTTTGACTCAAGGGATTCTAAACTTGCTACATACTTGAAATCCGTTTTAAGACTAAGCAGCTGTGGAGGCAGCAGAAGAAAGTGACAGTTTTCATCCTGTCTTGTCTCCTATGCAGAATGTCAATAACAGCTGAAAAACAGCAGAGAAGGGACAGAAACATTTTAGAACAGTGCAGGTTTTCTAACAAATATGCAAACTACTACAGAAATAGCTGAGTAATATCACTTTAAATTTCCTGTTTTATTAACAGATGCAAATTGTCTTCAATTTCCTTGCTTTTCTATGTTTACGTTCCTGATACAGTATGCTTTACATAAGAACTGCCATTTACTGGATAGGATCATATAGGCCCATGATGCCCAGGATCCCGTGCGAAAGAGTGGATGCTGAACGGGACAGTGAATGGGGCAGAAACAGAGCTATTCCCCTGTTCCTCTCCCACTGCAGCCTCCAGCACTTAAGGTCTAGGAAATTGTGATGAAGTTCCCATGCTCAGTAGCTACTGATGCCCTTTTCCTCCAAGAATGTATCCAATCCCTTTTTGAATCTGGTTTAACTGTCAGCTTCCACATTATCTTGTGTGAATTCCACATTTGAATTACAAATGATATGCACAAAGAACTTCCTTTTGTTAATTTTAAACGTATAATGTACTATAGTAAAAGCTCTGTTATCCGGCATGAGGGGGGAATGGGGGGCGCCAGTAATCTAAAAATGCCGGTTACTTGAGGCAGGGATTTTCAGCCAGACACGGGTGAGGGGGCAGGTGGCAGTGGCCTCATGGAGAGCAGCAGCAGTGCAGGGTGATGAGTAGTGCTGGCAGCCACTGTGTGTGAGCTTCCCCACTGTGCCCCATGTCCAGCCAGCCAGCTGGAAATTCTTGTCAGTAGAGTGTGCCAGTTACTAAAATACCGGTTAACACAGCTTTTACTGTAGTTTCATTTTATGACTTCCTAGCTTGTGTACTGTGAGAGACAGTAAATGACAGATCCCTATTTACTATGTCTTCCCCATTTAGTATTTTGTAAACTTTAACATGTTCCCCCTTAAGTATCTCATATCTAATTTGGATAGGCCTAGCTTCTTTTGACGATTATGGAAAATCTTATGTTATTAGTTTTGTCTCTCATATAGTAATATTAACATAATCATTCAACTTCCACACTTATGGGTAGTCCAGTGCATTTACTTGGAACTAAATACATATATATTTTTGTAATTTACCACGTAATTGATTTCAAACAGAGCAATTCATAATTTGCCATACTAATGGTAATGTCAGCAACTTGTTAGGGGTCTACCTGTAGAGCAAATTTAGAAGATGCTGCATAATCTCAGGTTCTGGTAACTTTAATTACTAGCGCCTTATAAGACATGCTTGGTATCTTGGAGGACTAACCCCAGTCTGTATAAAAAGCAGCATGTAATCACTGCCACCTTTGTTGTGGAGGGTACATGGCCTACAGAAGTTACAGATCTCAGAATGTCCTGGTTCATCTTTACCTGAGCAGCAGGGTCATATTAACGATCTGAATGGACTCAAATCTATCATCCATGTTTGGCCTTTGGGTTGGAATTTGACCACCCCGATCTACTACAAATCACTTTTACCATTCTGGGTTTATTTGCAACAAAGCACCAGCATGCTATATAGATGTAGAGTGTGACTACTAGGACCTACCTCAGCTTTAAATTATTTCTTTTTGCAGATCCAAAAACTAGAACAATCAATGAAAGAAGATGGTCAAGAGAGATCCCTGGGAAATGCTGCTTTTTTAACATATTGACATTCTTTACAGGAGGATGTTAAATATTATGTTTTGCTAGAAATTGGCAAAAGCTTACAGGGGTTTTTTTTAAATATAAAAATCTAGGAGACCCATATTTACATTAACTTGCACTGATCAGAGAACAGAATCATACCACTGAGAAATATGGCCCTGGGCCAAGCATTAAAGGCCTGCTCAAGCACATGCTTAAAGTTAAGCACATGCTTAAGCAATTTATTGGATCAAGGTTGGCATCTTTTTTATTCAGTTTAAGTAAATAGTGCCTTCATTATCATGGCCTAGGGTAGGTATTTCCAAAGGGGAAATGGTATATACAGTTTGAGGTATCTGCAGCAGGACTGTAAAGTGTTTGAATGGCTATTAAAAATACAGGATGTTATCATGAACACAGGAAAATAAATAATACCTGTTGCCTTAAATGTGATTATGGTTATTACTGTGCAATCGATCAAGGATTTATTACCTCTCACACATCCTATTGCACCAACAAACATGCACACATTTAGAAACCAAGAAGTAGAATTAAATAAGAAAATCTGACGTGTTTTATTAGTCCTTGCCTTCATGCACGCTAATGCATTTCATTTATAGCTTTCCATGCTATACAGATAACACACTTACCTACTACACTGTAGCTCATTGAAGCCTTTCTGCTTAATCTCCATCTTCAGAGATACGACTCAAGTGAATGTGCAAGGACACTCCAAGTTCACAGAGCAGAGCAAGCGAGCACATCTGGAAATAGCTCCTGCTTTAGCTCCATGTTAACTACTGATTCAGGTTTTACACTAGAGTATCTAAGAGCAGTGTTGTTTAAGCCATGCTGAGAGCAGAAAGAACTCACACAACTCTTACTATGCAGTTACAAAACTATACTATAAATAACCTATAATATTAATAGCAAATTATGTTGTATTTAAACAATTATGTTGTATTTACAACAAATTATGTTGTGTGTAAACCCACCCCAGACCAAATGCACATGTAGATGCACCCTGTAGCTACCTCAATGAACTATTAAGTAGCCTAATTTTAAGAGGAACTGACATTCAATGTCAGCAGTGTTAGATGGCTATGTAAAAATACCTGTATTTGAACATTTGTACCAGAGTGGTTTGTCCTAGTGGAACTAGGATTTTTCAGTTTACATTCTGCTACACCAATAATTAGTAATCTACCTCTACACTTAAGATAGGGACTTTAAATATGGTTCCTACCCCTCAAAGCTGAAAAGTAGCATTTTCTTAAGACAAAACAAAATATTTTCCCCCCTAAAAATAAATTAGGCATAAAAACTTATAGCCAACTGAGCTGTCTGGTTGATCATTTTGAGTGTTTCATCTATACCTAAACAAAAGGTTCTTTGAGATTTGAAATATCTCCTGTTTAAAATGAGGTATTGTAGGTATAAGGGGACAATGTTAAATGGTAACTAGTAATATTTATTTCTTATTGTTTCTTGATATTGATTACTATGAATTACATGGCATTTCAGCTTTCAGTTTTCTGCTGAGAACTTTGCTCATGTTAGTGTGGTTTAATTACATAAATATCTATTGAAAGATCTGCACAGAAACTGGCTATGCTTCTTTTTTATATAACTTTATGCAAGAATATTCCTTGATTTTTTAGCAATCTTAGTTAACTGTCAGTCAGCTGCAAGATGTTTATCTGATGCCCATATGAAACAATCTGTGCACATAAGCTGTGACTGAATCCGAGATTAGGCTCAGGGTTAAATATTATATAATGCCTGATTCAACCTTAATCAAAATGAATAGGAACCAGGTTGAATCATTAGTGTACATACACAAAAGCAAGTGTAATTTTGTGATTGTACAGTGTTTCTGCATTGTATATGCTTTTATTCACCATAGAAACCTAATTAAATTGAATTGGATTAGTTTAAATAGTATGTGTGAACATGCATGTCTATACTTTAACATATACAAATGTATGCCTACACAAAAATAAATGTATATGAAAAACAAATATACATATCTATATCCTTCAAAAACAAACATATGTGAGTAGTCTGACTGTGAAGTGTGTCTGCATAGTTGGAGTCACTGCTTGAAAGCCCTGGAAAATATACTGCATTTCTATGTATATTAAAGTAAATTTAAATTGCTTGGTTTCTAGGACTTTTAGTTTTGCTTTATAATCTCATTGAAAAACAAGACAAGGTAGCATCACAAATTGACACAAAGGCAGGTCAGCAAGCACTTTTTAGATCTCTTGTAGAAACAATTGTCATAGACTTCTAACATTAATTTACCAATACAACAAGAGTGTACATGAATATAAATCCTCCAGCTCTTTGATAGTCTTCACTGAAAATGTGGAGATGCTTAGTTCAAGTATCTTAAATTCAGGTTATTATACTTGTGACTCTATAATTTCATAAAATTATATTAACTACACCCCAGGGAATTATGCAATTATGTTTCCATGCAATTTTGTGCATAAAACATATGACCATACATAATCGCATAATTTTGCATAATTTAAGCCGGGCAGGCTCTGCATCTCCACTTTTGCAGGGCTCCTGGCATTCCAGCTGGGAGCCCCATGTGGGAGCAGCGAGTGTGCTGGCACATAACTGAACAGCTGGTGAGTGGGGAGGGGAGCTCCTGCTTGCAGGAGGGTGGGGTAAGCATGAGGTTTGTGGGTGGGCATAAGGGTGTGTATGGGTGGGTGTGGGGTTTGTGAGTGGGTGCGAGCCCCACTGCCATACACCTCTCCCCCATGGTGCACAGCCCTTGTTTCATAGATTTCATAGACATTAGGGCTGAAAGGGACCTTGGAAGATCATCGAGCCCAGCCCCCTGCCCCAGGGGTAGGAAGTCAGCTAGGGTCAAAGAATCCTAGGAAGATAAGCATCCAAATGTTTCTTAAAAGTGTCCAAGAGTTGGTGCTTCTACCACCTCTGGTGGGAGTCTATTCCAGGCCTTCTGGGCTTGGGCAGTAAAAAAGTTTTTCCTTATGTCTAGGCTAAAACAATCTCGAAGGTCTTTGTGACTGTTGGACCTTGTCATCCCTTGGGGCACTCTGGTAAACAGGTGTTCCCACAGATCCTGATGCACACCCCTGATGTACTTATAGCCTGCCACCAAGTCACCCCTGAGCCTGCACTTTTCCAGGCTGAAGAGTCTCATGGCTCTCAGCCTCTCTTCATAAGGCCTATTTTCCTGCCCTCTGATCATGCATGTGGCTCTCCTTTGGACTGTCTCAAGCTTCTCCACATACTTTTTGAATTGTGGAGCCCAGAATTGGATGCAGTTGCATCTAGTTGCAGCAGCAGCAGGTGATGGGCCCTTGGGTGTTCATGGTCACGGCAGGCAGAGGCCCCCGGCAGAGCGTGGCTCCAGCTGAGTCCCAGGGGCTGCACATGGCAGCACAGAGCTAGCCTGGTTGGCCTGCTGGCATGCACCTTCAACCTGGGCCAGGCTGGCTCCGTGACAGCATGTGGGGCTCACAGCACTGCAGGTGGAGATGTGCATCATTGGGTTGGCTCGACTGGCTCCGTGCCTCCATGTGGGGCTTCTAGCACTCCTGTGAGAAGCTACAGTTGGAGGCATAGAGTCAACCCAGCCCAATGGCACATGACTCAGTGCCTCCATGTGCAGCTTCCCATTGAAGTGCTGGAAGCTCCACAGGGAGGCACGGAGCCCACCTGGCCCAATGGCACGTGGCTCCTTCCTGTAGTGCAGCAAGTGCCATGTGCTGGCATGGAGCCAGCCTGGTCTGATCTGAAGAAATGTACCAGGGGGCCAGGCTGGGCCAGCTCTGTGCCACCACGTGCAGTCCCCAGGACTCAGCACATAATTTTGAATTTTTCTGTGAATAATTTCCTGGGGTATAATTAGTCAAGAAGGGGCTGAAAAATAGGATCACCAGGAAAGTCAAATTCTTCTAAAGCACAAAGCTGTTATTTTGAGCTCTCACTCTGCAATGTTTTTGTGATCTTGAAAGGCTGGGAACTTATATGATATTGGACCAAACCTCATCTCAGAGCAAGACATCAGTTTGATTTCAGTTCCTTACAATTTTCAGAGCATTTTCTAATGCCCTACTTAACTTTGTTACACAAACAAGAACATTTTGGTTGTCTCATTTTGTGACTTGTTGCCTAAAATATTCTGTGAAAGAACTGATGTTTATTTTGAGCCTTTTGTGATTCAAACCACTGGCACAATCCATTAAAGTCTTGCTCTTCCTTTAAACCCAAGATTCATTGAAGTTACTTATAGGGGTTTAGATACAACAGGCACTTCCAGCTAAATACCAGCCTTTTAAGATCAAATAGATTCAGCCCTTAAAATTTACCTTGATGAAGAAAATACTGCTCTTTCAAGAAGCCTGATTTTTTTAATCCTACCTTGAAAATCATCTGAAGTGTTTTGATATATTGCTGCCTGCAACTTGCATTCAAATGCCACGTGGAAATGACAGGAACTAAACCTGAAAATCATCCCTGCATCAGGGAGGTCATCAGGTAAAATTTGTTCAAGAGTGGGAAGGAATCAGTGGCTTGAGAGAAATTCATGGGACAGTGTAAGGAGCTAGAACAAGTTTGAAGCACCTGAGAATGCTCCTGTACATTAATGATGAAGACTTCTGATTATTTAGCACAAGATAGCCTAGCTACCCAAAACAGGATGGATGTACATCAAGTTTTCTAAATAATAGAGCTGACCCACTCCATTTAAAGTAAATACCTTGCTAGAGTTAGTCTCTTTTAAGGTCTACAGGTACTTCACAATTTTCTTTAACTTATACTTTATTTACTCTATGTTACTTGTATCCTGAGTGATATCAAATAACACTAGTCTCTAGATCATTTGCAGCCCTGAGCAGTGCATCATTTGTATTTGACATCTGAAATGTGAGCTATATTAACCACTTTTAGTCACATTCATAGTCCTTATGTTACAATTGTTCCAAGACTGACTGAGATTCTTAGAGGCAAGTTTCCAGTATGTATTGCAATATTTTTTCATTAAAAATTCCTTCTGGTGGCAAATCCAGATCCCTCTGTACAGTCAAAAAGGTTGTTCTAGGTGCAGAATCTAGAGGTTCCATTGGACAAGAGAAGAAGATGGGCTGTGAGAGAGATAAAGCTACCTGTAATATCCATTACTTCAGTCCTCCTACTTTTGCACTGCAGCTATAATAAAGAGATACAGATCTACTTCAGGTAAGAGGCTGAAATAACTTCTGTGGAGCATATAGGCAGCTGTTCCTCAAGCTTGGGAGAGGATACAACTTCCCCCCTCCACTGTCTGGATAGGCTAGAGGAGTCCAGCTGCATGGCTCCTTTGTGAATTTTCTCTAATAAAAATGTTTCTGTAATGACAAATGTTCTTACTGGTGCTGCAGAAGGGGAACAAGCACAGCTGGATTCAATAGATATTTTTTTTAGTTAAACAAATTCCTCCATCATTTTTTTACAAGTATTTACTCAGCTCTTCTAACTAACAGGACTGAACATTACCGTACTAATTTATTTTCATGGTGGATTTTTTTTCAGATTGGATACGTATAACAAATAACAAACACATATGACATACTCTAATTCCATACCAAAAATTTGCATATAGCTAAGTGTGTAGGAAGCTAATGCAGTAAAGATATATGGGATATACATATATATCCTACATGAGACCCTGGCTCATGTAGCCTGTGACAGAAAGTGTGATGCAACACTACTGTGCAGTAAGCATCACAAAATAGCCATTCAATGATGCTAGTGCACACCAGTAACTCTGGTTTCTGCACAGTCATTTAGTACTTGTTCAAGTACTAAATGATTGTGCAGTAACGACTGCACAGTCAGCATCTCAGTAGATATGGCCCTACAAAATCAAAATGTTCCATGAGAAAGTTCCAGTGACATTTAAACTTTTGGGGGATTGGAGAGCCAAGTTTAAGTCCCTGGTCAGAATGGGAGGAACAGGGACTTGAAGATGGCTCTCCTACATCCCAGTGGAAGTGTGTGGGCCCTAAGCTATCAGCTACCTGGGGTGAGGTTTGCTGCTCCTCTGATTTCATGTCTATTTGAAATGGGTACATTCTTGAAACCTCAAAAATGTTCACAAAATATGAAAATTGTTTCCCACCTAGCATCCATTTCCTGCCCAGAACTTTACCTCCTGACAGCACTATTACTTCAGAGTTTCAGCAAACTCAGGCAGTCGTGACTGCTTAGTTTTCAACTCTATTCATAACCATCATAGCTAGAGGCTTACCTTTTCTTTTTTTAATAAAAACTTATATTCTGAAAGTATAGATTTCAAAGACAAATAGTGAATCTGTGGCATGGATGGACTCAAAACCGCTCTTGTATGGAATTCAAGTAGAATGCAACCATCTCTGCAATGTGGGTCAGATCTGAGGAAGACAATCTAATAATAGTACTTTGGAAGAGATAACAGAAGTACCTTTTAATGCTTCTGTAAGCAAAACAGAGGGTGGATTTTTAGAATTCATGGGAAAAGCTGGTCTGTTTCCATCTCAAAAATAAATGGCTGAGCCCACTATGACAGTGGTTGAACCTCTAATTTTAAGCTGAATATATTTTCTTAGACCTGATTCACAAATTATAAAACAATATTATTCATCACAAGCTCACTTAGAACATAGACTGGGTTGGTAAACACCTTTGTTTGACTTGTACACATTTCAGCGTGAAGGCTGCAGGGGATAGCACATTGACTAGAGCGCTGGTTTCTAAACAAAGCGATAGGTGCTCAAAGGAGAATGGTTATAAAGAACAACTTGAAGTATTTCTAAAGAAGATATATATGATTTGATAGGTATTATGAAAATATAGGGAGATAACTCTCAAGATAAGAATACCAATGTTGGAACATATATTTTATCCAGATATGAGAAAGAAGCTTGAAAGAAAGTTGCTTATAATCTACATGATATAAAGAGTGTGTATAATCAATTACATTCAGGTGGATAATGATACAAACTGTAATGCTGAAACAAGTACATTGTGCTCGCAACAGCTATAGATGAGAAAATCAGAAAAAAACATAATGACAAAGCACTGGTGAAATGTATATTAGAATCAATGTTTTATCAACTTTTAAAATGTATGCAGTATTATAATAATAAAAGGCTTAGTCTGTGTGTTTGTGTAACTGTGTGTCTGTTCATAATGCTTCTGGCCAACTGCGCATGTACTGGGTGGCCCAGGCTGCATGGGCCCAAGTTTGCGCTGCTGCCAGGAAAGTTTGGCAGTAGGAAACATGTCCTGGCCACCCAAGCAGCAGGGCTTTGCCCCCTGCCTCCCTGCCTGAGGGTGAAGGGGGGGAGCTCATGGCGGCGGTGCCCCCGCCACTCCCCAGAACAGCTGGCAGGAAGGGAGACGCGGTGGGCAGGGACTGAGGGAGGGAGGGAGGGAGAGGAACAGGGAGACAGGCAGATGCAGGACAGGTAGATGTGGAGCAGCAGGGGGGCATAGCCTCCCCCAGATTGGCTGGGGGACGCTGCCTCAGATTGATGGAGAGTGTTGGGGGAGAGGTTCTGTGAGGGGACGATATGTGGCTCAGTGTGTGTGTGCGCGCACATGAGTACATCTCCGTGTGCATGCATCTCCGTGTGCAAGCACGTGTCTGTGTGTGCATGTGTGTGCGCACACACATCTGTGGGTGTGCATCTGTGTGTGTGTGTGTGCATCTGAGTGTGCAGTGAATCTGTGTGAGAGTTCATTTATGTGCACATGCACACATCTGTGCATCTGTGTGTATGCATCTATGTGTGCACATCTGTGCATCTGTATGTGTGCATGTCTGTGTGCGCACATCTGTGCATGTGTGTGTGCATGCATCTGTGTTTATGGCAAGTAGAGTGTATTTATCTCTGTGTGTCCATGTGCAGAGAATGAGCAGAGTGCACCCATCTGTGTGGGTGCTTGCATGTTTCTGCATGTGCATGCATGCTTGCATGCATGTGTGCTGCTTGTGTGTCTGCGTGTGTGCATGTCTGTGCATGTATGTGAGTGCATGTGTCTGTACTCATGGTAGGGAGAGTAGGTTTGTGTCTGTGTGTCCGTGTGCAGAGAGTGAGTGAAAGTACATTGTGCATCCATCAGTGTGCACGCCTGTGTGTTTGTGTGCCTATGTGTGTATGTTTGGCCATAGCAGAGGAGAGAGTGGGGGTAGGTAGCAGGGAGAAGAGGTGGGCTTGTATCCTGCCCCAGCCCAGCAGGGTCCATGCAGCCTCCCCCACCAGCACCAGGAGGGGAAGTCGCCCCTCCCCCACCCCCCTTTAGCCCAGCTCCCATGGGCAGTGGGGGCCTCCAATTTTGTGTTTGTCCTGGGCCTCGGGACACATTAATCTACCTTGCGGGGGGATGGAGCAGGGCTGGACCCAGAGTGGAAGCGGGGGGGCGCACTGTCCCTGCCCGTCTGCCCCCATCATTCTTGATGGGCAATTTGCTAGTATATTTCATATAATTTCCTGTTTCAATGCGTGAACAGGGAAACTAAATGCAGATGTTATTTCACTGCTAAGACATTTTCACAGGTTTTCGGTGTCTGAGTCACCTAGTGACATTCTACTTTACCTGGCATAACTGCTTGGATCATGCTTACATGCCTAAAAGCCTTATATGGCCACCTGTTCACCCTCCCTTACTAAGTCTGTTCTGTGGCACATATTTGGAAACAGCTTGATGTCGCCCCAAGAGCATCTAATTTTTTTTATGCTCTGCTGCAATTCAGCTTTCTCACAGATACACTAAACTGTACAACTCCCCAAAATTGTAGCTGAACAAGCCCACATCTATCAATGTTTTGACCCTGAGCTAAGGGCATAAAGACAGTACCCATCTTTTCTCTAACAGTCAAAACATGTATTCAGGACCACATCCTGGAGAAGCCTCCCCCTGCAAGGATTCAAATCCTTATTTCACACTTTATAGAGTCAAATTCTAATCACTGGGTGAGATTGAATGGAGACATATTAATGGACTGGCAAGGACTTAAAAGACAGTGGGATAGAATTGCACATAGGTGTCTAAGTCTACTTAGATACCCAACAGGTAGACTAGGATCTGGCTGCTCTTAGGTGAATAAAAGTTAGCCTTATGTAGAGATTCATTTTGATTCACTTTTGTTCTTTAGGAAATAAACAACTATGAGTACTTAGTTAGGGGAAATCTTATAATTAATCCTGAATGCATAAAATCTATGGCTTGAATGGGAATCTAATGCAAGTATTTAACAGCAGGAAGTCAAATAAATGATCTGAACTAAAGAAAAAAATTCTCAATGCAACATCTCTTACTTTTCCTTTTATTTTTAAATCTCTTTACAACTCTGGCTTTTCTATGTATTTCTGTGCTGTGAACGTGAGGAGGGTGATATTGGAATGTAAGACATGCCTCCCATGAGCAATGTAGTAATCATCTTCAAGACAAACTGTGAATCCATATGCGGGAGAGGGTGAATGTTTGGGCTGGGAATGGGAGGAGAGCCTAAGAATTAGTTGCTTGCACCCTCCTATCCTCCTGCATCCCCCAAAGAAGAGGATGTATCAACACTAGAAAGACTACTTTGCAACAGGTAATCAGGCTGTGTGCTGGATGGGAGGATTTGATACTAAATCTATAAAACATTATTATGCTAAGATTGAGCAAGAGAAACTACTGGCAGTATTTTCCTCACAGCACATTGTATTGTATGCATTATTTTATATTTTATGTGTCGGCCAGTTCCCATAGCCAGAGATGTTAAGAAGTAAATGGATAGATGTAGAACAATATCACAATAAGGCAAGAAAGAAAACAATTTACTAGGAATGTACAATGGGCATGGAGTGAAATTGATAGAACTAAATGGAAGTTAAAGAACTGAACCATAACAATGCCGTTTGTATAGAAAATAGAAGAGGGAGAAGAGAACAAGATAGGTCATCAGGACAGCAATGAATATCTGTAGGAAAAAAATGAATCAAGGCAAAAAAAAAATAAATGAAAGATCAATATTAAAGGAAAAATACAGTTTTATACAATGTAATATACAGATGACATTTGGCTTTCTCAAAAATGGTAAATAAGAAGGTCTGATTTAAATTCATCATAAATCCCTCAAAGAAGGGTATGGATGGATTATTTCTTCACCATTAAGTGAGGAGGTTCAAAAGAAATGAGATGGATAGCACAAGTACTTAACCACAGACCTTAACCTTTGATCTTTTATAAAAAGTAAGAGGACAAAGGGGAATGATCTAAAGAGAATAAAGCTAATTACAAGTGGCCGTGTCATGACTAGAGACTGTTTTTAGTAAATCATCTATTTGATTAATATGTCCCTTTTTCTGTTCTTGATTTCCCTGTTAAAAGATTTGGATTTTAAAACAATATTTGTTCAAAATAAGTTTACTTCTCACAATTTCTGATCAGGTGTATCCTTAAAATGGGTTTCCTTAGAAACCGTATGCAAACTAGCTTATATACATGAATATATATACAAAAAAGTGAAATAAATTAAAAGTTATGCTAACTTTTAATTTTATTTATTCTGGTGTTTTTATTTCCTTCACTGATCACTGGCCACAATCTTGGGTATTTTAAATATAAATATATAGCCAATATAATGACCCAGGAAATTAGTAGTCAAGTAGCATAACTTTAATTTGGGGTACTATAACATGGGCCCCTAGCCCCTATTACTGAGGCAGAGCAAGAAGAATGATACCAATGGTGCAGAGGGCAGGTGTGAAATGCAGTTTGCAGAGAGACAGGCTACAGAGCTCTAAGCCAGCTTGTGGAAAGGCAGGTTACAAAGCAATGAGCCTGCTAATTGGTAAAAGATGAAACCTTGTGCCCTGTTACAAAAAGGGAGCCTGGTGACTGGAAGGACTAGAGCCAGGAAGAGGGTCTACACAGAGTTCCAGGGCTGGAGAATTGGTCTGGTCCTGAGATCTGAAGGGAGAAGAGCTTCTGGGGTAGGAGCGCCTGGAGGAAGAGCTATTGGCAAACGAAGGTACCCTGGAAAACTGAAAGCAGACAGCTGAGAAAGGGTAGGGCTTGCTGTGGTACAGAGATTCAGACAGGAGCTTAACTATTTTGACTCTAACCCTTTTGGTTTATGTTGGCCATTTGGCCATGAGGCATGGTCATAGCTATAGGGGAGAAGGGAGGGCATGGTGGGTGCTTGGGAAGGCGCCCTGCATTTTGAGTTGCAGGCTTAGGGTCTGTGATGAGACTATCAGTAAGGGGTCTGGGAGAGTCCAAGAGGGACTGGAAGGGAGTTAGGGCCAGTGAAGGGGCCTGGTGAATTGAGGAAAGACCAACAAAGGGACCTGATGATGAGTTGAGCTGAGGGACAACAAGGGGAATGCCTCCAGACCTCAGGTTGGGGAGGACTGGGTTAGAGAGATTCTGGAGGGGCTGGACATGTTCAAATCAGTGGGTCCAGATGCTTTCCACCCCAGGGTGTTGAGGGAGCTAGCAGGGGATATTGCAGGGCCCTTGGCATGGCTTTGTGAGCACTCGTGGTGCTCGGGCCACGTGCCGGATAATTGGAAGGTAGCCAACGTGGTCCCCAACTTTAAAAAGGGAGGAGGGAGGACCTGGGCAACTATAGGCCCGTCAGTGTTACCTCAATCCTAGGGAAACTCTTTGAGAAGATCATCAAGGAGCACATCTGTGATGGGCCGGCCTCAGAGATGATGCTCAAGGGCAACCAGCACGGTTTCATTAGGGGCAGATCATGTCAGACCAATCTGATTGCCTTTTATGATCAAGTCACAAAAGCCTTGAATGCAGGTGTTGCCGTGGATGTAGTCTTTCTGGACTTCAGTGAGGCCTTTGACACTGTCTCCCACCCTATCCTCATTAAGAAATTGGGTGACTGTGGCATTGATGCCTACACAGTCAGATGGATTGCAGATTGGTTGAAGGGTTGTACTCAGAGTATGCTGGTGGATGGGTCATATTCAACCTGGGGGGAAGTGGGCAGTGGAGTCCCCCAGGACTCGGTTCAATCTCTTTATCAGTGATTTGGATGATGGGGTGAAAAGCACCCTGTTTAAATTCTCTGATGATACCAAAATTTGGGGTGAGGTGAGCACGCTAGTAGGGAGGGAAAAACTACAGCAAGACTTGGATAGGTTACAGGGGTGGGCTAGCAAAAACAGGATACACTTCAACATTGACAAGTGCAGGGTGCTGCACTTGGGCAGCCAGCAGCACACTTATAAGATAAGAAACTCCCTTCTTGAGAGCACAGAGGCAGAAAGGGATCTTGGAGTCATTATTGACTCCAAGATGAACATGGGCCGACAATGTGAGGTCACGGTTGGCAGGGCTAACCGAACTTTGTCATGCATCTCAAGCAGGGCCAAGGAGGTGATCCTCCCCCTCTGTGCAACACTGGTCAGGCCACAGCTGGAGTACTATGTCCAGTGCTGTGCACCCCACTTCAGGAGGGATGTGGACAACATTGAGAGGGTCCAGAGGAGGGCCACCTGAATGATCCGGGGACTACAGGGCAGACCCTACAATGAGAGACTGTGGGACCTGAATCTGTTCAGCCTTCACAAGTAAAGGCTGAAAGGGGACCTGATGACCCTCTATAAACTCACTAGAGGGGACCAGAAGGGTTTCAGAGATACCTTGTTCCCCTAGCGCTCCCTGGCCACAAGTTGTTGGAGAGTAGGTTTAGATTAGATATCCATAAGAGCTACTTCACAGTTAGGGCGGCTAGGATCTGGAACCAACTTCCAAGGGAAGTGGTGCTGGCTCCTACCCTGGGGCTCTTTAAGAGGAGGCTTGATGCCTACCTAGCTGGGATCATTTGAGCCTAGTTTTTTTTCTCCTGCCCTGGCAGGGGGTCGGACTTGAAGATCTATAAGGTCCCTTCCGACCCTACTTCTATGATTCTATGACAAGCAAGCATAATAAAGATCAGAGTTGCAAGCCAAGAAGAGGCTGCAGGCTCGAGGAAGGATGAGGTAGTTAGAGGTGCTACCGAAAGAGCTAGCCTTAAAAAGGGCAGCAAGCTTGGAGTGCTAGACAGAGAGAGAGAAAACCCCAAATAGAACCTGGATGAGTAAAGTATTTGTGGCCAGTTTGAAAGAGCAAAGGAACTAAGTACAGAGATCAGACCAGTTCAAGTTGGCAAACTGATTAACATGTCAGAGTGAAGCACTTGAAGCTTACTTTTGTATTCTGAGTGCTGCCTCCCCAAAATTGTATTTATTTGCCATCAAAACATGGCAGGTGAGATAACAGCACAGTACCCTGGGAAGACAGAATGGGAAGAACAAGCTTTGTGTGGGTGCAAGAGAATATTACAATCAACTTCAGAGGTGGGTCTTGATTATAGGTGGAGGGAGAATTTTTTTTTGTGGGGGGCTAAGCATGTGCACACATGCACATGCACCCGCATCCCCAAGCAGGTAAGTTTGTGGGGGGGAGGAGAAAGGGTCATGGGATGGGAGGAGTGGGGCTGGGGCTGGGGCACAGGACAGAGCAAGGGACAGAGTCATGGCTCATCCAGGGAGTTTGGGGAGGGGCTGGTGGATCCCTCCACTGCGTGTGCCCTGGGGGGGCATATGGGAGGTATGTGCCCACAGATATACATGAGGCAGGGCAGGCTGCTACTGCAGGATGGGGCTGGGGCTGCACTGGGCTCTTTCCAGTGGGGGCTGCACTCGGGGCTGATTGCAGTGATACTGGGGGGGGGGGGGTTGGAGGGGCCACGGTGAATTTTGGGGTTGCTTCAGTCCCCCCCCATAGTCCCCTCCCAGTGCCACCCCCACCCACCCCAAGCACAGCCTGTTCCAGCCCAGCCCCTCCTCCACCAGGAGGAGCCCGGTGCCATCCTGGCCCAGCCCTCAACTGCTGCCCGATCTGCCCCGCACAGGTCCAGGGGCACATGCCTCCCAGTGTGCATGTAGCAGCAGGAGTCATACCCCTTGTACAAGCCTGTCCTGTGCCCCACACTGCCCCAGCTGTGCTGTGCCTACCCTAGCCTCAGGCTGCCCCAGCCCCACTCCCTTTCTTGTTGCTGCCTGCGTTCCCCTCCCTACCCCTGCTATAGCCACCAGAAGTGTGCGGTCAGTCTGCCTTGCGCTGCCCTGTGTTTGGGGGGGCTAAGCCTCATTAGACCCCTCTTCCACTGCCTATGGTCCTGATACAGGTACTATATATATCTATATAGGCCAAGTCTTTAAATCCTTAACTCCAACAAACTCTCACTGAGGTAAATGAATGGTTTTAATGAGTGTCAGCTAATTGGTTAAATGGTTGGGTGCAATGATACAATGATTTATCCCCATTTTGTCTTGTTCTGAAACAAAACACTCCAGGATCTGGCTCTTAATTAGACCGGCTCTGGTTCTCTAAGCCACTCTAGTTAAAGCACCCCTGCCCCTGCCACTACTTGAGCACATGTATAAATGCCCTTGTTCTGAAATCTGCAGAGCCTGATGTGCTCATCCTACACCAGGGCTTTCCAACTGGCAGCCCATGAGCTTCATTTGACCAGAAAATGCTTCTCCTTGGCTGCCTCTTTCCTGCCCCTGCCCCTGCCTCTGCCCCTCAGTTACTCCTAGTCCTGCAGTGGCAGGGTCTCTGTGCCAGGGTAGCACGATGAGAAAGAGCCCAGTAAGCTTGCTCACTGTGTGGTAGTGTTGGTATGGGGGGCTTTCACTGCCTATGCACAGCAATGGAAGGGAGCTTTGTGTTGTTCATGTTGTGAGAGCTTTCTGTTGCCTGTATGGTGGGGGTCTCAGGGAGCCTGTGCAGCATGTGGCCTGGAAGGTGTGGAGCCCAGGGCTCAGAACCAGTGAGGCATGTGCCCCCCCAGCTGCTCTGAAGTTGGACCGCCATCTTTTTTACTAAGTAAGAAACTGGTTGAAGTAATAACATGCAATGATATGTTGAAGAGATTTGGATCATTTAGACGAGAGAAGAGAAGGCTGAAGGGGAAATGACAATAATCATCTTAAAATAGTCAGGGGCTATAGCCATTGAGAATTCAGAGAAATCAGGTGAGGACTGGGACAGGATAAATACAGTATGCAATTTTTTAAAGGGGGAAAAAAGAAGAACAAGAAAATTATAGACCATTCATTCTGCCTTTGCTAGCTGGGAAGATACTGGATATTATCAATCAATCAATCTGTAAGCACATTGAGGATAAGAAAGAATAAGTAACAGCCAAATAGATTTGTCAAGATTAAATCTTACCTAACCAAACTATTTTCCTTCTATGACAAAGTAATGGGGCTTATGTAGGAGAGAGCAGTGGCTGTGATAGTCCTCAAAAATTTAGTAAGGACTTTGACATGGTCCTCTACCATAGTCACCTAACCTAAGGAAATGTGGCACATATGCAGCTCCTATATAGTGGGAGCATAATTGGCTAATTCAGTGCCAAACTAAAAGATGTAAGTGAGGTTCTCCAGGGACCCATCCCAAAGCTAGTAAAACTACATGTTTTCATTAATAATTTGGATGATGGATTTAAATGTATACAAACGCTGACATTATATTCTTCTTTGGTCATTTAAATAGCCATTTTGGGATCATCTGTTGGGCATTTGAAGCACTTACACACCAATGATGTATTTGCATGGACTGGGCATACACACTAGGAACAGAGAAGGAGAATCATGCACACACCTTGCATCTACTGCTTTTTTCCTGAAAGACCTGACTGGCTGCATTCTGCGAGAAGCCATAAGCTAGGCTCCCTCAGCCAGAGGAGTTTTGAACCCAGGTCTCTGCCTTGTTAGCACTGGGTGCAGCTACTCATGAAATTAATTCAAAGCAATAAACTCTGGAGCAGTTTGAGTTGGAATAAACTACTCCCAGGTGTAGTGTTTAAATTCGTGCCCAGGACAGCAGCAGTTTGACTCAGGGCAGAGCAGTTTATGCCTGAGTCACTCAATCTCAGGATCCAAGTGGTGGCACTGGGCAGCAGAGAGGCTGTCTGAGGCTGGAAGTGCAGACTGTATGGCTAGGTGGCAGGCAGGAATCTAGCCCGTTGCTGACTGGGGTGACTGGGAGCAATTTACATCTGTGGGGCAGTGTCTACATGTGCATTTAATCATAGTTAATTACCCCACCATAACATAGTGCTGTCACTGACAGTACTATCTTACAGTGGAGTTAATTAATTTACTGCGGCCTAATACTGTCACACATGTAGATGGTGATGCTTTATTATGGAGCTAATTAGTCTACTCTGCAGTTAAGCACGCATATCGATGTGGCCATTGCGTTCCAAACACCATCCTACAGGTTAGAAATTTATCCCCTTTTCCAGTGCTTCTTTTGAAATGAAACCAGTAATACAGTCACTGGGGAAAGAAGGATTAAGATGACGCCACACCTGAAGTTCAGTTCTGGACACTACATTTTAAGAAAGATGCAGACAAAGATGTGGAAGAAGTCCAGAGGAGATCATCAAAACTGATCAGAGGCAAAGAAAACATGGCACATGAATAAAGGTTGGAAGAACTAGGATTGCTTAGATTAGAAAAAAGAATAATGAAGGGGCATTAGACAACAGTCTTCAAGCATAAAATAGGTTTTTATTAAGGAGATAATGATCAATCCTTTTTGGGACAGGACAAAAAGTAATGGGTCTAAATTACAACAATGGATATTAAAGTTAGAGGAGGAAGATCTTTCTAGCAGCAGAATGGATTATCTAGAGAGATTGTAGAATCTCTCATAGATAGATTTTAAGGGCAGGTTAGACAAGCATTTGAACCTGCCTTGAGCAGGGTGTGAATGAGTCGATCATTCGTCTTTCTTGTCCGGTTCAAATGTCCAAGTTTTTCTGTAACCAGTCTCCCTCTCAGTCCGCACGCGCCAAGCTCTCCTGCCACGACTTTGATGTTTCAACGGTTCAGTTGGAATTTTGTCTGTTGCATGCAAAAGTCCATAAGTGAGACCGGTGATCCGTGAGCTATTGAGGGCTCCTCCACCCCTACACCCTTGCCTGTGCCTCCAGGTGGAAAACGTCTTTACAGCTCTTTCAACCAATTTCAGTCCAAACCTCACCAGAAGTGTTGGGGAATAATGTTCCGGACCCTTCTGGCGTTCGTAGGTAAAGTCCTGCCCGCTTCCTGTGCCAGGTCTGCTCCTATCGCTGGAGTCTTCTTTGACGAAGGGTCCTGTGCCCCTCCTCCACTCCCGCCTAGCGGGGCTGTCGCCAACAACCTCTGTTGCCTCCATGGACACCAAGACTCTCCTCTGCCCTTGTCCCGCCGGAGTCCGCTGCTCCAGTGCGTCACAGTCACTCGACTCACTGCTGGATCCCAGCCTCCTCGTCATGCATCCTGGCGGTGTCCTACTGCTGCTCCAGAATGTGTGGACTCCACGCCGGGTGGCGTGCATCCGTCCCTCCGCTTCCCTGCGGTCAATCGCTGTTCGCCCCGGCACTTCCGGTTCCACAGCTCCCGCGCCCGGGTCTGATTCTGATCCGTCTTTTAAGCGGGCCATGCCGTCCGGGCACCTGTAACAGGTAAACGTTTGCCCCGCCCCTGGGTCTGGGGCAAAGGGGCTTCCTGGAGCCTCTTAGTCCAGGAACCTCCCGGACACAGGAGTTTGAATTAGATGACCTTCTGAAATCCATTCAAGTCCCATGGTTCTATGATACTATGTTGTCCAGCCTGGCAAGACATCACTGATACTATACGCAGTAAGGTACAGCCTGAATGGATTTTTCCTTTGGTGGGGGGGGGAGGTGTTATGTAACCTAATCTGTAAAATTTATTCTTGTTGTTATTATTATGTCATTGGGTGAAATGTTGCACAGTGCCCCATCAGAGCCAGTCTTAGCACTGTTAAATATCTTCAAAATTTTGGAAGGAGAAACATACATGGACTGAATGATAGTGGTAGGGAACATAGTTTGGAGTGGTGTGAAAATCTAGCGATAATTCAAAGTTGTTGTTGCTGAGATTTGGTTTACATAATGAACTTGTGGGTGAAGATTAAGAGAATGATCTAAAAATTGAATGACTGTACCACATGGAGGAGCAAGCTGCTGACCATTCGGTGTGGTGCCACCTGGTGCCAACGACTGTGAATGCCACTCCCCTGCATAACAACATGCCCCCTTTGCTGAAGAATGTCTGTATCTGGAATCCGGCTCCTCAGTCACCTGAGGACCCATCAAGCCTGATGGACATAATCCTCGACTTTGAGGGACTGCCAATGACGAGAGAGCCTTCTGGAGAGCTGCTGGTATAGAGACAATTCTGGGAGCCATATTAGATAACAAACTAGACATGGACTGAAGTTGTTTTGGGGTGCACTTAGAGGAATAGGAATAGTTTAATCTATAAGTTCTAGAAAGCAATAATATATTTATATACCCATTCAGTGTTACTTCACTTGAAATCTTTAGTGCAATTTTGATATTCTTAGTGTAAAAATAACTTCTATAAACTAGAATCAAATTCTAAGCAGAGGCACCAAGGGAGATGAAAGGCTTAGAATGTCTGATGTGTGAAGAGAGATTAATATAAAAGGTACCATTTGAAGAAAATGATATAAGCCACAGGTGTTGAAATAAGGGCTTCAAAGTTGTTGTTTATAGTGACACAACTTCATTCTGAATATTTTTTATTATATCATTGATTGATTGAAATTATTATATTGCCATGGGAAAAATTGAGTATGAAGTGGTCTACTCTGTAGGGGCCTTTTAGATGAAACCCCAGAGACACTAAGGATACTAGTTAAGGAATGTTTAGTAAAGAAATAGCTTTAACAATAAGGTCTGTTATAACTTTATTCTGCACTATTAACATCCTTGGGTATTTTGCCTAAAAGTCTTAGTCTTCACATCTGTTTCAATGTCACAAGTTCCTCAAGGAAATGGTTAATGGGGAAAATTCACTGGTATCAAGATGATCACAAATTGATGTGAGTGAATAGGCTGAGAAAATAGTTTAAAAGGAATATCAGAAGGAGGAGTATAGAAATTCCTGCTCTCATGCAGGGTATTGAGCTACATAACTTTCAACAGTTTTGAAAAGGTTTCCATTTAGTACCTTAGCCTTGTCAAGAGTATCCTTCTGGGCACAGACCAGAAGAATTAATTCATCATAAAAATGTACTTTATAATTATGTTTCCCTGCAAGACACCTGACACTGCCTGTTGTCAGACATGACACAAAGGAAGAAAACTTCTTTTTACAATGTGTTTTGTGGTTAGAAGTAGTTGAGAAGCTATTGACAGACATTACATTTCACATGGCCACAGAAGTACTTATTTAACCTACCTACCTACTTCTATGGTAGAATATTTTCCTGTAGACAGTTCAGCAACAATAAGTGACTGGCACAGAATTATAAGACTGGTGCACAAGAGTGTGATATTAATATATGACTTGAAATGGATTCATTTAAATAGAAACAATTACACAAAATATCTTTTTAAATTTGATAATCTTACCTATATTTGCATTTCAGGCCACTCTGATTCTGCTCTAAAATTATGACAACTGTAATTTTACTGAGGGTGTTGGGTTACTAGTAAAGAAACTGCTTCTAAGCAATAGTGAAACTAAAGCAAGACTCTTTCCTCCCCCCCCCCTAATTCCTGTTAAACATTTTTTTTTTCTTCTAACTTGCTATTGGGAAAAAAAGTTCACTTTAAATTTGTGTGTGAAAATGTAGCTTTTATTCCTACAGCACTGAAATGACTCTAGAACTAATCAGTGCTGAAGTGTTTTACCTCAATAAAAGCTACTGTTGTGCTTGGTTCTTAGCTCTTCTTAGATAATTATCTGTAACTATCTAGCTGGGTTCTCATTATATCTGAAAGCCCGTACAATGATGACAATATGAGAGTGATTAATAGGCAACCATCAATCCTTGTGGATCATGGTGTGTGCATGAGAGGTCACAAGGACCTTCAGTGTGCATGCCTAGATAGGAGGATGGAGGCTGCCCAGACCTTTGTTCCCCCTTTAGACTATTTAGACAGAATCCAAAGGACAGATGAAGTCTGGACAGTCAGTGCCTCAATGGCTGGAGTTATATGCATGCCCAGAAATTGATCCTAGGTCTTCTGCATAGCAAACAAGGATTGTACCAGTGCTTCACAACAGCATACAGTGAATGATTAACAACTGCAGAAACAGGCAGACTGTAAGTGATGACCAGATCCTGACTCTTTTGTTTGGGAGGTGGCTGGCATGCATTGTTTTTCCTATCTCTTTCATGACTGTGAATAGCACTGTGATGTTAAAACTGTTACCTTTAGCCTTTTGTGTAGTTATTGCTTCCACAGATGCCTCTGTAGCAACCCTTCAGAACACAGACTGCAACTTTTTCTGGGTCCATGACTAGCACACAAGCTGTGTTACATACATCAATGAGTCACTTGCTTTCCTGCAACAGAACAGTTATCATCCCCTTTGAAAGCTGTCTTTCCACATGTATCAGCCCGCTTCTCTTCAGATTAGTAACGCAATGTATGTATTAATTGCAAGTTACAGCAAAGGAAACAGAAAATACAGGGTTCCAAACAAAATTTACTGACACTGCATCTATGATCGGGTTCTGAATGGTGCTATGTATATGGAGACTTGATTGTAAAGAGCTCCTTCAAAGACAAGGAAAAAGGAGGAGGAGGAGAAAAAGCAAATAAAAACCCCAAACCCAAAAACCCTTGGAAGATACTGTGGCAGAAAAACCGTGGCTATGGACTTATGTACTCCCTTAGGATAAGTGTAATGTGTGACTATGTGGGAAGAGTACATTGTTTTATAGAAGCTTCATTCAGTGAAACCTTACAGCCCAGATCCACTTTGATCATGAAGGTACCAACACTTAAGCACTCAAACATGTAATATATAAAATTCTTGCCCCAGTCCCTGTTCTTAGGAATGTTTGAGAATGAATGAGGATTGCCACCTCACCAATCTTAAAAAGGCTTTCACTCAACAAGCACACTCCTCCGGAGAGACAGATTGCACGTTCGAAAGAGCCACTTGGACACCACATGAAGAATTGCTGCAGTACAGAAGAAAACCCCCCATGAATCACATACCACTGGTTCTGACATATCACCCTTCCCCCAAACCCATACAGAAAATCCTGAAACAATTGCAACCCATACTAGAAAGAGACTCTATTGTTAAAGAGATCTTCTGAGAACCACCCATCATAGCCTTTAAAAAGCACCAAACCTCACTAACCTCCACCAGAAGCAGGCTTTCTCAGGCCCAGAACAACCGAATGGCTCCAGATCATGCCATGACAAGAAATGCAAAACCTGCCAACACATCTCCACCACCCCCACAATTACTACAGCCCACAACAGAGCCATTAGCATTACTACAGCCTACAGCTGCAGCTTCAGAAATGTTATATATCTCAGCCAATGCACCAAATGCCCTGATGGAAAATACGTAGGAGAGACTAAATAACAACTGTGCACCAGAATGAATGCACACTGGAAATCTATCAAAGACAGGAATACCCAATTACCTGAGGGGGTACATTTCTCACAAGAAAACCACTCACTCTCTCCAATCCCTCAGTTCTAATCCTCAAAGAGAATTTACAGAACCCTTCTCAGAGACGAGCCTATGAACTTCATTTCATCAGCCTCCTGGATACAAAAAATCATGGACTAAATATAGACATTGGATTTATGACACACTGTAACCTGCCTGACATCTGACTCCCCAGGTACCTCTCCACTATTTAACTGCTACATTCATCCACCTTTTCTCTCCCACCCAGCCTGTGTCTCACCCACTGACTCCTCAATTTACATCTTCACTGACTGCCTGTCTTGCAAGCAGCCCAGCCTCTGGCTTCTTTACTATTCATTCCATCCAGGAAGAGCACACACCAATTGCAGAGGCTTCCTCAGCCTGACAAAGGGTTTTTAAACCTGAAAGTTTGCTAATTTTTTTTTTCCTAACTGTTTAAGTTGGCCTAATAAAAGATATCAGATTCACACAAAGAACCTTGTCTGCCTATGTCCTTAAACCAACATGGCTACAACCTACACCCCTGTAGGAATGTTTATGCATTTTAAGTCACTGGTTAAAAATAAAAAATGACGTGGAAGTATGCACCATGACACGTCTCTCCTTTCCCAAGGTTGAACCATAACCACTAGGCTACAGAGCTTCTTGCTAGCTTGTCACTTCTTGTTTTTTGTCTTTATTTTTCTCATTATTCTTACAGTCTTTGCTGTCCAGTGCCCCAACCTCAACCAGAGAGGTGGAGGGTACACCACCTATCTAGAGTCTTGCAGTTATAGAACTGTTTTAGTAAGCAAAAGGTATGTCAAGAGGAACATTAGGTGTAAGACAGGTGATAGTGTCTCTTTACTTAGCACTGGTCAGGCTTTGTTTAGAATATTGTGTGTAGTTTTGGGTTCCATAGTTAAAAAAAAATTACATGGAGAAGTTAGAGAGGGTCCAGAGGTGGAAAACAAAAGGATAAACGTCTTGGAAGGTTAGCCATATGAGAAAAGGTTAAAAGAAATAGGTATATTCAGCTCATGGAAAAGGCACTTAAGAGGAAACACAATAGCAGTCTTCAAATATCTGAAATGCTCCCATAAAGCAGAGGGAGAACACTTTTTTCCTTCTTACTGCTGCAGGAAGAAGAATATATACCAATGGTTTGAAGTTGCAGCAAAGTGTGTGCATCTATTTGCTAATACAAGTACTAATCAAATAAATGTACAGTAACGACTGCACAGGAGTGTCTTGTGTAGACATGCCCACTAGTTCCTCTTTAGCAACAGTGAATTCATGTACACTCCTTACCCATCTTTTCTTTAGCCCAGAAGTCAGCACAATAGAGCTTGTGTAGAAGGTATCATAATGTGTCAACAAGGGGAAGAAAACCATGAGGAAACTTCAGAGGAAAATTTCAGTGTCACAGTGACTCTTGGGACCACTCCTGGGTGATACAGCTCAAACACCATGCCTTGACCAGAGCTATGCCTAGGGACAATTCTAGTGGGTCTGTTTGCCTGGAAAGATGCCACAGAATATATGCGAGGAGAGGGAAAAACTGGGAAAATAAAATGTGAAAATGAGAAACTAATGCTAAACAGAACAAGATGTTAGTAGCTACATTTTAAAGGGTTTTCTATGATTTGGCACATCAGGACCTCAAACATCTATATCATATGCAAATAGCTTCACACTTTATGCTGTGAAAGGAATCTGTTGGAAACAAATTGCACCATAACATTTACATCTTATATTTGTGTTTATTTGTCTTTTTGTCAAGTTGCTAGATACAGATGAGACAAGGCTCAGTACATTATCTACAAAATGTACCAAATCTTTCTTAAGAAAACAACTTAGTGGTTGATCATAGTGTTGGTTGGCATGTACAGTTAAACAAAGGCTTTTGGACACAATATGAAATTAATTTAGAAACCATTAATAGATATTGGTGCTATCTAACCCTAACAGTACACCTATGTAGTGACCTTCCTGACCTCCAGACATTGACCATCTTCATTAATCCTGATTTATCAAGATTGCTTAAATTGCTATTATATGAAAATATGTTAGGTTCTGATGAAAATAAAAATTCAGCTGTCCAGAAAGATTGAAGCATTTCCCCCTAACCTCTCTACTTGTTCCTTTACAAGGGGAAAAAATCAAGCAGAAAAATCTGAGCCAGTAAAGAAGTCACTAAAAGTCTGGTGTAATTACAAGATTGACAGGAGAATACTGTTCTGCCTGGAGAAGGATATTGCTGTATCCTTGGAGAGATTTCATTTTTAAGAAAAGGGTGGCACAGAAAAAAGGATGTGTTACATTATTTTAGAAGGAAAAGAAAATTTAGGTGTACATTAAAAAGAAACCTTGCTTTTTTCTATATAAAATGGTGATGCTCCTTTAGGCGAGGGACAGAAGTTGCACATAGACCAGTGTAAGGGATTGGAAACCAGTTTAAACATATAACAGAACAGAAATTCAGTGCATATAAACTGGTTTCAAAATGGCCAAAACCATTTTAAGATAAACCTGGATGGATGTCGTATCACACTTAACTGTTTTAGATTAAATCAGTCTATCTCACTTAGGTCTCCAGATTCAAGTTAACTCACAGTCCCCCAGCTTCCCAGGATGCTTTGAACCTCCTCTGCAACTCCCCCTCTCCTCACAGGGTGGGTGGGCTAGCCTGGGCCCAAGCTGTCTCTGGCCCTGCCCCACCCCTGGGCTGTCACAGAGCTGAGGCAGCAAAACCTCTGTTGCCTAGCCTGTGTCCTGCCTGTACTGTCAGCCCAGCAGGGGTGGAAAAAAGGTGGGGGAACAGAGCCCCCCTAACAGCCCTGGACTCCCACTGGTCTGTGAGTGTTGCTCCCTCCTGCAACTGGCCAGTGGGAGTCATGAAGGTGCTGAGAGAAGGGGAAGAAGCACTCCTGTCCTGGGGCCAGCACCTAGGGCTGGGGTCTGTCCATGTAAAGGCAGCCCCATACCTGGGAGTGTTCCCCTGCCCCCTGGGGGTCTGGCCAGCTGCAGGAGCACCTGGGCTGGCTTTTGAGCATGCCCACTGCCAGCCTTTGACTCACAGGGTGGGGGAAGGAAGTCCTGTCCCAGCGCTGATCCAGAGTCTGCCACCATCTCCTGCTGGCCTGGATCAATCCCACTGCCCCCTCCCACCCTCTCCAACACCTCTGATCATCACTTACTATCCCCCTGCCCCCTGATCACCTGTGGCTGCCCATGCTGTCATCCTAGGGAGCAGACAAGGAAGACATAAACTGCTGGGGTCTTGTCTTCTGGCCCACAGAGCAGCCAGCAGCAGTGGAGACCTGGAGGCAGTTTAACCCTTCTCTGCCTGCTCCCTGGGAGAAGACAGGGAGGACAGCTAATCAAGGGGCAGGAGGAAAGTGAATGGGGATCTGGAGACTGGGGTTCTGGGAAGGGCCGGGGGACAGTGGGACTGATCCATGCTGATAGAGAGTGGGGCAGACCCTGGCTTGGCATCCAGACTAGAGCTACTTCCCTTCCCTGCAGGGAGGAGGAAAGCAGGGTGTTAGGGTCACCTGATGGGTTATCATCAGCTTGCCCTGCAGGCTGGGAAGTATGCTTTGGCACCCTCTGCCTTCTGGCCTGGTCAGTGTAGGCTTCTGCCTGTTTTCCAAATTAATGGATGTTAGTTCAGTTCCTTATCGGTTCAATCCAACAGCTTAGAGAAATCTGCAAAGATTGAATTGATTCTGCCTCAGGCTTTTTGACTATCTGTATTTAGCCTTATTTTTTAGACAATAAAATCTTCAAACCCAACTTATAGCTTATGTTTTCAGGTAGCTGAAGAAAAGCCTGTTGAAGCTGAACCCAAGAAAAAAATCAGAGGCTATGCTGGCTGGGAAAAAAAAAACATTTTGAAAATGTTGTTAGTAAGGCCTGCTCTACACATTAAAAGTATTGTGCATTTAACTGATTAATTGCACAGTTACTTTAAGACCAGCTAACTTGTGAAAACAAATCTTATGATGCAATAAAAAACTCCAACCAGATATAAATTTGACCTAAAAAATGTGTATGAACTTTATAGCTAGTTGCTATCAAGCTTCAATTTGCAGGTGTAGTAGGGTCTCCCCTCCAGCTGGGAGCACTGTCACCTGAAAGTGCTTCCAGCCATGCGGGGAGGAGCGGAGTACCATGTCCTAGGCCCTAGTCCTTGGGGATCAGGGAAGTTGTGATCTCCCAGCGCCAGGTGTGCATGGGGTATCTCTGTAGCTGGGAGCACCTTGACTGAGGGCTCTCCCAGCCATGGAAGCTTGTTTCTTGCTGGTGTAAGGGAATCCCCATCCTGGGCTCCCCCTGCACCAGCAATAAGGCACAATGGAATGTAATGCATGATCCCAAATTCCCACCTCCTGCTAGGCATGTGTGGCAGGGCAGGAGGCACAATTTTGTGGATTGTGCATTAGATCCCATCATGCCTTAAATCCCAAGGGCCAATGTGATGCCAATCATTAAGAAGGGGAGGAAGAGGATCTGGAAAACTATATGCTGCCCAGTTTGACTTTGATACTGGGAAAGGTGGGCAGAGTGGAACTAGATGCAGTTCAACAAGGATAAATGCAGAGTGCTTCATGTGGAGAGAAGTAACCAGCAACATGAATATAGATTAGGAGATATCCTGGCCAGTACAATGTCTGAAAGGGACCTCAGGGTTATGGTTGATCACAGAATGAACACGAGCCACCAGTGCAATACTGTACTCAACAGAGATAATATCATACTGGGATACATTGGCCGATGCATCATAAGCAGAGCTAAGGAAGTGATACTTCTCTACTTGGCACTGGTGAGATCCCAGCTGGAGTACGGTGTCAAGTTCTGGGTGCCATACTTCAAAAAAAATGTCAGGAATCTTAAAAGGGTCCAGAGAATGGCCACAAGAATAATTAAGGGCCTGGAGAACAAACCTGATGAAGAAAAACTAAGGTATCTGGGACTGTTTGGCCTGGGGAGTAGAAGACTGAGGGGGCACTTGTCACCATCTATAAGTATGTAAGGGGTGAATATCGGGATCTGGGAATAAAAACTGTTCACTGGGGTGTCCCAGGGGAGGACAAACAGCAATGGCTGTAAACTGTTAGAGGATGGTTTCAGGTTGGATGTAAGGAGCAACTGCTTTACAGTAAGGGTGATCAGAATGTGAATTAGATTTCCCAAGAAGGAGAAGCAGTTCCCAACCTTGGAAGTCTTCAAGAGGAGACTGGACAGACACCTTTCTGGGATAATTTGATCTCAGCAGTATTCCTGCCCAGAGAAGAGGAAGGACTCAATGATCTTTGGAGGTCCCTTCCAGCCCTTAATTTCTATGATAGGATTTCTATGATTACACATGTCAAGGGGGCCTATGGTATATCCTCCTTTTGACTGAAGGTGCATACACATCTTTGGGTAACTTACTACATAGTTTAGGAATGCTCCTAGGCTAGATCTTAGTATACCTGGAAATTGCCTGCATGTAAGCGTTGCAGTTACTACAATGGAGGTCCCTTACCCCAGGAAGCTGTTCGAATTTCATGGGCTTAGGCATCCAGACTTCCAATACAGCAGGAGTATAATGAAGGAGAGAGAGGTGGTTGGGGCATCATCCCTGGGTACCCACTTGGGGTGGGGAATGCAATAATAGAACTTGCTGCCTCTTTCCATTATGGGGGGAAAAGTGATAGGGCCCTTTAAAGAGAAACCAGACAGGCTGAGGGCATAAATATAAAGGAATGACCCTGGCAGCAAGAGAGACAGAAGGGCTCCTGCTGAAGTAGAAAAAGAAGAGACCGAGGAGAAAGGACTGGGATAACAGTCATTTAGCTTGTGGAAAATACAGGGAGTCTGGAAGGCCACAGAGAAGGCCAGCTGCATGCTGACTTTGTCCAGGAAGCATTAGAAGCTTGAAAAGGAAGATAATGGCCGGGGAAATGACCTAAATGACTTACCAGAGAGAATATCCAAGCTAAGAATGACCAAATTTGCACTGAGGAGAACATCTGCAATCATCACCTCACAAATCTCAGTAAAGCTTTCATTCAATGTTTGTCTCAGACTGACACAGCTACCACGTACACCCCTAAAACATGGAAGATGCTGATTTGTAGCCGATTTTGGATTTTAAACTTCGTTGCAGAACAAGAAAGTTTTTTTACCTCCCTGCCTGCCATCTGACACCTCCAGGGAAGGAATTCTACCTGGTCAACACATCAAAGAGCTACTTAACACAGCTTACAAAGACACTCTCATGGACCCAGAGGAAAAGCCTTCCATCTTCAACTCCCTCCTTGCAAAAATGAAGTTTATTTCCTATCCATGGTGACTTTTTACCATCTTGTAACATCTACACTTTCCCCAGAGCCTGATGAAGGGACTTTGATCCTGAAAGCTGGCAGGGTAACGCTGGGACTAAGGGGTCAGAACACACATCCACAGGAGGCCTCAAATGCCTCTACACAAACGCTTGTAGTATGGGTAACAAGCAGGAGGAACTCACCCTCCTGCTGGCTGATACCAGCCTGGACATAGTGGGGATTACAGAAACGTGGTGGGACACAACTCATGATTGGGTGGTGAATGTCAAGGGCTATAGGCTGTACAGGAGGGACAGGATAGGAAAGAGAGGTGGGGGCATGGCACTCTATATAAAGGAGGAATACACATCCTCGTCAATTAGCAAGGAGTCAGGGGAGGGGCACTCTGAAGTGCTTTGGGTTAGAGTACAAGGCAGTCAAGGGGAAAGAGACTTAACGGTGGGAATCTACTACGGACCTCCCAACCAGGGAGAAGAGCTTGACCGGGAATTATTGGGTTAGCTCACAGAGGTAGTGAAGGCTACGGATGTGGTAGTCATGGGGGACCTGAACTTCCCGGACATCTGCTGGGAAGAGCAGTCAGCCAGGTCTGAACGCTCACGTAGGTTCTTGGCCAGAGTGCAGGACCTCCATCTAACCCAGGAGGTGCACAGCCCCACCAGGGGAGACGCCTTGTTGGACCTAGTGCTGGCCACGGGTGATGACCTGGTGAGGGGGCTGCGGGTGCTTGACCACCTGGGTGACGGCGATCATCGCCTGCTGGAATTCACCATCCAGCGCAAGGTGGCAAAGGCATGCAGTAAGGCAGCGGCCCTAGATTTTAGGAGGGCAAGCTTCAACGAGCTAAGGAGGATAGTTGGTGAAGCACTGAGGTCCCAGAGGGGAGGGGAGCCAGGTGTCCAAGGAGAGTGGTCGCTCCTTAAGGAGACGATCCTCCAAGCCCAAAGGAAGGTAATCCCAATGAGGATCAAAGGGAACAGGAGAGCACACAAGCCTCCGTGGCTCACCAAAAGCATCCGGGAATGTCTCCCTGCTAAAAAGGAGGCTTACACCCAATGGAAAGAAGGGGTCATCACCAGGGAGGACTATTCTGTAATTGCTCGGGGATGTAGGGGGGCAGTTAGGAAGGCCAAGGCAGAGATGGAACTGGGACTAGCTTCCCAGATTAAGGACAATAAGAAGTCCTTTTTTAAATACATAGGGGGTAAAAAGAAGGTCCCAGGTAATGTGAGGTCACTGCAGGATGCGTTGGGAAACTTGGTCGTCACACCAGACGGCAAAGCTAACATGTTTAATGATTTCTTTGCCTCCGTCTTCCTAAGTAGGGACCAGAACAGCCACCCCCCTGCTGGGCCCCCCTCGGGCCCCAGGGGAGGCACACCTGGGCCACGGGTTAGCGAGGATTTAGTTAGGGAGCTTCGGGAGGGGTTGGATGTATTCAAGTCAGCCGGTTTAGATGATCTTCACCCTAGAGTTCTAAAGGAACTGGCTGAGGTCATTGCAAGTCCCCTGGCACGGCTTTACGAGCAGTCGTGGTGCTCTGGTGAGGTACCGGAGGACTGGAAGAGGGCCAATGTGGTCCCCATCTTCAAAAAAGGGAGGAAGGAGGACCCAGGAAACTATAGTCCGGTTAGTCTTACCTCAATCTTAGGCAAGCTGTTCAAGAAAATTATGCTGGCACACATCCAGGAGGAGCCAGTAGGGCACTGCATGCTGAGGGGCAACCAACACGGGTTCATCAGTGGCAGGTCTTGTCAGACCAACCTGGTGGCCTTTTACGATCAGATCACCAGATCATTAGATGCAGGGGTAGCAGTGGATATAATCTTCCTGGACTTCCGGAAGGCTTTTGACACTGTCTCTCACCCTGTTCTCATTAAGAAACTGGGGGGCTGTGGTGTAGACACCCACACAGTCAAATGGGTCACCAACTGGCTGGAGGGCCGCACCCAGAGGGTGGTAGTGGATGGGTCCTTCTCAACCTGGAAGGACGTGGGTAGTGGGGTTCCGCAGGGCTCAGTCCTCAGGCCCACACTGTTGAACATCTTCATCAGTGATTTGGACCAGGGGGTAAAAAGCACCCTGTTCAAATTTGCTGGTGACACTAAGATGTGGGGGGATGTGGGAACATTGGAAGGATGCAACAGGCTACAATCAGACCTAGACAGGGTGGGCGGACGAGAATAGGATGGGTTTCAACAGAGACAAGTGCAAGGTGATGCACCTTGGGAGGAACAACCGGCACCATACCTACAAGTTCGGGAACTCCCCTCTTATCAGCATGGAGGCGGAAAAGGATCTTGGGGTCATCATTGACTCCAAGATGAACATGGGCCGGCAGTGTGGAGAGGCAGATAGGAAGGCCAACCGCACCTTGGCATGCATCCACAGATGCATCTCGAGCAGGTCCAAAGAGGTGATCCTCCCCCCCATGCGGCACTGGTCAGGCCGCAGCTGGAGTACTGCGTCCAGTTCTGGGCGCCGCACTTCAAGAGGGATGTGGACAGCATGGAGAGGGTCCAGAGGAGGGCCACTCGTATGATCAGGGGACAACAGGGCAGGCCCTACGAGGAAAGGCTATGGGACCTGAACCTGTTCAGCCTCCAAAAGAGAAGGCTGAGGGGGGATCTTGTGGCCTGTTATAAACTAGTCAGGGGGGATCACCAGTCATTGGGGGAGTCACTGTTCCCCCGAGCATGGCCAGGAGTGACCAGGAATAATGGTCACAAGCTGGCAGAGGGTAGGTTTAGGCTAGATATCAGGAGGCGCTACTTCACGGTCAGGTCGGCTAGGGTCTGGAACCAATTTCCAAGAGAAGTGGTGCAGGCTCCTACCCTGGGGGTGTTTAAGAGGAGGTTAGATGAACATCTTGCTGGGGTCGTCTGACCCCAGTATTCTTTCCTGCCAAGGCAGGGGGTCGGACTAGATGATCTGCTCAGGTCCCTTCCAACCCTAGAAACTATGAAACTATGAAAAAGACAATTTTCTTGCCATTTTCCAGTTAGTGTAATAAAAGGTACCATTGTGGAGCCAAGAGTTCTAGTTTTTTTATGCCTTTCATTCAATAAGGACACTTCTCCAGAGAGATAGATCACACTTTTGAAAGAGACACCTGGATACCACGTGAAGAATTGCTGCAATAGAAAAAGAAAATCCCCATGAATCACACATCATTGCTTATGACATATCATCCCTCTCTGGATCATATATGGAAAATTCTCAAAGAATTGCAATCCGTACTAGAAAACCCAGTTTTTAAAATGATCTTCCAAGAACCACCCATCCTAGCCTTTAAACTAGCACCTCACCAACGTCATCACCAGAAGCAAACTTATTATGGCCCAAAGCACCCCTAATGGATCCAGACCATGCATAACAAGAAATGTAAAACCTGCCAACATATCTCCACCACTTCCATAATAATTACACCTCACAACAGAACCACCAACATTCCTGGATCTTACACCTGCACCTCCAGAAATGTAATATATCTCATCCAATGCACTAAATGCCTTGATGGAAAATATGTAGGAGAAAAAAAACAACAGCTGTGTACCAGAATGAATGCACACCAAAAATCCATCAAAGACAGAAATACGAGGCCTATGCAAATAGGGAACAATTCAATTCAGATTTGGCCAATTCAGAGGTCAGTGATTCAATCTGGAGATTCGGATTGCTCTTCCAAATCAATTCAGCTGAATTGGGTTTAGAAGTTTCGACGCCAATTCATAGAGATTCGGAGATTTGGCCATAGAGTATAATGGGGAATAAATGAAATATCTATAACTTTGCCATTGCTTGGCTGATTTGGATGAAACTTGCAGAGATGGTAGCCCCTGCTGCAGGTATAATGCATGCCAAGCTTCAAGGAGATAGGTGCAGGGATTTCTGGAAAAGTGCACCTCAAATCTTCAAAGTAAAACTCATGTCACATGTATGTGTTAAGGCACAGGGGGGTGAAAACTGCAGGGATGGTGGCCCCTGCTGTGGCCATGAAGCTTGCCAGCTTTCCAGAAGATAGGTTCAGGGGGTTCTGGGGACCTGCACCACTTGCTGCTGATAGGCAAAACTCATGACATGGGTGCTTGTGTGACTGACTGTGTCAGGGAACAGGGAGATGAAAACTTCAGGCCTGCTAGGGCTGTTGTGGCCACAAAGACTGCCAGCTTTCAAGGAGATAGGTGCAGTGGGATTCTGGGGCCCTGCACCTCTCCCTGAAGGCAAAACTTGTGACATTGGTGGGTGACACTGTGTGTGTGTTAAGGTGTGCCATCAGTGGTGCTGGGGCATCTACACAACGTGATAGTGTGCCCCAATGAGGCCTCCTCCTCCCCTACAGCCTCAGACTGGCCCATCACTTTAAATGGCAACAGGTAAAATAACTTAGTGACTAAGGACTAGCACCAGCAGCATCTCAGATAGTCAAACTGTGACATAACCCTTATTTCCTCTCAAGCAGGAGCTGCTTCTTCTCCAGCATGTCTGTTAAGGCACATGTCCTCACTGTCTGACTTTGTGTGTGTCTGTTAAGGTTCACCCTCACTGGTGCTTGGGCCTCTATACAGCATAGTAGTGTCCCTAGTGAGGGCTCCTACTCCCCTGCAGCCTTAGTCTGGTCCAACACTTTAAATGACAACAGGTAAGACAACCTGGTGTCTTTTAGTAGGCCAACTGTATAGAGTACTGTATCTTAGCAAGCTTGTGGGTTGAAAACCCCTTTTTCAGGCTGAGGAGCCACATGCTGGTGTGTCTGATGGTCCTGGATGGAAACAATAGTAAAGAAGCCAGAGGCTGGCCTGGGATGCAATGCAGGCAAGAAAGTTAGTCAGTAAAAATGGAAATGGAGGTGTCAGGGGGTGAGGGACAGGTTTGAGGGGGAGGGGGATGCAGCAGCACAGGTAAAATTGCAGAGGTACCTGTGGAGCCAGAAGTCTGGCAAGTTGCAGTGTGTCAGAATTCCACTGTCTATATTAAGTCCATGAGTTTGTGTACCTACTACCTTGGAGACTGATGAAGTGCAGTTCATCGGCCCACCTCTGAAAGTGGTTTGAAAATTCAAACAAGCACCTAACCTCATCACCAGAACTGAAAACAACTTCCTACAGCTCAAAACACAAAACCTGCCATCTATCTCCAGTACCCCCACAAACTGCACACCAGAATCTATCAAAGACAACAATAACCAACTACTTGTGGGGGCTCATTCCTCCAAAAAACCCCACACTGCCTCCAGTCTCTCAGGCCTCAGAATACCCTCTCATGGTGGGATCTGATGCAGGGCTGACTCACCTAGGGAAGGAGAAAAGCCCTGAAGGCAAGGCAGACTTACCTTTCATAGGAAAAATGGAGCTGGACAAGCCTCACCAAGATGAACTGCCCGTGCGGTTCATTAGCCACTCTTATTGCCAGCTGGGTGCATTGCCAACTGATGATGAAGAATCACTGCCTGGCTGAAGCCAGCAGCAGGGAAATGGTGGAGGAGGCAGCACCACCACCGGTGACAGAAGGCGAAGCTGCTCCCCAGGCTGCACATGAGCGGTGTCAGGAGCTCAGCAAAGATATTGACAAGGACCCAATGGAGGGGCCTGGGATTTATTTAGAGAGGCATCATGCTGGCCTGGCAGGGTGGCTGGGCTAAAGAGGATGACATTGAGGGACTATGGGGCCACAGATGCTAGACCCATGAGTGGGGCGAGCTGAAACCCCATACCCAACTGTTCCTTTTTTTTCAAATTGTTTTGAGTTTCACAGGGCCCTGAAGCAGGGAGAAGGGGCCAAGGGAAGCATCCACAGGCCAGGAGGAGCCAGAATAGCGTGGCAGGTGGCAGCATAGTGAAGACAGACCTGACATTTTGACCAGGACAGTCCAACATCCTGTGGGCATCTCGCACTGAAAGTGGCCAGGAGACAAGAGAGGGAAAGAGAAGGAAGGGAAAGACATCAGAAGGGTGAGCAGGCAGTCCAGCAGCTGGCCATCCTGAGGGTTGGTGCATGGCACTGTCCAGTCCACAAGGGATGGCAAAAAGGAGCCCCAACACTGAAGGAAAAGACGAAGTCAGGGCAGATGAGTATTGGGGCTGCCTTCAGGGTGAATGTGACCCAACAGCAAGGCTGCCAGAACACCCTCTGCAGCCAGTGTCAGATGCGTGCTCCAAAGTGCCAAGAGAGCACCTCCATGAGGTCAGATAGGTGTAGGGAATAATTTACAAACCATTTTTCACAGCCAGACTTATGAATTTCACTTCATCAGCCCTAGGTACATAAACTCTTAGACTTATTATAGATTAGACAGTGGAATTCTGACACACTGCAACCTGCCAGACCTCTGACTCTCCAGGTACCTCTGCACTTTTACCTGCACTACTACATCCCCCTCACCCCCACCTCAGCCTGTCCCTCACCTCCTAAAGCCTCCATTTCTATTTTTCCTGACTGGCTTTCTTGCCTATATTGCATGCCAGGCCAGCCTCTGGCTTCTTTACTATTCCTTCCATCCAGAACCAGGAGATACACCAACTGTAGGTGCTTCCTCAGCCTGAAAAAGAGGTTTTCAACACACAAGCTGGCATCCCAGACATCTAAGCTGAGCTCATCTGGAGCTTCACAACTCCATTGCAGCCAGAAAGCCTGAAGCCTGTTAAAGATGTGACAGGTCTGGGCTTTCCCCAGCCAGGACTGTGTGTATGCATGCATTACCTGGAGGTTATGGAGTCTTCTACCTGCCTTTCACCAGAAGATCCTCCAGTCTGGCCTTTATGGCAGCAGTCCCACCAGGCCTCTCTACCCTGGCAGGGTGCAGTTTTAGTGGTCATGCCCAAGACCTAGGACCTGGGGCCTCCTCCTTCTGCATAGCTCCTGTCCATACCTCCAAGTTCATCCTGGCATGGGAGCTCAGTAAGGACATGTTCTTCCCCTGCTGGCTGGTGATGCAGTGAGTGCCCCCCCCAGGTCTGACAGTGGGGCAGCAACACTAACTGGTGTGAAAAAATAAAATGGAAATAGGTGCAGATGGAGTGAGGAGGGTGGCCCTCAGTCTGTCTGGAGGTGGATCTTGGGAAACCCCAGCAAAGGGAGGTTCACTTTCAAGAACACCAGCTTCTCCACCAAACCAGGATCCAAGCAGGTGCAGTGGGGTATCACAACATCCCCAGAAATGCTGAACACCCTCTTGCTTGGAACACTGGTTGGTGGACAGGACAGGTGTTAACAGGCAACTGTGGCCAGATGCTGTCACGTCTGGCTGTGACTTGCCCCATGGGTCAAGGGGTTACAGTCCAGCAGCCCCACATCCTAGTTTCATAGTTTCATAGTAGCTAGAGTCGGAAGGGACCTAGGAAGATCATCTAGTCCGACCCCCTGCCTTGGCAGGAAAGAGCACCGGGGTCAGATGACCCCGGCAAGGTGCTCATCTAACTTCCTTTTAAAAATCCCTAGGCTAGGAGCCTGCACCACTTCCCCTGGAAGCCGGTTCCAGGCCCTAGCCACCCTGACTGTGAAGTAGCGCCTCCTAATATCTAATCTAAACCTACCCTCCGCCAGCTTGTGACCGTTATTCCTGGTCACTCCTGGCAGCGCACGGGGGAACAGGGACTCCCCCAATACCTGCTGATCCCCCCTGACCAGTTTGTAGCAGGCCACAAGGTCCCCCCTTAACCTTCTCTTGTGGAGGCTAAACAGGTTCAGGTCCCGTAGCCTCTCCTCATAAGGCTTGCCCTGCTGACCCCTGATCATACGAGTGGCCCTCCTCTGGACTCTTTCCATATCGTACACGTCCCTCTTGAAGTGTGGCGCCCAGAACTGGACGCAGTACTCCAGCTGCGGCCTGACCAGTGCCGCATAGAGGGGGAGGATCACCTCCCTGGACCTGCTCGAGATGCATCTGTGGATGCATGACAGGGTACGGTTGGCCTTCTTGACACTGCCGGCCCATGTTCATCGTGGAGTCAATGACGACTCCAAGATCCTTTTCCATCTCCGTGCTGGCAAGAGGGGACTTCCCCAACCTGTAAGTGTGGTGCCGGTTCTTCCTCCCCATGTGCAACACCTTGCACTTATCACTGTTAAACCCCATCCTATTCTCATCCGCCCACCGTTGCAACCTGTCAAGGTCAGCTTGTAGCCTATTGCACCCTTCTAGTGCACCCACATCCCCCCACATCTTAGTGTCATCAGCAAACTTGAACAGGGTGCTTTCTACCCCCTCATCCAAGTCACTGATGAAGATGTTGAACAGTGCGGGCCCGAGGACCGAGCCCTGCGGAACCCCACTGCCCACGTCCTTCCAGGTCGAGAAGAACCCATCCACTACCACCCTCTGGGTGCGGCCCTCTAACCAGTTGGCTACCCATTTGACCGTGTGGGCATCGACACCACAGTCTCCCAGCTTTTTGATGAGGATAGGGTGAGAGACAGTGTCGAAAGCCTTCCGGAAGTCCAAAAAGACTACATCCACAGCAACCCCTGCGTCTAATGATTTGGTGACCTGATCGTAAAAGGCCACCAGGTTGGTCTGACAAGACCTGCCACTGATGAACCCATGTTGGTTGCCCCTGAGCATGCATTCCCCCGCAAGGCCCTCCTGGATGTGTGCCAGGATAATTTTTTCAAAGAGCTTACCCGGGATTGAGGTAAGACTAACTGGCCTGTAATTTCCCGGGTCCTCTTTTTTTCCCTTTTTGAAGATAGGGACCACATTGGCCCTCTTCCAGTCCTCCGGCACCTTGCCAGAGCACCACGAGTGCTCATAGAGCCGCGCCAGGGGTCCCGCAATGACCTCGGCCAGTTCCTGTAGAACCCTAGGGTGAAGATCGTCCGGACCAGCGGACTTGAACACGTCCAGCCTCTCCAGAAGTACCCTAACTAACTCCTCGCTAACCCCTGGCCCAGGTGTGTCTCTCCCAGGGCCCGAGGGGGGCCCAGCAGGGAGGTGGCTGAACTGGTCCCTACTTAGGAAGACAGAGGCAAAGAAATTGTTAAATATGTTACCTTTGTCATCTGGCATGACGACTAAGTTGCCCATCGTGTCCTGCAGGGGCCCCACATTATCCGGGACCCTCTTTTTACCCCCTATGTATTTGAAGAAGGACTTCTTATTGTCCTTAATCCGGGAAGCTAGTCCTATCTCCATCTCTGCCTTGGCCTTCCTGACTGCCCCCCTACATCCTCGGGCGACTGTAACATAGTCCTTCTTGGTGATGACCCCATCTCTCCATTGGGTGTATGCCTCCCTTTTAGCAAGGAGACATTCCCGGATGTTCTTAGTGAGCCATGGGGGTTTATGTGCCCTCCTGCTCCCTTTGACCCTTGTTGGGATTACCTCCCTTTGGGCATGGAGGATCGTCTCCTTAAGGAGCAACCACTCACCTTGGACATCTGGCTCCCTTCCCCTCTGGGTCCTCAGCGCTTCCCCAACGATCCTCCTTAGCTTGTTGAAGTTAGCCCTCCTAAAGTCTAGGGCTGTTGCCTTGCTGCAGCCCTTTGCCACCTTACGCTGGATGGTGAATTCCAGCAAGCGATGATCACTGTCTCCTAGGTGGCCCATCACCCGCAGCCCCCTCACCAGGTCATCACCCGTGGCCAGCACCAGGTCCAACAAGGCGTCTCCCCTGGTGGGACTGTGCACCTCCTGGGTTAGATGGAGGTCCTGCACTCTGGCTAAGAACCGACATGAGCGATCAGACTTAGCTGACTGCTCTTCCCAGCAGATGTCTGGGAAGTTCAGGTCCCCCATGATGACCACATCCTTAGCCCTCACTGCCTCTGTGAGCTGACCTAAGAATTCCTGGTCGAGCTCTTCTCCCTGGTTGGGAGGTCTATAGTAGACTCCCACCGTTAAGTCTCTCTCCCCTGGACTGCCTTTTACTCTAACCCAGAGCACCTCAGAGTGCCCCCCCTCTACCCCCTTGCTAATTGACGAAGGAAGTATATTCCTCCTTGATGTAGAATGCTACTCCTCCACCTTTCCTTCCTATCCTGTCCTTCCTGTATAGCCTATAGCCCTTGACACTCACCGCCCAGTCATG
Organism: Crocodylus siamensis; assembly: GCF_052110815.1. Lineage (NCBI taxonomy): Eukaryota > Metazoa > Chordata > Crocodylia > Crocodylidae > Crocodylus > Crocodylus siamensis. The sequence continues at coordinate 21,388,808 of NC_143395.1, forward strand.
CGATGAGTCCCACCACGTTTCTGTGATCCCCACTATGTCAGGGCTGGTGACAGCTAGGAGGAGGGCGAGTTCCTCCTGCTTCTTCCCCATACTTCGAGCATTCGTGTAGAGGCATTTGAGGCCTCCAACGGTTGTGCCCACTGACCCCCTAGTCTCAGCAATGCCCCATCCCCCATCACTTACCTGTTTCTCCGTTTTGACCATTGGTCTGGGCTCGCTGGCTGTTGCTGGGCCTGGTAGTTCATCGTCTCCTCCGCCCTCATCTTCCCCCTCCCCCGACGAGCCTAGTTTAAAGCCCTCCGAAGGAGGTTCACCAACCTGGAAGAGAACACACGCTTACCTTTAGGGGAAAGGTGGAGCCCATCCCATCCCAGCATGTCTCTCATCACGATGTGCCGGTCATGGCTGAGGAAGCCAAAGCCTGCCTCGAAGCACCATTCCTGTAGCCTCCAGTTGGTCTCCGCTATGCACATCTCGTGGCGTCTGCCTCGACCGCTCACTGGCAGGATGGAAGAGAAGACCGCCTGTGCGCCCATCTCCCTCAGCACGCCTCCCAGAGCATGGTAGTCCTCCATCAGGCGATCAGGGGCTCTCCTGGCCGCATCGTTAGTACCCACATGGACAAGGACCATGGGGTAATAATCGGTGGGCTGGATGATGGACTGGAGCATCCCCTTCACATCCTGAATCTTCGCTCCTCATCGAGATCGTTATCCACAAAAGCCTCAGTATTACCTGCTCACTCAGGGGTCTGGTGCATTTGGACCCCAGCACTGAAGCCATGCCCTTGGCCCATATTGGCAGCACCTGGCACGGGGGACACTGGCTGGTGCTGGTGCTGGTGCTGGTGCTGGTGCCGGTGCTGGGCGTGCTGTCATGGGAAAGTGGATCCCTCTCTTTCACATCCCCTTGCCTCTGCCCTTCTGCCTCCCTGACTCTGTTGACCAGCACCTGCATCAAGTGATCAAGGGTTTTGGTGCTGCCAGTGCACATGCTCCCCTTCACCACTGGGTCACACTTGGACCGTACTGTACTGCAAGGGATCCAGCCATCTCTTGATGCCCTCCTTTGGCTGCCTCACCAGTGCTTGCATGTCTGGTGACAGTACTTGCCTCAGCCAGGAATGTTGATCCCCTGGAACTTCTCCATTTGGTTCTCCAGTTCCCTCACTATAAGGATCAGCTAAGGACAGCATCAACAGGGCTGAGGGTCTCAGTGGACTTGAAGAAGGGCTTGAGGACCACCAAGTTCTAGGAGATGGTACCTCACTCAGCTTTTTAAAGGGGGCCATTGATCCTGATCATCCCGAGCAAAGCCATCACATGGATGACCTTCTGTTGCTCCACCAGCCTTTCCAGCATCAGGCATGTGGATTTCCACTAAGTCTCCACATCCTGCATGATTTTATGCTGTGGAATGCTCAGTTCTGCCTGTTTCTCCTGTAAATGAAATGAGCCGGCTGGTAGTGGTAGTGACAGCACTATCACTGGCAGTCTCATCCCCCTCCAAGGCATCTCTGACTATGAGGTGCAGCCTGTGTGCCACTCGGTGGATACCAACAAAATTGGCATCATGGATGGCCTTGACCATATTGGCCCGATTGTTGGTGACCATAAACCCATGGGTGAACTTGCCCTACTCAACAAGGTACCCCTGTACCATGCAGTGCATGGCCACCATGATCTCCCTTGCTATGTGAGACTTATCCAGTGCCTCAGCTTGAAGAAGAGCCCACCAACAGCGTGACTGGTCACACCAATGCCCTATGAGGGTGAGGTAGGCATGGTCGCTGCCCCAGCTGCTCCAGATGTCAGAGGTGAAGTGCAAGGCTACCTGCGGCCCTGCTTTGTGCAACTCCTCCATCAAGTACTCCCTGCATACCTCATACAGGAAGGGCACCACCATCCTGCTAAAGATGGTGCATGCGGGCACTTGCTAAGATGGGTCCATGAGTGCCATAAGCTACCTGAACCCTGGCTGCTCCACTAGGGAGAAGGGCTGGCTAACTAGAGCAAGGACCTCCAAAATGGTATTGGTTATCTCACTCTCATTTGCAAATCGCCTCCCCTTTCTGTTCACCTTTTCCCCACTGTTGCAGGGTGGCTTGCCTCTGCTTTGTGGGGACAGCAGCTTTGGAGTAAGATGGGGACTTTCTTTTGGGCACGCTCACACTAGTGCCAGGCTGAGCAGGAAGAAGGTCAAGGGGGTACTGTTTCCTGAGATGCAGCAGCATTGCTGTGGTGGTGAAATGTTTCACTTCCTTGTGTTCTGCCTTTGGCGGTGCTGTCACATACCAAACCTGGGATTATTTGCCAGCTCAAAATGCTCCCCCACTATGCTACTTCCTGCTTCTTGGTTGAGAGTGGAGATGCTGCTTTATCCCCCTCCTCAGCAGGCTGAGGCACAACAGCAGGAGCAGCTGACTTAGCTGAGCCACTTGCCTAAGCCTCCACAACCTCAACCTCAACCTATTCCAAGATGCTTTACAAGAAGGAGACCTGGGTTTAGGGGAACTTTGAGGTGTGTGGAGCACAAACTCTGTTTCCTCCTCAATCCCCAGAATTGCTTTAGCCAGGGCACTCAGGTCCCCTGGTTTGAGCTCCAGCTCCTCCTCTGGCGGTGGAAGGCTTATGCTGAAAGATGAAATTGGGGTGGAGGAGATGGTCATTCTGCTGCTGGTGTCTATTTCTGGAGTTAGAGGAGGTGGAGCAGGTGCAAGGATGCCAGGTACTGCTCCCTTCTCCTTGCTTCCACTGGCAACAAAAGCCTCATGGCTGCTAGGGAAGAGTATGCATCAATATTTGAGGTGGGGGTGGGGAAACTTGAAGCTCTAGCTCTTCCCCTGCCCCCTCTAGCCCCTCTCCCTCCCCTGCCAGAAGACCTGGCACCTGCCTTTACAGACGCTTCACATTAATCTTTCCTGTGCTGCAAAAGGGGTGTGCATGTCTGACTTCTTCTGTGTTCTGTATTTTATTTACTTTGTGTTGTGTTACTGGATTCTGCTATGATTATGAATGATTATTAGTAACTACATATACTGTCTTCTTCTGTGCTTTGATATATGATTTATCATTCAGGACGAGTGGTTGCTCTTCAAGGGAACAATCCTGGATGTGCAAGCAAAGTCCACCCCACCTCAGAGGAAAGGCAGCAAAAGGTACTGGCTACTGGGGATGACCTAATTGACGACCTAGTGATCGATGAGAAGCTGGGTGACAGCGACCATAAGCTGATCATCTTCACCATCTGCCGTAAAGCTGGCAAGTCAGTCAGCAACATGGAAGTCCTTGATTTCAGGAAAGCTGACTTTTTTGACAAGCTCAGGAGGCTTGTCAGTGAGGCCCTAAGGGACCATGATCCCAGGGAGAGGAGAACTCAAGAAGAATGGTTGCTCCTCAAGGGAGCAATCCTCAATGCAAAAGCTAAGTCTATTCCATCTCAGAGGAAAGGCAGCAAGAGGGCACAGCAGCCCCCCTGCCTCTCCAGGGACCTAGCAGACCTTCTAAGGCTAAAAAGAAAGGCCTACAAAGGATGGAGGATGGGATTCACCTCCAAGGAGGATTATTCTGCACTAGTCCGGTCCTCCAGGAAGCAAACCAGGAAAGCCAAGGCTGCAACTGAACTGCAACTAGCTTCGAGCATCAAGAACAATAAAAAGTCCTTTTACAGATATGTGGGGAGCTGGAGGAAAAGCAAGGGCAACATTGGACCTCTGTTGAACCAGATGGGGCAACTGACAACTGACACCCAGGAAAAAGCCAGCCTATTAAATAGGCACTTTGCATCGGTCTTTCATCAGTCCCATGGGATGCCCATGCCCACTATGGGACAGGGAGGTCTGGATGAGGGAGATCCCCTGCCCTCCATTAATGCTGACCTCGTGAAAGAACACCTTGAGAAGCTGGATATCTCCAAGTCAGCCAGCCCTGACAATCTACACCCCAGGGTACTCAAGGATCTGGTGAGCATCATAGCCCTGCCTCTGCCATGGATCTTTTAAGACTCCTGGCATTGTGTAGTGCCCGAAGATTGGAAGAAGACCAATGTGGTGCCAATCTTCAAGAAAGGGAGGAACGTGGATCCGGCTAACTATAGGCCCATCAGCCTGACTTCTATCCCAGGGACGATCTTAGAAAAGTTTATTAAAGAGGCTATCCTTATTGGACTGGCCGACACCAACATCCTAAGAGATAGCCAGCATGAGTTTGTTGCGGGTAGGTCTTGCTTGACCAAACTCATTTCCTTCTACGACTGGGTGACCTATCACCTGGACAAGGGAGAAGAGATTGATGTCATATATCTTGACTTCAAAAAAACCTTCGATCTGGTATCCCATGATCACCTCTTGGCAAAACTGGCCAAGTGTGGCCTTGGGTCCACCACGATCTGCTGGCTGGGAAATTGGCTCTGTGGTCAGACCCAGAGGGTAGCAATTGATGGAAGTCATTCACCATGTTGTCCTGTGACCAGTGGGGTCCCTCAAGGCGCTGTCCTTGGACCCATACTGTTTAACATTTTCATTAATTCTGTGGACATTGGAGTCAAAAGTGGACTGGCTGAGTTTGCTGATGGCACCAAACTTTGGGGCAAAGCATCCACACCAGAAGACCGGCAGGTGATCCAGGCTGACCTGGACAGACTCAGCAAATGGGCAGATGAGAACCTGATGGTGTTTAACACCAAAAAATGCAAGGTTCTCCACCTTGGGAAGAAAAGCCTGCAGCATCCTTATAGACTTGGCTGTGGTATGCTGGCTAGCACCACGGAAGAAAGAGACTTGGTGGTCATCATTGACCACAAGATTAACATGAGCCTGCTTTGCGATGCTGCAGCTAATAAAGCGACCAAAACACTGGCTTGCATCCATAGATACTTCCCAAGCAAATCCTGGGACATCTTTCTTCTGTTTTACTTGGCCTTGGTGACTTATCACCTGGACAAGGGGGAAGAGATCGACATCATATACCTCAATTTTAAAAAAGCCTTCGATTTGGTATCTCACAATCACTTCTTGGCTAAACTGGCTAACTGCAGCCTTGATGACACCACAATCTGCTGGCTGATGAACTGGCTCTGAAGTAGGACCCAGAGAGTGATGGTCAATGGGAGCCAATCATCTTGATGCACTGTGACCAGTGGGGTCCCACAAGGATCTGTCCTAGGGCCTATACTGTTTAACATCTTCATCAATGATGTGGACATTGGTGTCAGAAGTGGACTGGCCAAGTTCACCTATGACACCAAACTCTGGGTTAAAGCATCCACACCTGAGGACAGAAGGGTGATCCAGGCAGCTCTGGACAGACTCATGAAATGGGCAGACGAGAACCTGATGGTGTTCAACACTGAAAAATGCAAGGTTCTCCATCTTGGGAGGAAAAACCTGCTGCATGCGTATAGGTACAGTAGTGCTACGCTGGTAAGCACTACAGATGAAAGGGACTTGGGGGTCGTGGTTGACTACAAGATGAACATGAGCCTTCAGTGCAATGCTGCAGCTAGTAAAGTGAACAAAACACTGGCTTGCATCCATAGATGCTTCTCAAGCAGATCCCAGGATGTCATTTTCCCTCTGTACTCAACGTTGGTGAGGCTGCAGCTGGAGTACTGCATCCAGTTTTGGGCTCCTCAATTCAAAAAGGATGTGGAGAAGCTTGAGAGGGTGCAGAGGAGAGCCATGGACATAATCAGAGGTCAGGAAAACTGACCTTATGATGAGAGGCTGAGAGCAATGGGGCTATTCAGTCTGGAAAAGCACAGGCTCAGGGGTGGTCTGGTGGCCCCCTATAAGTTTATCGGGGTGCTCATCAGGATCTGGGGGAACGACTATTCACCAGAACCCCCCAAGGGATGACAAGACTGAACTGTGACAAACTCCACTGTGACTGGTTCAGGCTGGACATGAGAAAGAACTTCTTCACTATCCCAGTCTCCAAGGTTTGGAACAGACTGTCACCAGAGGCAGTTCAAGCACCCACTTTGAACACCTTCAAGATACATTTGGATGCTTATCTTGCTGGGATCCTATGATCCCTGCTGACTTCCTGCCCCTAGGGCAGGAGGCTGGACTTGATGATCCTCCGGGGTCCCTTCCAGCCGAGATGTCTATGAAATCTATGAAAATTAGGAATGTGAATGTGCAACTTCTTTTTCTTCTTCTGTGTTGTGTGCTTTCTTTACTCTGTGTTGTGTAGTGGACTCTGCTATGATGATTATTGATTATTAATAACTATATATGGTGTCGTCTTCTGTGATGTGATATATTAATTAGGAATGTGAATGTGTGACTTCTTCTGTGTTGTGTTTCTTTACTGTACTGTTTTGTCTTGTGTACCTAAAACAATGCATCGTCTTCTTCTTCTAGGATTCTCAGTTCTGAATTGCGTGTGTTAATCTCAATCTGAATCTCTATCTGACTTCTTTTTCTGTGTTGTCTTTAGTCTGTGTGTAAACTAACTCTAACTAATAATATTAAGAACTAATAACTATATATAATATCCTCTTCTATGACTTCTGTGATGTGTGTGAGTGTGTGTGTGTAATGTGTGGTGTACTAAGCTTCCCTGCACAGTGATGGATCACACTGCCAGGGAAAACACAGCTTTTTTTTTTTAGAAGTGCTGCAAAAAAGCCAGACACTGCCCCAGATACTGTGACTGGAAAGGGACTCAGTGAGAAATCACACTGATTGGCCAGCTTCCCTCTCTGCTCCCCTCTCCTCCCCCTGCTCCCCGTCCCTCTTGTAAGTTCCTGTTTCCCCTGAAATACCACCTCCAAATCTCCAAATCTTCTCCAAATCTTTTCCAAATCAATTTGTAGGCTCTGAAATAATTTGGAAAGTTTTAAGCTTCAAGCGATTCAATTTGGATTCAGAGATTTGACCTCCGAATCAAACCGAATCTTCTCCAAATTGAATCACAAACTGAAACTTCATACAGACCTAAGAAATACCCAGTTACCTGTGGGGGCACATTTCTCACAAGATGACCACTCTCTCCCTAATCTTTCAGTTCTAATCCTCAAAGAGAATTTACAAAACACCTTTTGCAGATAAACCTACAGACTTCACTTTATCAACCTCCTGGATACAAAAAATCATGGACTCTATATAGACATTGGATTTATGGCAGTTTATAACCTGCCTAACATCTTAAACCCCAGGTAACCTCTCTACAATTTACAGGTTACATTTTATCAACAGATCACCATTTCACTTTGCTCTCTTCCTCCTCCCCTCACCTGTTTTTCACCCATTGCATCTCACCCTCTCTAACCCTCTCACCCTCTCTAACCCTCACTGCCACACATTGCATTTTGACTGATCTGCATTCTTGCATACTGGCTTCTGGCTTCTATACAATCCAGGAAGAGCAAAAAACAACTGCAGGTGCTCCCTCTGCCTGAAGAAGGGTGTTTGTACTTGAAAGCTTGCAAGGAAGAATTTTTCTAACTATTTTAGTTGGTCTAATAAAATATATCAGATTTGCCCAAAGAACCTTGTCTGCCTATGTCCTTAGACCAACATGGCAACAATCAACACCCCCGAAGCCAAGAATGAGGCATACCAGGATCCCTGCCAACTGCATACTCTGTACACTGAGGAAAAGCAAGATGTTGCAGATAAGTTTAGCAGGGTCACCTGAGGAGAAGGGATGACAGACAGAATCATACCTGGAACAAGGAAAGGTGCAAGCTGCTACACACCCCCTTCAGCAATAAGGAGGTGCCCAGTACACTGCCAATGCCAAGGGTGCAAAGCTGACTTGTTACACTCCTGAACACAGTGGGTGATTCTACCAGTGTGCTTAACTGTGGAGCTGTCTAATTAGCTCCACTATAAAGTGTCACAACGTACACATACACCAGTATTAGTGTGCAATAAATTAGTTAACTCTGCCATCAGATAGTACTGTTAACAACAGTACTATCTGATGGTGAAGTAATTGAGTGCAACAAAATGTTCATGTGTAGGTGGTGACAGGGGCCGGCTGGGGCATGAAAGTGCTAAAGTTCAGATCAATCTACCATATACCTCTGCACTTCAGCACTCTTGTGCCCCAGGCAGCTCCTGTGCTGCCTGATCCTGCCACCTGGAGCCTGAGGCTGACCATCTGAGCCTGCTGCTAGCTTGGGGATGCCTCAAACTACTGCTGTCCTGGGCACATGTAGATGCTGTGCCTGGGAGCAGTTAATTCTGGCTCTAACAGCTCCAGAGTTTATTGTGTTATATTAATTTTATGTGTAGATGTACCCAGTGAGGCTTAGGAACCTCTGAAGGGCAATATACATCTTATCTCTAAGCACAGAGGCACCAGTTGTTAGCCTTTAGGGAAAATTAGGTACACTGGTGTTTGAATACATGTTCTTCCTCAGAACGAAGATGTTGAACTCAGGTTGTGTTGCTCTCCAGCAGTGGTATAGGCTCTTCTGCTTCAAGCTTGGGCCCATCAGGCTCATACCACCTCCACCCACCCCACATCCTTGGATATAGCCCATACTGCCACCTTCCTCCCTCCCCCTTCACTCCAGGATTGGTTGAGAACCTATAGAATACTGAGCAGCACATCTCTAATGCAGCAACTTCAGAAAAAAATGAATCCAGATTTCATGATGGTCCTTTCAAGCTCTTGGATCACATCATAATATGAACCTAAGGAAAGATGAAGCAGTGCATGGGAATAATGTGCTTCTGTGGATATTTCAAACACTACTCATAGGCTATGGCTGGGAAGATTTCTTTTTGTGGTGAGGAACAGTTCTGATAGAGTCAGACTTAATCCTGTCTCAGTCTACCCATAACTATAGCCAGGTACAGTAAAAAGGAATGTTTTTACATAATGTTTTGACCCAGTATTATTGTGTGAAATTTGCTATCCTACTGCATATCATATCTTTCTTGATACAGTATCATAAATGAAAGAGGATTAGCTATACTAACATGCTTGTCTTTCAAAAATGAATGGGTGACCTGAGAAGGAAACTAGCCAAGTATTTAAGTCTTTTTTGTGCAATTTCCTGGGCCATCACATACATTTGTCATAGTATTTTAATGACATTTTGGGGATGTAAAGTACTAGTAGGACTAGATGGTACTTAAAATGAGACCATGCTTAAACTACTGTAAATGCAAAGCAGTTCCTTGGGTACTGGTATGCTGTTTGTAGATTTTGTTATCACAGCATGATGGGAAATGTATCATCTTTGCTGCTTTGAAGTGTTAATGTCATCTGCTTTCATTTGTGTAATTAAATATAAATGTTATTGAAAGTTAAAACCCTTTGTGAAATTTGACTTGAAAATATTTTGCAACTGGGTAGCTGTTAGGTATCTGAATGATAAACTAATTTCACAGTTTCCTTCTGAGCTTCACAATTATGTGCAGTTACATTAAACAGGACATAAATTGTCTATTTAAGAGGGTGGGGAGGAGAATCTTCACTGATGTGAATGGCCCAACTCTGCCCAGTTAAATCTTGATGTTGCCTTTGCAGCATAATGATGCCACAAGTATAACTGATGGTATATTTTGGTTCTAAATCATTTTTTAAAACTTTATTTAGATACAAGATTAAAAGATAGCTTCTTTAAAAGTTCAGATACTGCATCCTGATATAATAGTTCAAAATTCATGGTATAATATTTGGAAGAGAATTTCCTGTATATTTTGTATAACTTCCTATTTACTTCAGAATAATAATTCAAATAAAACTTTATCATTAAGGCTGCCATTCAAATGGCATACATTCAGTGTGCAGCATTTAATCATAGAAAGCACAGCTGTAATATGAGTAAAAGACTATTTTTATGCTATGAAGAATTCAGGCAATTACATTTCTGTGGGGCAGTTTTATTATTAGGGCAACTATTGCCTTTGGCTGTAAACACAGCTACATATGATGTTTTCAATTATTGACATTGATTAGCAAATATGCTTCATTTATTCTTAGGGGAAGGAAGTTATATAGATTTCCTTTGTTTTTCAATTATGCTATATCCTTGAAATGCAATCCCTGTTTAGATACATTTAAATGAACCAACTTTCTTTTCCTGGTATTTCTCTTCACTAATGGTTTGTTGTCATTGGTATGCTTGCTTGTTTGTTCTTTTTACCAAAGATAATTAAAGTTGGTGCCCAAAAGTATATTTAAGAAACTGCTTTATTTCCCCTCTGTTTTTAGGGAAGTACTTAATAGAAAATTACAGCAGTTAAGCTTGTATAATATTGTATAAAAATGATATTTTTGTTTAAGTTAGCGATGGGCAGCACTTAACTACAGTTTCTAGAGAATCACCTACCTCAATTAAATCACTGGGGAGTTTTGTCAAAAATTTGACAGCAGGATACTTACCTTACATTTAACAATAGTATAACTGGCAAAATGAAGCAATTTCACAGAAACTTCAGTTTTATCCTGAACAGGCAGAAAAGTGTGATAATGTCAGTTCTTGACTTTTAATCTTGGTCTTATCTGCATCTGTTAGGGCTACAATTACACCAGAATTTTTGCCTCAAGTTAGTAGACAGCCAGTTAAGGCAAGCTGTACACACCTGAAAAGGCTACATAGGTTAAATGTGTATCCCCCCCTAAATGGCCATTGCAGGTCACTAACATATATAATTTACCCTTTAGCTAGGAAACCCTTGGCATTAATTCTAATGATGCATAGAAAACAGAGCACTGACAGTGATATGCCTTACAGAAGAAAATACCTTTGGCCCAATTATTTTTAATTTGGAATCCTGACCACATCATTTTGAAAACACACTTCCTTCATTGTCTCTTTTCTCAGACCATTCGATGCAGGTTTCCTAAAGAACAGCTTAAAAATAGGAACAGCTTAAACATAAGGTCTATTAGAAAGAAAGATAATTATATGATTAGTATGATTAGATTAGTGATTCACAACCAGATCCTTTGAAGGGTGTAGCAGGTAGTTTGAAGATATAAGGGAGGTATGAGGAGATAAGAAGATAAGAGCAAGCTCAAGCTCTCTCAGTTTGCCTGCTCCTCTGTCCCCACTACCTAGTCTCTCTGCACTTTAATAAATAGTTTTCAAAATGGGGTACTGCTGAATTCACAGAAGTTATGGAGGGGTCACTTGAGTCTAAGAAAGGTATAGAACCATTGCACTAGGGAAGAAACCAGTGTCTTCTATCTTTCCCATGCTTATACCCTCTGGGGTTTCCTTTATCCTTCTTGACCTTTTAGAGGGCAGCTTGCTACACATCTAGCCTATGGCATCATGCATCATTTTTTTCCTGTGGTAGGCTGCATAGGGTGCCTGCTACTTTAATGGGAACAGCAGCCCACATAGCAGCCTGCAGGTGGGGTCACAGCTGATTACAGGGTCACCTGACCCAGGGAACCTGCAGGTGGTGGCTAGGGCTGATTATAAATGTCATCTGACCCAGGTGGAGGGATGGGTTTAGAGAGTATATCAGCCAAGGCCCTGAGCTGAGCTGGCAGTAACATTGTGGAGCCTGCTGAGAGAACACTGTCTCAACAGGATGGTGGCAACTCCAAAGGCTCAGCTTGAAGAATAACACCTAGTGCTGTCTGGAGGTTTGGGAAGGATCTGTAGGTGTGGAGGAGGTTCCAGTGTGGATTCCAAAGCCCAGAAGAGTGGGGCTGAGAGTAGGGGACCTATTGAGGGGTTTGAGAGAACCCAGAGAGAGGGGTTGTGTGTGTAGACACTATTGAGGAATCTGAGTTAGCCCAGAGAGAGAGGGGATAAGTGTGAAACACCTATTAAGGGGACCAAGAGGGTGGATCCAGGGAGGAGAGAGGGCCAATAGCTGAAGGACTGACCTATGGAATCTCACTGGCCCTGGTAGGGCCATAGTCTAGGGTAGGCCAAAAGTGCAGGAGAGACTACTTCCAGAGACTTCCAGAGCCAAGGGAGCCCAGAGATATCAGTGGCTTGGGAAAGGTCAGGGTCTAGGGTAGGCCAAAGGTCCATGTATGGCCACAGCCATAGAAGAAGGGGTCAAGGGGCATGCGGCCTAGGATGAAGATGGATGATGCAGACATTCTGAGGCCAAAGGTTCTAGGAAAGGGGTCTGAGAGAGAGACAACTGGGACCAGGGGGCCTGGAGGGGAGATGAAGCTGGGTGCAGCTGAGGAGGAGTTTGTGGCACCATGGGGGCACCCAGAAGGGGCCAAGATAAAACAGGATAGCCAAGAGATTGGTCCTAGATAAGACCTGAAACTGCACCTTACTGGGGCTGGTCAGCATGGTGGGACTGCATGTGGTTGGGCAGCCTCCACAAAATGCCACACATTGCCACCCCAGAGAAAGGAGAATATGGGCACCTGAAAGCCTCAGTTCACACTGCCTTATAGGTCACCCTGGGTAGGGGAAAGGCTAAGGGACCACACCCTAACAAAAAGAAAGGGAAAGAATGGGTCCAGAAGGGTCCAGAGGCCCAGTGATGGTTTGGAAGAAAGTGATATGAATGATACCAAGGGGCCAGAGAGTGTCTGAGTGAGAGAACAAGGGGTCTAACAGCCCAGAGAGGGGCCAAAGGAGAGACTGAGGGGTCTGAGGCCCAGAGAGGACTGTATATATAAAGCGAGAACAGCAATGAGGATGCCATCTGCAAGGCTTCAGGCATGGTATAGGGGCAGAATGGTGCCTCACAATTAGCCTATAGTGTTGGATCACAAACACCTAGTGTTCGTTAAAATAAGACCAGGGCAGCCTTGCATTTTTTAATAATTAGCATCAAGGTATCATAGGTGAGCAGGGTGGACTGCCCATAAACCAGGGTGAAAATTTTTTTTTTTTTGGTTTCCAGGTGCTTTATGGCCACCCCTGGAGATAGTACCCTGTGACATTCTCCTTCTCCCTCAGTCCTCCCTTCTTTCTTTCTGGGATCATTTGCTTATACTTTTCACTGTTTTTAGGTCTGTTCCATGACTCCCTTACAAAAATTTTTCCGTATATGTACTTTTTAACAAAATATGAGTATATTAAGTACCCATTTTGTGTGTCCATGGCCCCTGGCACATTATACTTGAATGTGATTAACCAGTTCATCCCATTCAAATAGGTACCTGGACACAGATTAATGCAATTGATGTAGCTATAAAATAAGGAATAAGGCACAAAATTATTACACAAAAAAAGTGTAATAACTGGTTACTATCATACCATTAACTGAATATCTGGCCAGGCTAACTGGGACTCCCACCCTCGAGAGTGCATGGGAGCCCTTGATTCCCATGGAGTCTGGAGGCTGAGTTCCAAGCAACTGATTGCTGCTTTCAGCTTCAGAGACCCATAGGAGTCAAGCACTCCAATATGTTCCCAAGATAAGAAGCCATGGTCAGCTGTTACTCCAAGCTGCAGGAGTGCATTGGAGCCCCTGACTTTGACATGCCTCCCCATCTGGGAGCACAAGCTGATTGGGGCTCCCAACCTTCAGGATATAGCTGGAGTCAAAGGCTCCACAGGGAGCCCTGTCAGTTGATCCGAGCTCCCAGTCTTGAAGGCATACTATGTGGCCCCATAGCTGGAAGCCATCAGCTGATTTGGGCTCCCAGATGCAGGACAGTATGGTGCACCTCTGAAGCTGGGAACCTGGATCTGTTGAGCAGGGTTCCAGCTGTGGAAGCTTGCCACTTGCTGATGTAGGGGAAGGCCTGGGATTAGGATGCACGTGTGGCATGGCAAGAAGTGCAATTGTGGGGACTGTGCATCAGCTCCCATCATGACTTTAATTACATGACTGACTGCCCAAGACACATTTAAAATTGCATTTGTTACTGTGGATAAACGGTTTGTTTCTAGGTATGTTTGTTGGTGCCATTTACAAAACCTAAGTTCTTTAGACAGTGTAGACATTCAAGTCAAGCTATTTAAATGGTATTATACTACCCATAGGTTTGGACTCTTATGACAAAGGAACTATTTATACTCAAATAGTTTGCAAGGACAATAGCTTTTTTCTTTGTAAAATAAAATGTTTTTTCATCAGTTCTGGGAGTTTCAATGAGTTCTGCTAATATCCATTTTTCTAGAGCAGAAACATAGTTCTATCTTGAATAACTATATGACTTCAAGATCAACAATTAAAGATGCTTTGAAGACTCTTTGAGGGACATGGGTAACCTACTGAAGTCATTCTGATGTCATTAATGATATATCAAGGACATGGATCAAGACAGAAACACTAATAAGAATTTACAGAGCTCAGAAAATAATTTAATTCTCCAGTACTGAGTCTTCTCTACTTCATATTTTTACATTTGGAATGCAAGGAGATTCTTTACTAAAATCAGACAAAATTTCTTACACTTCAAAAACTCTAATTTTGTTGTGAGAATAAAGATAGATCTGTAAGTTTCAATAAATTTCTATTTAGTGTAGGAGAATGAGTCAATAAAATAAGGATTTTTTGCTCAAAGCACTTGCTTTCACATCCCATGTTTAATATAAAGAATCATAATTGTTCAACCCATTCTCTGTGACAACCAACTCAGTCTTGCCATATACCTGCTCACTCACATGGAATCATAGAATCATAGAATCAATGAGTCGGAAGGGACCTAGACAGATCATCTAGTCTGACCCCCTGCCATGGGCAGGAAGGAGCACTGGGGGTGGCAGGGGTCATAAGACCCCAGCCAGGTGCCTATCCAGTCTCCTCTTGAAGATTTCCAGGGAAGGTGAGAGCACCACCTCTCAGGGAAGCCTATTCCAGGCTCTGACCACCCTTACAGTGAAGCAGTTCTTCCTAATGTCTAACCTAAACATATCCTCCCTCAGCTTGTGGCCATTGTTTCTGGTGACTCCAAGGGGGGCCCTGGTGAACAGACTTTCCCCGAGTCCCTGTTGGTGGCCCCTTATAAGGTTGTAGGCAGCCACAAGATCCCCCCTCAGTCTCCTCTTCTGGAGACTGAAGACATTCAGGTCCCTCAGCCTCTCCTCATAGGGCTAGCCACAGAGGCCCTCAACCATATGAGTGGCCCTCCTCTGGATCCTCTCCAGGTTCTCCACATCCTTCTTGAAGCACGGCACCCAGAACTGGAAACAGAACTCCAGCTGTGGTCTGACCAGCGCCGCATAGAAGGGGAGCAAGACCTCTCCAGACCTGTTAGTGATGCCCCTGTTGATGCAGGGCAGGGTGCGGTGGCTCTGCCTATTGCTTCATTGCATTGGTGACTCATATTCATCCTGGAGTCAATCATGACTCCAAGATCCCTCTCTGCCTCTGTGCTGCTGAGAGGCTCAGCCCCTAACCTATGACCATAATGCTAGTTCCCTCTCCCCAGGTGCAGCACCCTGCACTTATCCTTGTTGAACCGCATCCTGTTCAGATCCGCCCACTTCTCTAATCTATCTAGGTCTGCCTGGATGCAGTCCCTGCCTGCCGGTGTATTCATTTTACCCCACAGCTTGGTGTCATCAGCAAACTTGAACAGGGTGCTCTCCACACCCTCGTCCAGGTCACTAATGAAGATATTGAACAGCACCAGCCCAAGGACCGAGCCCTGTGGGACTCTGCTGCCCACACCCTCCCAGGATGACATTGACCCATCCACCACCACCCTCTGGGTGAGCCCCTGGAGCCAGTTTGCCACCCATGTGACCGTGCATTCGTCAATGCTGCAGTCCCTCAGCTTGCCTACCAGAATTGGGTGGGACACTGTGTCAAAGGCCTTCTGGAAGTTCAAGAAGACGACATCGACTTCCTCCTTCCCATCTAAGCTCTTTGTTACCTGGTCATAGAAAGAGACAAGGTTAGTCATGCAGGATCAGCCTTGTACTTCCCCTGCAGGGCTCTCACAAATGTGGCCCTTGATAATTTTTTCAAAGACCTTCCCCAGGATAGAAGTGAGGCTGACTGGCTTGTAGTTGCCAGCCTCTTCCTTCCTCCCCTTCTTGAAAATAGGGACCACACTGGCCCTTTTCCAGTCCTCAGGGACATGGCCCAAGCACCAAGCATCCTCAAACAGCTGTGCTAATGGCTTCACATTGACACCAGCCAATTCCCTCAGCACCCGCAGATGAAGGTCATCCAGATCTGCTGATTTGGACACCTCTAAGCCCTCCAGGTAATCTTTAACTAGGTCCGAACTAACAGTTGGGGGACACTCATCCTTCCCAGGCCTCTCTACGCTATCACCCGAGAACACCCCATTGTCAGCAGAGAGGAACATGGAGGCAAAGAACTTGTTGAAGAGTTCTTCCTTCTGTCGCACTTCTGTCACCAACTGCCCTGCCCTGCCTTATAGACCCAAGACTTCTTCTTGCTACATATATACTTGAAGGACTTTTTGCTATCCTTAATCCCAGAAGCTAATCTAAGCTCCAGTGCTGCTTTAGTCTTCCTCACCAAATCCCTACAAGCTCAGGTCAGGTAGGTGTACTCCTCCTTTGTCCCTGCCCCTTGCTTCCACTGCCAGTAAGCTTTTTTCTTTGCCCTCAGGCCAACCTGGATATCTACGCTCAGCCATGAAGGTTTCTTGGACCCTTTTCCCGCCCTCCTGCACAGAGGAATTGTGTCCTGCTGCACCCCAAAGATAGTCTCCTTGAGGAAGGACCACCTTCCCTGGACTCCCATACTACCTACCCCCTGGGCTCCGAGTGCCTCCCTGACTACTGCCCTGAGCACATTGAAGTTGGCTTTCCTAAAGTCAAGCATTTGCTCTGTGCTAGTTACCCTCCCCACCTTTCTCTGAATAGCAAACTGGATCATTTCATGATCACTGCCCTCTAGCCTCCCTTGTACTAGCACCTCCCCCACCAGGTCATCCCCAGAGGCTAACACCATATCCAATATGGCGTTTTCATATTAAAGAACACAGCATTTAATATTTCAAAATTAATCTATCTTTATTTTTTTCCCACAACTTTTTTTACTGTTTAAAAAATTCATTAAATTTCTTGCATAATTTCAGTCACACATAGTCACATAGACAGAAGACAGAGCAGGGTGTCATCTTGCAGACTAACTTGTTCAGAGAAGCATAAGTTTTCATAGGCAATAACCTAATTTGTCAGATGCTATGAATGGACTAATACAGGTAACTACCTCTCGTACAGAAATACAAGTATGCTATTCTCTTTTTAAGGAAGCAGTTGGCCTTTGAATTGAATGTTGAAAATATGCAAAATTTATATTGCGTATACTAAGGAGTTGCATTTCCATTTTTTCCCATTAGTAAGGAATGGAAATCAATATTTCTGGGAAACTTTCATAAAAGTTTACACAGTAAATTTTGAAAGCAATGCTTCAGTGGAGTAAGGCGTTTTATGTTGAACTACACAAAATCATAAGAGATCACAAACTAAAAGGATAGTTTGATAAATTCTAGTAATGAAACAGTGTGATGTGTTTCTTTCATTAACTTAGTTTTTCAAATGTTCTATGACATTCAAGAAATAACGATAATTTGCAGTCATTCTAGAGAAACAAATTCCTATCAAGAGCAAATGACTGCAGATGTTGCTTACCCTTGCTATTATCCAGTCAAAAACCACAAGTAATCTGGAACAATTCCAGCAAATTCTTGGAGTGTGTTGGATAATTTTTTGGTTCAGGTGGTAGAGAGGTAAGGGGGGAGGTGAGGCAGGGGGGCACAAACAAAGAAGAATTGGTTGGTAATGTGAAGGGGTAAAGAGACTTGGGTGAGAGTGACCACAAAACTATAAGAGTTCAAGGTCCTAAAGGGAGGAAGAGAGGGGAGCAGCAGAAGTCAGATACTGGACTTTAGAAAACCAGACTTTAACAAACTCAAACTTTAACAAAGCAACTGGTTGGCAGGACTCCCCAGGAGCTAAGTCTGAGAGGAAAAGAAGCCCAGGAGAGATGGCTAAACTTTTAAGACAGATATAATAAAGGTGTAGGAGCGAGCTATCCCAATATGATAGAAAAATGGGAAGTGATACAGGAGACCAGCCTGGCTAAACAAGAATCTCTTCAATGAGCTGACATTCAAAAAGGAATCCTACAAGATGTGGAAATGTGTTCATATTACTAGGGAAGAGTATAAGAGCATCATGCAGGCATACAGAGAGAAAATCAAGAAGGTCAAGGAATTATTAGAGATGTAACTAGCTAGGTACATAAAAGGGCCCCAAAAAAGGGATTCCACAAGTATGTCAAAAATAATAAGAAGCCCAACTGTAGCAAAATCCCCAGTTTTTCTTTATATATATATATATATATATTTCTCTCTTTTCTTTCTCTCCCCCTCTATTCCCTAGAGACAAGCTTAAGCGAGCTCAGACTTAGGATAAGCTTTCACATTTTTATTTTGGTAGCAAATTTTTGGTTTTGGATATCCACTGTTTTATATTGTATTATTATTAGGTTTATATCCATTTTTACTGTCGTATATTGTATTATTATCATTTTTGTATTTGTTTTTTATTGTTTCATATAGATATTGTATGGTTTAGGCCTGTATTTGTAAGTGAACCAAAGCCATATCAAATTTCCATTTTATATGTCAAGCCTCCATCTTGTGTCCTCTGCCTGAGCATACCATGTTGCAACTCTATGAGTCACATACCCCTCCCATGTAAATTGGTTCCTGGATGAATGAGAATGATTGGAAATGATTAAAATATAATGGTAGCAGGCCTCATACTGAATGGTCTATAATGACTGGGTCATCACCTTGCATTGATTCATCCAGGAGCCACAGACCTCACCCAGGAACAGAGACAAGAACCCAGCATTTGAAATACAAAAGACCCTGCAGAACCAGCAACTCGACCATTGTACCCCACCATTACAGATACCTGAAACTGCACATCCCTGCATGAAGCACACATGCTCAGCATGCCTGGGGCTGACCCTTGCCTGGGCATGCCTGTCACTAGGGTCATACAAGATCTACCCCTATAAAAAGGGGCTGTGAAGACACACCTAGTGGGAACACCATTTCCATCCAAACCAAACCAGCTTCACATCACCTATCCACTGCAGAGGCCCTACCAGTGACCCCCCTCTGAACAACACCGAGCTGAAGGAGACCCCAACTGGCCATTGAGGATCAACTTTCAGCCTGGGATAGGTAGATATTACCAGCAAACCTCCTCCTACAATTTGGACTCTCTCTCTCTCTCTCTCTCCCCTCCTGGACTTCAGTGGACTTCAGCCCCTACACCAAGCCTCTCTAACCTCTGCTGCCATTTTGTGTGTGTGTGTGTGTGTGTGTGTGCATGCGTGTGTGTACAAGGGGGACCAATAAGACAATGTGTCACTATCTCCCCTGTTCAATAAAACCACTGTCATTTGCAAACCCGAGTTGGGTCATGTTTTACTGAATCCCAGTCCTTTCCCTATCTTAAATTGCAGCTTCATTCTCCCTCTCTCTCTCTCTCTCTCAGCTCCAGACCCCCCCCCCCCACTAATTTCCTGATCTCCTCCCAATTCTGTCTCCCCTTGTCTGCCACCTTTCAGCCTCTCCTTGCTTTCCTGCTGTCCCTGCTGCCTTTCAGCCTCCCATGCCATCTACTGCCTTTTTCCTGTGACTTTCTGCTGCCTTTTTCTGCTTTCTCACTTCCCTGCTGCCTTGCAGTCTCTCCTGCCACTTTTCCTGTGATTTTCTGCTGTCCATCTCTCTGTTTTTAGGCTTCCCCCACACCTTCTGTAGTCTCCCCCCCACCGCAGTTTCCCAGCTCCTCATGGCCGTCCTGCAGTTTTCTCCAGCAGCTGGAGCCTTTCTCCAGTTCCCAGCACCTACTGCAGCTCCCTGAAAGTTCTCTAGCTTCCCTGGAGCCATCCTCTGGCTCCCCACACCCAGAGCCCCTCTTTAACACCCACACTTTCCCTTAGTCCCATTTTCCCTCTCCCCACCTATTTTTTCGGCTCCCCCTTAGCTCTGGCTCCAGTTCCAGCCTCTGTACCAGCATTGGTCCCCTGTTCTGCAGGCTTTGGGCATTGTCTTTTAATCAGTTAAGATCAATTAACCTAAAATGATCCCTGAGCCTCAGTTCTTCAGCCCAGGCCCCTCTAGTCTACCAGTTCTAGTCCCGGTAACTTTCACTCCCTACACTTCTGCTTTCTTACCTTAAGATTTCCCCAGGTATCTCAAGTACACCAAGCACATACATGCATACATTCACATCACAACACCCAACTTAGGAACTCACCTGTGTGTATGTGTAGGTGGGTGGTATGTGTGTGAATTAGTGAATACACACATATATATATACATATATAGATATCAGTGTGTGTGTGGTATATGAATTAGTAATCCACGTATATGTATTGGATGTGCAGGTGTTGGTAGCTGGTAACTGATTCTGTCTAAATTTGATGTGTGTAGCATGTATGGGCTTAAACTGGTGATAGGTGTGCATGAACCTAGACTGGTTATTTTGAACATGTGTGTATCTGAGTTGCTAGTGTGAGTGTGTATGTCTGGTGGGGATGTGTGCACCTAGTGAATGTATGTGTGCTTAATTGATTTTTTTTAATGTGTGCATGTGCAATTGTACACCACACTTTCCTGTTTAACAGTCCAATATTGAGATCCTGAGCATTGGCCTGACCCCTCAGGGCAACACAATGACATTGAAGGTCTCTTTTGGAATGCAAAAGGCAATCTAGTTATAGATGATGCAGAGAAGGCTGAGGTATTTAATGCTTGCAAAGACAAACATATTTTTGCAAATATTTAGTTGGTCTAATAAAATATATCACCTCTACAGATTAGAGAAAAGTACTATAAGGTCGATATAGAATTGGTTGAATCATCATGTTCGATAAGCAGCTATCAATGGCTCAATGTCTAGTTTAGAAGCAGTATCTAGTGGGCTTCCTCAGGGGTCTGGCTTTGGTCAGTATTGTTCAACTTCATTAATGCTTTGGATGGTGTTTAATACTGTGGAGTGCACACAACATACTGGGCTCTACTTACAGGAGTGTCTCTTTCAAATCAAGTGATCCTTCTGCTATATTTGGCAATGGTGAGGCCTCACCTGAAATACTGTTTTGGGCTCTACTTCAAGAACAATATTGACAGATTAGAACAAGTCCAGTGGAGAGCAACAACAATTATTATAGACCTGGAAAACATGATTTATCCTGAATGGCTGATAGAACTAGGGATATTTAATTTGGAGAACAGAAGACTGAGCGGGGATTTGAAAACTGTGTTCAAATACTTGAAGGGCAATTATGAAGATGTTGGAGATCACTGGAAATTGTCAAGATCAGGTTATACAGACACTTGGCTGAGATGGTATAGTCAGAAATGATCCTGTCCTGAGCAGGGAGCTGCACTAACTGACCTCATGAGATTACTTTCAGCTCTACTTTCCAATGAATCCATGATAGTAAAATGTTACAAAAATAGAACTATGTGCAAAATTCACATATTTCTAAAAAATAGCATCCTATTTCCAAGAGCAACTTTAAATGACACATTTTTGCACATGTGGTTGAATATCTTACATATGTCTTGTGGATCCAGTTCCAGTTCCATTTTTTTGTTATTAGAGAAAACAGGAACATTCCCAGCTGAAGGAATTACTGGGAAGGAACTATAGACAAAGAAAAAAAATAGTTTTTGTCCTAGCAGGGAACAGATTATTCAGGAAATCAGCCACTGACCATAAAATAATTGTATCTGGAGATGAGTTTTCACTAGGATTATCTTTTTATTAAAACTCAGAGTTTTCTGAAATTGTTTCCCTGAACATATTTTCTTCCACCAGCATACCTGCTGTTCCTGGTCAGAACTTCAACCTGTGCAAATGGGTATAACTCTTCTGACATAATGTAACAGTACGCATTGATCTAAGCTAAGCACCTCTATACTCATTGCTGACATCTGCTTCACATACTCATTTCTTTAAGTTCTAGCTTTGAGTTTTGGACATTTTCTGCATGTTGGTTACAAGTAGGTTTTCACTGGGCAAGTCTACACGTGCAATTAATCCTATAAAGGGTTACTGCACAGTAAAATATTGTGCAGTAAGTAGCTCCTGGGAGTAAATCTGCCCTTATCAGGAGCAGCCTGGTACAAGGCTGCTTCAACCCTGCTCTAGCCCCAACAGAAGCCGGAGGGAGCTCCAGACTCCCTCTGGGTGCTACCCTGGGGGTTAGCAGAGAGCATGGGGCTTGTCCCCAGTTACACAGGTCCAGGAGAGCTCTGCCAGCTGCAGCAGCAGCTGTCTCCTTGCCCCATATACATCAGGAGGTGCCTGATGTGTATGGAGACAGGAGACAGCTACTGCTGCAGGACTTTCCCATCTTGAGCATATCGGGACAAGCCCTGTGTCTAGTGGGGCTTCTCCATGCAGCCCAGGGTTGGCCAGAAACTGTCTCCATTCTGGGCAAGGTCTTAGCCAGCTCCAGCCTGCATGAGGATTTCCTCACCCAAACTGGGGCTGGCCAGGAACTGTTCCACTTCTGAGGCAGGTCCCACCTAGCTCTGGGCTCTGGGGAGATTTTCCCTGCAATATCTACTGCACAGTTAGTTTAGTACTTGTATTTACATGTAGTGACTAACTGTGCAGTAGACTAATTTACTGTACGGCAAATGTATGCATGTAGGTGGTGATGCTTTACTGTACAGTAGGTAAGTGTACTTTGCAGTGAAATTTCTCATGTAGACACACCCACTACGCATTTCTCAATCCATTAAATCAATGCTGTAATCTTTGCCCGTAGGACTACTTCCTGAAATACCAGGCTTGTATTTTAAGGACTTCAGGACTGAAGAGCAAGGTGTGCTTCTGCTGCATTCACCTTCCCATGAAGAGCCCTGCTCAAGTAGATAATTGGAAGATTGTTTATTCTTATGTACAATAAAAAAAAAACTTTGTATCCAGCTGTTGCCTAGCATAAAAGTACATTTCAGTCTCCTCAAGTACTTCATGATAATCTTCTTGATTACAGCCTATAAGAGTTCATAATGGAAGCAAAGTGTCACCCAATGTAAGAACCATGCAAGGAACACAAAAATGTACCATGCTTCACTCTAACATACTTTATTTTGTAGTTGAAATAATCTAATTTATGATCATTTGCATGGTGTGCTTCACTTGGTTCTCAGAAACCTAACAAATCCAGACAGATTTTGCCTTTGCAATTAGATGCTTTTCAGAAGTATAATTTTACCAGATTGCAAATAATAATAAGAAGTCAGTGAAGGATTTAACTTATCCGTGCTGTCTTTCTGCACAGATTATGCAGCAAACATCAACATTCCCCAGCGGCAGGAGGTCAAGCAGGGCCGGGGGGGAGGGGTGATGTGTGGCTGAACTCAGAGAGGCGGCAGCTGCCGCGTGTGACCTTCCCCTGCCCCCCCACATCTGGCTGGATGGGCAATGCCTACATGGGATGGTACATGGTGCCACTCTGTCTCCGCTCGCCCATACCCCTAGGGCCTTCTCAAGAACCCTAGGGGTATGCATACCCCTGGTTGACAACCCCTGAGTTACACCATTCGGTAGACTATGAAGAGAATGGTACTATCCACAGAAAGAGAAAATAAAGTAGATAGTAAAGATTGCTATAATGTCAAAGCAATATTTTTAGAGCCCAAAGCTTCTAAGCTGCATGCATGCATAATTTTCTTGCACTATTCCACCAGTTCCATATTCAGCCATGGTAGCTGGATGCACAACACTGCCTGCTCAGGATTATGAAGAGCTTAGCTTTTATTTCTAAAAATATTTCAAAATATAGGGGGGGGGAAAGTATTTTTTTTCCATTATAAGCAGCCAACATTTCTTTGAAATTTCTGCTTCAGCATGTGATAGTGCAAAGACTTCCGAGTAAAACTGACAGTAGATAAAAATCACAGATTAGAGAACTCTTTTCTTTTCATAAGTGAGCAATTTACTTGTGAATGTCTAAAAGAGAACAGAGTGAATGATGTTCTCCATTTCATGTGTCACCTAAACAACTTCCTCAATGATCACATATTTCCAGAGAAATGGATGGCAAAATATACATATCTGAGTTAAGCAGATTTTCCTGATTACAAAACAGCAGTGCATATAGTGTTATCATTTTTACTGTCTTTTTTAAAGCTCAACTATTTTCATAGCATATTCAGATACAGAAGAAACAACACAAGCTTCACCACAAGTAAATTGGCAATCTGCCATACCTGGTATACTTCCAGTGGGAAATACAGGAGCCATCATAATCACTTCTCGGCCTCATGAAGACTCAGATCAAGTGTATAACAGAAAGAACATTACACCTACAAACTGTAACCAGACCGGGCTTTAGCATTCTTGCTTTTGACAGAACTCAGTGGGGGCTCCCGGTCTATACCAGTAGAAATCTAAATGCGAAAGGGGGTAGAATAACCAAAAATTCCACTTGAAAATAAAAATTGTGAGAATTTATGAAAATATTGTATAAATTCTCACAATTCAAGCAAACTTGGAACTATTTGCAATAGATTAGGTTTGGAACACAGTTTGGACTGCATAATTACCCTTTTTTTTCTTAATTTCTTTTGTTTGATTACAGCACGTTATCAATATGTAATAGTAAGTACTCTTTAAATGCATTTAGTATATCCTTTTATTTTTGATCCACACACTGCTTTGTTCTCAAAGACAGTGCCAGGAAAAAAGTCTTTTGAATTTTTAATGCCAAACATTTAGACTGCATCAATGTATATGACAAAAATAATAGCTTACAATTATGTGGTATTTTTCTTCTCAAAGGATCCCAGTGTGCTGCAAATGTAACTGTATTTAAACAACCTACACCTTGGGTAACTGGTGGAACTCATTGCTACAGGAGGTTGTGGAGGCAGACGATGTAACCAAGTCTAAACAAAGGACTAGACAAATTCATGGAGGACATGTCCATTGGGAACTGTTAAAAAGAACAGTTCAGGATGTTCTCTGACATTCTTAAACCAATGATGGTTGTTGCAAGGAACTCTGTGATAGATAGATAGGTAGATAGATTACATATTCTATTAATATATTTTCCCTATGAAGCATTTCCTACTTACCAGTGAGTGTATCTACACATGCAATTAGTATGTAACAATAAACCCTAGTGCAGTTCATACTGGATTTTATTGCTCCCGGGTGCAGCATTTACACATGCATCTGGGACCACAGCATGTTGAGCAGGGATGGAGCAGCCTCAGCTGGCAGGGGGTCCTGGAGGTCAGCCTGCCACTTGGGGCTGCTCTGACCAGGCTCAATGTGCTGTGGACAGGCTTTTTAGGATGCAAGGGTGCTATAGTGCAGGGCTAGCCAGCAGGCAGCCCCTGCACTGAAGCATTCTCATCCTCCAGCCAGTCCCATCACAATCTGTGCACTTCATTACATGCAACTACTCTGCTGTAGAATAGTACTTGCCCTGGACAGCATTATCCTACAGGGGACCTAATTTTTTACTACACCCTAATGAGGAGCACATGCAGACAGTGACACTTGACTGAGGAGCTAATTAGTCCACTCTTTAAAAAATGGTACTGGGGTGATAAACCAAGTGAAAGAAATCTGAGATTGACTGGGACAGGGAGGAAGAATGAGGGGTTGGGGGAGAAAGAATGTGATGGAGAAGAAATGGTGGGGGTAGGACTGGGGGAAAAAAGAGGAAGATGAGTCTTTGAAACCCTAGAATCATAGTCTTCAGAGACATTGTAGGAACCCAGAATTCCTGAGTGTCACCATTTTTCTATGTTTAGCAAATATCTGTGAAACCCAGTCGCAGTTGAGTAAGGATGGGTGACCAGACTAAGCTCCCAGGTACTGCCTAAGAGCAGATGGGTGCCAGAATGGAGTGGGGGGTGCCTCACCCTTCTCTTCCCCCCCCTCTGCCTGCACTTTCTGGCTGCAGTCCCTGCAGGAAAATGGTACTTCTGAGGTATGATGGCACTCTGAATAACATAGTTCTGTAAAGAAGCAATGGAGTTCCTGAGAAGAGACATCCCAGATAGTATAATGAGGGCTTTCCAGAAGCTCAATAGGTAATTAGGACAAGGTTTACATAGCACGCAGTCATTAGGGCATTGAACCACACATTGAACTATGAAGAGAAAATAAAATATTAAATAGTTGCTTCTTAAGTGAGCCCCATCCATTCAAGTGCACCGAGTCAGGGATTATGTGGTAAAACATAGGATTTTGTTCCTGCCTTTTAGACTGCATTATAAAGCATGCATCAAAAGTGACAAAGTTAAGGCTACACAAGTAACATTAAATCTGTTATTTACTAACTTTCAAGTGCTTGCCCTTACATGAGAACAAGATCCTGAAGAGGGGAATAATGGGCATGTCTACATGTGCATTTAAGTGTGCCTAAATTTAATACACATTAGCTTAGGTTTAGGCAGGCATCTACACATGCAAGTATTAAAGAAACAAAATTGTTTGAATAACATCTTTGATGAGGCTTTTATCTTCCTCCTAACCTACATTATATCTTCTACTCCCAGCAGCCCAGTCAGCTACCTTAGAGGCCTGGAGGGTATTCTGAGTAATCTGTCCCAAGGCCTGGTGGTTGCAGTGTTTTGCTAAGAAGTAGGAGATATGAATACAAACTCTCTCTGGGTGAGAAGGTTCTGAAACTTGCCCCCTCCCCATTTACCCTAAGGGCAAAATTCTGAGGGATTCATCCCCAGGAATTTTCACTTAATGCTTTCTCATGATGAAGAGTTGAAAAAGAAAAGTAATTTAACACCTCATTGTCTGGAGTAGGGAAAAAGAATCTTTTCTTTTACTTTTAATTTTTTCTTAACATCCATCATTCTTAGGAAGCCTTCTTACTCTCTCCATACCAGGAGTTTTTCATAACTACCCTTTCCAGAACTATATTTTCTGTGCCTTGGCTTATCCTTGACTTTTTTATACTGAAGATTCCTTGCACTAGGGCATTATTGTAATAACTACCAAACTGCCCATCAAGAATGCCAACGGGTGGGCAGGGATGAAGCCCCACATCTGGCCCCGTGCCCCCCATGCCACTCCAGGTCTGGGCCTGCTTTACACCCCATGCTGGTACAGGTCCAGCCCTGCTCCACCCCACCTGCCACTTTGGGTCTGGCTGTGCTTCACCTCCCCCCCACCGCTGTGGGCCCAGCTCCACTCTACCCCCTGCCTTTCTGGGTCCAGCCCCGCTCCCCCCAGCCACCCACCCTCCTGCCACTCCAGGTTGTCCCCACTCCACCCCCCTGTCTGCTTCAAGTCCCACCCTACTTTATCCCACCACTGCAGCCCCACTCCATCCCTCACTGGTCTGAATCTAGCCCCACTCCATCCCTCCCTGGATGCTTCAGGTCTGGCCCCGCTCCACCTGCTTCCCTCCACTCTGCATCCACCTGGTCTGTGTCTGCCTCCCTTCCTCCCTGCCTGCCATCTCCCCATCCCTGCCAGCTATTTAGGGGTGGTGTCAGGGTGGAGCAGCTGGGAGATGCTGCCACAGTGATCCATCCCTTTGTCCTCAGACAGGGAGGTGTGAGGAAGCCCTGCTGCTCAGATGTCCACGGTGTATTTGCCACTTCCACAAACCTCCCTGGCAGCAGCTCAAACTTGGGCTCGCATAGACAAGACCGCGCAATCAATTGCTGCCCACCCTCTCAGCGGCACATGCACAGTTGCCCAAAAGTGTTATGGACAGGCAAACACACAGACAGTCACACAGATAGACACTCTAAGCCTTTTATTATATTAGAATCATAAATATATCACAGGTATAGTCTTTACCTTTTTCTCTCTCTTTCACATGACTAAGAGGAAGGAAACCTTGCCTAATTTCTAGTTTGGATTAATCCAAGTCTGCAGGAATTATTTGCAGCTTTATTTTCAGAAATGTGTGGTATTAATGTATCCTACATTTATAATAATTTCTTTACTTTGTTTGTAAAATCAGAAATATTTGTGCCTTCAGAGTCACTCCTTATCCACTTTCTATGTCACTACCAACTTTTTATCTAGAACTGAAGACAAGAGTAGATACATAGGGCCCTATTCTTCATTGAAAAGGAATAAGACTGCCAGCTGACATTAATGGGAGTTACTCAGCTATAGGTGTGGGGGAACAGAGCCTACAGAGTCCATTCAAACAAGCAAAGCACCTCATTCCTTATTAATGTCAAGCATGTCTGAGATGATATGATGCATCAATGATTATTAGAAAAGACCTGGTTAAACTAGTTCTACCAGAAAAAAATTGCATAGCAAATAGAAACACCAAACAATTCATCCTGAAACTCATATTTAAGGGAAATTATCTGCTGATGTAGACTAGTGCAGGTTCACTGAAGGCAAGTATGAAATCAAAAGAACATCCATCAGTTTATTACAGCAGATAATTCAGCCCCTTATTTCCTTAATATCATAATTATTACTTTTTTACACAGCATGTATCTGTGTGATATATGGAAATAGGTATTATAAAGCATGTACTCGCACATAATACTACTGTATATAGTCATACTTTTATTGCATGGTATTATTTGACTTTTGTTACTGAAAAAAATCACATTAAGGAAGTAAATAAAAATGTTAATGTATAGACTATGTGGAAACCAGCCCAAGACCTTGCAGCTCCTTTTATTTTGGGGAATCATAATGAACGGTATCTTTTAATTCATGGGCATAGATTTTTATATTAATAAAATGAAAGAACTGGAAGCATATCATGCAAAATAAGTGAAATCCCTAGACAAAACAGCACAGAACAGTTTGTATCTTTTAAAGTTGTAGAAAACAAGGTCATAATGTTGTGATAGATTGTGCATATAAAATAGAGGAGAATTCCTATAAAAGCAAATTTTAGTGGAAGTACAAACAAAAATATAGTTAAATAATGTGTTAAACAGTAGTATAAAAATGCATGCCTCTGGAATACTTATATATTGACTATTAGGTTAGATAGTGGAAATGTAGGGATTCTACCACAGTCCTATGCTTCTTGGTACCAATGGAATTGGCAGAACATACATACTTTGGGTGAAATCTCCCTGTCCACACTGGATGATCCCTAGATACCAATACCTAGATACTCTACATAGCATACCTGGATGATCCCTAGACTTATTCTGCAAGACATGCTTCCAATTTTTTCATTTTCTTACAATAAAAATCTCTGTCCATGATTTAGAAGGTGCCCTTTATTATGTCTCCCAAAATAAGAGGTGCTTCAGGGTCTTGGGCTGGTTTCTAGATAACATTTTTATTTATTTTCCTAATACAAATGCAATTATTTTAAGGAGTATTCTATTTATCAAAAGGATGACTTTGGGTTGGCACTTGATGTGTTCAATTTCTTTTCTCATTGATGCCATTAGTACTGAATACTGAATACCTTACACTGAAAAAAATGGCCAACTATCTCCTGCCAGAGTGTAAGAATTGCCATTTACTTGGTCAGACCATTTTTCCTAGTATCCTGTATCACCTTGTGGCAGAAAGTGACTGACAGGGAAAGCAAAGAGGGTATGACCTGGGTTTTTTCCACTGTCTGTCCCGCTTGCAGCCTCCAGAATTTAAGGTCTAGGAAGTTTCAGTTCAGAGTATACCCTTAGCTCCCATGCTCAATAACTACTGATGTGCTTTTCCTCTCAGAATTTGTCCAATCCCCTTTTTGCCTGGAATAGTACATGAAAATAGATGCTCTTTTTTTTTACTTGTTTGAGACCCACAACATGGAGGTGGACCAATTTAGGGAGGGGGACTGGTGCAAGTTTTATATAGGAAAGTATAAAATGGATGAGCAATCATTTAAAGCTGTATGGCAAGATAAGAATTCCTAAAAAACATCTAGAATTCTAATAGTATCTCTGGTTTTATGGATCTGGAAAGGGAGTTTAATAAAGTGAGTAAAAAGATGCCAACAACAAAGCTGAAGAAATATGATGTGCCCATGGATTTAATATCTATGGTATATGTCATAAATAGATTATCTAAAAATGCATTTAAACTTGCTTTAGAATAATAAGTGACAATTAATCTCTATGAGGTGTTGCTCTGTCTTCTATGGCTTTTCATGTTTTTGTTAGACCCCGACACCATGTGGCAACCAATGACTAGGGAGACGACAGTCTAATTGCTCATCGGTCTTGTTACTCATTAGCCAGAGGAGACAGGGAGCAAACATCAGCACACATTGCTCACAACAGCTTTATTCAGAGTGGAGACAGCTTCAGGCGAGCTCCCTCACAGACACACAGCCCGTGAAACCAGGGGGGCAGCAATGAACAATAGTTTTTTCCCATATTTAAACACCTTGGTTTATGCTCATTACCATTCAGTCTACCCTTGCCCCTCCTATGTTCTACCCATTTCTCCTTCCATATCAAGCTCTGCTTCTGTTTACTATTTGCTTCATTAGCATGGACTTGCCTATGCATTTTACTCATTTACATGTCTTTTTGCTATCCGCACATGTCTAAGCTGTGACTCCTGCTCTTTGGTCAATGGGTGGACTTTGACCAAAACCTGGAAGCTTCTGGAGACTTCTTCACCAATCACCATTCACCTTTTTGCTTATGTTCATCTTGGTTACATGTTATCTTCCACATTCCAATCTGTTTTTTCTGTCCCATATTGTACCATCTTCCACATTCCTAAAAGGTCACCTCATTCACATCACACAGACTCACACAGATTCACTTGCTGCTTTTTCTCAGAAAAAATGGTTGACATAGTTAAGATGGTTACTTAGCATAAGCAAATGGCTGGCTTAGCTATTATTCTGCCTTGTGGTCAGCAGCTCTGCTAGGTCACAGGTCATGCCTTTATTCAGCTGCAAATCCAGTGCTCTCTAAGATCCAAATATTGTCACCCTAACAATTTTATCTTTCATCTATCTGATGTTTATATTAATGTTTGGAAGATGATGCCATGTTCTATAAAAAGATACATGAAGTGATAGTTTGAAATTAAAACATTAGGTTACAGATAGTTTGCAATGTGGCTCACATACCAACATAATTTTGGTGGTATGGACTCATACAAAGGAGAAATAAGAAGGACCTGCTGAAGAGACCCAAAGCAGGAAAGGTATCCAAAGGCAAGCCAAGGAAATGATGGATGGTAGTATTAAAGATGGGTAGTAGATGAATCTCAATGTTTAAGCATACTGTCATAGAGAAATAGGGATGGAAGGGCCCTCTGCAGGTCTTGTCCACCCCTACTTGAAGCAGGATTATCCCTAGCAAAATAATCCCATACAGACGTAATCTAAACTCTACAGAAAACTGCCCTCAACCTGACACAACATAGACCTAACACCCTAATGTGCCATGGGTAAATCAGGGGGACCACGGCAGCTAATGTCCTGTTTCTATAAAATGTTGTCCATATGTTGTCCAAATATTGTCCATGTTGTTCATGCTCAAAAGGTGTGAAGGTGAGGGCCATGATCCCTGCTACAGATGAAGACGAAACACCCCATAGTTCATAACAACATAACTATGGGGTTAAATTCATTCCTGATCCCAAATATGGTGATTATAGATTAACAGAAAATTAGAGTTGGAAGGGACCTTAGGAGATCATGTAGTCCAACTCCCTGCTCAAAGGAGGATTTACCCTAACTAAATCATCCCAGCCAAATCTTTGTCCAGCCAGATTTTGAAAACCTCCAAGAATGGAGCTTCCACCACCTCTCTGGGTAGTCTGTTCCAATGTTTAACTACCTTCCTAATGAGAAACTTCATCCTAATATCTAACCCTAAATTTCCCTTGCTGCAACTTAAGACTGTTGCTCCTTGTCCCGTCATCTGCCACCACTGAGAACAGTCCAGCTCCATCCTCTTTGGAATCACCCTTCAGGTTATTAAAGCCTGTTATTAAATTCCCTCAGTCTTCTCTTCTCCAGACTAATGAAGCCCACTTCCCTCAGCCTCCCCTTATAAGTCATGTTCCCTAACCCCCAAACCATTTTCATTGCCCTCTACTGGATGCTGTCATTTCTATAGTGGGTGGCTTATAACTGGACACAGTATTCCAGATGTAGCCTCACCATGGCTGCATGGAGGGGAATTATGACTTCCCTTGATCTACTGGCAATGCTCCTACTAATGCAGCCCAGTATGCCATTAGCCTTCTTGGCAACAAGGTCACCATGTTGGCTCATATTCAGCCTATTGTCCACTGTAACCTCCAGGTCCTTTACTGCAGAGCTGCTCCTTAGTTAGTCAGTTCCCATCTGTATTGTTGCATGTGATTGTTCCATCCTAAGTTCAGGACTTTGCACTTGTCCTTATTGAAACTCATGAGATTTCTTTTGCTCCAATCCTACAACATGTCACTGTCTCTTGGAATCCTAGCCCTACTCTCCAGCATATCTGCTACTTCAACCAGCTTGGTGTCATCCACAAGCTTTCTGAGGGTGAATTCCATACAAACTTCCAAGATGTTAATGAAGATATTGAACAAAACTGCCTCAGGACTGACCCCTTGATACTGGCTGCCAACTAGATATTGAGCCATTGATTAGTACCCTTTAAGCCCAATGATACAGCCAGTTTCCTATCCACCTTACAGTCCCTTCATTCAGCCCAGACTTCCTTAACTTGCTTTCAAGAATGTTGTGGGAGACCATATCAAAAGCCTTGCTAAAGTCAAGGTATATTACATCCATTGCTCTTCTTGCATGCACAGAGCCAGTTATCTCACCATAGAAGGTAATCAGGTTGGTTAGGCGTAACTTGCCATTGGCAAATCCATGCTGACTGTTTCTTATCACCTTCTTCTCTTCCAAGTGCTTAGAAATGCATTCCTTCCTCAGGTACTGGCTCCATGATTTTTCCAGGGACTCAGATGATGTTGACTGGTTTGTAGTTCCCTGGATCCTCCTTCTTTCCTTTTTTGAAGATGGGTGCTATAGTTTCCATATTCCAGTCATCCAGGACTTCTCTCAATCACCATAAGTTTTCAAATATAATGGACAGCAGTTCAGCAATCATATCAACCAACTCCCTTAGCACCCTTGGATACATTGTGGCTAGCCCCGTGGACTCATACACATCCTTCTGGTCTAAATAGTCCCTAACCTGTTCTTTCACCACTGTTGGCTGGTCACCTCCTTTCCAAATTATGTTGCGACTTGTAGTAGTCTGGGAGCTGACGCTGCCTATAAAGGCTGAGTTAAAAGAAGCATTGAGTATTTCTGCCATTTCTGCTTCTTTTGTCAGGTTGCCTCCCCCACTTAGTAAGGGACCCACACTTTCCCTGATTTTCCTCTTTTTTCTGTCACACCTGTAGAAACCCTCTTTTTTAAACCTTCATGTTCCTTGTTAGCTGCAACTCCAGTTGCACTCTTTCCTGATGTCGTGCTTGCATGCCTGAGCTATACTGTTATGCTTCGCCCTGGTATTTTGTTCAAGTTTCCATTTCTTGTTAACTTCCTTTTTGTATTTAAGCTTGTCAAAGATCAAAGTCTTTGATTTCAGATGCCGATGGCAAAAGGTCAAATGGCAAAAGGTCAGAAGCTAACACAACAAACTCTATAATTGTAATTTATGCCTCTGTATTAACAGTGCTGCATATACAAACCCCTATCTGTGCCTCATTTCAAATTACTTGAGTTTTCATACAAAAGAGAGAAACTGACCTTGACAGCCCAGCACAAAAGATAAAGTACCTATAGTAACGAGATTAGCTGACAACAGGCTTTTGAATGAAGTCCCATGTGCAATTTACCGTAAATTCCAGCAGGGGGCTTTTATTATCCTCCCCCTACTCCCACGAGCTGACTAAAGCAAAATCCCTGACATTTGTTTGTAGGGGCAGGGGTGGAGGCTGGGGCTGCTATGGGGGAGGAGAGGCAGGGGTTGCCTCTGAGGGCAGCAGGGAATTCTGTGGTCAGCTGGGCAGCACAGGGGCCAGTGTCCATGCTTGCAGGGGTTGAGTGGCCATAAAACACTACCTGAAGGGGAAGGAGGGGGAAGGGGGACTGTGGCCAAGCTGTCTGGCCCAGTGCAGCAGCCCCATCCCAGGGCTGGCAGTGTCACAAGCCTCCCCTCCTCTTCCCTCCAGCCTGCACTGGGGCTGGACATACTCTGCTGCTGCCTGCATGAGGTAGAGCCATCACACTCCAGCCTGGGCAGGATGAAAAAACTGTGGCCCCTCTGGCAGGGTTGAGAGTGGGGCAGGGGGCTGCTGGGTTGACAGTAAAGGGCACCAGCAGGGCAGGGAGCTGCAGGTCAGGAGTAAAGGGCACCAGCAGGGCTGGGAGGGAAGGGGGATGGGGGTTGAGAGTAAGGAGCACTGGTAGGGGGCAGCAGCTGCAGATCAGGAGTGAGGGGCACTGAGGGGTGGTGGGGGGGCTGTGGGTTGGGAGTGCAGGGCACTGGTAGCACCAGGGGGCTGTGGATAGGAAATGAGGGGCACCATCATGGCCATGTTGGGTGGGGGCACAGCACTGTGGTTTGGGAGTGAGGGGTACTGGAAGTGCTGAGAGAAAGCATCGGGGCTGGGCGGAGGGTCTGTGGCTTGGCATTGAGAAGCAACAGAATGGGCAAAGGCAGGTCACCAGCATGTCACTGCCCTCCCCACCCTCATCCTCCCCTTGCGTGACAGGACTACAGTTCCCAGCATCCCCCAGCTGTCCAGCCTTGGAACAGTTTCCATGGAGACCCTCAACAGACCAGCAGATCACTGTCTTTTGTGGGGACTCTGGGTGCATAGTGTCCCTTCTCAATCAGGCCAGGCAGTGGAGAATTTCTTAACACTTGTGTGTGTGCTCCTACAAATCTCTCCAGTGCAATAAAGTTGAATGTTCATCTGTCTGTCTGCCTGCCTCTGGGTGGGATGGGTATGGGAAGGGAGGGGAAGAAAACCCCTCAGCTTCTCTTGCTCCCAGGATAACAAAAGAGATGGAGCTCAGCCTGAGAAGGTGCTAATTGCCCTCTTTGAAATGTAAAGCATGCTCTTCCTGCTTTTCTTAGCTTCTTCACTGCTCTGTGCTCCATGGCCACAGAAGTGAGCAGCTCCTGACTGCCTGCAAAAAGCAATACCTGGTTGGCTCACCCCTGATTGTGCCTGTTGAAAAGTAAAAGCTAAGTTGGGGGAAGGGGAGGTTACCTTAAGAGTCTGGAAATGCCCATGTTGGATCAGTTCAAATTCTCTCCCTTGAGAAGATGGAGTGAGAAAATGTCACAGCATATTTTCAAGAGATGCAATTTTCACTCAAAATGTAGTTCTGCTTAATAAAATCCAACTATGGTCTATGGTCAGAAGTTTACTTGCACATATACCAAAGAAAAACTCTTCTCAATAATATTTCTAGCTTGACAGTTAGGAGTAAGAGCAAGAATGTGTACGAATAGCGCAAGAACTTTCAGGAGAAACTTGCCCCCAGAAGATTTGCATCTTTTGTTTCCTGACCATCCAAACTTTTGCTTGTCTGAACCAAATGTCTCTCTCTCCTGTCATTAGGTTATAACTAGTACCATATTACAATCTGTACCAGATTTAGGTTTAAGCTACTTACAATACATCTTAGGGCCTCATGATATGAGAGGCCTATAAATAATAAAAAATGTACTCAAGTGGATATCAAGTTTTATAATAATCAGTTGGTAAATAAAGGAGATATGAAAAAATGACTCTCTAAATATGGACATTTTAATTCTAATATGACAAAATATACATATATAAGGCTCCACAGTTATATATATATATTTGTATATATTCAAATATAAAGCTTTCATATGCATTTTTTATATGTCTTTTCTGTAAGAATAATAAAGTATTATTTTTATTGCACGGGGCCTCTTAAACTGGACATAGTTTAGGGCATCATCATGTCATAATCCAGCACTGATTACAATTCTCCTAACTAGGAGCAGTGCTACCTTGAAATAGTACCACATTTTCATCTTCCTCTTTTTCAAGGTATGTACATTGCAGAGACTTGAAAAAAATATATCAGGACAATTGGACCAGCTGAGTTCATCATCTTTTTCCCTCCCACATCCCCTTAGGAAGATGAAAATCACATTGGTCTTACAATACCACAGAGCATTAAAGACTCAAAACAATGTAACCTTTCTACTTAAAAGCTAATATGTAGAATTCAATCCTTTTGCAAGGATGGACTCCATGTAGAGTCACAAATATTTGTTACACATGGTATACAACAGAAGAGACTGTCTGCCCATCAAATCCAATCTATTTCAAAAGTAAGAAACAATGTCAGATGATCCCAATTATAAATGAATCAAACTGTACCCAAAAAGAAGTTGCATTTTTTACCCCTTCTACTGGAGTCTGCTCCAGAACCTCACTATTTTGATAGAAACTTTCTTCCAATCCCCAGTTTAACTTTATTCATAGCCAGGTAATACACATTTCTCATTGTGCCAGTATTGGAATGGCAAATACATAGTTGCTTTTTCTACATCTGAAACAAAGCCTTGTTTGGTTATATCGTTTACTAGATTAGTCTTATAGTTGCTATAAATGTTAGGAAAACTTTCAGGCTCAAAATACTTATTCTCAAGCTTGGGAAAGAGGTAGATAAAATTACCATAAATACCAGGTAAAACAAGGACTTCAGTTTAGTTGCACCATAAAAATGAGAATGTGCCCTTGATAAAGACTGTGTTAGGATTAACAAATACCTGCCTTATGTTACAGTCTGCTCATGATAGAAGGAAATATATATTTAATTAAATCTTCTAAGTATGGGCCTTGCAGATGTGGCAAGAATGCAACAGGAAGGTATTTTCAATATGCATGTGGCTATAAGAAAACCCCTAGCAAACATGTTAACATCAGGAGTTCTCTCTGTTTATTTAATTTAGCTACATGCAGTGTTCTTTTGGGGTTTTTTTTTCCCATGTAGGAGGAGTTATTTATGAGGGAGATAAGGAGAACAAATATATTAGACGAGAACCTGATGGTGTTTAACACTGAAAAATGCAAGGTTCTCCACCTTGGGAGGAAAAACCTGCAGCATCCTTATAGGCTCGGCAGTGCTACGTTGGTTAGCACTACAGAAGAAAGAGACTTGGTGGTCATCATTGACCACAAGATGAACATGAGCCTTCAATGCGATGCTGCGGCTAGTAAAGCGACCAAAATGCTGGCGTGCATCCATAGATGCTTCTCGAGCAAATCCCGGGACGTCATTCTCCCCTTGTACTCGGCCTTGGTGAGGCCACAGCTGGAGTACTGCGTCCAGTTTTGGGCTCCACAATTCAAAAAGGATGTGGAGAAGCTTGAGAGAGTCCAGAGGAGAGCCACGCGCATGATCAGAGGTCAGGAAAACAGATCTTACGATGATAGGCTGAGGGACTTGGGACTCTTTAGCCTGGAAAAGCGCAGGCTCAGGGGTGATCTGAAGGCCACCTATAAGTTTATCAGGGGTGACCACCAGGATCTGGGGGAACGTTTGTTCACCAGAGCACCCCAAGGGATGACGAGGTCGAACGGTCACAAACTCCTGCAAGACTGTTTCAGGCTGGACATAAGGAAGAATTTCTTTACTGTCCGAGCCCCCAAGGTCTGGAACAGTCTGCCAGCGGAGGTGGTTCAAGCACCTACACTGAACACCTTCAAGAGTAAATTGGATGCTTATCTTGCTGGGATCTTATGACCCCAGCTGACTTCCTGCCCTGTGGGCAGGGGGCTGGACTCGATGATCTCCTGAGGTCCCTTCCAGCACTGATGTCTATGAAATCTATGTCTATGAAATATTATGTTAGTATTTGGCATAAGAGCTATAATCTGAGGTCTGCCCTATGTAGTGTGGAGGATTCAGTCAGAATAACGCTTTTTGGACACAGGCAATAGGGCTGGGGGAAAAAGTTTCTCCCCCTTTTGGTGCAGCATGGGACACTTACCGAAGGTAAGCTCCTCACTCCTCACCTGGGGCAGGCAGTGGGGGTTGGGGCTTAGAGGCTTCAGGCTGGGGCCTGGGAGCTGGAGGCTGGGGGCTGGAGGCTGGAGGTTGGGGGCTGGAGGCTGGGGCAGGGGGCTGGCACAGGCTCCGCCAGCTCCAGGGAACTGCTCCACTCTCTCACTTTGCCTCAGGGAGTGAGGAGGCATGTGGTATCAAGGCTGGGGAATGGAGCACTTCCCCAGAGCCGGCGGAGCCCACAGAGCAGTTCCCTGGAGCCCCCAGCCCCAGCCTCCATCCCTGCCTTGCCTCACCTCGGGGAGGAGCCACTGCCTGCCCCAAGTGAGGCTCCTCCAGCTCCGGGGAAGTGCTCCACTCCCCAGCCCTGACTCCACATGCCTCCTTGCTCCCTGAGGTGATTTGGGGGAGTGGAGCAGTTCCCCGGAGTCAGTGGATCCCCGGAGTCAGTGGATCCCATGCCAGGCCCCTGCCCCCGCCTTGCCTCGCCTCCAAACTTACCTTCAGTTCCTCTCCTGGTGCACGGCCTTGAAACGTTGGTGTGTGGCCAGACTTCTGGTCATGCGCAGCTGTGCACGTGTGCACTTTAGAGGTACCCTTGCCTCCTGCCACCTGGCTGCTTAAAAATTTGAAACATTTCAGAACTCTCAAAATGTTTCAACTGTCCTTATTTAATTTTGAGGCTGTTTCAAAGCTCTTCATTTCATTTTGATTTTGCTGTTTTGAGCTGAAAATGAGTAAAGACAGCATCAAAATGAAACACCAGGTGAAGCTTCACACAGCCCTATTCAACTCTTTTCAGATGGGGCCTTCTATGATTCCAAAAATGAAGCCAGCAAGTAGATGGTCTTTATTAGGACTTTGGGATGATGTTGGAAAATCCACAGGACCTGTCAACATGTGTATGTGTGTGTGCATGTGCACATGTGTGTTTTCATGTGTGTGTGCACAGATGAGGGGGGAAGGCTGAGCTTCATAAAATAATCTGGGTATCTGATTAACCAGATGGGAAACTCCGCACCAAGACAGACAGAAAACTGACTATATGATAAGCCTACTGCTATCAAGAGCCTAAAAATGCTATAGCTGAGACCAGGAGCCATTCTAAAAAAAACAAAGCAATCATCCTTTGTACCTGAAAATCCCAGAAAAAAGAGGCAGATATGCTTGTTTAGTCAGAATTGCATCCAGATAGAGGATGCAAGTAGGTGACATTGGCTGTTCCAGGAGATGAGCAGGTGCCAGTCAGGCCTATAGCATCTCAATCAAACCCAAGACCCACCCAGTTGAATCCAGATTTATTTTTGAGCATTTTTATTTTTGTTGTTAGGATGAATTAGTTATGGAAAAGATCTACTTGGTTATTGTCATTTTAAGTAGAAGCCCCTTGAGTGGAGGTAGAAGAGTATGGCAAACATTTGGGAGCTGTAGAAGGCTGAAGGGTTGATGTTCAAGAGAGAGTCATTTAATGCTTGCAGACAGCTATCTTGCCCTATGGGGTCAGGCCAACTCTCAGGATCTCAATATTGCACTGTTAGACAGGAGGGTGTGACACAATTGCACGTATACAAACACACAAATCAATTAGATGCATACACACACACACTACCAAACCAGCCTAGGCACATGCATACCTATCACCATTTCAAGCATATACACACTACACACTAAAAGTTAGACAAAAATCAATTATCAATACCTGCACACTCAGTACACATACACAGATCACTAATTACTATATCATTAACACATATACACACACTTACCAGTTCACACACACACAACCCACCTGCACATGCACAGGTAAGTTCCTAACTTGGATGGTACAGTGTGTATGTGTGTGCTTGGGGTACCTGGGTTATTTGGGAGAAGACTAAGGAGAGAAAGAGAGAGTTAAAGTGTAGGGAGTGAAAGGTACCAGAACTGGTGGACTACAGAGAAACTGAGGCTTGGGTTTACTTAAGGTAGACTGGGGCTGGAAACTGAGGCAGACAACTGAGATATTGGGGGGAGGTGCAGATAAGTGGTGGCAAGGAGCAGACAGCCAGGAAAGAGAGAGAGAGGCAGAAACCTGGGAGTTTGTGGCTGGAAACAGGCTGACAGTTTAGAGACTGGGGGGGGGGCGATGATAAGTGGTACAAGGAGGAGACCACCAGAAGAGAAACTGAGGCAGAAACCTGGTTGCTCAGGGGAAAAGAAAAAAGCAGTGTGGATAAGACAGTGGCAAAGAAACAGGGGGTTTGGAGACAGAGGGGAGCTCAGAAAGGTGTTGGAGGTGGCAGTGAGCCAGAAGCAGGAGAGGGAGAAATGAGACAGAAGTTAGGGGTGATTGGAGCAGGGCCAAACCATAGTGAAGCAAAACCCAACTTAGGGGTTCAAATAACAGTTTTATTAAACAGACAACACACTACACAGCCCCATGAAGTTATTGGTTCTCACACACACACACACACGCGCGCAGTCACAATGGCAGCAGGAAAAAAAGACTCAGTGGAAGGGTTGGAGTCCAGGTAGGGAAGAGAAGCAGAGTCCAAGTCCTTGGCTGAAGAGAGGGTGGGGGGTGATAGCTACCTATCCAGGATGGAAAGGGGTCTTTGTCCAGTAGGTGTTGTCCAGAGAGGGTCGCCGGCAGGGCCTCTGGGTGGATAGGTGGTGTGACATGGTGCTGGTTCAGATGGAGAGGGCGTCCCAAGGAGTCAGTCTTCGCTACCCCTTTTATGGGGCAGACTACCTGTGATCTCCTATTGGGAAGGCCTGTCCAGGCAAGGTCAGTCCTGTTCCAGAGGGCTCCAGGTATTCTTACTGAGCTTGTGCAGCCTGGCACAATGGTAGGTTGCTTCAACTTTAGTTTCTTGAATGCTGAGGGTGGTTCCAAGGGCTGGGTCATTGATCCAGGTATTGGTGTTCATGGTTCAGTCATTCAGAGGGAGCTATTTTTAGACCTACTGACATTGTCTCTCAAACACCCTCATTCATCCCCATTCATTGAGGAACCAAGTTACATGAGAGAGGTAGGTATGAGTCATGGGTTACACAACCAGGCCTGGGGACAGGATAGAGACTTGACAAACAACATGGAAACTTGACATGACTTATGCTAACTTACATAT
The DNA here is from genome assembly GCF_052110815.1 of Crocodylus siamensis. Classification (NCBI taxonomy): domain Eukaryota; kingdom Metazoa; phylum Chordata; order Crocodylia; family Crocodylidae; genus Crocodylus; species Crocodylus siamensis. The sequence goes on from NC_143395.1 coordinate 21,429,683, forward strand.
GTAGGCCTAAATCATATAGTACCAGTAAAACAGTAATATAGAACAGTAAATATCAATATAAACATAATAATTATACAATATAAAGGAGGAAAAACAAAACAAATACAACTTGCTGCCAAAATAAAATGCTGAAGCTTATCCTATGTCTTAGCTCACTTGTACTTATCTATAGGGAATAGAAAGGGAAAGAAAAAGTCAGAAATGGTTGGGGAAGGGGAGAGAATGCATTTTAAAAGAAAAAGAGAGAAAAACTGGGAGTTTTGCTACAGGTGAATGACTGTCTAATAGTAGATCACCAGTTGCCCTTCTTTGTTATTTGATGGCATTATGGAGTTGGGGTATTCTTTACATTATTGGTGGGAGAAGTTGTATAGTCCTGTATATTGCCACACTAACTGAGACTCCCCACCTCTAGACACTCATTAAAATGTTATATCTGAATCCCTGCATTCTGCACCTGTATATTTTTTTCATTTCCTGAGTCTGAGAAGAGATTAGCACTGTGTCTCTTGGCATATCCTCAGAGTGCAAATTCTCTTTCTAGCACCTACTTCTGAAAGCTAAAACCCTGCAGTCAACTGCCTTGTCTTAAAATGAGTGCCAGCTGCCTCAGATTCTCACTTACTGAGGTACATCTTTTCCCAGAACCCCAGCCTTGCAGTCATTCCAATTTACAGTTTACTTTTCTAGAAACACAGCTGCCTCTTTTGCTTTCCTGTTTGGGACTTCTTCACTGTTGGTTCCCTCCATGAATTCTTCCATTTGTTCTAATTAGGAATTACATTGTAAGGGGGTTGAGGTCATATCTCCTTTTCAGAGATCACAGGGAACTTCAGATTTTGCAGTAACTTCTGTTGTGCCATCATTTGTGCTGGTTGATGCATTAACTTAGCCATATGAATGCTGCAATTCTGCATCTAATCTTACGACTAATTTTCTGTGTTTCCATACTGTATTTTACAGATTAGCATCAGCAGTCCAGGTTATGAATATGTTTTGTTGAGTTTTCCAGAAACAGTATATGCTCCTATTAGCATGTTTTCTTTTCCCCAAGAATAGAAAATGATGATTTAGCAACATAATTTGATCATAACTTAATTATCTAGTTTTTGAGAACAATTGGTTTCAGATAACAGAATCTAATATAGTACTCATTTCAAATGGAACTGTTTTATGGCCTAGAATATTTGGGAGGAAAATGTGTAAAACGTATAAAATAAGGTTTACAAAAACAGAAAATGATTCCAAGTTTATCTAACAGAACACAATCATGAACACAATTATATATGAGTCAGGGATTGGCACAGAATGTAAGACTTCCTGTTTTGCTAAACTGTAGTTAAGCTAAACTGCTGAAAAGGAGCTTGGGAGGAACAAGCTTCTACAGATGACCTGAGGAAAAAAATATCAAAAGTAAAATTGAATTTGACAAAGAGACTGGTAGAAATAGAAATCTGCACAGAAAGATACATATGCCTTAACATTAAAGACTTTGGCATTTGAGGGTTATAAATCGGGATGCCACATTGTTTGTTTTTTACAAACAATGTAGAAGAGCATGATTAATGCAAGGAATTGCTATCTTGCCCCTGCAGTTTTACTGAGTTGGGCTAACTGCTAAACAGCCAAGGCAAGGTACTATCAAAGTGATAATAAACCTCTAAATTTTCACCACTGGACACAAAATTAAGTCATTCTTTCTGCACCATACCTGGACTCCAGAAGTCCACTCACTGGCAATGGGACCAGCCTTCCGGAGTGCCCAGACAACAACAACCCCAACACCAAAAGTGACAGTAGGCAAGATGCCACCTGAACATTACACACCTCAGAACAACACGGAGAGCTAGGGCATGTGGGTTCCATTCCTGGATCTATTTGTGAGACTGGCCAAGTCATTTAGTTGAAAATAATAACAATAAAAAAATGAGCTAGTAAAGTTAGGTGACTAAGTCAAATGTGTATTTAGTGAGCTGCAGAATAATAGGATGTAGCTCTTCCACAGTGTGTTTCATCAACACATTGCATAAGAAGCACAAGGGTACCCAAGGGACTGTTTTCTCCCTTATGCTCAGTGGTAATCTCTACAAGGTCAGCCAAGAGCAATATCCAGCTAAACTGACAAAAAAAGAGGGGAGGTGATTTCTCAGTGATACCTTCAAGTAAGAGTTCAATTTAAAACTCTGTAGATCTGGATCCTAGGGTGAGGTTAAATGTTACAATTGGACCATATTAACGGCACTTAAAATGTGAACATCTACACATTAGAGCTTGTTAACAAGTGCTAAGTCCCTCTGGATGTCTTAAAGTTCTGCCACTTTGTGCAAGGATTATCTTTGGACCCTGCTACCTAGGTTGAGTTATCTTAACTCCTGGATGTTTCACTTAGATAAAATGACCAATCTGCAGTCCTCCAGCATCCCAGAAGGTACTGCTTGTAGGAGAGGCCAGATATCTTTCAGAACTCTATGGCCCTGGACTGACAACTGGAGACAGCTGGATAGCAGGTGAGTGGGGATGGGTTGAGTGGGAAGGGGAGGAAAGGGGTGCAAGGGACATGAGAAAGGAGGTACGGGGGAGCCAGAATGGATGGGGCAAGAGGGGGAGAGGGTAGGTATGGACAGGGAGATTCTGAGCAGCTGTGACTAGGCCCAGACACTCCTCATGTACCCAGATTTGGCCCACACCACCTGCCAAAGCTGCCTGGCAGGTCTTCCCCTCTGCCCCTTTCCCATTCTTCTGCAGGGAGCTTCTAGGTAACTGCAGGGCTCAGCAGGGGTGATGCAGGCCCATTTCAGGCTGGCAGGGGTCTGATCTGAGCTGATGGGGTGACATGGGTCTGATCCATGCTGGCAAGAGCCCGATCCAGGCCAAAAGGGGGTTGATTTTGGAACTTAGAAAGATGGAAAGCCAGAGAGGCATAGAGTAGACTTGGCAAGTCCAAGCCATGCCCCTGCTCACCAGCCCTCTAGCAGCAGGTCTGAGCTGTGCATGTTAGAGAGGGTATTAACCCTTAGTATGTGACTGCTCACAGCACATACTAACTTTAATTTCAAGTAACATGCCTTTGAGTTACCACATGTTAACTATATTCTTGTAACTACACCCCTAGATACGTATCTACCACTGGCCTGTTATTAGAGGTGATAAAACAGTGGCAAGTTTCACTGATTACAGTGAGAGGAGGTGGGTGTACTCCACAGCCTTCAGATGTCTAGACTAAGGATGCCAGTGGAGCGTTCTGTTGAGAAATATTGGCTCAAGGTGCACAGTTATTTTCCTCAGGGAAGATTAGCCAGTAACCATTAAACATGTTGCTTTGCAACTAAATAAAACCTTAACCTGAATTCTGGTACTTCTTTTTCCTAACTAGCAGGATATTTTTTTATCAACATTTGAGCAATTACATATCCTAACATACATTTAATCCAGTTGCTAATTTTGCATGATATTGTGGTAAAGAATGATAGATAACATTTCTTTTTTACGAGTTGATTAATTTTAATTCATGGCTAGTGTTCACCTGCTGTTGGATTTCAATTAAAATACAGAAGATCCACACTTTAATTCTTTTTTTTTAACTGGTTAGATTCAATACTCTCTAATGTTCTAGCTACCTAAGAATAATACCAGAACATGCTCTGAACAGAAACCAAATTGATATGAAGGAAGAATTATTGTTTTTTAATGACCAGTCTGACTGTTGCTGGTCACTATGTCCTTCAGAATTTTAAAACTAATAAAACCTAGCCTTTTAGTCTATGGCTTTTATCCAGAAATAAGAGGAGTAAAAAAAGTTTCCTTTTCTTTTAGCTTTCAAGTGGTTTCTCGATTTTGAAAGAACTAAGTACTGAATTGAACTAAACTGAATAAACTGGAACAAAAAAGATATTTTTTCTGCGCCTGCTGAAGAGTCTACAGCTGTCAAAAGCTAGTTCATCACATTCATACTCTGGTTCCCAGTGCTGAGAAAGGGACTTCCGCTCAGTTCAACAGTTTGACTTTCCTTAAAGCTGAGCAGAAAATATGTATTCCTTCAATCCTATTTTTCAAATGTTTGGGCCCCAATATAGGTGTTCATAATATTTTCTTTAATTTAGAAATTAATTATTTTATCCACTTCCTAGAAACAACTATTAATATGAAATAATTGGTCAGGTATGGGTATAAGACTACAGGAGAAATCAACTGCAGGATTGCCATTAACTTTTACCTATTCATTTTGCAACAGTAGCATGAATGCACCATTAAAACTGGCACTAATTAGCACCATGATATCAGTGTCAGGAGGGAGGTCAAGAGCTTCATACATGACAGAGACTGAGGGCACAGACAGAAGTTACATTTGTTGCATGATTAGCCCCCTAAAAGTGCTCTACAGCCAGGTTGTGATACCTGTGGATAGCTGCAGAGTGCCTTAAAAGTGGCACTCTGCTACACCTACACACAATTCACGTTTTAAACCCAGATTCCAAAACGTCTGTTCCTTAGGTTCAACTTCTCTTTTCCAACACTGCCTACAGGAAGGGAGGGGGTGATGTCCGGTAGGTCGGGGGGATGCTCTAACTCATTTGCTTTATGTAAAGCATCCTGAGTTAGAGAGGGGGCCTGCATGCCAGTCAGTGTTACCTCTAACTGCAGTTCTTCCAAAAGAGAGTGGGGACACGATAAAATATGGGGAAACCTCCACTATTTCTAGTTACCCTGTGGGTATACAGAAGAGGTGAGTTCATTTCAGAATACATCACATTTGACACATCAAATGTAACCTGAGTCTCTATCTATAGGGTAATCTTACTGTCACCAGGGGAAGTGCCCTCAAGCATGCTGTGCTTCTTTGGGCAGACTGCCCTCTGAAACAGAGAAGGGTAGATAAGCTCATGGAGCTAGGCTTGAAGGTAAGTGAAGTTACTTTGCCATTCAGCAATGCTAATTAGCCAGCCTCAAGTGCTGTGTAGTTATACTGTTTGCTGCTTACAGAGCACCCTGCTTAAGGCCAATGCAAACATTTACTGTATGGATTAGTGATTCTCACCTGGGGTGCTGCAGCATGCTGGGGTGCTGTGAGTTCATTTGGGGGGTTATATGGGGGGCCACATGATATTAGCACTGTTAAATGTGCGAACACCTACACACAATTCACATTTTAAACCCAGATTCCAATTAGGAATCTATAATGTCAAGAGTACTCAGACCTGTAGCGGTCTTTGCAACAAAAGCATTGCTCCATTTTCTTTAATCAGAAAAAAAGGGCAATTAGTTTTTGCAATAGGGTGTCAGTACCTTTAGAAAGGTTATGGAGGGGTGCCTTGAGTTTAAAAAGGTTGACAACTACTGGTATAGACATAACTTGAGAGGAAACTCCTGAGAGAAAGCATTAAAAATAAAATACTTGTGAGCCAGCTTATATGGAAGTTTCTCTACCTAGGTCAGACCATCTGTATTTAAAATATTTTCTCTCTCTATATTTGCTGTTGTTAAAAATGCAAATACCTACTGTATGAAAGTATACTATTTCCCCACTTACACATCTGAATTATTTCAAAACCTGGCCCATCTGGGGTGCGTTCATAACAATCTGAGGGCAGTTTCTTTTCTTTTCTTTTCTTGTCTTTATTTTTTTAAAGAAAGGTATCAATGCTGTGTTCTTTTCCAGGTTAACTTGCCATTTTTCAAATGCATAACTCAAAAGGTGTTCAAGCTGCTCTCAAGCTTGAAAATATAAAATGTACAAAGGTCTGAAAATCTTGTTTATTGAAGGTAAATTCACAAGGTCTGACGCAATATTAAGAAAAGACAATCAGCTCCACGTCTACTGTACAAAAATGCCATTTAAAATAAACTACACTGAACATTCACATTGCTGTTCATCCATGTGTTTGAGTTTGTCTTCATTTGAATTTAGCTAATACTGTAGTATAAAGAAATTGCACTGTGCCATTCCTAGCATTGAAACAGCATTTCTGTCAGTAATTAGATCCATTTTGACCACAAACACAAGGTAGATGAAAAGCAAATTTTTCACACTTTAAAACATCTGCTTTCACAGATGAAAGCTTCATTGTGTAGGTCTTTTAAGCATTCAGCTTTTCTCCTTCCCTCCTCCAACTTTGTCCAGATAAAATTCTGCTACTAAAATAATTTAACTTTCATTATACCATGCTTCAGGTGGAAAACTTATTTTGGATCTTAGGAAGAATTTACTAAGTACGTGGGTAGCTAATCATTGGAACTGATGACCTAAAGAAGTTGTGAAATCTCCCTACTTGGAAGTTTTTAGATGAGGTTAGCACTTTTCCACAGTGTTCTTGTCTGAGATAATTCTGCTTTGAAAAGTGGGTGAGGCTAGACCTCCTGAGGCCTCTTCCAGCTCTGCTGTCTATCACTTTATATTATTTGCTATGACTTGATTTGCTTTATTCACTTGATACTCCCTCCAGCCTTTGAGTTGTTACTTTTTAAATTACAAACCTCCAAATTTAAGTTAATTTAAAAGTTAGGTCTATGGGTTTTTTTTCCCCTTTAGCTAAAGACATGGGACTGCATACCAGAAGTGAGTACCATAAACTCAGCAGTAACAGCAAGAGGAAAGAATGAACTATCTGATTTCATTCCCTATGCTTGAACCTACAGACAGGAAGCATCTGGTGTCAGCAGAATGGGTAACTGCATGGTGGGAAAGGAAGCCAAAGCAAATCAAAAATAGCAAACAGAAGAAAGACCAAGAAAATCAAGTAGGAAAGTATGCAAATAATGAGTGACTTTAATAATGTATATCCTTGTTTAGTCTGGAATCCCTTTGGAGGAGGAGACTGTCTTTTTTTGGTATCTATGAAGTTTCTACCATGTTTTACAACTACTTAAATATTTAAAAGAATACTAAAGAATATCACTATCAAGAAACACAATAAAAATAATGTCAGGTTACTGAGATTCAATATTACACAGAATCAGGAGCATACATGTCTAACTATGAACTATAACACCTGCAGAAATAAAGTGATCTAGTTAAATTAATGCCGGGCACAGAACCATGGTTTGCTAGATGCAAGGCTAGGACTCTATTAGGCCTCTCAGACTGGGAACTAACACCTCCAATTTAAGTGCATTTCCATAGCCCCAAAACCTTTACAATTTCTTCTCCTGCAGGTTTAATTCCCTATATAAAGAGACTGCTTTTTTGCTGGGTGGGTGGAACTCTAAGGTTCTCAGACTATGCTCTTAGAGATATAACATATGGTATAACAAATGAAAAATTGCAAATGAAATCTTGAAGAGCAATACACAGAACAAAAGATTAGCAGATACATCAGATCTTCATGTCATACAGTATCTTGCAATTACTCAACAACCTTCAAAATCAGTGTGTCCATTCTCCAACGTTTATCCCTTCCCTTGCTCTCTTTTTGAAAGAAATACTATTGATCGGCAGCTGCCTTCCTGAAATTGGCAGAAAGGTATGAGCCTATTAAGGTTGTGTTATTAAGGTAGAATATGATTGGAAAGGAGAATTGATTCCCCCTAGATTTATATTCTTTGCTTTTTATTTTAATCCACCATTTGTAATATTTCATTACATACCCGCAGGAGCAATTCCTTCAACTCTTCTCCCCCCCCCCCCCCCCCCACACACACACTTTTTTACTCTGTGGGGTTTTGTTAATGAGATCTAGGCCAAAGGGCTTTTTTTCCATGTATGGATTTTTGAATCGACTAAAAATGGCCAAGTTGTTTTCCTGGAGGAGTGCAAGCCAGCCATATCCCGTTTGTTTTGTAAGTTGTGTTTAAAATTACTGCGAGAGATGTAAGATTGTGTGTGTTTGTAAATAATGCCAGGCTATGAATCTGAAGTCAGAACAGGCTTCTTTGGATAGGAAAAGCTGAAAGACTTTCTCTTAACAGAAAAGGAAAGAAAAAATTATTACATATGAAGAGAACTTCCCCCCCCCACCCCAGGATTAAAGAAAAAGAATCAGGACAGCATTTTTAATCCTCCAATTTCCCATGAGACAATTTCATAGCACTCAGATGATAGACCAGGAGTCAGCAATCCCTGGCATGCATGCCAGAGCATGACACACAAACGTTTCTCTTGGTATGCATGCCTTGGGGTGGACGGCAGGGAAGGGGCTAGGCTTGGGCTGTCACAACAAAGGTCGAGCCCCTCAAAGCTCCTCTGCCACCTGCCCAGAGGCGCAGGTGCATTCGTTGCCAGGAACAAGGCAGGCTGGGGCTCAGACCTCGGTGCATCAGCATGCAGCCTTCTGGCTGCCGGCCACAGCCGGCCCTGTTGCCAGTCATGGATCCCGCACTGCTCGCAGCAGGCAGCAGGGAGGGTGCACTGAGGTCTGCAGAGGCCCAGCCCAGATCATTGCTGGCAGTGAGTGCACGTGTGCCTCTGGGCAGACAGCAAGGAAGGGGCCAGAGCTGTGCTGCCACAACAAGGATCAAGCCCCTTTCAGCTTCCTCACTGTTGGCCCTTAGCACACTAACATCTTACAAGTTGAGGTTGGCGTGTTTTTGGCACTCTACTCAAAAACATTGCTGACCCCTATTATAGACACTTAAGGCTTAGCCCTGTACAGTTCTGCATAAAGTAAAACTTTGAAGTCCAAATGGCCAGATCCTTAGCTACTATAAATCATTACAGCTCATCCAGTGATTTCTTTGGGTTTATGATGTGTTTTAACACATGGTGCACACAGTCATAACCACAAAGTAATTATATTTTAAAAATGGGATTTCCCAATTCTGCTTTCATTGTAGTTAATGGCAAAGCTCCCAACGGCAGTAGAGTTAGATCACCTAGGACATACTAATGGTTCAGGTTCCATTTGGAGTGAATGGTGTTCAGCAGTAGGGATGGGCAAACGTTCAGTGAAAATGCAGATTCTAGTTGAATTATACACATAAAACTATAGAACAGGTTCTAGAAATGTCTCAACATGCTGGTTCAGACATTTTCAGGCTAGATTGAGATGTAAATATAAGTGCTATTCAGGAAACTGTGGAGGAAGTAGTACTATTTTGTCCACCATAGAACAATGCATTATGGTAGTTGTATAGGCTGTGGGAGGCCCGCATGACGCAGGGGAGGGATTTCACCCAGTATGCTTAATAGTTTCAAAGTTTGTAGGGTCTGAAGGGACCTGAGCAGATCATCAAGTCCAACCCCCTACCTTGGCAGAAAAAAGTAATGGGGTCAAATGACCCCAGCAAGGTGTTCGTCTAACCTCCTCTTAAAGACCCCCAGGGTAGGAGCCAGCACCAGTTCGCTTGGAAGTAGGTTCCAGACCCTAGCCGCCCTGACAGTGAAGTAGCGCCTCCTGATATCTAACCTGAATCTACCCTCTGCCACCTTGTGACCATTACTTCTAGTTACTCCTTGTAGTGCTCAGGGGAACAGGGACCCCGATGCCTGCTGGTCCCCTCTGACTAGTTTGTAACAAGCCACTACATCTCCCTTCAGCCTTCTCTTGTGGAGGCTGAATAGGTTCAGGTTGTAGTAGCCTCTCCTCATAGGGCCTGCCCTGCTGCCCCCAATCATGCGAGTGGCCCTCCTCTGGACCCTCTCCATGCTGTCGACATCCCTCTTGAAGTGCAGCGCCCAGAACTAGATGCAGTACTCCAACTGCGGCCTGAACAGTGTCGCATAGAGGGGGAGGATCACCTCCTTGGATCTGCTTGAGATGCATCTGTAGATGCCTGACAAGGTGTGGTTGGCCTTCCTGACTGCATCCCCACACTGCTGGCCCATGTTCATCTTGGCATCAATGATGACTTCAAGATCCTTTCCTGCCTCTGCATTGATGAGAAGGGAGTGCCCCAGTCTGTAGGTGTGCTGCAGGTTCTTCCTCCCCAGGTGCATCATTTTGCACTTGTAAGTGTTGAAACCCATCCTGTTCTTATCTGCCCACCCCTGTAACCTGTCTAGGTCTGATTGCAGCCTATTCCTCCCTTCTAGCGTACCCGCATCCCCCCACATTGTAGAGTCATCTGCAAATTTGAACAGGGTGCTTTTTACCCCCTCGTCCAAGTCATTGATGAAGATGTTGAACAGTGCGGGCCCGAGGACCGAGCCCTGTGGAACCCCACTGCCCACATCCCTCCAAGTCGAAAACGACCCATCCACCACCACTCTCTGGGTGCGGCCCTCCAGCCAGTTGGCGACCCATTTGACTGTGTAGTTCTCAACACCACAGTCCCCCAGTTTTTTAATGAGAAGGGGGTGAGAGACAGTGTTGAAGGCCTTCCTAAAGTCCAGAAAGACTATGTCCACTGCTACCCCTTCATCTAAGGATTTTGTGACCTGGTCATAGAAGGCCACCAGGTTGGTCTGACAGGACCTGCCTCTAATGAACCTGTGTTCATTAGAAGCATAACCTCCCCCACTGGCCCCTCTTGGACATGTGACAGGATAATAATCTCAAAAAGCTTCCCCAGGATTGAGGTAAGACTAACAGGCCTATAGTTTCCTAGGTCCTCCTTCCTCCCTTTTTTGAAGATGGGAACGACACTGGCCCTTTTCCAGTCCTCTGGCACCACACCAGAGCACCACAAGTGCTCGTAAAGCCATGCCAGGGGTCCTGCAATGACCTCAGCTAATTCACTCAGCACTCTGGGGTGGAGATTGTCAGGACCAGCTGATTTAAATACATCCAGTCCCTCCAGAAGTTCCCTGACTAGATCCTCACTGACCCTTGGCCTTGGTGCACCTCCCCTGGGGCCTGAGGGGGTCCCAGTGAAGGTGCTGATTTGGTCCCTGTTCAAGAAAATGGAGGCAAATAAGATGTTAAATAGGTTACCTTTGTCGTCTGTTGTGATGACCAGATTTCCTAGCATGTCTTGCAGGGGCCCCATGTTACCCAGTACCTTTTTTTCACCCCTATGTATTTTAAAAAGGACTTCTTGTTGTCCTTGATCCGGGTCGGTAGTTCCAGTTCCATCTCTGCCTTGGCCTTCCTGACCTCCCCCTGCAGCCATGAGCAACTGCAGTATAGTCCTCCCTGATGATGGCCCCTCCCTTCCATTTGGTATACGCCTTCCTTTTGGCTAGGAGATGTTCCCAGATGCTTCTAGTGAGCCATGGGGGCGTTTGTGCCCTCCTGCCCCCTTTGATCCATGTTGGGATTACCTCACTTTGGATTTGGAAGATTGTCTCCTTAAGGAGCGACCACTCTTCTTGGACACCTGACTCCCCTCCCCTCTGGGACCTCAGTGCCTCTCCGACTGTTCTTCTTAGCTCATTGAAGTCCACGCTCCTGAAATCTAGGGCTCCTGCCTTGCTGCAGGCCTTTGCCACCTTGTGCTGGATGATGAATTCCATCAGGCGCTGATCGCTGTTGCCCAGGTGGTCGAGGACCCACAGACCCCTCACCAGGTCGTCACTGGTGGGCAGCACCAGGTCCAACAGGGCATCTTCTCTGGTGGGCCTGTGCACTTCCTGGGTTAGGTGGAGGTCCTGCATTTTGGCTAGGAACCTACGTGAGTGGTCAGACCTGACTGACTGCTCTTCCCAGCAGATGTCTGGAAAGTTCAGGTCACCCATGATGACCATGTCTTTTGACCTAACTACCTCCGTGAGCAGACTTTAGAATTCCTGGTCTAGCTCTTTCCCCTGGTTGGGTGGTCTGTAGTAGACCCCCACCGTTAAGTTCCTTTCCCCTCAACTTTCTTGTAGTCTAACCCAGAGCACTTCAGTGTGCCCCTCCTCTGACTTTGTGCTACTTGATGAGGATGTGTATTCCTCAACATAGAGCACCACACCCCCACCTTTCCTCCCTGTCGTGTCCCTCCTGTACATCCTATAGCCCTTGATATTCACTACCTCATCATGCATTAGGTCCTACCATGTTTCTATGAGTCCCAGTATGTCTGGGTTGGTGTCAGCTAGCAGGAGGGTAAGTTCCTCCTGCTTGTTCCCCATACTACAAGCGTTTGTGTAGAGGCATTTGTGGCCTCCTGAAGATGTGTGCACTGGCCCCCTGATCTCAGCATTGCCCTGACCCCTGTTGCTTGCCTGTGTATATGTTCTGCTCATCAGTCTAGGCTGGGCTGTACTTGTGGGTGCTGCTTGGTTTAGTGGTCCAAGACTTCATCTGCCCTCATCTTCCCCTTCCCCCAATGAGCCTAGTTTAAAGCCCACCAGAGGAGATCTGCCAACCTAGAAGAAAAAACACGCTTACCTTTAGGGGAAAGGTGAAGCCTATCCCACCCAAGCATGTCTCTCATTGCGATGTGCGGATCGTTGTCTAGGAAGCCGAAGCCTGCCTCAAGACACCATTCCTGAAGCCGCCAGTTGGTGATATAGGTTTCATGTCATCTTCCACATCCACTCACTGGTAAGACAGAAGAGAATACCACCTGTGCACCTGTCTCTTTCAGCACCACCCCCCCCAGAGCATGGCAGTCCACCATCAGATGATCAGGACTTCTCCTGGCCACATCATTAGTACCCACATGGATTAGGACCATGGGGTAGTAATCGGTGGGTGGATCATGGCCTGGATCATTCCCATCACATCCTGAATCTTTGCTTCAGGCAGGTAGTAGACCTCACATGTTGAGGGGTCCTGGCAACAGATGGGGCCCTCTGTACCCCTCAGGATGGAGTCACCTATGACAATCACTCGACGTTTCCTCCTCTGGAACTGCTTAGCTCCTTCGGCCTATTCAGAGCATGGAGAATCTAACCTTCCAGGAGAGTACCCTAACCATAAGCCTCTGGGTAGTGCAGAGAAGGTCTCACTTAGTTACTCCAGTTGGTGCTGTTTCATTTTGTGCAAAAATGTAACATAAGGGTGCACACAAGCCTATAAAATCATTCTCTGCTTGGTCCATTGAATATTTATGAACATTAAGTGGAACAGCTTCAACAGCTGGGAGAATACCCCTTGCCTAGCACTTCTCACAAATGGGATATTTTGCTCTGAATCAGGTAGGAAGTGAATTTGAAGCAAGGTCTACCATATCTCAGGTGACTGATCTACCCATAGCACTATGTCGACTATGCCAGCTCCACCTCCAATTTTAAATGTTACTCATGTAACACACACACACACATTTGGTTGTTGTGTGTTGTGTTTTTATGTGGGCAAGATGGTCCCTGTTGATCTGGCCATGTGCTCAGCACATGGCAAGTGGGGCCTGTACCTGGGGGAAATATGTAAAACCCTATCACTTCATTGGCCAGGGAAGCAGATGATTCTTCAGGCCAATTGGTTGGGAGAAAGACTGCACAGTGGTGCTCCCTGATTGGACAAGGCCAAGATGATGTCATGAAAAGGGGATATAAGGGCAGCTAAGTTGGTTTGGGGAAGAAGCTGCTGAAGAAGGACATCTCCCAGGGAGGAGGAGTTGCAGATAGCAAAAAGGGAAGCTCAGGTAGAGCGGAGAGAGAGAGGGAAAATTGTCCCAATGTCTGGGAACTCCTCTCCTACTTTTCTTCCATTTCCCCCACTCTTTTTTGAGGTTTTAATGGATTAATACTGGATTAATATTGATTCCCTGGAGTTGCTGGTCAGGATTTAGGCCTGGCAGCTTTAACAGCGTTGGAAGCTGGGAGTTCCTAATCCTGCCAATTTTGGGCTGGGATTAAGGCTTGCACCTTCCTGTTCCCAGTGGAGCTGAAGCTGTGACCCAAACTACATGTAGCCCAAGCCTAGAAGGTAGACTTGGTCTTTCTCTCTTGTTTCCTTTGATGGTCCTTTGTTTTAGTTGTCTCTGTGTCTGGGCTGGCTGTAGCCTTTGGTCACCCTGGTTCCTCTGGAGTTTTTCCTGCAGTTTTCATTTCAGTGGGTCATATAATCCAGCCCAGAATTGTGGGGTGTGTGCATGCTGCCTGGAGCCACAGTCACACCCTACACACATACACAGTCTCTCCATGGGAGTAAAGATTGCCATGCCACTATCCTCTGAGAGCACTGAGGGGCCCCTTGCACTGCTGAAGGACCCACACTCTCAAGCAGCTTCCTCTGGCACAGTGTAACCGATAGACGTGGAACATATACTATACTATATTATAGACTAACACTAGTTAGTAGTAGTGTTTCATATTGCATTTGGTGTTTGTCTTTGTTTTCTGTATTAAATGTTTTGGTTACACTGCTTGTGGGAAGCGGGGATTTTGTTTATCTGGGACACCCTAGTAATTAATTTTGTGTTCCCAAATTTCTGGGTGTGGTACTAAATAAATTTAGTACCCCAAAAATGGAACCTGGCCTTAGTGCAGCTGGCCAGAGCTGGGCAGAGGGTTACACTTATAGACATGTGCAAATCTAGACTTCTGTTTCAACATTTTCTTTGCTTTAAAAAATGTCACCAAATAAAAGAATTCCTTCAATTTGTCAAACACTGTGAAACAAACAAACAATTTGGGGTTAACAGAAAATAACATATTTGTTTGATTTTTTCTATTCTGCCACTATACTAAACCATGAATCATTCATACCAGTGGTGCTCAACCTCCAACCCAGAGGCTAAATCCATGGCAATCTTCCCCCTGGTCACCACTAATTCACACCATCTTATTCCTGAGGCCTCTGAAATCCCATTTCAACACTATATACCTATTCAGCAGAGCATGTAGGCACCTGCTTAACTTTGAAGTGAATGGGATTTAAATATCTGCTATATCTAAGTTCTTTTCTGAGCAGGTGCTTAAGTGAATCCTCTACCCAAACACTTCCCTATACTGGGGTTTCATGAAGCAAATGTAAAGTTTTTGTTTGCAAACAATAATCTGAAAATCCTTCATTTCAAAAGGGAGATACTTTAAAAACTTCTTTTGAAAGGTTAATTATAAAAACAAATAATTCTGACTCCAGGTCTGAAAACCAATTATAAAATGGTATATCAGAAAGATATATGGTACATTACACATAATGAGGTAGAGATCTTCACCACTGTAACTGAGTTCTATTGAATATATTCTAATTCTTCCCCAAGCCCCATTTTGCCTCATAGCTGTTGTTATTTTCCATCAGAATACAATTGGATGCTTAGATGTCTCCTCCTAATTTCATCAAAATGCTAATGAACTGGTTTTGTTCACACTTTATAGGAGATGGAGCTGCTTTCTGAGGAACAATGGGTTATATAATAAGTAGATGGACATATATTTCTTGTGCTTTTAAAGTTCAATAGCATTACTCTAAAAATATTCAGGGCAAACAATGTGGAATCTGCTTTGCCTGACATTTTAAAAAGCATAAAGAACATTATAAGAAGCAACACAATAGCATTTAATTTATTTGAAGACAATTATTAAATGTAAACTTCAGACCTGGGGATGTTCATTGAAAGATGGCAGGAGAACAAGGGTGTCTTTTTGTAACCATGCAGTCTTACTGAGAGTTTAATTAATGTCTTTTCTCTTTTACACATGCAGTCTCACTGATGGCCAAAGGAAGAAAGAAAGAAACAAAGAAACAAACAAAAAACAATTAAAAGAAGAGCTTTCCAAAAATGAGTACAAAGTTAGAGAAATTACTGAAGGACTTCAGTAAATGTAAAAAGGTCAATGAGATTTACCTTCAAAAGTCAAAAATTGATTTTGAGAGATGGGCCTGTGTTGCAGTTTGTTAAATTTGGGCCCCAGGCATGCATCCTAAACCACAATATAAAATTGCTGTGTTTGCATGGGACCTTAGGGGCCCAGAAAGCAGTTTAACAATGCTGATGACAGCAGATATGAAAAAGTGAATAAAGTAATATCAGATATCTCAGTAGATGTGACAGTCCAGGAAATATGAGAGAGAAGGATTTTGGGGGGCACTACCCTTTATTGGACCATCTGTATAGTTGGGATAAAGTTAAAAGATTTTCAGAGGAAAAGTAGTCTTCTTCAGGTTGTTCAAACTCCTTCACAGGCATGTCTACATGTGCATTTACTCCATCTTAAATTTACTGTGCACTAAGTGGGAATAGGCCAGCATCTACACATACAGATGGGGAGCTTCAGCCTTTGGCCACATGGCTCCCAGCACTTGGCAGCTATGCTGAGGCAAGAGGCAGCTGCCAGCATGTGGCGATCCTCTTAAGGGCTCATTCCTTCCCCGCTCCCAGCTCATCCCAGCCCCGCCCCTGCCTGGGAGCTGTGTGTAGCAAAGGACCTGCATGCAGCAGCTCCCTCCCTCCCTCCCTGCCCACCAGTGGACCACACTGCTGCTGGCCATGGTACTGGCCCCACTATTCCCAGGCCCCAGGGCAGCTGTGTACCCTCCAGCTGGCTCCAAGGCACCGGCTGTGGGAGACTCTGGCCAACCCCTTCTTCCCGTGCTTCCACTCCAGCCCACCTGCCCTGATGTCCACGCACCCTCAACCCCCTGCTCACCATTAGCACCAGCACTACTCCAGGACACACATGTAGGAGAAACAGTACAAACTTTATTAATAGAACAATCCCCCTTCTATCCCTCCCTGCTCAACAAATTCAGCAGTCTCCTCCCTACACACAGTGCCCCTCTACTACCCTTCCCACTCACCGATAAAAAAACCAACCAACCAAACAAAAAAAACCCTCTTTCCCAAATGTCAAAGACACTTCAGGTGTCTGACCCCATCCGCGAGTCCACCTGCAAGGGCTCAGGGGTAGGGCCACCCAGGGCAGAGATCCTGGTGGCAGGCAGCCAGCAAACTGACCATAGAAAGTGCTGCTGTGGGTCTGGGGGCCACAACAGAGCCTGGAAATGCCTGTGGGTGGCAGGCACTGCATCAAGTCCTTGAGGGTGCTGCAGGAGCCCTAATGTGGGGGTAGCAAGTGGGACCCAGGAGCAGGTGGATTCAGTCAAGGATATGGCAGTGGTGTCTCTGGTGCCTCCAGCAATGGGTGGAGGTGACCCTGAGGTAGCGGTCCTGCAGGCCTCTGCAGCCTTTCCCCCCAAGTCCAGATGTTGGCCCTGGAGTGGCAAGAGACAAAAGGCTTTTGTGAGATTTTGCAACATTTGAAAGGAGATGCTCTGCTCCAGGGGCCCTTCTTTACTTGGCCTCAGGTCAGAGGGCAGGAGCATGTGGGCACCTAGGGGCCATGGTAAGCTGGTTGGGCAGGCCTGGGCCCAGGTGGTTGCTGCCCGAGGCCCCGTCCCCACTTGCTCCAAGGGGGCCAGCCTCAGGCTTCCTTCCCAGGGTGGGTCAGGCCAGGCAGCACCTGCTGCCACTGCCCCAGCCCCTGCTGACCCCCACTCTGTTCCTGCAGGCCCACCATTGTGTGCCAGTACCATCAAGTCCCTGGTGCTCAGGGTGTATGTGGCTCCCAGACAATGGGGGCGAGGGGCTGGCCATGCCCCCACCCTCCCCACAAGGGGCCTTTCCTGGGAGGCACCCCAGGGCCACCCCCCTGCTGTGCATGCCACAGGCAGTACAAGATGGGTTGTTTGTGCAGGCAGAGGGTTTCTGCAGCCTCTGTGCCCTGCTGGTGATGATCTTGCTGGTGCCCTGGGCACACCAGCACTCCTGGTTTGGGACTTTGAGCTATGATGGTATGGGGAGCAAGCCTGGCTTTCCCTGCAACATCATCAACACCTAGAGGGCTACCTGTCACAGCACTACATGTCCCTGCCCCTAGTAGCTGAGGAGAAGATCACTGCCAGGATCACCATGTTCCTCTGGATGTGAAAAAACCTGTGCCCACCCAGCCATGGGAACACAGCCTGGTCAATAAAAGTTCTGACCTGTGTCCCTTCTCCCTGCCTACTATGAGGGGAAACGTGGCAGCAGGGGTGGAGACTGGGCCTGGGAGGGCCTGCTCCCTAGTGTGGGACTTACCATGAGTCCAGGGCTGGTGAGGCTGGCAGCTTGGCACAGAGCATCCTGTGCCAGGCAGTGTCTGGCTCTGCCCAGTGCCTGCAGCTTGTGGTGGGCTGGGGGTCGGTGCCCAGACAAGGCCCTCTCCCCAGGGAGGAGCTTTTACTGCTGGTGGCCAGTGGTGGTGTGGCCAGTTGTTCCTTGTGGGTGGCTGTGGGGCAGGGCTGAGGCAGCCACTGGCCATGGCTCCCTGGGCTACCAGTGGGTATAGCAGCCAAGGAGTACAGGGCAGGGTGCTGGAGGCCCAAGGTACCTTCCCCAAGTGACGAGTCACTGAAAGTGTCAGGGTGGGATATGCATGCAGCCTCCTGGGGCACCAAAGTGCAGGTCAGCTCCTTCACGAAGGGCATGATCTTGAGGGCCCCACCAAACCAATGATGGTGGCCAATCATGGGCACCCACTGGGCCCACAGGTCCTTAACCTTGATGCAGCACTGATGCACTGACCAGGGGTGGTCCTGAACCCAAATCATAGCATCTAGGCTTCATAAATGCAGGTGTTCAAGCGCCTGCCCTGAGCAAACTGCCTCTGGACATCCTCCCCACCCCATATCACTCACTAGTAAGATCTTCTTGCAGGTCTTTGATTCCCTAACTTGGCATTGAAGAACTTGTGATTTAAGCAATATCTGTCATCAATATCTTCAAACAATGCCTCTCCTTGTTGATAGGAGACATTAAATGAAAACTTAGCTGTAGTAAAGATGTGAGGAAATAAGGTTCTTTCATTGAAGTACTACTGTGGCACTCAAGAGTCCCTGGTTCAAGGACTGTGTGTGACAGAAAGCAAGCCAGTTTATTTCTCTGTACTTCAGTTCCTCATCTATAAATCAAAGTAACAATGTTTTCTTTATCTGTCATATCCATGTAAACTGTAAGCTCTTCTATCTGCTTCCAAAGCACCTAGCATATTAGAACCTCTATAACAACTTGGGGGCTGCAGAATTCTTGTGTAGTCTTAACAAAGAGAGAAGGATGTTGTGTTCCTTAAAAGGGTGCATCTTGAAGTACTCCATAAAGAACACTATTTTTTTTCCTGCTTACATCATAAATATTTGATATTCTGGGTACAGTGAAAAACAAGGTTCATCTCTGACTTTGGGGAACTATTTAACTCACCCAATTTCTAAATCGTTTGAATCATTTATCATTCTCAGCAGGAAGAAAACCGACTTAAAAGGAAATGCACAATGCTTGGAGCACAGATGGGATTTTGACTGAACTTAGTCTTCCCATCATGGAGCAGTACAACATCAACATGATAAAAAATTACTATTGTTGAGCTGATAAAATAATTAATTAAATCACTTAATTACTCTTTAGGTATGTGTTATCTTGTTCCCACTACAGTTATCTCTGAAGATAGAGCAAGGAAATCCATATCTTTCCATTCATTACAATAGCCTCTAGAACCTGTACAGAATTCAAGGTAAGCAACTGCATAGTGACTTTGCAAGAACAATGATACATTCCATTTCAAACCCAAAGCAGTGATCATACTTCAAAGGGACACTAACTTTCACAAGATAGCACAAGGGAAGAAGTTGATGATGATAAACAGCAACACCAGTGAAACTGATTGATATAATTTAAAAAGACCAAAGCAACATCTTAAGGTCAGCTGTTGTAGTTGTTTCTGTGACACATGTAACATATGCTGACATACTATTTATAGTTTGTACTGTGGGAAGCAATATTTGCTTTGGCAGATCAGTACTGAAAGTACATTTATGATGCAAGTTTATATTAATATGAAAAATCAGAAGTGTCCACATTTTCCACCAAAAGAAAGAGTATGAATAAGACACTTAGCAAGATCTATTTTTAAATGTGGGTCTTGCCACATGGGGGCAGTGATTTTGGTCATTCTCTGATGGCACAATGCAAGATTTATACTGTATATTAAATTACAGTATATTTGTTTGCCCAGCACAGAGCTGTAAAATATGAAAAGAACCTGATTAAATAATAATGTTTGTGATGCCATCATGATAAATCTAATATTTGTAAACATGCTATTACAAATCCCAGAATCTCATCCTTTTGTGATGAATGGCTTGCAATGGTCAGGTTTTGCAAAATCAGACACTGTGGAATAATATACTTTTATAATGACATTCCCTGGGTCAGCAAATATTTTAAAATTTATGTTGAATGAAAACTAGGAGACTCAGTATAATTATCTATGTACCCTAACCTTCATTCATAGTTCCTTAAAGGTACTCCATGTGGCACATTAACCACATCTCATAACTGCTAAAGGACTGGTTTCACCATGGCATGATTCCATCTTTGCAAACAGACTGTGAAGATGCTTTTTAGACCTTTGAGGTTCCTGCCAAACCTATGTATGAGTCTGAATAGATCCATAGACATGGAACTAGCACCAGAATGACAGGAGAAGCTGTTGATTAAAACCAAAGATATGTTGATTAAAACCAAAGACACTTTATATAAATTGCACAGCTGAGGAGTCTAATGAATTTTCTAGCCTAAGTAATCAAGTCTGAGCATTATTTGTATTTGCTCTTCAAGAAGCAACCAAAGTTCTAAGAGGAAAAAAAAAAGTAGAGAAACCACAAATGCCTTGATAACTGTATTGTATCCAGTAAAGATTTCCACATACCTGGTAAGTAAGATGCTGTCTGTTTCCCACTGATGACTGCAGCCTATTGGGGCTTATACACAAGCAGGGAGGCCACTCGGGAGCATTGTAATTACACCCCCTTCCTCCCCCCTGCCATTCTAACATTCCAGGATGCTGATACATGAGACACTGGAAGCTGCTGGAGTGTAGAGATTACCATGCTTCAGCAGACTCACTTAATCTCACTACAGTCATCTCTGTAGATGCAGATTGATCAGAACAGATTAATCAAGTCTGCTCCGATGTGCTGTAATTATTCTATTAATTGAGTCTGCTGGAGCACCCCTGCCACCATTTTGATGCACATTTTGGGCAGGGGACACTGGTATATGACATGCTCTAGGCGCTTTAATTAGCGTGGCTGTTGGAGCCACTCTAATGCCCCGGTCCCACTCCCCCCACCATACACATACACTCCCAGAGCACGTATATCAATTCCCTATGGTTCCACAGTTAGAAACATTGATTAAAAAAAAGAAAGTGGAAAGGAAAGGGAAATGTGGTTTAGAAGCATTTTCAATTGGGCAAATGGCCTTGAATGACATAATTTAGGTGCTATTTTGTAACAGAATAATTCTCAGATTACCTGTCAGAAATGATACAGGAGCCAAGACCCCGGTTCAGATGCAGTCACTGTTGTATCAGTGATTTGACACACAGGAAGCACAGACTCATGGACATATCTGAAGGTCCAGAAGGACCCTTCTGAGATCATGTAACCCATCCTCATGCACTATCACAGGATCAAGTAAACCTGGGCCATCCTGAAGGTGTCTAAACTAGTCTTAAAAACTTTTAGCGAAAGTGGTTCTATAACAGTCTTAGGTAGCCTGTTCCAGAGGTTCACCACATTGAAAGGAAGCTCTTTTAATCTTCCACATAATTGTCTCTACTACAAGTTAAGCTGGGTTGTTTTGTTTGTTTTTTGGTTTTTTTGGGTTTTTTGGTTGGGGGGGTGTGTGTGGGCGGGGGGAAGGTGGGGGGTTGTCCTTCCCATAGCAGCTATGGAGAAAAAAGGATCACCATCTTTATTCCAACAGCCTTTTATTTACTGAAAGACTTAATATGTTTCTCTACTCCCATTGGACAGAGAAGACAAAGTCGACACCCCTTGGAATTTGTAAATTTGATTCTTAAAAAGTTTCAACAAATATGACCAAACTATAGGAGGAGGGTGGAGACGGCATTAAAGAAATATAGGTTAATATATAGGTTAATGTACTTGAAAAGTCTGGAAATATGCTTTTACAGAATAGTTGGCATAGGTAATGATACTTACAGCTCAGGTTGCATAAGATTTTCCTTAAGACCCTGTTTCCAGCTGTTACGCCAAACTGGGTAGAAACTGTCCAAACAACCTGTCTCCCTGAGGCTGAATTTTTGGAAAGTTTCGGTTTCCAAGAACAAAGTTAGGGGAAAAATACATTGCTTTGCCCATGTTAAGCATTCTTATACCTCTTCCACTGAGAAGGCTGAGTGCCTCCATAGTTTGAACTAGGTACTTTAAGTGTGGCTGCATTATTTTGGACATTAGGTATATGCCTTCTGTTGCCCCAGTGAAAACTCACCTAAACAATGGCCACATTTAAAAAATTGCTGCAATGGTACATGGCTGTATTAGAATCATTCCAATATGGAATTCTATTTAGGATTAAATATGACCAAGTCAGAAATAGTGTTATGAGTTCCCATTAGGAAAAAAGGAGTAATAATTAGCTATTTATTGTAAGTGTTGCTACCATCCTAATATAATGTCTGTCTCCCCATAATACTTTTGATCAAATGTGCATGCTCCCCCGAGAGGGCTGGCAGCAATTGGGTGGCCGGGCTTCACCTCCTCAGGCAGGGAGACAGAGAGAGCTGTTAGAGTTTAATGTTTACTTGCTCCTGGATGCCCAACCAGGGGACAGGGGCAATAGGGCCCAGGGGGAGCCTCAGCACAACTGAGCAGCCCAGCCCCCCCCCCCCAAACATTCTTTGCTTTATACTGGTCTGCTTTGGCACCATGTGGCTTCACAGACCCCCACCTCTGTGTTTGGAGAAACAGAGACAGAGGCAGAGAAAAAAAGCAGAGAGAAGAGGCAGGGTGTGGGTGCAGCCAGGAGCAATGTGTGTGCATGTGCATGCATGGAGGCAGTGGCAGAGCATATGGGTGTGCATGTATTTGTGTAGGCAGGGGTAGAGTGTGTGTGGGGGGGGGTGTGCAGGGAGAGGCAGAGTGTGTGTGGGGGGGTGTTCATAGGGTGAGTCCCACACACACACCCCAGCATACACATGCATCCACATCCCCCTTGCACTGCCATACACACAGACCCCCACACCCCTCACACAGTCCTAATTTTAAGACTTCATTTTAAGCTATTCTGCAATCACCTCTATGTATACTACACAAACACATAAATCTGGACAAAAAGATTTTTTGATATCAAATGAATGCAGATTGGATCCAGATTAATGACTATAGATGTTTCCTTTTTAGAATATAATTTGGTATTTTTCTGGTTCCAAGATGGCAAAACCCCTTGCTGAAATGACCACTTCTGGGGGCAAGGGGAGGGACTTCTGGTAGCAAAGGTCAGGGGCTAGGGGTTGGGACTTCCTGTCACAACATTGCAACCAGGGAGTGGGGCACCTGCCATGGGGTGGGGCTACCCATGTGGCCCTTGACAGCTTGCCAAAACTCAGTAAGTAGCTCTCCACCTGAAATAATTGCCCACCCCTGGTTTACTTGGCTGGCCCTGAAGAGTGAGGGAGGTGGGGCATGTAAAAAACTCCCTGTAACACTCCATCATTCATGATGAGTAACTGGTGAGTATTTTTATAACATACCAATATTTTATTTACCTCTTAGTGGTAACAGTTCTTTTTTTTTTCCCCCAGCAGACATGATTATTTAAATAGTTATAAGCAATGTAGATGATTTGTTAAATTTTCTCTTCTAAATATAATCTGAGTTTAAATACTGTTCAGTCTTCCAAGATTGAACAATTCCCTGCTAAAGGTTAAAAGATAAAATCACTAAATGACTAATTGAGACTGGTAGTACCTCTCAGAAACAAATCAAGAAAAATTATTAGAATCTCTTCTTCCATTTGTCTGTTTGCTGCATTCTTTCTTTTTCCACGAGTAATGCATTTTATATTTAAAAGGAATATAATCTTGGACTATAAACTTCAGTTTAAATGTCTCAAGTCAAAAGTACAATGAATGTAACACAGCAAGCCTCTTTCTGTCCATCCACATCTATGAAAATTACCACAAAATGTCTGCTCTCAAGTGATTTTGTTACGTTAGAGTTCTGCACTGTTGGTTTCCTTGCAAAGTTTAGTGACCAAAGCTCTTTTGAAAAGAAACTCTTCACTCACCAGCTTTAGCAGTAGAGTGGCAGTCATGTCAGTGTTCTGCTTGGGGCACTACATGCAAGTAAAGTAGACACATGAAAAAAATATGAAAGTGAATGGAACAGCATGTCTCTGAGCCTGAAATAAAAGTGTAATCATAAAAGACGATCTGACGCACCATTGAAAGCCAAAGGATAACTTGATAGCTTTCAGATACACACACACGCATGTGTGCATGCATACACATTCACCAGATATGGTATGGTCTCTTCTTATTGATTGCTAACTCTACATAACTGAAATATTGTCTGGGAGCTGAAAGCAAGGCTCTACTGGGTGTGTAAAGTCAGCATTATGCTTTTAAAGCCAAATAAGGCCAGGTACAGACAGTACATATAAACTAGTATAAGTGATTGGAAACTGTTCTAAACCTGTAATAGAAGAGAAGTTCACTTCACACAGAGCAGTTTAAAAATTAGAGAACCCAGTCTAAGATAGAACTGAATGGATGTAGTGGATGTGGATGTGGACGGGACCATCCCCTTTGAAGGCTTGGCACCAGTTCTCGCCAACACCCAGGCTCGCAAGTGGTAGAAATATGTCCTGCTGGGCGACATCCTGAGGGGCTGTGGTTATGATGTGATGGTCAACGTGCTCATTGTGGGAATGCTCGGAGCCTGGGACCCCAGCAATGAGATCATCCTGTGTGTGTCTCCCACCGCTACGCCAAGCTGATGTGCTTCCCCATGGTGTCCAACATCATCTGCTGGTCCCAGGACATCTACGTGGAGCACATCACAGGCCACTGCTAGTGCTCTGATCCCACCACATGGACCACCACTGGACTGAACAGAGAGGAGACTGAACACAGAGGAGTCCTCTGCACCAGATGGACTTCACTCCAAGAGGATTCTTCAGCAACGGACCATCCTGCTCCCCCCGAAGAGGACCCCCATAATGAGACTCTATATGGACTAAGGCACTTTCTTCAACCTACTTCCTCCACCATTGTGGACCATTGTATGGGTCTATGTGTATCCATCTTCTTTCTCTCTCAGCATTGCAAACCCCCTCCCTTTGCCTCCCCCCCCCCCGGGGCTTAGTTGGTTAACATTGTATTTTGTGTAACCTAGCTGCAGTCCCCTCCTCACACCCATCCTTCTAATATTAGTCCCTCACTCAGGTGATTTGTATTTCCCTACTGGCTTTGTCATCTTTTTGGACTCACAGTCCTAAACATCTGCTAATAAAATTCAATCTGCTTTAAGTGGTTTAGGTTAGATTGGTCTATCAAAATTCTATACCAGATACCCTCCCAACTCATGTTTGATTACAGCGACCCACCATACAAGGCTGCTTTGTTAGCCCCTGCTAATCACCCCTTGCAGGACAGGAGACATAACCTTGGCTCATACTCATCTGCTCCAGTCGAGTGCTAAGCCATTACCACCCATGGGATACCACAGAACTGAAGCAGCAAAGCCTCTGCTCCATATCCCTGCCTCCTGCCTGCACCTTCCAGCTGGGCCAGGAAGCTGTAGGGGTGGAGGGAGGATCAGAGGCCCCCCCATCTCCTGTCTAGCCCCCTTCCCCTGCTGCCTGGCCCTCTTGGCCAGCATGGCTTCTTTCCCATCCCCACCAGTTATCAACAATGGAGGAGGGGAGAATGGGGAAAACAAAAGCTCCCACCCCTGTCCCACCCCTCCCAAGCAAGCAAAGCTGGAGAAAGCTATGCAACAGAGGCTTCCCCTCTCCCACACTGCATAGTCCTCTTGGCCAGTGTAGCTTCACTCCCCAGCCCTCCCCCACACATGCTCAGTTATGGGGGGAAGGGTGGGAAAGCAGAGGAGAGAAAGGTGGGAAGAGAAGTCATGCTGACCAACTGGGTCAGGCAGCAGGGAAGGGGGAAGACCCCCCCCCCCAGCAGTTCTGGCAGTGTCTGGGGGAAATAGCCTCAACTTTCCTCTGCTCCTCCCTGCTGGTACTTCTGGCACTTGGCCACTGGCTGGGGTTTGGGGCTGGGGAGAGGTTCTGTGCTGTTTCCCCCACTCCTTCCACCTGGAAGCAGGGTTTAGGGGTGCATTTCTAGCAGGCAGTCAGGGGTGGCCAGCTGCTTGGCTGTATTTGGCTGCCCTCAGCAGTCTCCAGCACACTGGGAGGTGTGCGATTGCACCCCTAGTCTGCTGGTGTTAGCCAATGCAGGCATCTGCCTGTCCCTCCTCCTCAGGGTGAACTTGTGTTTTGTTTGCTCCCCATTAAATCTACACAGCTTAGAGAAACTCATCAAGGTTTGATCAATTCCACCTTGGGCTTTTCTTTACCTAGCCTAAGAGAGTTAAGCAGCAGGAGGAGGAGCTGACTTGTTCCTTCAAACAATTGTTATGATAATCAGATATTTATGACTGGGTTAACAAAAAGTGCTACACACAACAAAATCCTATGCTGCATTTCAGTTCCTTGTTTTCATTACCACTACTACAGACAGTCCTGATCAATCTGATAGTTATACAGTGAAAAGACAGGGCCAGTTTTCAGTAGTGTAAATCCCTATGCATCATTAATTAAAGAAATTACTATTTTAGAATAAATGGATTCCCACATTCTTCATGGTTTTATTTATTCTCTGTTGTTTTCTTTATGTTAGAGGTTCTCTAGAAACATGATAATTTCCCTTGTTGGTTTATTTAAAATTGGAGAAAGGAGGTGGAACAGGATTGTAAGATGGACTATACAACCCTGCAAGGGAGTGAGAATTCCCTGTATGGTACAAGGCTACCCAGACAATTAGTCTGAGCATGCATGATTAAGAAGGAGCTATGTGTCTGCTTTGCTCTTCCCTTAAAGAGGTGAAAATAGAAAAGTACAAGCTGGGTAGAGTTGTGGTTCCAGCTACCGTTTGCTGGTCAGCAGAGCTGAACAAGTATGTCATAATTTGTTGTTGGAATAGGCTATAGTAATAATAGCAAGGAAGTAATTGCCAGCAGAGGTGTTTGAGTCATAAGGCCTCCTGGGGCTATATCTGAAATAGCTGTGAAAAATAGCATGCAAAGTCACAGTTAGATCTGACTGAAATTTTTCCTTGAAGAAAAAACTAAATGATTTGTCTAAGGCGGGGGGGGGGGGGGGGGGGGAGGGGGCACCCAAACAAATTGTCAGTATCCTTTGAACATTTTCCAATCAACAAACAGTTCATTTGACATGTCAATATATGTCACGCAGAATAAAGATGTTGATACATTTTATTTTGATATTTCCAAATTTCTACTTCTATTCAGAAGGGGAAGTCATTTTGAAATGGAAATTTTTGAAATGTCAAACTTGCACATCAAAGGGAAACTAAATATTTTTAAAAGTTTTTTATTGCATTCTAGCTTCCAGATTGAAAGTAAATGTTAGCTACTGTTTGCACCTGAGGATAAATCAAATCTAAAGTCTGTAGAGAGTTTCAGGTTTAAATGTACCGAAATCTTTTTGGGCTCAGATGTGTTGATACAGCTGTGTGAAATACTGATACACATTTTTGGTGAGGAGAGGAAGTGGTCACTGGCCAAACCAGAATTTGTCATGGCAGGGGAGGGGGGGTAGTTTTAGGTTCAGTTAAAAATATTTAGGTTTTCCTGCTTAGTAAAACCAAAAACAATTTTGTTTTGAACAAACCTAGAGAGAGAAAAAAATGGGGTTGACTCTTTAAAGGGTTTTCTTTTTGGTCAAAACCATTTATCAAATTCAACAGGAATATACAAATTGATTTAGTTAATCACAATACAACCAAAACATGCATCTTTGGGTAAAATGTTTTGCCACAAAATTTTTGCCTAGCTCATCTTTGACATTTTATTATGTCAACTAATGTTACAAGATGCCCACTATCTTGGTCTACAGTGAAATATCACAAACATTGCTGCTCTTATTACATTTTGAACATATCTGAACTAGACTGAGTAGAAAAAGTCCTCCCCATTTTGGATGTGACCTAAAACCAAAACTGTAGGGTTGGGTTTAGATATGAGTTTGGATCTCTGAACACAGAAGTTTAATGCATTCTGACTGGTGATTCCACTTTTACCCCTCCCTATTTTAATTACTTTACAAAAATGATATGAAGCATTAAGTAAAGTTCTATTAAAAAGGTTTTAACAAATTCTTGTGACTATTTTTACAGACAAATAGGCAGCATATCTCGTTATCCTAGCATTAAATCAATCTGAATGAAAAGCTATTGGTGTATTAATAGAAAAGCAGGTTATTCTCTCTAATAAGTTAGCATTCCCAGTACAGGCCTCAGCGAGTCAGCACCAAAGAAATAAATTCAATGCCTTCAGGTTTCTTCTACACACACACATATAAAGGGGAAAAAATAGGAATGAATTAACTATTCTCTAGTTTGTTGTGGTGTGCAACTGTAAAACATGACAACACATAAAAAAAAAGATATACTGAGGCACTATTATTCATTCTGATAATGCAATCCATGAAAAATGTAGTGTTTAACAAAAGCACTTGCATTACTGGTACCGAGGGATGCTGCCCCTAATGGCAGTGTGATTTCAAGAACTAGAATTAAGAGAAATATTATTAAAACCTGTTTACCCCCCATGGATATTTTTCTTACAGCTATGAGAGATGGATGAAGCCTGTGGTCAGATCTGAGCTATGAGTCTGGCACACCTCCTGAGCTGAAGCTTGAATTGAAAACACTCAGGGATTACTCAAGACAAGCAAATGTACAGGGATCTTATCCTGTTTTCCTTGAAGTCATTATAGAACAAAAATACTTCCGAATCAGAAAATGATGCCTGAACATTGCAAATGTGGATATGATATATTACATGAAAGACTAGAAATACATATCTCACACTAAGTACACTTAAAAGTAGAATTATTCTGATCAACATTTCTACCCTAGTATCTGAATTGAAGCCTATACAGTTGTTTAATTAGTAAAATTGAATCTGTAGGTGCTATTCAATTTTACCTGACAGGGCTTGGAGACAAGCAACATCGTTTCCTGTTACATCAGAAAAAAATGCTGTTAGGAAATGTAAAAGAATATAAAACACTTAATGCCATTTCATTTTCCAATTCCTCAGTTTAGTCTTTGTTGCAGAGAGGAAAGAGAAAAGGGAGAAGAGAAACAGGCGTGGCTATAGTAATTATTGGAGGAAATTGTTTAGATGAATATGAAATTGATCAGGTTATGGCAACATTTCCCAAAATTTGGGGGTTTATGCCAAACCTTAGTAAAGTTAGCCACTCTCATGCCCTCCCTGCTCCTCCACCACTGAGTCCCTTGCCGGTGATGGCTCCCAACCGCACTGGTGCCTATTCCTCCTGCTTCTGATTTCCCTCTTGGTGCCACCAGCAATGCTTCCCTCATCAACAGTTCTCACTGCTGCTGCTTCTCCTTGTGTCATTGTAACAGGCTAGATGACTGAGCATTGTTGTGATGCAACAAAAGCTGCCTCATTCCTACCATGTCTTGATGGACTCTTAATGTAAGGGAGGTTATGCTCAGAAACTGATGATCCTAAGATGCTCGCTCTTCTCCACTAGTCAACTCTCCCAACTCTCCCTTGCTTGCTTTAAGGGTTTAAGTTGTGATCTCCAGCTGTTATCTCCCACAGTCATGCCCGTGCCTCACAAATGCTACAAATCATCCACTGGTGAGCACTCCGCCTCTTTCATCTTTCAGTCTGTTCATGGCTTCTTGCCTTTTCCCAGTTACTGTGTCTTTAACAGTCTCTACCCTACCGGGCTATAGGAGTCAGACCTTAGTTCTTGCTATCCCCATGTCCTTCATTGGACCTCCCCCACCCCATCCTCTTGTGTCTTGAACTTCCACAGGTGTTAAGCCTTCACCGGGCTCAACTCCTCTCTCCTGGAGTCTTCTCCATTTCTTTCTTCCTCTGAGCCTTCCTTGGCTCTTCTCTCCCATGGAGCCTTCCCCAGCTCTTCCTTTTTTATGCTGAACCTTCCCTAGCTCTTCTCCTCCTGAGCCTTTCCTGGCTCCTCTTTTCATTTCTTTTTCTAGCTGCACCTACCTTGGGCACTACCAGGACCTCCACACCAAACCCTTTGCTAGTCTTCCCTGATCTTCTTGGCAAAACACAAACACAAACTTAAGCCTTCTGGCAGCAACACAAACACCCATCCCACCGACTGCCTACCACACTTCTTCTAAGGATGAAATCACGTTCCTCTGGTGCATTTTCTCTTTCGTTCCCACAGCTCCCTGCTAGCTGGTCATCAGTATTAGCTGTCTCACAGCAGGGCTTCCTTACCTTTCTGCCACTCAGGTCTAATCCCTTGCTCTGGTTCTGGCTCTGGTTTATATACTGCTAAAGCCCTGCCCTTTTCTAGTCAGGTGCCTCCCCTGTCAGTTGACTTGACCACAGGGTTGTTCCTTAACCCCCACTTTCTTGATTGCCTATGTCTGTGTTAAAAAACCCTGCTCTTTAAGGTGTCGTGCCACTTTCCAGTAACAGGACAGGGTTCTCTGTTACGGTTACACATACTGGGTAAATTAATGTTATTTTTGTATGGCACTGAATCAAGATATTATGTTGACATGAATCCAGTGCAGTAACCTAGAGGAACCTACACATACCTTTATGAAACTTCTTGTGCCCTAAATTCAGAAAATAGATGTTAAGGAATTTACAAATTTAGAAAGAACTTTTTCCCCCAAGAAATTACTTTTTAAAAGTCTGTTTTAAAGTACAGTTTTGTGTCCCTGTGGGACTGAACATTTCTAATTAGGTTTGTATAGCCCTCAGCCAAATTACTAGAATAGTCTTTGCATTCTTTTCTATGCAAAGAATGTAGGCCAGTCAGCACCACACAAACTTCTGTCTCAACTAAAGCACTCTCCATTCTGTCTGTGATAGAAATGCATGGTTTCCATTACCTGGGCACTTGCTTACTCAACTAACTCTTCATTAAATAGGCACATTGTTGTATCTAAATACAGACTTCACTGTTAAAAGCAAACTGCTGCCTTATCAATAGAGATGTTTGTTCTAGAAGTGGGCTGAACCACTGCAGGGGAAAAAAAAATTGTAATTGGCAGAGCCCCAAGACTAAGCAGTATTGGAGCGACAACGTACACAATGGTACAGGGCAGGTAATCCCAGGTATATTCTATGTGTGTACTTACAAAGAGTGATAATATCCCCTCTCAATCTCTATTTTGCCAAACTAAAAATGAGATGCTTTAATATTTTTTCAATTCAAAAAGTTCTTTAAGTTCCCCACTGTCTTAATTATCTTACTTATCTTTCTTTGAACTTGTTCCAATGTAAGTTAATCTTTTTTGAACACTGGTGACCAAAACTGCATTTGTTGTTCTAACTAGTCCATTGATACAAATATAGAGCCTATACTGGACTCTGGACAAAGATATGAGAAGAAAAAACTTATCTTCTTCAACAATGGAGCATTGCCAGGCTCTAAAGAAAAGGAAAAGAAGAGAACACAGATTGCACCTTCTCCACTAAATGTAGAGGGGATGTCCCTCCTACTTCCTCGTTGAAGTATCCCTGATCACACTCCAGCTTGAATCTAGATATAGGAAGTGCCATAATGAATCAGGACACCATAACGAATCAGGACCAGATGCCCAAAGGAAAGTGCAGGTGTATTTTCATCAAGTAATAGGAGACAGACCAACCATTCTGGAGCATATTATGTCATAAAGCTTGCGGGTATCTATCCTTTCTTTTTTGCCCATGTTTTATTTTTAAATCACCCTTTGGTATTGACTTTATATACATAAAATGATAAATGACTTCTTGAATTTTATGAATCTGTAGACCTCACTCATTCTCCATTTCAATGAATTCCACAGGTTAATTTTATTTTGTGTACGTGAAGAGGGGTGAAGCTCCATTTCTCAGGTTTATATTTATTATGGAGTGTTGCCTTGTTCTTTAACAATGATGCAGGGTCTATACAGTTTATTGTTTCCAAACCTACATAAGCAGGCACATGACAAAACTAGGGAAGAGAAAATAGAAAGAAGTTAAGGGATATGAATCACCAGGGAAGACAAATACAGGAATACAAGGTAGCTTAATGCTATTGCATGCATGTCTTCTCTTGCAGAGAGGGAGGAATAGCAGCTCAGAAGAAAAAGAAAACAATCAAACAAAATAAAAGGCTCCTGGATTGTGGTTTATGAGATTGTCAATGCAAGTGGATTCTAAAGGCAGGGGTTTTTTTACTGATAAGATAATGAATACCAACAACGGTTTAAGTGGATTCCTTTGCTTTAAATGGAGTTATACTCATTTATTCCAGCATATACCAGGACCAACTCATTCAAATTTCCTGCCAGAGAACAACACATTTCCAACATCTTGGCTGCATCTGTATGAGACACTAACTGTGCAGTAGCCTAATAACACTGTTCAGTAATGTGCCAGGCAAAGCCCCTGTCAATATGCTACTGCACAGTACTATCAGGCTACACCCAAGTAGTACACAGTTAACACCCAAAAAACCCATGCACCAGTGCTACTGCACAGTAGCACAAGTTACTGAACATTGATTTAGTACCTGTTTATCCAAGTACTAAATGTGCCATAACTACAGTTCATTAATGAATGTGTAGACACACCCCTTGAGAAGTATTTACCAGTATAAGTATACTAGAAAATCCTCCTAGTGGTGATTCAAAGTGTTTCAGTAAAATGGTTGCATGGTTCATAAAGTTTATATTAATTCTGAAGTCAGTAAACTGGATCTAACATAGTCCTTATGATGATGTAGGAATATTTGTTAGGGATGTGATTTTTTTTCTCCCCTTCCACCTGACAAAAAGAGTTTGGCCAAGGTCTTGAGGCTACCAGGTCAAAGTCTCTTCCAATTTAATAATTACCTACTTTTCTGGGATATAGAGTGAAAATGATCTCTTAGCAAACTGAACCCTAGACTATTTAGAGACTTTAATATCATCATTAATACTTTGTGAAAGAAAGAAAAAGTGAAAGCATATAAGAAGCAGGCAAAGGAAAGCCAGCATTTTTTTTACACACAATTTTGTTACACATCTGATTAGAGTCACACAAATTAACAGAGAGCCAGCTCTTAACTTATTAAAGAATATCAGAATGGAGACATTCTATTAAATTGTACATTATAGCTAATAATGTAGAAACCTAGCATACAACAGGTAATAAATCTGCTTCAAGACAGACTCTGGCAATATTTTTTCCAAGAGAAGCATTTTTAGATGAAGATATATAGAGACACAGTCCCAGAACCTGGGAGTGTCTCTCTATTTTTCCCCAGGGCAGCATTTGACAGAGCACAAATCAAAAGAAACGAGAGTTTCAACTAAGTTCAATAAGCAGTGATTATTATTATTAAATATTTATAGTATATCAGTGGTGAGTAGCTTAGATCAAGCTAGTCTTCTCACTCCATTAGTTTATCTAAAAAAACTGTGGACCCTCAAGAGATTACAGCCTGAGGAATGGTTGATAACAAATGTGACCAGTACCCCACTCCAGATGAGATTACTCTACTCAGCCTCTAACATGGTAATACAAAGAAACCAGTAGTGATATGCTATTTCTTTATTTCCTGTCCCACAATGTCACACTCTGATTCAACTCGAATACATCATTGCATGCTGACAGAATACATCTCCAGTTCAGGGTATCTATGAATGCAATGCAGAAAATAGAATAAGCAGGGGAAAAAATAAAATGGTAATGTTATTTTTTTCTGATGAGATTTCTTTGAAACCAGAAATAATACTGATAGTTTTTAGGTGCCTGAGTTTGCAGTAAATGGTTTCCCCAGATGTTCTCAGTAGCTTAATCTCTATCACATTATTATTTGTGGTTTACTATGTTTTTAGATGAGCTGTCACTTTCTATTGTTAATTAAAAATGAAAAGAAACTCCATTGAGCTGAAGAAGGATTTATATAGACATCTGGATTTACTTTTTTCCTAAGAACTGCAAGTGTGGATTGATCAGAACCCCTAAACCAAACCAAAATGAACAGATATAATATCTGGTACCATCACTTTAAGTTTGGTATTATTGTTTCTTTTCAACAAGAGCTATGTGCTTTCTAAAGTGCCTTCCTTTGTACTATAAATACTAGCCAGTAAAAGACAGGAAGAGACAGAAGCAGAAGTCTTCCTGGCTGGAATCTACAACTGCTATAAAATCTCCTTTAATCTGCTGGAGAAGTGATATCAAATCTGCACAACACTGAACCTGAAAGTCCTGCACTGTCCATAATCTTGCCCAGTGCAAAGTAAATTTACACATCTAGAAGAGCTGGTACCCCTGTATATTATTAACATTTTCCAATGTTTGCATTAAACCCCCACTTTTTAAAATTGCTTGTTACTTTTCCAAACTTCACATGGTCAGATGGAAATTGTCTAGGCTGGGTGCCTTACATGGGAAGATTTTCTATTCCTTCTGTCTTTTTTCTTTTCCCAGCACAACATTTAACCTATTCCTGAGAACAAGACCATCAAGGAAAATTCTAGTCCTATGTTAAAAAATTTTGGTGACCTTTTCTTTGATTTGGAAATTGAAATTAGGCAGGGAGTGACCTTCATATCACTGATGTGGTTTTTGTAATCCCTAGGAAAATCTAAGTATAGACAAGATACAAGATTTTGAAAAACTGCAGATTGCATGTGGGGGACTCTTTAGATTTCATTAGAAAAACTCCCCAAAGATTTAGTCCAAAATGATCATGGAGATGATATTTCCTGTGCTTGCAATGATGTCTGTCTTGAGCCCAGAGTGCGTAGAAAAGGAACTACCAAATTTAAATGCAGAGGGGTCAAAGATCAAAATTTACATATATGTTGAGAGAGAGAGAAGACTGCGAAAAAGAGCTAGCGGGATTGGAGGAAATGAAGGGGAAGGACAAAGAGGGAAACCAAGACTAGGAAATTAGGGGCAGGTGAAGACATAGAGTAGTGGTACATGCTACCTTTAAACCATCCTAAAGACACTTGAAATGGGAACATCCATGCGTTAAAGGGTTGTAAACTGAGCTAAGTACTAGGGCTGTGCAAGGCTTTGGACCGTGCTTTAGACCTGGAGAAGCTTTGGACACTTTAGCATCCGAAGCTGCATGTCTGGATTGAAGCACTGGCTTCGTTAGGCTTTCTGAAGTGGTGTGGAGCTTCTCAAGTGCTTGAGACAGGCTTTGAAGCCACTTCAGAGATGCGGCCATAGGGTATAGCAGGGAATCAATGAAATATCTATAACTTTGTTGTTTTTTGTCTGATTTGGATGAAACTTTCACAGGTGGTAGCCTCTGCTGAGAGCATGAAGCCTGCCAAGCTTCAAGAAGATAGGTGCAGGGATTTGGGGGGAACTGCACCCCAAATTCTTGAAAGAAAACTCATATCACATCTGTGTGTTACAACACAGTGGGGTGAAAACTGCAGGGGTGGTAGCCCTTGCTGAGGCCACAAAGTCTTCTAATTTTCAAGAAAATTAGTGCAGGAATTTGGGGGAAACTGCACCTCAAGCTGCTGACAGGCAAAACTTGTGACATAGATGACTGTGTGTGTTAAGGCACAGTGGGCTGATACTGCCAAGCATCACAGTGCCATGCAGCTTCTAGGCCTGCTCCACCCAGGCCTACAGACTAC
Organism: Crocodylus siamensis; assembly: GCF_052110815.1. NCBI lineage: Eukaryota > Metazoa > Chordata > Crocodylia > Crocodylidae > Crocodylus > Crocodylus siamensis. Next base: position 21,465,111 of record NC_143395.1, read on the forward strand.
TGCAGGCTGCTATAGGTTGCTGTAACCACCAGCCAGGCCTGTCAGGCCCCAGGCCCAGCTGCAGGCAGCTTCTGCCTGCTAGGCCCAGCCCCTCTTGACCGTAGCCCATAGCCAGCGGCCTGCCCTGAGCCTGCAGGTACTGCAGGGCATCGCCTCTGCCATACAGCTGCCAGTTCCACACCAGGACCCTTTGTTGGGTACTACAGGCAGCTGCCCAGGTCTGGCAGAAAAGAAACAGCCATGCAGAGGCCCAGAGAGTCAGTGCAAGACCCACAATGGTGTCATTTTCACTGACTCCCATGCCCACATTTGCTCACATCACCTGGGGCCCCAACTGGTCACAGGAGGAGACTGATGATCTTGTGGTACTCTGGGATGAGGCAGAAGTGCTGCACAAGTTCAAGTGGAGTGGGTGCTGCAATGTCCACGTCTATGAGGCACTGTCATCCTGGATGTGGGAGTGCAGGCATAACTGGTCAGCATGCTAGTACCGCATAAAGGTCAAGGCCTTGTGGGCAAAGTGGATAGCCATCATCGACCATAATCATTCGTCGGGGAGTGCCCATAAGTCCATGACCTTTATGTGGCAACTGACAGACATCCTTACATCCTGGGACCCAGACCACAGCTGTGGTGTCTACAGCAGTGTGGTCAGCTTGCCTGAGCCTCTGGCCCAGCCTGGCATCCCCAGTGACATGTCACCTGAGGGCCAGTGCCTGCTGCACCAGCTCTATAGGCTCAGCCCCACCCCACAAGGTGGGGCCAACCATGACACCACTGGCCACCAGCAGCACCAGATCCTCCCCTTGAGGGCCCCAGCTGGTTACCCACCATGCCCCTCCATTCAAGAACATCATCCAGAGTGACATACTGTCACTGACAGCTGGGACCAAATGGAGGCACCAGCCACACCAGCCCCAGCTATATGGTAAGGGTTGCGTTGTGGGGAGGGTGCTTACCTCCTACACTCCTGCCCCTGCCCCACCTCCCTTCCCTCCTGAACTCCCCTGGCTGTGGGTTTTCCCCTCACAGCATGCTGGGAGATTAGAGACAGTGCAAAACTACTGAGCAACCCATGCCCCCAGTAGCTAAATGGGCACAGACCTCTAACATGCTGAGCAATGTGTCAGTGTCATTGGCAGTGTCCTCCTTGGCTGCAGGGGCAGGGATGTAGCACAGTCGCAGGTAGTCCTCTAGGTGGTGGCGGAAATTGCAGGGCAGCCTGGGCTTTCCTCCTGTACCACTGGCACTCAGGATCCAGTGTCAGGTGTGCATTTGTGCTAAGGACACCATGGCCACCAACAGCAGCATGGCATAGTGGGTAAAGCACCCCTCAGTCCATGCAAACAGTTTATTGTTCACTGCTCATGACACATGCAGCAGGGGCACACTGGGGGCACAGCACCAGTGCAGGGGGTGACTGGCTCTGGAATGCCTCCCTGGAGAGTCCCCCTGTGGGGAGGGCAGGGGTGTGAGTATCTGCTTGTCCCAGTTATCTGGGAGCCCAGCACACCCTGAGCTTGAGTGCCATGGTCTGGGTGGCAGCACAAGAGGCAGGATGGCCTTCAGGGGGAGTGCAGAGCAGCAGGGTCTGGAGCTATGGCAGGTGCTGCCAGAACCCTGGCTTGTCCTGCGCTGGGAAGGGGGCAGGGGAGGTAGGCTGCCTGCAGCCCAGGGGCATAAGCAGGAATTGGGGGTTCACATGGTAGCCACCTGGGCTCAGGCCTGTCTGCCTGACTTACCTCTGGCCCAGACCCCACCCCTGGCCCTTGGGCACCTGTTCACTGGGCACTCTGGGCAACTGTGTTTAATTTGAGGTCAGGCAGTGCACAGCCCCTGATACAAAGCAGCTTATCTATGAAATATTGCAAACTCACACAAACAGTTTCTTTCTCATGGGTGTACAGGGCCTGCAGCTGCACACAGGGAAGAGGCTGCAATTGGCATGCAGCCTCAGAATCACTGCTGCCCACAGCTGTGGCCCTATGAATAGGATGGCTCCCCCAGAGTAGGACCCTGGACAGGACTCTCCTCCTGAACTGCCTGGTCATAGTGTTAGAGGACTGGCTGGCTGATGCATGGCGGGCAAAGGACATGACCTGCAAGGATGTGTGGGACTGGCAGAAGGAGACATGAGACTGAAAGAACAGGGATCCCTTGACAAAGCTCCTGGCCCTGGATCATGAGTGGATGGAAGCATTGCAGGTGCAGGATGCCACCCTGGTCTGGGTAGTGCAGGCCACAGATAATAACCACCAGGTTTTAGACATTGTTCTGGCCCTGGTGGTCACCTTCAAGTTGGTCACTGCCTAGCCTCCACCTGCTCCCCAGTAGCCACCCATCACCCAGCAGCAGGCCCCTACCTGGGCCTCAGGTGAGGTCCTGTGCAGTATCCAGCATCCAGGAGCCTCTGGTCCAGTCCCCACCCCTGGTCTGGCACAGTCCAGTCCCCCTTCTTGGGCCCAGGCCCACCACTCACCATGGCTCCATGTGGGCATGGAGCAGGAGCTGCTTGCAGTGGAGCCAGAACCCCACACATCAGCCCTGTTGGCCCTGGACACCATCTGCTGGAGGGGAAGCCATCCACTCTGGGGAACTACTTGTCACCATCATCCTTGGGTAAGCTCCCCACCTGCCACACTCAGCATGGTGTGTGCACCCACAGAGGAATGGCCAGAGTACTGGCCAGCTGTGTCTGCCCCCTAGGTGCACCCACCCTATAGCGCTCCACCCCAGGGCAGTCAACAAAAGACATATACCTAGTTTTCATGGGGAAGGTTTTTTATTGTTGGTGGGTGGGGTGGGTGGTGGAGGGGCTCTGTTTTGTGCGGCGGAAGGGGGGCTCTGTTTCTTGAGAGGGAAGGGGAGAGGGAGACTCTGGTTGATGTTATAGAAATATAAATGTACTTGTGAAATGTGTCTGCACTGAGCATGGTACGGGGGCAGGCAGGGAGGTCGGAGGGCCAGTGGATACTGGTGTTGGCAGTCTCGAGTGGGGAATGCTGGAGGAGGTGGACATCCAGTGCCTCCCACACCCGGTGTCCTGGCTCCCACTGGCAGGTGCAGGGCTCTTCTGGGGCTTCAGTGCAAGTGGGCAGGCTGCCACTGGCACTGCAGGTGGTACTCCTGCTGCCAGGTGTCCTCTGTGCATTGCGCCTCCTCCAGGCCTCACAGAGGAGCTCCCCCTGGGCCTCACAGATGTCAGTCAGCACACAGGCTGCAATGATGACCTGGGGGAGGATGTTCTCAGTGAACTTGAGGCAGGTGGTGAAGGTGTTCCAGCACCCTTTAGGCACCTGAAAGTGCATTCCACCAGGGCATGTGTCCAACCCAGGCAGTGGTTAAAGTGGGCCTGGTGAGGGTCCCGATGGCTGGTGTAGGGATGCATAAGGCAGGGCAGGACCAAGTAGGCAGAGTCCCTGATGAAGAAGGGCAGGACCACCATGATGCCCAGCTGCAGGTCCAGCACACCCATTGTGAAGCACCCACTCTGATGTGCTATCACCAGTCCTGTCTGGCCCTGTGAGCCTAGAGGAAGTGGGGCTGGAGGTTCAGGAAGGTGATGGCAGCTCCAGCAGTGGCATCCTGGAGCCTGTTATCAGTGTCCCTGCTGAGGTCTGGCCCAGCAGATGGGGCTGAGGTGACAGGTTCATGGTGGTGGCCCTAAAACAGCATGCGGTGGGCAGGCACGTAGTCTCTGCATGTGGAGGAGCCGTGAGGGGTGAGATAGCCACGAGGTAGGTGGTGGTCAGTGCGGTTGGCCAGTATGGTCATCGTAGTGTCCAGCAGGAGCCCAGAGCACTGGTCATCACTTCCAGGGCCAAGGACTAGAGCAGCCATAACATGAGGAGGCAGGTGGCAAGGAGAGCTCTGCTGTGTGGTGTCCCTCCACTGGGTGTGCTGCTTCTTGCCAGGGAAGTGGCTGGCCAGAAAGCAGCAAGTGTGGCTGTTTTTTGAAGAGGGCTGGCAGCTGCTGGCAGCTGCATCTGGAGCCTGGAGCTCCCCCTGATGGCAACAGGAAGCCCTTACAAGGCTCTGGGAATTAGGAGCAGACTGGCAGGACTTCTGTTCCTGCTTCCCTGTACATGTAGATGCTTGCCCAGCACCATTTACTAACAAGTAATTTACTTGTGAGTAAACTAGTGCCACAGCAAATGCATGTGTAGATGTTAGGGCTGTGTGGAATTTCACTGGCTGTTTTATTTTGATGCTGCTTTGACTCATTTCGAGCTTCAAAAAGCAACATTGAAATGAAACGAAAGGCTTCAGAACAGCCTCAAAATGAAACAAGGCCAGTCGAAATGTTTTGAGTTTCAAAGCTCAAGCTGGGCTTGCCTGCAGGAAAACAGAAAGTAAGGAGAGGGAGGGGGAAGATGGGGGAAGGACTGCTCTCATATTGACTGTGTAGCTGGCCAGTGACTGAAATCCTTCCCTGAGGTCCCTTCAAATATGAGTGCTCTTGGGGAGGTGGGGGTGGGGGGGAATGGAAAACCAGCATAAAAGGCAGCATTGTTTGAACAGGCCTGCTTTCTGTCACCCACGTCACAAATATTGCTTGTCAGTAGCTGAGGTGCAGTTTCCCAGAAACACTGCACCTATCTTCTTGAAACGTTGCAGGCTTAATAGCCTCAGAAGGGGCTACCATACCTGCAGTTTTTACCCTGCTGTGCCTTCAGATAGACGCATGACACGAGTTTTGCTTGTAAGCAGCTTGAGGTGCAGTTTTCCAGGCACCCCTGGACCTATCTCCTTGACACTTGGCAGGCTTTGTGGCCTCAGCAAGGGCTACCATTCCTGCAAGGTTCATCCAAATCAGGAAAGAACTGACAAAGTTATATAGGCAGTTTTGTGCTTCCCCATTATAGCGTATGGGCGAAATGTCGAAACAGCATCAAAACAGCCAAACAGCTTTAATGAAATAAAACTGAAAAGTGGTTTTGAAATGAAATGAAACTCAAAATGAAATACTGTCCCATCAAAGTAGTGAAATGGAAGTTGAAATGAAGCTGCTGTTTTGCACAGCCCTAGTAGATGCACCCAGAAAGGAGCTATGGTGCATGGGAAACCTTAGTTTTGTCATTTGCATTTTTGTACTACTTGCATCTTAATACTATAATCCTGTTTCATACAGCTTGTGTGTAGATCTGAGTATAATTTAAAAGTGGAAAAACAGTCCATACTTGAAAAGATAATAGCAACTGACATTATAAACTTCATGTTAGTGCTGTTTTTTACCATGGTAATGTGAATTATTTGCAAAATTACAACTGTCAAGATTTTATTGTAAACTGCGACAACCTAAGCCTAGCTCTTGAAGTGCTTATATATCCATGGAAAACTAAGGGCTTTGCTACACAGGACACTAAGCATGTGTTTTATTTAGATCATTACCTTACTATATTAAGAGTAAGAAAATGTTCTGAGCAGTCACATGGTGATGATCATTACAATCTCAGCCTGTTCTGGACAGGGCTGGAGCCAGCCCCAAGGAACAGTCTGAAAATAGCTGAGCGTGTTACTTACTGTATTTACTCAAATATAAAACAACATTATTTTCCCCAGTCAGCATGGGAAAGAAGCCCCTTGTCTTACATTTGTGTTCAAGGGAAACCCAATAAATACACTACCTACTACCAAAAACAGCACAGGGTCAGTAATGGAAACCAACTAGGAAGTTGATTAAATGCAATCAACACTGAGAATGCCTCTAAAATACATGGCTCATATTGAGCAAACATCCTTTTTGTTTTTTATCCTCTTGCTCGACTGGTGTTCCACTCCAGGCTGGTCATTGTTGCTTTCTTGGTTTCCTTTATCTTGCTAAATAAACAGCCCACTTCTCCCCCTCCTCCACCCAGGGGGCCCAGGCCAAGAAGCACTTCTTCCTGGCCTATTCTCTGTACCAGGCTGCCATCTGTGTCTTCATCGCCCTCATAGCCTCCTTCATAACCCAACCCCATGCTTCCTGCTTGTGCAGGCTCTGTAATTTGCAGTTGAGGTGTTCTTGCTGCCTTTTCTGGAGCCAGGTTTGCCTCCTCCCCCGTTCTGGACGAAGTCCCTCATTCTCTCTTTGACACAGGCCCACCGTTCTGTTTGGTTCCAGTATCTGGATCAGAGGGTTTTCCATCCTGCATAGTGCTAAACTCCTGCTGTATCTTCCCATCTTCCAGCAGAGTCACAGTCCGTTTCCACCTTCCCTTGCCGCTCATGGGCTGCATGAACAAACAAGCCTTGAAGATAAGAAGTTGGAATCAAAGAGCAGCCATCTAGAGAGGGAGAGGTAGTCAATGAATTACCTCCTAGAAGGATTTACAGCTGTGGCTGATGAGATCCACTGCTGAGGTGTTAATAAATTGAGTATCTGGAAAGGAGGGAGAAAGAGAGAGAAAGGCAGGTTGAGAAAGAACTCCCCCTCCCCCAGCTGCTATAGAGGGTAACACTGGATAAAGCCTCACAGAAGCTGGGGGTGGGGGAGAGAAATAGTTTGTTTCCTAGCTGCTGACCTGCCAGAGTGAGGCTATCAGAGTAAAAGAAACAATGTACCTTTTTGTCTTTTTTTTCTTTCTCTTTTGCAGATTTTTTTTTCTTTTGGCAAGCCTCACCTAAAGAAACATGTATTTTGGTGAGACAGCAGCCTTATAATTTTGGGCTCACACTATGGGCTGGGCAACACTAGTAAGGGGAAGGCTTAGGTGTCCCAGAATGCCGGGGAAGCATGTGAGATTTCAGCTGGTCCAGACAAAGTACAAGCTTCTGGAGCCCGGGAGGGCAGTAAGCCCAAGCCAGGGCACCCAGAGCAAGAAGGAAGTGGAGAGAGAGAGAGAGAGAGAGAGAAAGAGAGAGAGAGAGGAAAGGCAGAAAGGAAGCAGGGAACCCCAACCTTGAAGGGGCGAGATTTGCAGCCCCAGATAGGGCAATACTCGGAGGTCTATAGGCTGGGGAGAAAAGCCCTTAAAAGGAGATGAGCTTACAGACTGAAAGATAGCTGGATGGGCATAGAGACTGGGTCAGGGTACCCATCACTTGAGAGGTGGATGATGTGGGACCTGGGAATCCAGTATCCCAAGGGCAGAGACTAAACAAAATTGAAATGTCAGTGAGGCCTTATAATAGACATTGCCAGGTATGTGCAGAACTGGTAAGATTTGTGATACCTGCAAGGCATGGACATGGCTGTAGGGTAAGTCAGAGGTCACAGATGCTGCCCATAAGTCACTGAACACTGATATAAGTATAGAAGGAAGTGATATCAATATAATCTCTTCCCATAGGGTCCTCAGCAATCTCTCAATTTACATTCCTCTAAGAAACATCAAAGGTATGGCAAGTGAAGGGGAAAAGGACCCTGGGGGCTGGATAGAGCAGAGAAGTACTGGTCTGTAGGGTGCGCCAATCAGGTGTCCTGATTGACACCTGTAACACCTATATTTGCCTTTCACATGGATTTCTAAAAGTAAAGTTGCACTTGTAAACTGAAAATTCTGCTGCTGCTTCAACCATACAAATGCACATTTCAGAGTATACATATATATTAGAAAAAAGCTGTTCCTGGCCTGTACCAATGCAGTGCTTTTGCATTGAGGAAAAAACCCATTTCACAAGTCTAAACACTTTCAGAATTGCTCAGGAGCTGGAAGAGTAATCACTGAGACTGTGATAATAGTTTTTTATTCTCATAGTGGAGACTGTAGGTCTGTATTGTCATAACATTTATTATAATCTTGTACTTCAGGCATAATATTTGTCCCTTCCAGATATCAGGAGAAATTTCCCCCTGAAACATGTATAGTTTCTGTAAGTGTCTTAAGGTATGCTTGTTCTTATGTGGTTGGACAGTGTTTATTAAAATGGATCTTTCTCTGTTTTGGGTCTCCATACATTGTTATAACACCAACAAAAAAGTTCCCTCGTAGCATTTGTTTTTTAACTTACATGCATTTATGTTGTCTTTTTCCATCTCCTGTGAATCAGTGGAAGTGGACTAGAGACATTAAATGAAGTGGCTTGTGTGCTTTAAGCTAAACATGTGAGACAGACTCACCCAACCAAGCTCCGACACATCTTGGGGCTTAGGTATTCACACTTTTGACTGGTGGAGCCAAGCCACCAATCAGAAACAAGCTGCCAAAAGTGGGCACCACACCTTTTCTCAAGGGATGGAGGAGAGGAGCTCCCTGACCTGACTGTGAACTGTGACACAGCAGGTCCACTGGACTTCAGAGGCAGGACCCCTGAAGTGTAGAAAAGGAGAGTGTGCTTGGCATGCTGGGGAGATGCAGTGGGGGACTTAAAAAGTTTGGAGCTGAGAAAAGCTAGGAGCTCCTCCCCAGTCAGCAATAGGTCCCAGGCTCCTGAAGCCACCACTGGAAAAGCAGCCTTGGGAGCGGTGTGAGACCACTCAGGCTGTTGACAGTGCACGGGGTCAGTGCATGGAGACATGGCCCTGGGAGCAGTGTGAGACTGCTTGGGCCCACCGTGGTGTGCAGTTCAGCACAGAGCCCAGGCTTTGGGAGCTGCAAGAAGAGGCTCGAGCCTGTAATCCCAGCAGGTGGCTGGGCATCACAGTGTGCATTTTGGTGCATGGAGCCCAGGCTTTGGGAGCTGCAAGCCACGCGATCCCAGAGGACCAGTGGGCCACCGGGTGCACACAGTGATGCACTGTGTCCCAAACCCTGAGCAGCGCCAGGCCGCTTCAGTTTGCAACTGCTTCCCCGGCATGAGGCTGACCACCCAGAGGCACCAGATGAGTGCAACAGGAACCAAGAGGTTTGAGTTTCGGGACCCACAGGAGGTGGCCCAAGCCCCAACAAACAGCAGAAGGCAAGAGTGGGCATCGGGACACGCGCAAAGCTGTCTGGGCCCTGACAAAGGGCTGGGACCAGGGCAGCACATCAGATCACCCATGACTCTGGGAGATCCCTCCCAGGTGGATCCTTGGGCTTGTGAGTACCTGGCGAATGGGTCCCCCTTCCCCGCTAGCAGGAACAGGAGAGATGCCAGGTTCTCCACCCTGAGGGAACGCTGAAGAATCTCACCCAACAGAGTGCGTGGGAAAGAGAGGGAAGACTTGTGCCTCCTGTGTAGGAACCAGTTATATTTTAGAGATAGTTGTAGATATTGGTATATATACACGTGTTGTAATGATATTTGGGTTGGGTTATTTAGTTGCTGTGTGAATGTACTGATATTTGTGTTTATTTATTTAAGTGTATTTGTCTGTGGTTATTGTATATATTTGTTTATTGTATGATCCTTATCGATTTGTAAATATTCTTATTGTATTGTATATTAACAGTTATTTCATTATTAGATAAACAATAATAAATCTGTATATAGTTAAGATTTTGTATTGGTCTGGCTCTATAAAGGAAAGATGGAATTATCCTCCGATAACATACACCTCTCACAGCACTCTCGCCTGACCACCCCATCCCTTTCAACTGAGGACAGGGCACATCCCAAGGGTGTACTTAGCCTACACATGTTTAAGTGCTTTGCCAGAAGCACAGTTTCCATCTTGGGTTGACATCTGAAACTTTTAATATGGCTCTTGTAACAAATCACAGGATTTGTGGTTGCATAGTAATCTTTTTCTTAAGTACAACACATGGAGTCAGTGATCTTATTCATAGACTAAGGCCCCTCCCAATATAAAAAATTGTATAAAAGCTTCCCCTTCTGCAATTTCTTATTATACATTTTAGGGGATTTAGCACTAGTGAAATTGTTAGGACCGAGAAGTCCAAAGGTTGAAATCTTCTATTTTTTGAATGAAAAACACACTGCTCAGTTTATAGTGTAGACTCCCAGCTATTGTTCCTCAACCTTACCCTCAGGGTCTATTCCAACTCCCAATGAAGTCAACGATAGCTTTTTGATTGACTTCAATGCATAGATGTACCAGAGCCTAAGGGAAAGACTGACTTTAAAAGGCTTAGAAAACTGTCCAAGAGGAACAACTCAGTTAGGTCACATTCCAGCTCCCATTGTCCTTAAAAGAGTCTGAATTCTATCCATAATATTTAGGCAGCCTTCTGTCACAATAAGTTCAATTTAGTGTATATATGCATGCAAAGTAAAGCAAAATAAACACTGGGATTGAGTGCAAAGGACAACAGGTGCAAGAATGCAAAATAGAAACACTGGCTCTTTAATTTTTGTCTCTTTATAAATATTTAAATATTACAAGGTATAATAGTGAAAAAATCAAACGCATAATAACAACTGAAGAATTTTTATGTTCTTAACTATATTAACTTACATGTTGTAAAATATGCAGATATGACTACTATTGCTACTCCTAAACTGATATGATATCTTTGGTATACTTCCCCAGGAGAGATTCCAATATAAATATTCTCTCTCTTACTGAATTCATTATTTTCATTAAATAAACCTCTGACAATATTCATTGCTCAAGGATCAGTGCTGAGACAGGCTTTCTACAGAACATTTAATTTTAATAGTTATGATATTCCATTATCCTAAGGAAAGGCTTTAAACAAGGAACAAGGGCTCACCACGGCTGGTCCAAACCCTTGCTTTTTTAGGTAGCCAGTTGTTTTTTTCCCTGAAAGGTCCATAAGATCAACTACTCCAGTCCTGTTCACCCACCACAGCCACAAAGCAGTCTAAGAAAACATAACAGAAGATAGAACACCTACAGTGTGCTACAGATAAGGGGAGGGAAGACAGTGCCTGGCCACTGCAGTGTCCAGCATGTTAGTTAGGTTAAACACACTCAGATTAACTTTGAAAGGGACCACATCTGTGCTGGCTACCAGAATGATAGGAAAGTCCCCTAGAGACTGCCTGATAGATCTATCCTTCCTAGGAGGGTATAGATATCGGGTGAATAACCTGGAAGGACTGAAAGGTGTCAGAGTGTTAAGTGATTTTCGTTAATCAAGGGATAGCTTCCTGATTGACTTGGAGGTTGACAGACAGTCAATGAATGTGGAAAATGGAATGAAATGGTAATAGGCAGACATGCAAGGGAAAGGAATAATCTCTCTGTGTGTCCATTTATGTGTTAGGCTCTGATTGGATGATTTAAAGAATAATGTATATAAAATGATATATTTTCTTAGGAGAGCTTTTGATTTCTGTATCCTAGCATTTATCTCTTCTGTCACTTGGACTGACCAGACACAGAATAATATGAATAAAGGCTATCTACATTCTATTTGGCTTCTTTTACTCACCAGCAACCTGGAGCAGTGGGAGTGGAAGAGGTGCCCAGGGAAGTTGCGACTATCTGATGTTACATAAAAAGAGCCTTTGCCCATCTGACCTAGAGAAAATTCCTTCCTGACCTCAGACCCGATGATCTGTTTGACTATAAGTGGAACAGAAAGACACTTGAGCCAGATACTGGAAACTGCTAAGTAGTGGCAGGATAACTAATACATGCCAGCAAAATCCTACCAATTCTTTGGAGGAGTTGGGAACTGAGGGGAAATCCTAAAACCCAATAATGAATTTATAGGGAAAAAGAATTACTGGCTGCTGTAAGAAATCAGAAGCAGCCCTGGAGCCTGAGATTTCTGAACAGTACCACCTCTTACAAAGAGATCAAGTTTCTTCTCATTTATCAGGATACCAGATACTCAGATCAACATATATTATGTCCATATTACTACATCAATCCTATCATTCTATCCATTCTATAAACTTAACCAAGCTCCATGTTGAAGAAATTCAGGTTCCTTGCCTCCACAACTACTACTTTTTGGAAAATTATTTTTCATGGTTTCATCACATGAACATCTTCCAGTCAGTCAATACATTCAAGTCTCTCTCTTATTATACAGCCTATAGTCTATAAGTCACCATCCATAGCAGAAGTTCTTGGTATTAATTCCTATGTGCATGACTATTAAATTTAGCATTTCTACAACACCGCTCCACAAGATTATCCAAGTCTTTCTGTACAATAATTTCATGTTTCTCCATATTGGGACTATCTTCCATGATGGTGTTGCTTATGAAATTTGCAGACAATTTGTTCTTGCGTCAAGGTCACTAATGATAATGTTAAACAGAATGGATTCTAAGATCAATTCTTTAGATCACAACTAGTAAGCTCTCTCTTATCTGATAACTTCCTTTTCAACATATCCTATTATAGATCACCTTTTCCTGATTCTATATCCATCTTACTGTTGATACATTAATCCCCATCTTCTCCAGTTTGGCTGATAATTTCCCATGAGGCACAGTATCAAATACTTGACTTACATTTAGATAGATTAGGTTCACTACTTTGCGGTTACTTCAAAAATCAGTTATCCTCTCACTGAAGGATATAAAATGGGACTGATACAATCTTCCCTTGGATAAAATCACATGTTTTGTACCATTCTCTGTTTACCTCCTTATCCTTGATTATTCTTTCCTTCAATATCTGTTACAACATTAGAGAAAAAATATTAAATAATAGAAGATATTTATCCTTTAATCAGATGCACAGAGAACAGATTTTAAACAGAAGAAAACACGAGAAGGATTTTAAACCAAAGAAAATAATTACAAATCAAATATCATGATGTGATTGTTAAGCTGATTAGTTTTTATGAAATTCAGATCTATTAGCATTCATAAGAAATCAAATACTTAAGTTGTATATAGTCTTCATAAGCAACTGTGAGAAACAGTAAACTTCCAAGGAAGGTATTTCAGTTTGCATTAATTTATCAGTGACTAAATAATTAAAATACCATTCTATTAATCAATGAAGAAAAATAAAAAAATCAAATTTTTCCTTAGAGCAACATTTTGGTACTACTGAATACATTAATTGACAATCATTCATACAACAGCATAAATTAAGCGAGGTTTATGACTGTTTTGTATCACCAAAACAATAAAAAGTAGACAGAGAATATGGGTGAATTTGACTTGAGACTTAATGACAAAAGCAGCAAGGGACTGCAGTAAGCAGGAAGGGCAGAAGGGACACTTACTTCAGTATTCTTTAATTTTCTCAACTTTTTGCTTTAGCGCAAAATCTATTCAGGCTCTTCATGGCCTAAGTAGAGTATCTGGGATGCAAGTTTACCTGAGAGCACTGTACATCATAGGTATTAATCCCCTGGGCTCCCCTTCCTCCTCTTTTAATAACATCTAAGCTCCAGTTCTTTTTCCCATTTGAAGCTGGGTACAAAGACGTATTTTTTTATTGTTAGCAATTTCACCCACAATAAAAACTGTGCTTCACTGAGGAAGACACAATGTTCAAGGACAGACACCCAGTATAGGGTCAGTTCCTGTTTTAGCATGAAGATGCTCCTGATCAGTTTCTGCTTGTTCCAAGCTAAAGCAACCAGACAGAATGATAGTTGATAGTTGGTAAGGTCGGAAGAGACCTGAGCAGATCATCAAGTCCAACCCCCTGCCATGGGCAGGAAAGAATGCTGAGCTCAAATGACCCCGGCTAGGTGATTATCTGGCCTCCTTTTGAAGACCCCTGGATAGGAATGAGCACCACTTGGAAGTTGGTTCCAGATCCTAGCCACCCTGACTGTGAGGTAGTGCTTCCTGATGGCCAGCCTGAACCTACTCTCAGTCAACTTATGGCCGTTATTCCTTGTTACTCCTGGTAGTGCTTGAGGGAACAGGGTCTCTCCTGTTCCCCGCTGGTCCCCCTAGTTAAGTTTATACACGGATGATTCTTTTTCAGTTGTGAAAGTGCTTAGTTCTCCTGTTTTTGCAGAGTGCCGTGGAAGTGTCAGTCTGTTCCACTGCACAGAATCACAGCACTCTTCCCTCTTTTTCTAATAGGAATCATTAAGATACTTCCACAGCTAAATCCTATTTCATCCAAAGGGTGCACAGATCTCCATTTTCTCAATGAGAATTCTTAGGGGTTTGTTACATGTCATACTTTAACCTTCTCAAGTGTTGATCAGTGTTAGTGTTAGCTCAAGTTTACAACACTCACACAATCAGGCTAAAATCCATCTGTGACTGCGTCCCATCTGCACAGTGTGACTTGCCACCAGAGGACTAATGAGTAGGGGCCTCACTAAAAGCTACAGCTGTCAATTGCCACAAGAGTTCTGGTGAGCCAGGACAGGCTTGTATCCCTTCTCTAGGTGGGGGTGGTTTGGACAGAGAGATTGGAGAGGGCAGGAGGATGAGGCTGGAAGGGGGAGAGTTTAATGATGGGGACTGGGTAGTGAAATGGGAGGTGGAGAGGCAGCTAGGGAAAGTAGGAGTAGCAGGTAGGGGTTGGGCAGTGAAATGAAAGAAGTCAGCCATTCAAGTCACTAAAGTCTAAAATAAAAAAGACATAAAAATAATATATATTTATATAAATAAGCATATTAAAGGTAGTCTCATGTTTCAATAGATTTGGGATTGGGTACCCCCAGATTACAGAGACATTGCCCTTGCCATAAAGGGAAATCCTAACTTAGAGAGCCCCCAATCTGGCCCCCTTCCTTGCTCTTCCCTCTACCCTCCTGGACTGGTCTGTGTACCTGTGAGCTGCCTGGCCAAGTCACACCCCTGGGGATGGGAGAAGGACGTAGCTTAGTGCTCCTACCAGCATCTGGGCAGTGGAGTACAGGGGGTGGAAAGTTTGCCCACATAGACCAGGAGGGTGGTGACTCTGTACTCTGGGATGTTGGAGGACTCTAACTTGGGCAGCTTATTTCTGGGAAGTGACCACACATTCATGGAGCACAGCTGGGAAATACGGATCAGAAATGTATCCTGCCCTGGAGTGGTGTAATTTTAAGATATCTAAAGGGCATCTGAGGGCCTTATTAGATCCTATGCTGTAAGCCACACAAATGTTAGTTTCTGTGGGCAAATCTACATGTTCAATTATGGCGCTTGAATAAACTGTAGAACATATTGCTACAGAGTTTATTGCTCTCAGATGCACTGTTTGAATGTGCACCCAGGAGCAATTAACTCTGGAAAAATAAGTTTTAAAGTTTATTTAGGCACAGCACATGGAGTCAGGTCAGAGAAGCCCTGGCTGACAGGGGATCTGGAGGTCAGAGTGCCTACCCAGGGCTCTTCCCCCACAGCTCAACATGCTATGGAGAGGTTCACTGGAGATGTATACAGGGTTCACATGGGTGCACATGAACCTCCTGAGCTTTGCAGTGTATCCCCTACAAAAAGCATCAACGATGCTGCCAGTGGTGCCTGGAGGCAGTCGCCACTCGTCAGCCCTCTCTCCCTCACCAGCAACCCCACCGGTGGCATCTGCAGTTGGTCTCTGATCGCTGCTGGCCACAGCTGATAATGCTGCTGGGGTCTGTGGGTGGCCGCCAACTGCTGGTCAGCACTTGTCACCACCCTCCTCACTGCTGACACCATTACAGCTGTCTCCAGGAGCTCTCCGCTTCCTGCTGCAATGCCCACATTGCTGACACCAACACCTGCAGGCAGTGTCCATGCCCCACCAGCCTCCAGGGCATGTGGCATTCATGGAAGAGTTGGCTAGGGTATGAGGAATTTTCAGTATGGAGCTATCCAGTAGGCAGTCATAGATTTATAGATTTCATAGACATTAGGGCTGAAAGGGACCTCAAAAGATCATCGAGTCCCGCCCCCTGCCCCAGGGGCAGAAAGTCAGCCAGGGTCAAGGGTCCCAGCATGATAAATGTCCAAATGTTTCTTAAAAGAGTCCAGAGTAGGCGCTTGCACCACCTCTGGAGGCAGTCTATCCCAGGCCTTAGGGGCTTGGACAGTAAAGAAGTTTTTCCTTCTGTCCAGCCTGAAATGGTCTTGGAGGAGTTTGTGACCACTTGACCTTGTTGTCCCTTGGGGTGCTCTGGTGAACAGGCATTCCCCCAGGTCCTGATGTACACCCCTTATATACTTATAGGCAGCCACCTGGTCTCCCCTGAGTGTGTGCTTTTCCAGGTTGAAGAGTCCCATGGCTCTCAGCCTTTCATCATAAGACTCATTCTCCTGACCTCTGATCATATGTGTGACTCTCCCTTGGACTCTCTCAAGCTTTTCCACATCCTTTTTAAATTGTGGAGCCCAGAATTGGATGAAGTACTCCAGCTGCGGCCTCACCATGGCTGAGTACAGTGGGAGGATGGCATCCTGGGATTTGCTTGAGAAGCATATATGGGTGCAAGTCAGAGTTTTACTCACTTTACCAGTTGCGACATTGCATTGGTGGCCCATGTTCATCTTGTGGTCAATCATAACCCCCAAGTCCCTTTCGGCCATGGTGCTAGCAGGTAGGGCTGTACAATGCTTTGGATTGCTATTTGGATTTGGGGAGCATTCAGCCAATTTGGAAGCCAAATCTACAAATCTGAATCGAATCACTAGAAGCTTTAAGCTTTCCAAAATGATTCAGAGCTTCCAAATTGATTTGGAAAAGATCCAGAAAAGATTCAGCAGTTCAGAGATTCAGCCATAGGGTATAATGGGGAATCAATGAAATATCTATATCTTTGTTGCTTTGTGGCTGATTCCGATGCAACTTGCAGGGATGGTAGCTGCTGCTGAGGGCATGAATCCTGACAAGTTTCCCAGCTATAAGGCTTTGTGGCCACATTAGGGGCTACCACCCCTGCAGTTTTTACACCCCTCCCCCGTGCCTTAACACACACACACTGTCACCTGTGTCATGAGTTTTGGTTGTCAGCAGTTTGAGGTGAAGTTTACCAGCAACTCCTGCACCTATCTCCTTGAAACTTGGCAGACTTTGTGGCCTCTCCAAGAGCTACCTTCCCTGAAATTTTCACCTCACTGTGGCTTAATGAATACACGTGACATGAGTTTTGCTTTTAGGATTTGAGATTCAGTTTCCCAGAAATCCCTTCTTCTATCACCTTGAAACTTGGCAGGATTCATACCCTCCAGAGAAGCTAAAATCTCGGCATGGTTCATCTGAATATGCCAAAAAACAACAATGTTATAGATATTTCATTTATTCCCCATTATACCCTATGTCCAAATCTCCGAATCTTTTCTGAAACGAGTCAGAAAAGTGATTCAGATCTCCAAATCTAATTGGATGAATCCAGATCAGCTGAATAAGAAATCAAATAGTTGCCTATTCGCACAGGCCTACTATCAAATGTAGCTGCTATAAGCCTATAAACATGCTGCGAGTTTTTTTCCCCAAGGTGGAGTACCTTGCATTTTTCAGTGTTGAACGCGTTCAGGTTTTCATCCACCCATTTTCTGAGCCTGAATCACCAGCCTACCCTCAGATGTAGACACTTTACCCCAAAGTGTGGTGTCAGCGGTGAACTTGGCCAGTCCGCTTCTGATACCAATGTCTACATCATTAATAAAGATTTTAAAGAGTATAGGCCCAAGGACAGAGTCTTGGGGCACCCCACCGGTCATGGCACACCATGATGATTTACTTCCATCTATTACCACTTTCTGGGTCCTACCTCAGAGCCAATTCCCCAGCCATCGGACTCTAATGAGGCTGAGGCCGTAGTTGGCCAATTTTTCCATGAGGAGATTATGGGACACCAGATCAAAGGCTTTTTTAAAGTCAAGATACATGATGCCAATCTCTTCTCCCTTGTCCAGGTGATATGTCATCCAGTCATAGAAGGAGATGAGATTGGTCAGGCAAGACCTACCTGCAACAAACCCATGCTGGCTATCTCTCAGGATGTTGCCTTCAGCCAGTTTGTCAAGAATGGTCTCTTTGATAATTTTTTCCAAGATCTTCCCTGAGACAGAGGTCAGGCTGATGGGCCTGTAGTTCCCCAGATCTACTTTTCTCTCTTTCTTGAAGATAGGCACCACATTGGCCTTCATCCAATCTTTGGGCACTTACCTGAGCACCACAAGTTTTTGAAGATCTGTGGCAGTGGTTGAGCTATGATGCCTGCCACCTTCTTAAGTACCTTGGGGTGTAAACTGTCTGGGCCAGATGACTTGAACGTGTCCAGCCTCTTAAGGTGTTCCTTTATATGGTCTACGTTGATGTAGAGTAACAATTCTCCGTCACCCTTGCCGTCCCATACCATATTGAGCAGCGTGTTCCCTTGGGGCTGGTGAAAAATTGACACAAAATACCCATTAAGCAGGTTGGCTTTTTCCTGGGTGTCCATTGTCAATTGTCCCATTTAGTTAAGCAGGGATCCAATATTACCCTTACTTTACCTATGGCTCCCCACATATCTAAAAAATGACCTTTTATTATCTTTGATACATGTAGCCAGTTGCAGTTTAGTCACAGCCTTGGCTTTCCTGGTTCGCTCCCTACAGGTCTGGACCAGTGCAGAATACTCCTTCTTTAAAGTGATTTCAGTCCTCCATCCTT
Organism: Crocodylus siamensis; assembly: GCF_052110815.1. Classification (NCBI taxonomy): domain Eukaryota; kingdom Metazoa; phylum Chordata; order Crocodylia; family Crocodylidae; genus Crocodylus; species Crocodylus siamensis. The sequence goes on from NC_143395.1 coordinate 21,483,385, forward strand.
TATAGAACTTTCTTTTTAGATGCAGGAGGTCCACAAGTTCCCTGCAAAGCCAAGGAGGCTGCTATGCCCTTTTGCTACCTTTCCTCCAAGATAGGATAGTCATTGCTTGTGCTTCCAGGATCGCTCCCTTGAGGAGCAACCACTCATCCTGTACTCCCCTCTCCTTCGGGTCATGGTTCCTTAGGGCCTTGCTGACAAGCCTCCTGAACTTGTCAAAGTCAGCTTTCCTGAAGCTGAGGACTTCTGCATTGCTGACTGACTTGCCAGCTTTACGGTGGATAGTGAAAGTTATCAGCTCATGGTCACTGTCTCCCAGCTTCCCTTTGATTATTAGGTTGCTGACTAGAACATCCCTCTTTGCCAGTACCAGGTCAAACAATTCTTTTCCTCTTGTCAGTCCATAGACTTCTTGAGTCAGATAGAGCTTGTCCACTCATGTGAGAAAGCTTTGTGACCATTTGGATTTGGCTAAGTGCTCTTCCTATGAGTTGTCTGGGTAGTCAAAGTCTCCCATGACAATCATGCACTGGGAGCATGCAGCCTCAGCCAGTTCCTTGGCGAATTCCTGGTCAAGCTTTTGATCCTGATTAGGAAATCTGTAGTAGATTCCTATCATTGTGTCCCCTGTGCCATGTTCACTATGGATTTTAACCCAGATGGTCTCCAGTCATCCACCCTGGGTGCCAATGTTGCTTTGCAGGGACATGTAGCTTTCCTTGACATAGAGATCTATATCCCTGCCCCTTTTATCTACATGATCTCTCCTGTACATTGTATAGCCATCTATACCTGTGGCCCAGTCATAGGTAGAGTCCCACCAGGTCTCTCTTATCCCTATGAGAGCTTAGTCATCCTTGTTTAGCAGGAGGACCAGTTCCTCCTGTTTATTCCCCAAGCTCCTGGCATTGGTGTACAGGCATGTAAGTGTCCCATTGGAAGCCCTAGTGTTCCCTATACATCATCCCTGCACTGAAGCACCCTTGTGCCCCAGCCAGCAAGGACAGTATCTACATGTGCACTGCAGAGTATTTTACTGTGAAGCAAAATAGTACTTGTATTTACAAGTACTCTCCTGCTGCAAAGTAAATTAATCTACACCAGCCTAGCAGGGGTACATGTGTACACACTGAGATATTTACTGAACAGTTATTAGTCAACTGCACAGAAAATAGCTTGTGCAGATGCACCCTGTTAGTGTTAGCTTGAAGTTTAGAGTAGTCACACCCTTAGTCTAGAAACCTTCTTTGACTGCTGAGTTGTCCCTTGGGGGGTGGGGAGGGGGTGAATCGGGGCAACTGCCCTAGGCCCCGTGCTTTGGGAGGCCTCATGGACAGTGCCATACAGGCCCCACTGAGGGCACCACCACTCCACAAGGCTGCTGCCTACTGCCAGCTTTGCACTCCAGCCACTTGCCCTCCCCCTGCCCCCGCTCTGTGCTCTGGCTGCTTGCCACAGCACTCTCCTCCCCCACCCCAGGTCTCAAACAGGCTGATATGCCCCAGGCACTGCACATTCCTAGGGTTGGCTCTGTCTGACTGTCCCCTAACTGCATAGCTGTGACTTGCCACTAGAGAACTGGTGAGCAGGGGTAGGATTAGGTGTTTTAGCTCTGAGTTGTCACTAGATGCTGATGAACCAGGACAGGGTTCAATCCCTGCTCTAAGGGAGGGGTGTGAGAGATCCTGGGATACTGGAGGACTTCAACTTGAGGGGCACATCTGTGGGGAGTGGCCACACTTTAATGGATCAGAGAAAATCCTGCCCTAGAGTGGTGTAATTTATAGCTGCATGATGAGTGCTTAAAACCACTTTAAGGTGTTAATGTGTGAACAACCCAAGGGTTAAGAGCCACCTAAAATTACTGTGTAACAAGGCCTTAACTAGTTTACATGCTTTTATGTGTGGGGCAATGCAGGGGTTAAGAAAGGGTGACTATATTATTTTTAAGAAAATCCAGGACACTGCCCCCTGCCCTCTCCCCAGTCAGCGATGCTGTTGCAGGCACAGGTAGAGGTAAGAGGGAAGGGGTGCAGGACACAGTCCATTGAAGAGGTGGAGTAGCACGGTGCACCAGGCAGGTGAGCAGGCAGGCACTGCTGCTGCTGTGGGGGAGCAAGGTGGTTGGACTGCAGCAGGCACCACCTCATCCACATGTGCCCGGCTCAGCTCCTCCTGAGTAGCATCTGGAGGTGCTGGGTGGGCTGGCTTGGGCACCACTCCAGTTTTCCTGGCTTGCTCCCATGCAGCAGTAGTGGTGCTTGCCCACCTGCCTGCCTGGCACACCATGCTGATCCACCTCCCCACCAAATCACGCCCCTATGATTCTAGGGCTTTTGTTTCCATTTGCACCAACCAGCCAGGACAAGCCTATAAAATCCAGGTCTGTCCTGGCCCAACTGGTTCATATAGTCTCTCTCAACCTTAGAGCTCCCTGAACAACCTAAAATTAATGTGTAACAAGGCCCTCTGTCCGTGATAAGTAATATCTGTGCTATCACAATACAGGTTGTTCCCAAAGGCATAAAAGGGAGATGTCTTAGCACAATTCAGGACCTGAGCAGAGAGCTAGCTGTCCAAACCAGTGTCTACCTAACAGACAACAGCACTAATTTTCAATGTAAGGTAACTCTCTTCATTTCCCATAAATAGTCTAGTGGTTAGAGCACTTCCCCAGAACCTGAAAAACCTTGGTTGAAGGGTCCCTTCAGCCTGATGGGGTTTAAGAGGGTGGCAGTCACTCCTGCACAATAGTCCTCACACAGAGTATATACATCACTGAAGCCCTCCAATATCCTGAGGCTTGCAGTGCTGAATTCACCCTATAAAGCATTTTTTAGTGTTTGGTATTATGGAGACCTATTACGTGCTTCAGAGGCCTGGGTCAGCCAGGGATGAAAGATTCCCTCTCCAGTCTTACAGATGTCAGTAAAGTCTCCCTTATTCATAGGAGCTTCGGGGATAAAATAAACAGACTGTGGGTTGTCCTGAAATTCTGAATTCTTTCTCTGGTTTTTCTGCCTTAAACATGAGCAAGTGACAATGATTACAATAACTATATCTGAAGTGTTCAAGCAGAGAGCTGAAAGGTGAAACAAACATTTTCTGTCATAAACCAAGCTTCAGGAAACTGGAGGACTTTTCACTAGTTTCATGTATAACTACTGCTTGGACTGTATTTAGATACTAGCCTGAGGTCCAATACTGAATGAGACAGGCTGACCGCTAGTACAGCACTCACCATTAAAAACTGAGCTCAGTGAGGATTTCCCCTCTCCCCTCTCTTTGTAAGTAGAGATCCTGGTTTTCTCTAATAAAAATCCCAAATTTTCTGTTTTAAAAAAGTAACCCCAAAATCCAATTTCTTCCATGATTAAAATGAAACCATGGTGTCAAGTTGCGGCAGGGAAAGATTAGGTTGGATATCAGAAAGAACTTTCTCACTAAGAGGGTAATAAACCACTGGAACAGATTATCCGGAGAGCTTGTGGAATCTCCATCCTTGGAGGTTTTTAAGACCTAGCTAGAGAAAACTTAGCTGGGATGATGTAGTTGGGGATGTAGCTTTAAGTGAGGGATTGGACTAGATGACTTCCTGAGGTGCTTTCCATCCTTAATTTTCTATGATTCTATGATTCTAAAATCCAATTATCGCCTCATAATTACTAACATACATAATCCTGACTTGAGTAAGAAGTTTATGCACCAAAAAATAAAATCTAGTCATATAATTTAAGACACTGCATTTTATCATGATGAATAAATGGTAACTTTATAATCTAATTGCGCCATAGTACAGTGAAAAATTCATTTAAAGAGTGTTCCTAATGCTTATTAAATTTAGCCCATTACCAAGTACCCTGATAGACAGCTACACTTGCCAAAAGTATCATGATTACAAGCACTCCTGCCTTCATGCCTTGTAATCATAACATAACAAGATCCTCTAGTACTGGTGTCATTTCATTTTCATTAGAACTGTTTCAGATTTTGGAAGCAAATTGATGTGTACATATATCATTACACACACACACACATATATACATATACATATACATATACATATATATATATATATATATAAATATATATATATATGTAAAAGATGATGGACTGCATCCTCTATTGGAGTAAGAAAACACCAAAACTTCAGGGGAATCAATTTACTCCTGCTGAGGATCTGTGGATTACATGAAAAAGAAATATTTTAAGACATTAAATAATGATTCATTTTAAATATTATTAATTTGTATTGTGGGACTACCTAGGAGTCTCATTCATGCCCTAGGATCCAATTATATTAGGGGTTGTACATGTATAAATATAACCCTTATCACAAAGAGTTTGCAGACAAATTAACATATAATAAACAATTTGGGGAAGGGACCAAGCACTAAATCCAATAAAGGCCTGAAGCCTCTAAACTGAGTCCCTGAAATGGAACCCAGAACTCAGCTGGGATCACAGGCTCCATATGCAGTGCATGAGGTGCCTCATTAGATACCTTAGAATAAAATTCAGAATATGCCATATGTTGAGCAGATAACCAGAAGAAAAGAGGTGCACACTGAGATGTGTCTAAATTTCTACTCTTCTTTAAGGCATCCTTTCATTCAGGATCTATGGTCCCAACCCCTCTGTTGAGATGCCTATACTCTTTCTCTCAAAGAACCAACCAAGGTTCACTTTTCTATGGTACCAAGGCTGAAGAAAGTGGTGGTACCCACCATTTATGTAGAACACTCATTGAGGAAGTGGGTGCCCTACATTCAATCCTCCTCAGTCCACAACTTCCACAAGAGTAACCTAACCACCAGGCTGTAGTCCATTCCAGGTGGTGAGAAATTCTCTGTCCTCAAATTGAAGCACTTCAGCTGTTCGGAAAACAAGTCATGTGAATGATACCAGAAAGAGAATAGAAGAGAGTGCTGATAGCTCTATAGGTTAACAGTGAGGACACCCAGTTAGAATTGTGTTTCTGTATGTTTTTATAATCAATCTAGTGATGACCAATGTCAGTAGGAAACAGGACCAGGGCCTACAAGTCTAAAGTGAGTGGCTTGACTATTAAGTAATTCTCCCTGTGTTACTCAGCTCGTCTTCCATAGATTCGTGGCCACACCACACAAATGAGCCACCTAAGTTTCAGTCCTCCAGCATCCCAGGGTGCAGTGTCCCCCATCGACCCTCCTGTTCTGCTTGTAACAAACTCCTGTTCCTTGAACTCTACTGCCAAGGGGTTAGTTCTAGCACTAAGCCAACTTCCCCTCCCTCCCCCCAGTGCTTCCCAGGACCAGGGGTGAAATCCCATGGAAACAGCCTGCAGAGTACATGCCAAATTAGCTAGGTTGTAGGAGATAGACAGGTGTGGGAGTGGTGGAGGAAGGGGTGCGGGGACGAACAAGATAGGGGCCAGATCAGGTCCTCATAATCTGTAGCTTCTTTCCTGAGGCAGTGGCAGTAGCTCTCCCAAAAGTGTCATCCCAAGGGAACATGACCAGCATCCTCCATATCGCAATCCCAGTTTATTAAAACATGAGACCTTCTTTAATTTGCTTCTTCTTTATTTCAAATTCTTTTAATTGTATCCTCCAATTGCTGACTTCCTTCGTTTTACCACCCATGCCCATTTCCTTCCCACCTCCCATCACATTACCCACCCCCCTCCCATTACCTCTCTGCTTCCCAGCTTCATGTTCCTGCCCTCCAATCTGTCACCCCACCTTCTCCCAGCTAGAGCATGAATGGAAGCCTGTCCTGGCTCACCAGCTCTCTGCCCTGGTAATTCAAAGTTGTAGCTCCTAGTTGAGATCCTGGTCATCAGCCCTCCAGTGGTAAGTCACAGCTGTGCAAGTGGGGGCAGTCAGAGAAGGATTTAATCTTTCAGTTTTGGCTGCTCCAAACTTGAGCTAGCACTAACACCAATCAAGAGTTCAGCAGCAAAAAGTACAGCATGTTACAAGGCTGTTACATTTCTTTCTGTACACTGACTGGCACAGTTTTCTTAGGAGGGTTAGGATTAGACTGATGCTGAGGTCAGCTTCTAGAGAGGAGGGAGAAGTAATTTTTTACCTTCCAGGTTGAACTCAGGTGTCCCCTGCCTGAGTGCGCTAGTGTGTTATATAATAAGGAGATGGTTTCAACCCCACATCTTGGAATAGGTGTGCTCTGAGAACACCTACCAGCTCAGGACTGTCAGGAAAAGAACACGAAGACGTGCCTGATTTTTGCATTTCAATCTGCATCTTGTGACCAAGTATGGAGTACAGGCTGAGCTGCTCACTATAGTTAAGAATGGGGTATTTCTGGTTATTCAGAAAGACAAAACTGTTGGTGCTTGTAGAGCTTTACAGTAACCAAAAAGTAAAGTAGATTGTGCATGAGGCTCAAATATCAGTCTTCTGAGAAGCTGTCACTAGTATATTAAGAATGCTAACCTTTTCTCTGGAATTAATTCAATAAACTAAATACTGTATTCATTTGCATTTTGTTATTTATGGCTTAATAGGTTCCTTGAAGATATGTGGTTCTTCAAAAATAGGCTGCAGGCTACTTCTTTGAATATCTATGAATTACAGGATTTTTTTTCTGCTTCTTACCATCACTTTAGTTTAGCTTTACAGTGTTTTTGAGTTGCGCAGACTCTTAGACAAAATTCTTGACTAGCTCAGCTACCCAAGGAGCAACTGTAGATGTCCCTGGGTATTCAGATAATACAGCCCACAACTGAACAAGAAAGAGTTCCGGTCAGATGTTTAATACTTGAAGAAAATCTCTCAGAAAAGCCGTTGAGGCTGGAACTAAGTATCAACTCATTAGAATTCAGCACAACTACTGAAACTTGCACAAACCCTCCTCCCTCTTCATCTTCACAAAAGAAACATAAGGCAGAAAGGTGATGAAAAGTGAATAGTAAGAAGGAAATCTGGTTTGTAACTGTCATGTGGTTTGCTCAGAAGGAAGATCAGCAGCTGCAAATATTAAGCCATAGATATCTGACATAAAGGTCTTTTTCACTGTTTGCTAGTTGGCAGAGAATCTTTTGTTGTTGGCAGGGCTGATGTGCGGAAGAGGAAGACAAATAGAAGCAAAACCATATAGACCTGGTTGGAAAGCAAAACGCTTAATAAAAAGATAGATAGAATTAAGAATATAAATATGTCAATATAAGATTTTAGAGATTATAAGTGTGTCAGTGTAACAAAATGAGAGTCTGTCTCTGGCTTTGACTTGACACTAGTCTGTTAAATACACTTGAGGAAACAATCTACGTTATGCCTTTTCAAAGTGCAGTAGCCTGCAAAAATTCCTTTTGTTGTATCCTCTGAGATTTTTCAGCCTTGTCATTGCTGAAGTAAAAGGACTCACTAGAAGCCGCCCCTGACTTTTACAGTAAGGCTATATTCCACTAGTTTTAAAATGATCCAAATGGCTATTTCTGGCAGGTGGCAGCACATGATGGTATAAAACAAGTGAAGTGGCACAGCCTAATGTTATATTGTAAAGCACAGGCAAATGAACTATTAAAATATGTGTGCCCTCCCTACTGTGTTTGCTGTTCTCTAACTGCCCCATTTTTCTCTCCTGTTTTACTCATTTTTCTTGCTTAAGTTACCGAATCAGCAAATCTCTTAAGCACGTACTTTAATATTGTCACACATTTAAGTTCTATTTATGTTTAGTGTGATAAAAGTATATTCTCAAATGCTTTTAGAAATGCTCTGCCCTTTACATGATATGAAATCCAAAAATGTTAGTATTTGATTTTTTTTTGTTAAAAGAAGGACAAATGCACTTAGAACGTATTAGGTCAATAAAGTAAAATGCTGGGGTTTAGCAGTCTCAAAAGAATGTAGGTGGAAATCACAGAGTTAAAATCCTGTGCAAATCTTTGAAAAAATAATCCTTGAGAATTATCACACATTAATTAGTCATTAATTTAGATTAGTCCGATTAGATAATGTTTGGATAGTTCTTAAGTATGGAAAGCATGATATAACTGCCAAATATTAGGATGATTACTACTGTTATTCACATTAATTATGTGCATCTACTTCATTTATGGTGAACACAGCAATGGCAAGGACAGGCCAGAAGTTTGAAATTAAATGAATAATTCTAGCACAGATAAAAGTGTGTTAAATACATTCTGTTTTGAATTTGATGGAGTTCAAAGCATTTTTCATTTTTTCCCTCCTCTCTGAGATTAAGCAAATGACCTAAAAATGTTATTATAGAGAATAATTCATGGAGTGTTGAAAATTGGCTACCATTACTGAATTGGGGAACAGTGTTCTTTGACTTTGTTTTACTAGTTTCATCTGTACCTGGACTAGATTTAGAATATGTAGCATTGTGATTCAGAATAATATAATCATAGAAAATTATGGTTAAGAGGGACCTCAGGAGGTCATCAAGTCCAAACTCCTGTCCAAAGCAGGACCATCCACAACCAGATCATTTCAGCCAAGGTTTTGTCAAGCTGGACTTTAAAACCCTTGCAAGGATGCAGATTCCACCACCTCTCTTGATAACCCATACCAGTGCTTCAGCACCCTCCTAGTAAGAAAGCTTTTTTTTTTTCTAATATCCAACCTAAACCTCCCTTTCTGCAACTTGAGACCATTGCTCCTTGTTTTGTCATCTGTAACCACTGAGAAACAGTCTATCTCCATCCTCTTTGGAACCATCCTCCAGGTAGTTAAAGGCTGCTATCAAATCCCCCGTCACTCTTCTCTTCTGGAAACTAAATAAAACCAGCTCCCTCAGCCTCTTCTCATAAGTCATGTGTCCCAGACCCTGAATCATTTTGTTGGCTTCATCTGGATTCTCTCCAACTTGTCCACATCTTTTCTATAGCCAGGGGCCCAAAATTGGACACACTACTCCAGATGTGTCCCCCCTAGTGTGGAATAGAGAAGAACAATAACTTCCCTCAATCTGCTGGTATTGCTTCTACTAATGCAGCCTAGTATGCTGTTATCCTGCTTGGCAACAAAGGCACACTGCTGCTCATATTCAGCTTATTGTCCACTGTAACCCCGGGTACCTTTCTGCAGAGATGCTGCTTAGCCAGCCAGTTGGTCCCAAGCCTCTAGTGGTACATGGGATTGTTGTGTCCTAAGTGCAGGACTTTGTACTTGTTTTTGTTGAACCCCATGAAATTTCTTTGGGCTCCAATCCTCCAATTTGTCTAGGTCTCTCTGAATCCTAGCCCTACCCTCCAGCATATCAACTACACCCCACATTTTGGTGTCACCTGTAAACTTGCTGAGAATGCAGTCCATCCTATCTTCCAAATCATTAATGATTATATTGAACAAAACCAGTCCCAGGACCAACCCCTGGGACACTCCACTTATATTGCCAGCTAGACATTGAGCCATTGATTACTACCCACTGAGCCCAACAATCTAGTCAGCTTTGTATTCACCTTATAGTCCATCTATTCAACCCATACTTCCTCAGCTTGTTTGCAAGAATGCTGTGGGAGATGGTATCAAAAGCCTTGCTAAATTCAAATTATATCACATCCACTGCCTTCCCCACATCTCTAGAGCCAGTTATCTCATCACAGAAGGCAGTCAGGATGGTCAGGCATGACTTGCCCTTGGTGAATCTATGCCAGCTGGTCCTTCTTTTCCTCCAAGTGCTTAGAAATGGATTCTTTAAGGATCTCCTCCATGATTTTCCTGGGAACTAAGATGAGACTGACTGGTCTGCAGTTCTCTGTATCCTCCCTCTTCCCTTTCTTAAATACGGGCACTATATTTTTCCTTTTCCAGTCACCTGGGACCTGCTCAATCACCACAAGTTTTCAAAGAAAAATGCCAATGGCTCTGCAATCACATCAGCCAATTCTTTCAGCACCCATGAATGCATTGCTTCTGGTCCCATAGACTTGTACACATCTGTGGTGGAGCAGCCTTAGTGCTCTGTCAGTTCAAGGACTAGACCAGGGGGATAGCAGGTGCCTGATGAGGGTGGGGATTTAATGCTCAGCTCCCTGGGGTGGGGAAAGCAGTTTGAGACAGCCAGCAGGGAACAGACATCTCCCTGCTGAGCTTCAGCTCCAAGAACATCTCAGAGGTAAGGGTGAGGCTATGGGGAAGGAGGAGGCCTCACTGGTACTGGGCATGACCTGAAACTGCATCCTGCTGGGGAAGGGTGGTCTGGTGGGGCTCCTAGTGGCATGGGAGCCCTCAAGAATTGCTGGGCCAATTACCTCCCCAGTGAAAGGCAAGGAGGGGCACCTAAAAACCCCAGCCCTACATCCTTGGTGGGTTTGATCTACACAGCGGGAGTCCAGGCTCACAGGAGTCCTGAGGCAGGGCTCAGGTTGGTGGAGGGACCTGGAGCAACACCCAGGCTCCCTGTGAGACCTAAGGTTGCAGAGGTCCTGAAAGGGGGCCAGGCATGGCTGCAGCCACCTGAGCCCCACAGGGTGAAGGCTCCAGAGGAGCCTCAGTGAATGGGAACCAAAGGCTGGGAGCCCAGTATGTGGGGCCATGGTCCCAGTGTGTGTTTGTGTATGTTTGTGTATTTGTCTGATTAAAGGAAGAACCCAGTGCAAACCACGGGAGGAAACATCTGCGAGACATGGGACATGTAAGAGGTGGTTGGAGTGTGTAAGCACTGTCCCATTACAACTGGGGCATTTGAAGAGCAGCCTCCCACCTACGTAACAACCGGGGCATTTGAAGGGCAGCTTCCCACCTACTTAACATCTTACCAAGAAGGCATGGCAGGAGAGCAAGGTGGGCAGTTTGCCTAGAGACAGGGGCATGTCAGTGTTAACACTGGGCTTGAGGGTCACCCTTGTCACAACATCCAGCTTTTCAAAATAGTACCTAACCTATTTTTTCACCACTGAGGGCTGCTTACCTTCTCCCCAAACTGTGCTGCCTGGTGCAGTAGTCTGGAAACTGAACTTGCCTGTGAAGACTGAGGTAAAAAAAAGCATTGAGTACTTCAGCTTTTTCCTCATCATCTGGCCCTAGGTTGCCTCCCACATTCAGTAAGGGACCCCCACTTTCTCTGACTTTCCTCTTGTGCTAACATTTGTAGAAACCCTTCTTTTTACCCTTCACATCCTTTTCTGGATGCAACTCCAATTTCACTTTGACCCTCCTGACTTCATCCTTGCATGCCCAAGCAATATTCTTATGCATCTCCCAAGTTGTTTGTCCAAGCTTCCACTTCTTTTAAGTGTGCTTTTATTTGTTTAAGTTCTCCTGAGAGTTCTCTGTTAAGTCAAACTAGTCACTTGTCACTTTTGCTATTCTTTCATAGATTTTATACACATTAGGACTGGAAGGGACCTTGGAAGATCATTGAGTTCAGCCCCCGGTCCCAGGGGCAGGAAGTCAGCAGGGATCTCAGGATCCCAGCAAGATAAACATTCATATGTCTTTTGACAGTGTTCAGAGTAGGTGCCTGAACCACCTTCAGTAGCAATCTATTCCAAACCTTGGGGGCTCAGACACTAAAGAAGTTCTTCCTTGTGGAGGAGTTTGTAACCATTTGACCTTGTCATCCCTTGGGGTGCTCTGGTGAACAGACGTTCCCCCAGAGACTGGTAAGCACCCCTGATAAACTTACAGGTGGCCACCAGATCACCACTAAGCCTGCATTTCTCCAGGCTGAAAAGTCCCATGCCTCTCAGCATCTCTTCATAAGGTCTTTTTTGCTGACCTCTGATCATGTGCATGGCTCTCCTCTGCACCCTCTCAAGGGTGCACATCCTTTTTTTATTGTGGAGCCCAAAACTGGATGCAGTACTCCAGCTGTGGCCTCACCAAGGCCGAGTACAACAGGAGAATGATATCCTGAGATTTACTTCAGAAGCTTCTGTGGATGCAAGTGTTTTGCTCGCTTTACTAGCCGCAGCATCACATTGCAGGCTCATGTTCATCTTGTGGTCTATCATGACGCCCAAGTCCCTTTCATCCATAGTGCTAGCCAGTGTAGCACTCCCGAGCCTATAAGGATGCTGCAGGTTTTTCCTCCCAAGGTGGAGAACCTTGCATTTTTCGGTGTAAAACACCATCAGGTTCTCATCTGTCCATTTTCTCAGCCTGTCAAAGTCAGACTGGATCACCCTCCTGTCCTCAGGTGTGAACACTTTACCCCAGAGTTTGATGTCATCGGCAAACATGGTCAGTCCGCTTCTGATACTAATGTCCACATCATTAATGAAGATGCCAAATAATATAGGCCCAAGGACAGAGCCTTGCAGGACCCCACTGGTCAAAGAGCACCATGACAATTGACTTCCATCAACCTCTACCCTCTGGGTCCTACCATGGATCCAATTCCCCAGCCAGTGGAGCGTGGTGTGGCAATTTGACTTAGCTTGTGCATCCAGGATCAACGCTGCAGTTACCTAGTTTTACTAAGAGGTGATAATGGGATACCAGATTGAAGGCTTTTTTAAAGTCAAGATATACGACATCAATCTCTTCTCCTTTGTCCAGGTGATAGGTCACTTGGTCATAGAAGGAAATGAGTTTGGTCAAGCCAGACCTATCTGCAACAAACCCATGCTGGTTATCCCTCAGGCTGTTGCCATTGGCCAGTCTGTTAAGAATGGCCTCTTTCATAATCTTTTCTAAGACCTTCCCCAGGATAGAGGTCAGGCTGATGGACCTATAGTTTCCTGGATCCACTTTCCTCCCTTTCTTGAAGATAGGCACCACATTGGCCTTCTTCCAGTCATCGGGCACTTCACCAGAACGCCATAAGTTCTCGAAGATCCATGCCAGGGGTTGAACTATGATGCTTTCCAGATCCTTGAGTGCCCTGGAGTATAAACTGTTGGGGCCGACTGCCTTGAAAGTGTCCAGCTTCTCAAGGTGTTCCTTCATGAGGTCAGCATTGATGAGGGGTAAGGAATCTTCCTGAGCTGGGCCTCCCTGTCCCGTAATGGGCAGGGGCATCCCATGGGACTGGTGAAAGGCCAACACAAAGTGCCCATTTACCAAGCTGGCTTTTTCCTGGGTGTCGGTTGTCAGTTGTCCCATCTGGTTTAGCAGGGGTCCAGTGTTGGCCTTGATTTTCCTCCAGCTCCCCACATATCTAAAAAAGGACTTTTTTGTTGTCCTTGATACTTGTAGCTCATTGGAATTCGATCGCAGCCTTGGCTTTCCTGGTTCACTCACCGCAGGTCCAGATCAGAGCAGAGTATTCCTCCTTGAAGGTAGATCCAGTCCTATATCCTTTGTAGGTCTGTCTTTTGAGAGGCAGGAAGTCTGCTAGTTCACTGGGGCTGCTGTGCCCTTTTGCTGCCTTTCCTCTGAGATGAAATAGACTTAGCTTGTGCATCCAGGATCACTCCTTTGAGCAGCAACCACTTGTCTTGAACTCCCTCCCCTTTGAGTTGTTCCAAACAAGCCTCCTGAACTTGTCAAAGCCAGATTTCATGAAGTCAAGGACATCTGTATTGCTGACTGACTTGCCAGATTTACAGTGGATAGTGAAAGTGATCAGCTCGTGGTCACTGTCACCCAGCTTCCCTTCAATCATTAGGTCGCTAATTAAGTTGTCCCCCATTGCCAGAACCAGGTCCAGCAGTTCATTGCACTTAGGCCATGGGCAGGAATGGGTGCTGGGACCATACCACCCCAGTCAAATATCTGTCTAGTCTCTGCACCAGACCAGACCACAACAGAGCCATGGCAGCTGTCATTTAAAATCCAACATTATGCAAACACAGAGATACATATTTCACCCCAGGTGGGACTTGAACCCACAATCCCTGGCTTAGGAGGCCAGTGCCTTATCCATTAGGCCACTGGGGTTCTATGCCTCTTATTGGCCCATTGACTTTTTGCATCAGATAGAGCTCATCCACACACAAGAGAAAGCTTTGCAACTGCTTGGATTTGGCCAAGCACTCTTCCCATGAGATGTCTGGGTAGTTGAAGTCTCCCATGAAAAACCATGCACCAGGATTGTGCAGCCTCAGCCAATTCCACGGTGAACTCCTGCTCAAGCTCTTGATCCTGGGTTTGAGGTATGTAGTAGACTCCCACCTGTGTACCCTGTGCTGTGTTCCTCATGGATTTTAACCCAGAGGGTCTCTAGTTGTCCACCTTGGGCACCAATGTCAGCTTGCAGGAACACATAGCTTTCCTTGACATAGAGAGCTACACCCCTGCCCTTTTGTCCACTTGATCCCTCCTGTACAGGGTATAGCCATCTATACCTGTTGCCCAGTCATAGGTGGAGTCCCACCAGATCTCTGTTATCCCTATGACATCATAATTATTTGTTTTAAGCAGGAGGATAAGTTCCTCCTGTTTATTCCCCAAGTTCCGGGCATTCATGTAGAGGCAGGCAAATATCCCTTTGGGCTGGGGCAGGGGGGGCTTCCTTAAGTGTCTTGGCCTGCTGGCTTTGCAAGGGTTGCTCAGTGGGCCAGCAGTGGCAGTAGTGCCCCTGTCCCCCAGCAGGCTGAGTTTAAAGCCTGGTGGAGCAGGTCAGCCAGTCTGGCTGAGAAGAGCCTCCTCCCCAGCAGAGAGAGGTGGAGGCCATCCCTTCCTAGCAACTCACTGCCTCTCTCACCAAAGAGTGGACTGTGGTCATGGAAGCTGAAGCCTTCCCGATGACACCAGCACCACATCTTTGGCTCACTTCCTCAAACCTCCTCTCCCCCCATAGCCTGTAGTTCAAGACTGGGAGGATTGAAGAAAACACCACCTGTGCCCCTAACCCCTTAAGCCCCACTCCCAAATCATTGTAGCACTTCATGACCTGGCTGGGATTGCTCCAAGGTGTGTTGTTGGTGCCTACATGGATAAGGAGCATAGGGTAGTGGTCAATGGCCCAGAGGAGCCCAGGGATCTTCTCCGCAATGTCTCAGATACAGGCTCCTGGGAAGCAGCAGAATTCCCAGGATAAGGGGTTGGGGCAGCAGATTGGCCCCTCAGGATGGAGTCTCCCATGACAAAAGCTTTGTGTTTTGTCTTGGGAAGAGCAGGGGTGGTAGCTGCAGTTGAGCCTGTGTTGCTTGTGGGAGCTGACAGCTTGCTAGGCTCTTCTGGGGCTGCAAGGGGTTCATACTCGTTGCAAACCTCCAGCAGGGTGGGGAACCTAGTGCAGAGGGCCTTGGGGCCCTTGGCCACCTTGGGCCTTCCCCATGCCTGGACAGAAGGGAAAGATCCTAAGTCCTCCCTTGTCCTGAAGGGTGACTGTGGTCTACCCTTTGCCTCCCAGGGGAGAAGGGCCTGAGTGGGAGTTAATCTCCTGCTCAAAGTCCCTGCTTGCACACAGACTCTGGACTGTGGCCTGGAGCTCCTCCAGCTGATGTGCCAGAGACCCCAAAAGGGAGCAGACCTCACAAGGGGAGGTGGCCATGCTTCCAGACCCCAGAGCCTGAAAGAGTGACAGCGGCCCCCACCCGCAGCTGAGAGCCAGAGACTCAGTCTGCGTGGAGCCTGGAACTACAAACTCCATCTGGGTGGAGGCCTTTGAGAAGCCAGAGAGGTAGGCCACAGGCCTCAAGGGGACCCTTAGGGTTTGGCATGTGCCCTTCCATGTCATGCCACTGGTGGGCCAGCTGTGGCTGGGACAGGCTTCCCTAGGTGGGGTGCACTGGCAGGGCCTTGGGCCCTTCTGCTTGCCCTCCTGCACAAACTTCTGTGTTAACTAGCATGCCAGGAAGACCAGCACACCTGTATGCATATCCTGTTCACATGGCTCCAGTCACATGGCTCTTTGAGGGGCTGGGTGAAGTAGGGGCCAGGGCAGGGTGAGACCCTCCTCAGCTTCAGCTTAGATTCCTACCTGCAGCTAGGCTGGGGCTAGTCCCTCCCACCACAGACCCTGCTTACCTCCAGCTGCTGCTGGGGCTCAGCAGGGGTGCTTCACGACAGTTGAGGGTCAATGGGGGGCTTTGGGGTGCAGAGGCACACCAGGCTTTCACCTGCGTGTCTCATGCTGCTCCTGGAGTCTGACTGTTTTTTTGGTTTTTTTTTCCATTGGTGGGTCCTTTAAAATTATATGCATGTGCAGTGGGCCCACCACTGAATCCAAATTACTCTTGGGCAAGGTGAGGGGGCCTGCCTCACTGGAGAAGGGCCAGTAAGTATCCTCTCTCCTTCTCTACTATTTCCCTTGGGGTCAGGGGCCAAGTAGGGGCTGGGGCAGGGCAAGACCCTCCTTAGCTTCAGCTTAGCAGCCTCCCCATGGCTAGGCTGGGGGTAGTCTCACCCACCACAGGCCCCACTTACCTCCAGCTGCTGCTGAGGGTCAGTGGGCGCACTCCATGGCAGTTGGGAGTCACTGGGGTGCTTTGAGGTGCGGGGGCACAGTGGACTTTCACCTGTGCATCTCAAACTGCTCCCAGACCCTTCCTGCATATCAGGATGGGTTGTTCTTGTGCCCTCAGCAAGGTTTCTTGAAAATACAACCATCTCTCCTGAAATCCCTTCCCCCTCAGACTGGCCTCCCAGATTATCCTGCCCATGAGTTCCCTGAGTGAGTCAAAGTCTGCCTTTCTGAAGTCCAGGGCCCATACTTTACTGTTCTGCTTTCTTCCTTTTGTCAGGATCCGGAGTGCTGAGGGAATTAGCTGAGGTCATTGTGGGACCCCTGGCATGGCTTTACGAGCACTCATGGTGCTCTGGTGTGGTGCCAGAGGAATGGAAAAGAGTTAATGTGTTTCCCATTTTCAAAAAAGGGCAATTATAGGCCAGTCAGTCTTACCCCAATCCTGGGTAAGCTTGTTGAGAGAATTATCCTGGCATATGTCTGTGAGTGGCCATCAGGAGAGATTATGCTTAGGGACAACCAACATGGGTTCATTAGAGGCAGGTACTGTCAGACCAACCTGGTGGCCTTCTATGACCAGGTCACAAAATCGTTAGATGCAGGGGTAGCAGTGGACATAGTCTTTCTGGACTTCTGGAAGGAATTCAACACTGCCTCTCACCCCATTCTTATTAAAGAACTAAGAGACTGTGGTGTCAACACCTACACAGTCAAATGGGTCACTAGTTGGCTGGAGGGCCATACCCAGAGAGTGGTGGTGGACAGGTCTTATTCACCCTAGAGGGACATGGGCAGTGGGGTTCTGCAGAGCTCAATCCTCTGGCCAGCGCTGTTCAGCATCTTGATCAGTGACTTGGATGAGGGGGTAAAAAGCACCATGTTCAAATTTACAGATGACACTAAGATGTGGGTAGAAGTGGGCATGCTAGAAGGGCTGCAATTGGACCTGGACAGGTTACAGGGGTGGGCAGATGAGAACAGGATTGGTTTCAACACTGACAAGTGCAAGGTACTACACCTGGGGAGGAAGAACCAGCAACATACCTACAGGCTTCCCTTCTTGTCAGTGGAGAGGCAGAAAACGATCTTGGAGTCATTATTGATGTCAAAATGAACATGGGCTGACAGTGTGAGGACACACTCAGGAAGTCCAACTGTGCCTTGTCATGCATCCAGAGATGCATGACAGGCTGAGAACCTGGGGCTCTTTAGCCTGGAAAAGCGCAGGCTCAGGGGTGATCTGATGCCCACCTATAATTTTATCACAGGTGACCACCAGTATATGGTGGAACATTTGTTCACCAGAGAGCCCCAAGGGATGACGAGGTTGAATGCTTATAAACTACTGTGAGACCATTTCAGGCTGGACATAAGGAAGAATTTCTTTACTGTCCGAGCCCCCAAGGTCTGGAACAGCCTGCCATCGGAGCTGGTTCAAGCACCTACATCGAACACTTTCAAGAGTAAATTGGATGCTTATCTTGCTGGGATCATATGACCCCAGCTGACTTCCTGCCCTTTGGGTGGGGGGCTGGACTCGATGATCTTCCGAGGTCCCTTCCAGCCGTAATGTCTATGAAATCTCAAGCAGGTCCAAGGAGGTGATCCTCCCCCTCTGGTCAGGGGGCAGTTGGAGGACTGTGCCCAGTTCTGGGTTCTGCACTTCAGGAGGGATGTGGACAACATGGAGAAGGTCCAGAGGAGGGCCACTTGCATGATCAAGGGGCAGCAGGGCAGGCCCTACGAGGAGAGGTTGAGGGACATGAACCTGTTCAGCCTCCACAAGAGAAGGTTAAGGTGGGATCTAGTGGCCATTTACAAACTAGTCAGGGGGGACCAGCAGGCATTGGGGGAGTCCCTGTTCCCACAAGTACTACCAGGAGTGACAAGAAATAATTGTCACAAGCTGGCAGAGGGTAGATTCAGGCTAGACATCAGGAGGTGCTACTTCACTGTCAGGGCAGCTAGGATCTGGAGCCAACTTCCAAGAGACGTGGTTCTGGCTCCTACCTTGGGGGTCTTTAATAGGAGGCTAGATGAACACATTGCTGTGGTCGTTTGACCTCAGTACTCTTTCCTGGCATTGCAGGGGGGTCAGACTAGATGATTTGCTTAGGTCCCTTCCAACCCTTCCAACTATAAACTGTGAATTTGGAAAGCAATCATCTCATGGTTGCTGCTGCCAAAGTTGGCATCCACTTCTACATCCCCCACCAATTCTTCCCTGTTTGTGAGCAGCAGATTAAAAAGAACTCGGTCCTTATTTGCTCTCTCTACCACTTGCACCAGGAAGTTGTCTCTAATATTCTCCAGAAACTTTCTGAATTGCTTGTGAACTGCTGTATTGCCCTCCCACAAGATGCCAGGGTGACTGAAGTTCCCCATGAGAACCAGAGCCAGTGATCTGGAAACCTCCATTAGTTGTCTGAAGAAAGCTCCATCTACCTCATCCTCCTGGTCTCATGGTCTATAGCACACACCCACCACAGCATTACCTTTGTTGCTCTCCCCTCTAATCTTAACCCGGAGACTGTTAATAGACCTATATCCAGTTTCATACAGGAGCTCTGAGGAATCATACATCTCTTACATACAGTGCAACTCCTCCTCCTTTTCCCCCCAGCCTTTCCTTCCTGAACAGTTTGTACCCATCCATGACTTTACTCCAGTCATGTAAACTATTCCACCAATTCTCTGTTATTCCACTCATGTCATGGTTTCTTGAGGCTTCCCCTGTTTTGTCATCCTGCTTCCACTTCCTCTATGTCCCCTGCTTCCCCACTTACCTCATGCCTTTGTTCACCATCCCTCTGCAAACCTTATTTAAAGCCTTCCTCATTAACTTACTGAACTTGTCTACAGAGATGCTCTTGGAGTCCCGGGGCACCAGATAAAGGAGCTCCAGGTCAGAGACTGCGTGCCACCAGGGAAGGCAAGAAGGCAAGACTCCTACTGCCAAGCCCTTCACCCCTGGAAGCAGAGGATAGACCAAGGTGACCTCCAAGGACAAGGGAGGACTTGGGGATCTCCCATACTTTCCAGCCAGGGGGTTGGACCAAGGTGGTCAAGGGCACCAAGGTGGCCAAGGGCCTCAAGGCCCACAGCACCAAGGTCCCCTCGCCTTTGAAGCTTTTCAACAGGTATAAACCTCTTGCAGTCCCTGTAGAGCCTGAAGAGCTGCCAGCTCCTGTAGACATGGGAGGATTACCTGCCCTTACTCTCCCTAAGATTAAACGTAGAGTGGTCATTGTGGGACATTCCCTCCTGATGGGGACTGAGGGGGCAATCTGCTGCCCCGATTCCCTAGTTTGGGAGGTCTGCTACTTTCTGGGGCCTGCATCTGGGACACAGCATAGAGGATCCCAAAAAGTATCTCGCCTTCTGACCACTACCCTATGCTCCTTATCCATGTGGGCATGAATGACACGGCTCAAAGCAATCCCAGCTGGGTCATGAGAGACTACAGGGCTCTGGAAGCAGGGCTTAGGGGGTTGGGAGCACAGGTGGCCTTTTCCTTGCTCCTCCCAGTTGTGAGTCATAGGCTGAGGAGGGAGAGATAGGTTGAGGTAGTCAACCAAAGACTGTGGTGCTGGTGTCATCATAAAGGCTTCAGCTTCTATGATTATAGTCCACTCTTCGGTGAGAGCGGCAGTGGTCTGTTGAGAGGAGATGGCTTCCACATTACTCTGCTGGGGAGAAAGCTCTTCTCAGTCAGACTGGCTGACCTGCTCTACTGGGCTGTAAACTAAGCCCACCATGTTTTGAGGGGATTATTGCCACTGCAAGCCCACTGCGCAGCCCTTGTAAATCCAGCAGGCTAAGGCACTGAAGGGAACCCACCCCTACTGTAGCCCCAGAATGATCTGTAGGGAAGACAAGAGCCCCCAGTGGAACACCTAACTTCCTGTACACCAATGCCAGGAGCTTGGGGAATAAACAGGAGGAACTGGTCCTCTTGCTAAACAAGAATGACTATGACCTCATAGGGATAACAGAGACCTGGTGGGACTCCACCTCTGACTGCGCCACAGGTATAGATGGCTATACCCTGTACAAGCAAGATCGTGTAAATAAAAGGGGTGGAGGTGTAGCTTTCTATGTCAAAGACAGTTATGTGTCCATCCAAATTGACATTGGCAGCCAGGAAGGATGACTGGAATCTCTCTGGGTTAAAATATGTGGGGACCATGGCACAGGGGACATCATGGTAGGAGTCTATTACAGACTTCCTAACCAGAAACAAGAGCTGGACCAGGAATTTTCCAGGGTACTGGCTGAGGCTGCATTCTCTTGGTGCATGGCTGTCATGGGAGACTTTAACTACCTAGACATCTCATGGGAAGAGTACTCAACCAAATCTGAATGGTTGCAAAGCTTCCTCACTTGCATAGATGATCTCTACCTGACTAAAGAAGTCTATGGGCTGACAAGAGGCAAAGTGTTGCTTTATCTTATACTGGCCAAAGGGAATGACCTAGTCAGTGACCTAAGAATTGATGGAAAGGTGATAGTGACCATGACCTTTATTATCCATCAGAAATCTGGCAAGTCAGCAATACATAAGTCCTTGACTTCAGGAAAGCTGACTTTGACTATCCAAGGAGACTCATTGTTGAGGCCCTAAGGGACCATGACTTGACAGAAAGAGGAGTCCAAGAGGAGTGGTTGCTCATCAAGGGAGCAATCCTGACAGCACAAGGGATGGCCATCCCATCTCAGAGGAAGGGTAGAAAAAGGGCTCAACAATACCCTTGGCTCAGCAAGGAACTTGAGGACCCCCTACATTGCAAAAGAGATACTGATAAAGGCTGGAAGCCTGGAATTACCACCAAGGAGGAGTACTCAGCACCGGTCCATACCTGCAGGGAACAGATCAGGAAAGCCAAGGATGCAACTAAGTTCCATCTGGCTTCACATATCAAAGATAACAAAAAGTCCTTTTTCAGATATGTAGGGAGACGTAAAAAAAGCAAAGGTAACACTGGACCCCTGCTGAACCAAATGGGACAGCTGATAACCAACACCCAGAAAAAGGTCATCCTGCTTAATGGGTACTGTGCGTCATTTTTTCATCAGTCCAATGGGACTGCCTTGCCTAGCAAGACATAGGATGGCCAGGGTGAGGGTGTATTTATACCTAGCATTGGGGTTGATCTAGGAAAGGATCACTTTGACAGGCTGGACACCTTCAATTCAGCTGGTCCTGTTAGATTACACCCTAGGATACTCAAGGAGCTGTCATAGCCCAACCATTGGCAAAAATATTTGAAAACTCGTGGCACTCAGGTAAAGTACCTGAAGACTGGAAGAAGGCCAATGTGGTACCCATCTTCAAGAAAGGGTGGAAAGTAGAACCCAGGAATTACAGGCCAATCAGCTTGACCTCAGTCCTCGGTTAGATTCTCGAGAAAATTATCAAGGAGACCCTTCTGCATAATATGGCTGAGGGCAACATCCTGAGAGCTAGCCAGAATGGGTTTGTTGCAGGTAGGTCTTGCCTGACCAATCTCATCTACTTCTATGACCAGGTGATATATCACCTGGACAAGGGAGAAGAGATTGATGTCATATATCTGGACTTTAAAAAAGCATTTGATCTAGTGTCCCATGATCTCCTCTTGGAAAAATTGGCCAACTGTGGCCTTGGCTACATCACAGTTTGATGCCTGGGAAATTGGCTCCGAGGTCGGACCCAGTGGTTGATGGCAATGAATCACTATGGTGCTTTGCGACCAGTGGTATCCCCCAAGGCTCTGTCCTTGGAGCAGTTCTCTTTATCATTTTTATCAATGATGTGGACATTTGTGTCAGAAGTGTGCTGGCCAAGTTCACCGATGGCACTAAACTTGGAGCATAGTGTCCATGCCTGAGGACAGACTAGTGATCCAGGCTGACTTGGATAAACTTAGAAAATGGGCAGACACAAACCCTGATGACGTTCAATACTGATAAATGTAAGGTACTCCACCTCAGGAAAAAAACTGGCAGCATACTTATAGGCTGGGCACTGCTATGCATTCTAGCACCACTGCTGAAAGAGACTTGGGGGTCACGATGTACTTGGCCTTGGTGAGGCTGCAGCTGAAGTACTGCATCCAGTTTTGGGCTTTGCAATTCAAGAAGGATGTTGAGAAGCTTGAGAGAGTTCAGAGGAGAGCCATGCACATGGTCAGAGGGCAAAAGAACAGGCCTTATGAAGAGAGGCTGAGAGCCACGGGGGAGAGCTCCGTCTCCCTTCGCAACTAAGGAGGACTCTGGGACCTCCCACTCTGCCCAGTCAGGGGCATGGACCAAGGTGGTCAAGGGCCCCAAGGCCCGCCGCACCAAGGCCCCTGCCTCGCCGGAGCTTAGCAACAGGTTCGCACCTCTTGCAGCCCCAGCAGACCCCACGCAGTTGCCACCACCCGCAGGCAACCCAGGCTCGACCGCAGCTACTGGCCCCGCTCTCCCCAAGACAAAGTGTAAGGTGTTTGTTGTGGGAGACTCCATCCTGCGGGGCACTGAAGGGGCAATCTGCCGCCCCGACCCCTTAGCCCGGGAAGTCTGCTGCTTCCCGGGGGCCCACATCCAAGACATTGCGGAGAGGATCCCGCAGCTCCTCCGGCCTACAGACCACTATCCCATGCTCCTGATTCATGTGGGCACCAATGACACGGCTTGGAGCACCCCAAGCCAGGTCATGAGGCAGTACAGGGAGTTGGGAGCGGGTCTTAGGGGTCTGGGAGCTCAGGTGGTGTTTTCGTCAATCCTCCCAGTCTCGGGCTATGGGCTGAGGAGGGAGAGGAGGATCCATGCGGTGAACCAAAGACTGCGGCGCTGGTGTTATCGGGAAGGCTTTGGCTTCCATGACCACAGCCCGCTTTTTGGAGAGAGAGGCAGTGAGCTGCTGGGAAGAGATGGCCTCCACCTCTCTCCCCTGGGGAGGAGGCTCTTCTCAGCCAGGCTGGCTGACCTGCTCCACTGGGCTTTAAACTAAGCCCGCTGGGGGATGGGGGGACTACTGCCCCTGCTGGCCCGCTGAATGGCCCTTGCAAAGCCAGCGGACCAAGGCACTTAAAGGGGCACTTAAGGGAGCCCACCCCTGCCCCAGCCCTGGCACAATCTGTGGGCAAAGCAAGAGCCCCCAAGGGCACACTTGCCTGCCTGTACACTAATGCCAGGAGCCTGGGCAACAAGCAGGACGAGCTCATCCTCCTGCTCAGTGCAAAGAAATATGATGTCATGGGGATAAAGGAGACCTGGTGGGACTCCACCCATGACTGGACCACGGGTATAGAGGGCTATACCCTGTACAGGAGGGATCATGTTGACAAAAGGGGGGGGGTGTAGCTCTCTATGTGAAGGAAAGCTACATGTCCCTGCAAGCTGATGTTGGCGACCGGCACGGACAGCTAGAGACCCTCTGGGTAAAAATTCGTGGGGAATTCGGCACAGGGGACACAATGATGGGAGTCTACTACAGACCTCCCACTCAAAGTCCCGAGCTTGACGAGGAGTTTGCCCGGGAACTGACTGAGGCCGCTTGCTCCAGGACCTTGGTTGTCATGGGTGACTTCAATTACCCAGACATCTCGTGGGAAGATCACTCAGCTAAATCTGAGCGGGCGCAAAGCTTTCTCTCATGCGTGGATGACCTCTACCTGACTCAAGAAGTCTATGGGCCAACGAGAGGTAAAGCGCTGCTTGACCTGGTACTGGCTATGGGGGACGACCTAATCGGTGACCTAGTGATTGATGGGAAGTTGGGTGACAGCGACCACAAGCTGATCACCTTCATCATCCACCATAAAGCTGGCAAGTCAGTCAGCAACACAGAAGTCCTTGACTTCAGAAAAGCCGACTTTGACAAGCTCAAGAGGCTAGTCAGTCAGGCCCTCAGGGACCATGAAAACAGGGAGTTGGGAGTTCAAGAAGAGTGGTTGCTTCTCAAGGAAGCGATCCTCAGTGCACAAGCTAAATCTATTCCAACATGGAGGAAAGGCAGCAAGAAGGCACAGCAGCCCCCCTGGCTCTCCAGAGACCTAGCGGACCTCCTGCAGCTAAAAAGGAAAGCCTAGAAAGGATGGAGGATGGGATTCACCTCCAAGGAGGATTACTCCGCACTGGTCCAGTCCTGCAGGGAGCAAACCAGGAAAGCCAAGGCTGCAACTGAACTCCAACTAGCTTCAAGCATCAAGGACAACAAAAAGTCCTTTTTCAGATATGTGGGGAGCCGGAGGAAAAACAAGGGCAATGTTGGACCCCTGCTAAACCAGATGGGGCAACTGACAACTGACGCCCAGAAAAAGCCAACCTATTAAATAGGTACTTTGCGTCAGTCTTTCATCAGTCACACGGGATGCCCATGCCTGCTATGGGACAGGGAAATCTGGGTGAGGGGGATCCCCTACCCTCCATCAATGCTGACCTCATGAAGGAACACCTTGAGAAGCTGGATACCTTCAAGTCAGCTGGCCCTGACAACCTGCACCCCAGGGTACTCAAGGAGCTGGCGAGCGTCATAGCCCAGCCCCTGGCATGGATCTTTGAAAACTCCTGGCACTCTGGTGTAGTGCCCGAAGACTGGAAGAAGGCCAATGTGGTGCCGATCTTCAAAAAAAGGAGGAGAGTGGATCCGGCTAACTACAGGCCCATTAGCCTGACTTCTATCCTGGGGAAGATCCTAGAAAAGTTTTTTAAGGAGGCCATCCTTGAGGGACTGGCCACGCTAACATTCTAAGTGATAGCCAGGATGGGTTTGTTGCAGGTAGGTCTTGTTTGACCAATCTCATTTCCTTCTATGACCAGGTGACCTATCACGTGGACAAGGGAGAAGAGGTTGATGTCATATATCTTGACTTCAAAAAAGCTTTTGATCTGGTATCCCATGATCACCTCTTGGCCAAACTGGCCAGTTGTGGCTTTGGCTCCACCACGATCCGCTGGCTGGGAAATTGGCTTCGTGGTCGGACCCAGAGGGTTGTGATTGATGGCAGTCACTCATCGTGGTGCCCTGTGACCAGTGGGGTCCCTCAAGGCTCTGTCCTTGGACCCATACTGTTCAACATCTTCATTAACGATGTGGACATTGGAGTCAGGAGTGGACTGGCCAAGTTCGCCGATGACACCAAACTTTGGGGCAAAGCATCCACGCCAGAAGATAGGCGGGTGATCCAGGCTGACCTGGACAAGCTCAGCAAATGGGCAGACGAGAACCTCATAGTGTTTAACACCTAAAAATGCAAGGTTCTCTACCTTGGGAGGAAAAACCTGCAGCACCCTTATAGGCTCGGCAGTGCTACGTTGGTTAGCACTACAGAAGAAAAAGACTTGGGGGTCATCATTGACCACAAGATGAACATGAGCCTCCAATGCGATGCTGCGGCTAGTAAAGCGACCAAAATGCTGGCGTGCATCCATAGATGCTTCTCGAGCAAATCCCGGGACGTCATTCTCCCCTTGTACTCGGCCTTAGTGAGGCCGCAGCTGGAGTACTGCGTCCAGTTTTGGGCTCCACAATTCAAAAAGGATGTGGAGAAGCTTGAGAGAGTCCAGAGGAGAGCCACGCGCATGATCAGAGGTCAGGAAAACAGATCTTACGATGACAGGCTGAGAGCCATGGGACTCTTTAGCCTGGAAAAGCGTAGGCTCAGGGGTGATCTGATGGCCACCTACAAGTTTATCAGGGGTGACCACCAGGATCTGGGGGAACATCTGTTCACCAGAGCGCCCCATGGGATGACGAGGTCGAATGGTCACAAACTCCTGCAAGACCGTTTCAGGCTGGACATAAGGAAGAATTTCTTTACTGTCCGAGCCCCCAAGGTCTGGAACAGTCTGCCAGCGGAGGTGGTTCAAGCGCCTACATTGAACACCTTCAAGAGTAAATTGGATGCTTATCTTGCTGGGATCCTATGACCCCAGCTGACTTTCTGCCCTTTGGGCAGGGGGCTGGACTCGATGATCTCCCGAGGTCCCTTCCAGCCCTAATGTCTATGAAGTCTATGGAGTCTATGAAGTCTATGGTGCTCTTCAGCTTGGAAAAGCGCAGGCTCAGGGCGGACCTGGTGGCTGCTTATAAGTACATAAGGGGTGTACATCAGGATCTGGGGGAACACCTGTTCACCAGAGCACCCAAGGAAAAACAAGGACCAACAGTCATAAACTCCTACAAGACCATTTTAGGCTGGACATTAGAAAAAATGTCCTTACTGTCCAAGCCCCCAAGCCCTGGAACAGACTCCCTCCAGAAGTGGTGCAGGCACCTATTCTGGGCTCATTCAAAAAATGCTTGGATGCTTATCTTGCTGGGATCTTTTGATCCTAGCTGACTTCCTGCCACTAGCACAGGGGGATGGACTTGATGATCTTTGAGGTCCCTTCCAGCCCTAACATCTATGAACTCTATGAAATCTTCCGTGTCTTCATCAGGCAGATCCCATCTCTTCCTAGGAATCTTGGAACAACACCCCATGGTTGAAGAAGCTGAATTTCTGCTGGTGATACCCTCTGTGCATCCAGGTATTGATCTGCAGGATGTGCCTGCCAGGGCCCTTCCCCTTGACCAGAAGGATTGGGGAGAACATGACCTATGTCCCTGTTCCCTTCACCTTTGGCTCCAGAGCCTTGTAGTCACTCTTGATCTGCTCAGGGTCACCCTGGCATTATCACTGGCACCCATGTGGATGAGCAGCATGGGGTAGTAGTGAGAGGGTTGGAAAAGTCTCAGTAACCCTGCCATGAAATCTCATATCTGGGATCCAGGCAAGCAGCAGAGGCTCTCTCCATCCCTTGCAGGAGGGACTCTCTAACCACACATTGCTTCCTCTTTGTGGCAGTGGTCTTGATCCTTCCCACGTTGGAGATTCCTGGCCTGGACTCTTCCACCAAATGAATGAATAGATATACTTGAACAGCAGTTTTAGTGAAACATCAAAGAACTCGATGAAGGCTTGCAAAACTTTCCCAGGAAGCTGGGTATGTGCTCAGGCAGTTAGCCTATGCTGATTTCCAGATTATTGTGGTCAAACTTCTACTAGTTTAAAGGTAGATAAGTTTTGTCTATGCTAAGCTGTTGTCAAAATATTCTGCACTCTACAGTGTGATTATGTGCACATTTCCTCCCCTTTTAACAATCTTAAAAATTGGCTAGATAGAAATATATGGAAATACTTACTAGATATGCTCAACATATCTCTCAGGAAGAATGAAAGGTTCTTTATGTAGTGTGCAAATAGAGCTTCCTAAGTGCTATAAAATACAGCCCTATATACAAGCCAATATCCATTTATTCATAGCAAGAGAGAGACATTTGGGTGAGAGCATTGAGCTCTTCCTATATGCATTATGTTCTGGAAAATCCAATGTAATAAACACTGAATGAGTGGGTTATAATATATAGTAAAATATAGCTAAAGTGATTTTTATAACATGAAAAATTTCAGTATGGAGCAAATAGGAGTTGCAGGATTCAAACATTAGAGTGGAAATGGTTAAGTTACATTATGTGGAATGTGTTCATGCTTTATTTTCCCTTACACCCTCTCCCACTTATAGAAATACTACATGGAACTCAGTTTACTTGTTTAAACTTGTATTCCTTGTCATGTAACTTCCAGGAGCTAACCTCTTTCCAGAGACCCTTGCTAGCAGTATGGAATGTCACAAAATGCAAACTCTGCATCAGTTGAGCAGTTTTTCAAGAATCACTGAAAAGTAATGGAACTACCTGGCCAGTGTGATGGATATGTTAAAGATAGGGGCCCAATCAATAACACTGGTTCTGTCAAGAAGTCTACGAACTAACTATTCATTGCATCACTTGGTGGGGTGGCAAAGGAACACGTGTGAGAGGAAGGATTCTGGACTCCTTATAGGATTCTGACCTAAACCTAAGGAATACTCAAGAGTGGCAAGAAAATAAAGCAAGGAAATATGTTCATGTCTATTACTTTTTTCCAACCCGCATATTTTTGTCCTAACTAAAGGATGATTGTGCCTATTTGTCTATGTCTAGGTGTTTCTTTCTACTATCATTTCCCTGAAAAGGTAATTATAAATCTGGAGTGCCCACAAGGTGGTAGCTCTGGGAAAGAGTATGCTTAAATCACTATATCATCTGAGGAGTAAACGCAGATTCACAGACTTTAGAGCAGCTGAACTGCGAGGTCCCATCTCCAGGAAAAATAACAGGCACTCTGAGCCCAGGAAGTGTGCCAGAGTCAGAGAAGACACACAATGCTGCAGCCAATACACTTCAAGAGAAGTGATGGAATACATAGGTCTAAGGTATGGGAACCCAAACACAGCAGAACGCTGAGTGTCCAGCCAGGGGGAACTCTATCAGGCCTAAAACATAAGCATTGCCAGGTGCTCTGAAAAAATGTAGCCTCTTGGTGACCTCATCCCTTTAAATATTTGTTAATTGTATTTGAGCCTCTGGTCATTTAAAATTCATGGTATCCTTTGTCTGTTGCATGAATCACTGAGTACAAAAATGCACCAGAAAAACAGTGAACAAAGACTGAATGCATGATATAGAAACAAAGTAACAAAGTATTAAATAAGAGAGACAATAATGAAGTTGTTTCTTGACTCTAAGACACTGAAAATGACAAAGTTTCATGATAAACTCACTCAGAAATTTAGGGATGAGGCCGTCTTTCTGTTATGTGTGTAAACAGAGCCTAACGATAGGTAATGACTCTTAGGGTATGTCCAGATGAGTGTGTAGGTGCCTCTTGCCCTGCCTCAAACCTCTCTGAGACAGGGCAAGAGGCACATGTGGGAATGAAAAAAATGTTCCTTGTGCTGCAAATTTGCAGTGTGGGGAGAAAATTTGACCCCTGGATATCCAGGGGTCTAAAAAAATCAAAGTTTAAAAAAGTGCAGGGCATGGTCCCAGAGCCCTGGTACTGAAAAGCATGGGCATGGGTACTGAAACACATGGCCAGCCAGGCTGTGAATTCAGCACCAAGGTTCCAGTGCCTGAAAGTAAGGGGTCAAGGGGGCTGGAGGAGGGGGGAGGGAACCATGGGAGGGACCCCTGCTGGCCCTGCCCACTCTCCCAGCCCCCCCAGCCTTGCTCTGCACAGCCCCTCCCCATGCCAGCCCCCCCGATGCCCCCAAACTCTTTCCTGCCTGCCCCCTTCCCCGCCAGCCCCCGCAACCCCCGATCACTTCCCTGCCTGGCTTCTCCCCCTGCCAGCCTCCCTGACACCCCAATCACTTTTCTGCCCAGACACAACCTCTACCAGCCTCCACGACCCCCCCAAAGCCTTCCCTGCCTGGCTCCATCCTCCCGAGCCCCCCTGATCCCTGTGCTCCCACCTCATAGTTTAAAAAAAAAACAAAAAAACCCCAGGCACTTACCAACAGCTCCAACTGCCTTCTGGCTGACTGGGGGCCTGCCCACATGCTCTTGGGCAGAGGGACAGCCTCAGTAGCCCAAGCCCAACCACTCCTGCCACCTGCTGCCCTGTGTTGCCCAGTGGGGCCTCTGCCAGGAGGCCACACAGCCCCCCTAGCTCTCCTTCTAGGGTAAATGGAGGCTTTTCCCCCCATTTTCCCCCCATTTTTTTCTTTCTTTCTTCTTTAAAGTGAAGTTGCTTTGGATTGTGGGGCAGCCGTGGGGACCTGGGAGTGCAAGTGGGGGGTGTGGCTGGGTGGGGCAGCCATCGGGGGGCTGCAGCAGCTGTTGGGGGCTGGGGCCAGGTGGGGCAGCAATCAGGGGGATGTGGTGAGGCATGTGGGCATTACAGGAGGCATAGCCCACAGGGGCCATTTGACTCTGTTGGGGGGCTGTAGCCCTTGTGTGGGAGCTGATCCCCTGTTGAGGGACTGTAACCCCTGTTGGGGTGCCATAACCCCTTTTGGGGGGCCACAGCCCTTGTGTGGGGGCCGATCCCCCTGTTGTGGGGCTGTAGCCCATGTGTGGGGGCTGAATCCCCTGTTGGAGGACCATAAACCCTGTATGGGGGCCATACACCCTCTTGCAGGGGCCATAGCTCCTGTGTGGGGACCAAATCCCCTGTTGGGGGGCCATAGTCCCTGTGGGAGAGCAGCAAAATATATAATCATGTATTCATGAATTCATGAAACATGTATTTAGAGTTCACTTTATTATTATGATAAGAGACTTGCTTTAACACTGTAGATATATTAATAAAACATTGTCCAACTGATCGCTGTATCTGTCTCCCTCTCGCTCTTTCTTTACAGTGGTCTTTTGTTTTACCAGTGGAGGAACATGGATTTCAGGGTATTTTACAGAATAACTTTGGGATTTTTTTTATCAGGGATTTTTTCAGTTTTCAATAGGGAGCACTAGAATTCCTGCTAGTGGCAGAACCCTGCCTGCTCAGAGCTGGCACCTTGGACCCAGTTGGCTGTGGCTGACCTACTGGCCAAATGGTCTGGCCACCACACCCAGAACATCTTCCAGGTGATAGCTGCCCAGATGACTGGGCAGGGGTCACACATGGCAGTAGTGCCACACAGAGGCCAACCCTGCAACCACAGTCCACTGGCAGCTGGCCCAGATGGACAGATGCCTCTACTGGCTATGCAGTCCCCATCCAGGCCTGGCAGGTGCATAGCAGGTCACAGCCAGGCAGAAGCCCCCACTGCCAGACAGCTGCAGTGGGTAGAGGATGCAGGGAACTCTCAGGGCTGCTTCAGCAGTCCAGCTGGCACAAGGGGTAGTGTCCCCAGAAAGCAAGTGGCTGGGACCCAGAAGCTCCTGAGAGCTAGTAGCCCTGAACTACTTGCCAGGGTGGCTTTTTATACTGCTGGGGCCAGGACGGGGAAGTTTTTTATACTGCTGGGAACAGCACAGGTGCTAGCCCTGGGCTCAAACTCCCCCTGGCTGCAGATCCAGGAGGAGCCATGAAGAGTTATTTTGTCCCAAGTGGCACAATTTGCTCCACAACAAAGTTCATGTTCAAGCATGTGTGCTGAGGCAAAAAGCCCCAGCTCAAATTTGCACCACTTCTATTTGAGCTGCTACAAGTTCACATGCTTGCTTGTGTGGACATGACCTTAGGGTGAGTCCTAATGAGCATGCAGGTGCATTTCCACAAGGACAAAGAGCAGCAATACATAGTTGTGCCACTGTTACTTGTCCCTTGGAAAAGCTGGTACATGCACGCTCTGGTGCACAGCAAGCTGTCCCAGGTACAGTAGGGGAAGCTGAGGCCAGAACCTGGGGACCTCCCAGAGCTCTAGCAGCGGTGATCCACCAGCAAGTAGCCCAGCTGGCAGCCAGAGCATGGCTCTCATTGGCCAGGCTCCAGTTTCAGGCAGTGTACTCTGCTGCCATGTGCACCAGCCTTCTTTTTTCAACCCCTCTTCCCCCTCCCCCTGCTAATTAGCAGCATGGGGAACACCTGCATGTGCAGCATGTGCTGCATACTGCACTTGTGTGCTTGTCTGGATGAACCCCTGTGTGCTAATACAATGGTTTTAAAATATTTCTTACATCCAAGAAAGACACTTACATCTTCATAAGTCAGTAATAGGCATATAGCCACTGATATATTTTTAAAGGTGACCCTAAATCATTTAAACATAAAAGTCTTCCCATTTACATTTAAAGTGTGAGTTTAGACAATCATGTATGTATGAGTATGTATATTTACTAATGTCTTTTTATTTAACCATTTCTGCTTTGGTATATCTAGGAAAAGCATCTGTCTTACTGTATCAAAGACCCTGGGCCCCTGCCCAGCATCTTGAATCACTATGGGCCAGTTTGTCAGCTGGTGTTAATTCTCAGAGCTATAATGAAGTCAGTTGAATTAATGAGATTTATACTAGCTAGAAAACTGCCCTTGTTCATTCTTTATCACAATGTGCTATTTCATGTATAGATATGCCTTACTTTTGTTTTCAATTCAAAGAAAGAAGTATTTCTAAATAAAGCTAAATGCAGGAGTTTTTATACAACTATCCTTGAATGCACAGATCTCTCAAAGAATCTACCCAGTATACTTCCAACCTAAAGTTTGTTATTTCATTTGGGCCACAGTTAACCAAAAGGATCATAAACCTTCTGTTTTAACAGCAAGGGGTAAAAGGTGCATAAGGGAGGTACTTATACCATCACAGAATGCACCCAGGCAAAATTGGCTATTGAAATCATTATAGCTAGTAACAGTATGGAATGAGATCATCTGCATTAGTGAAAGTGGAAAAAAAAAGGCTAATGATAAAAATGCTGAGAGACAAGAAATGGAAATTGAGGATAAAGTTGACTTAAGCAAGGCAGAGAATGAACTAGACTTTAAAGATTAGTTTGAACACTGGCTTTTGAGAGGAGATGCTACAGCTTTTTAGCAGTGATTACATTTACAGGTTTCCCTTGATTTTTGTGATACATGCATTCCCAGAGAATGGCACATACATTGAATTTGCATAAATAGAACCCACTTTATAATGTAACAAATAGGGATAGGTCCCCATGGCATGAGGGAGGGACGGAGGAAGTGAGGCTGGGACTAGGAAAGGGGTGGGGGGAAGGGTGCTGCTCCCAGGACTGCACAAGGCAGCAAACCAGAGGGGATAGAGTGGCACTCACCCCAGCCCTGGCTGCAGTGGCCCCAGGAGTGGCCGACTCCAGCTGCCTGTATCAGCTGAACTGCGCCATGCCCTGGTGCCCTGCCCTGCCCTGGTGCATCCAGCTGGTGTCAGCTGCTCTGAACCACTCTAGCATGGGCTGTGGTGAGTGTGAGCAAGCAGAGGCCTGGGCAGCACAGGGAACGGTACTGACCCCAGCCTGAGGAGCAGCCGACACCATGTGCCTGTAGCATCTGGGCTGCACCATGCCCCAAACCCCACAGGGCTCTTATGGTCTCCCCTCACCCCTTCCCATGCTGGAGAAGCCCCGGGAGCAGCTGACACCAGCTGCCTGCACCACGGCATGACAAAGCCTAAAAGCAGAGGTGAGTATGGACAAGTGTGAGTGGTGAAGGGCATGGTGCTCACCCCAGAGCCCGGGGGGGGACAGGGAGATCCCAGTACAGCCCAGTGGCTTCAGGCAGCTGGCACCAGTCACTCTTGGGGTTGGTGCATCCAGGTCTGGGAGGAGCGGGGCCATGGCTGTTTCCCCTCCCCACAGACTTACCTGCTTGGGCAGGGGGGGCTGTCAACGCTGATCACATAAGAGCAAATTTACCTCACATATAACGAATTATGGGTCTAAATATGCTTATTGCGTAAGAGCATATTTGCATATAAAGAACCGCATAAATCAAGGGAAACCTGTACTGCATTCACATTAATGCTAGTTCAGTAAAATTCTGAAAACAAATTAGCAATATGATAACTAAAATAGCATTAAAAATACAGCTTTGTAGCACATAGATTTAATAGTTTTCTAGGGTCAGAAGGGACCTGGCAGATCATCAGGTCTGACCCCCTGCTCCAGGCAGGATAGAGTACTGGGGTCAAATAACCCCAGCCAAGTGCCTATCCAATCTCTTCTTGAACACCGGCTTTAAATTAGGCTCACTGGGGGAAGGGGAAGATGCGGGTGGAGGAAACCTTGGACCACTAAACCAAGCATCACCCACAAGAACAGCCCAGCCTAGACTGATGACAAGCAGAACAAATACCTAGGTAAGCAACAGGGGCCCAGGTGGTACTGAGATTAGGGGGCCAGTACACACATCTTCAGGAGGCCTCAAATGCTTCTACACAAATGCTCATAGAATGGGGAACAAGCAGGAGGAACTTACCCTCCTGCCAGCTGACACCAACCCAGACATAGTGAGGCTCGCCAAAATGTGGTGGGATGTAATACATTACTGGGTGGTGAATATCAAGGGCAATTGTCTGTACAGGAGGGATAGGACAGGGAGAAGAGGTGGGGGTGTGGTGCTCTACATCAAGAAGATATACATAACAAGTCAGAGGAGGGGCACACTGAAGTGCTCTGAGTTAGAATACAAGGAAGTCGAGGGGAAAGGGACTTAATGGTAGGGGTCTGCTACAGACTATCCAACCAAGAGGAAGAGCTAGACAGGGAATTCTTAAGTCAGCTCATGGAGGTAGTTAGGTCAAGGGACGTGGTTATCATGGGTGACCTGAATTTTCCAGACATCTGCTGAGAAGAGCAGTCAGCCAGGTCTGACTTCTCATGTAGGTTCCTAGCTGAGATACAGGACCTCCATCTAACCCAGGAGGTGCATAGTCCCACCAGGGGAAAGGCCTTGTTTGATCTAGTCCTGGCCATGGGTGATGAGCTGGTGAGGGGTCTGTGGGTGCTCAATCACCTGGGCAACAGTGATCATCACCTGCTGGAATTCACCATCCACCACAAGGTGGGAAAGGCCTGCAGCGAGGCAGCAGCCCTGGACTTCAGGAGGGAGGATTTCCATAAGGTAAGGAAACTAGTTGGGGAGTGATTGAGGTCCCGAAGGGGAGGGGAATCAGATGTCCAGGAAGAGTGGTCACTCCTTAAAGAGGTGTTACTGCAAGCCCAAAGGGAGGTAATCCCAACATGGATCAAAGGGGACAAGAGGGTGCAAAAGCAACCATGGCTCACCAAAAGCATATGGGAATGCTGCCTAGCTAAAAGGGAGATATACACCTGATGGAAGGGAGTGGCCATCACCAGGGAGGACTATACCACAGTTGCTCAGGGCTGTAGGGAGGCGGTTAGGAAGGCCAAGGTGGAGATGGAACTGGGACTAGCTACTCAGATCAAAGACAAAAAGAAGTCCTTTTTTAAATACATAGGGGGTAAAAAGAAGGTACCGGGTAACATGGGGCCTCTGCAAGACATGCTAGGAAATCTTGTCATCGCACCAGATGACAAAGCTAACCTATTTAACAATTTCTTTGCCTCCATTTTTCTGAGCAGGGACCGGGTCACCGCCCCCCCCCACTGGGACCTCCGTAGGCCCCAGGGAAGGCACACCTAGGCCAAGGGTCAGTGAGGACCTAGTCAGGGAACTTCTGGAGGGAATGGATGCATTTAAATTAGCGGGTCCTGATGATCTCCACCGCAGAATGCTGAGGGAATTACCTGAGGTCATTGCAGAACCCCTGGCATGGCTTTATGAGCACTCGCGGTGCTCTGACCTGGTGCCGAAGGACTAGAAAAGGGATAATGTGGTTCCCATCTTCAAAAAAGGGAGGAAGGAAGACCTGGGAAACTATAGGCCAGTTAGTCTTACCTCAATCCTGGATAAGCTGTTTGAGAGAATTATTCACACATGTCCACAAGGGGCCAGCAGGAGAGATTATGCTTAAGGGCAACCAATGTGGGTTCTTTAAAGGCAGGTCCTGTCAGACCAACCTGGTGGCCTTCTATGACCAAGTCACAAAATCGTTAGATGCAGGGGTAGCAGTGGACATAGTCTTTCTGGACTTTAGGAAGGCCTTTGACACTGTCTTTCACCCCCCTCTCATTAAAAAACTGGGGGATTGTGGCATCGAGACCTACACAGTCAAATGGGTCACTAGTTGGCTGGTAGGCCGCACCTAGAGAGTGGTGGTGGACATGTCTTATTCACCCTGGAGGGACGTGGGCAGTGGGGTTCCACAGGGCTCGGTCCTTGGGCCAGCACTGTTCAACATCTTCATCAGCAACTTGGACGAGGGGGTAAAAAGCACCCTGTTCAAATTTGCAGATGAATCTAAGACGTCGGGGGAAGTGGGCATGCTAGAAGCGAGGAATAGGCTGCAATCGGACCTAGACAGGTTACAGGGGCGGGCGGATGAGAACAGGATGTGTTTCAACACTGACAAGTGCAAGGTACTGCACCTGGAGGGGAAAGAACCAGCAGCATACCTACAAGCTGGGGAACTCCCTTCTCATCAGTGCAGAGGCAGAAAAGGATCTTGGAGTCATTATTGACACCAAAAATGAACATGGACTGACAGTGTGGGGACGCGGTCAGGAAAGCCAACCATATCTTGTCATGCATCCACAGATTCATCTGTAACAGGTCCAAGGAGGTGATCCTCCCCGTCCATGCAACACTGGCCCGCACTTCAGCAGGGATGTGTACAACATGGAGAGAGTCCAGAGGAGGGCCACCCACATGATCAGGGGCAGCAGGACAGGCCCTACGAGGAGAGGCTGTGGGACCTGAACCTGTTCAGCCTTCACAAGAGAAGGCTGAGGAGGGTTCTAGTGGCCATTTATAAACTAATCAGGGGGGACCAGCAGGCACTGGGGAAGTCCCTGTTCCTTCGAGTGCTACCAGGAGTGACTAGAAGTAACGGTCACAAGGTGGCAGAGGGTAGATTCAGGCTTGATATCAGGAAGCGCTACTTGATTGTCAGGGAGGCCAGGATCTGGAACCAACTTCCAAGGGAAGTGGTGCTGGCTCCTACCTTGGTGGTGTTTAAGAGGAGGCTAGATGAATACCTTGCCGGGATCATTGACCCCAGTACTCTTTTCTGCCATTACTGGGGGATGGACTTGATGGTCTGCTCAGGTCCCTTCCTTCCCTACCAACTATGAAACAACTATGGAACTACAAAACCTCCAAAGTAGGAGAAAACATCACGTCTCTTGGAAGCCCATTCCATATTTTGGCAACCTTTATCATAAAGAATTTCTTTTTTATGTCCAATCTAAATCTATTCTCCTTCATTCATGGCCATTATTTCTGGTAACCCTGAGGGGTGCCCTGGTAAACTGAGTGCCCCCTATTCCCTGCTGGCCCCACTGATGAGCTTGTAGACAGCCACAAGATTGCCTCTCAACCTGCTTTTGTGGAGGATGAAGAGATTCAAGTCCTTCAGTCTGTCTTCATAAGGTCTTACCTGCAGGCCCTCAACCATATGAGTAAGCCACCTCTGGACCCTCTTAGGGTTATCCACATCCCTCATGAAGTGTGGTGCCCAAAACTGGACACAGTACTCCATCTGTGCTCTCACCAGTGCCACATAGAGGGGAATTTGCCACATAGAGGGGATATTTATAAGGAGTGCTGGGGCTCCCCCAAGCACTAGGCACTTTCACAGCTGTCACACAAGGACATTCTGTCTTGTGGTTTCTTTACTTCTGCAAAGATCTTTTTGCAACTGAAAGCATTTTAGTTAGTTCTTGAGGGCTAGGGGTAGGGAAAGTGGGGAGTACATTGCTAAAATACCGCAATGTCATCTCAGGCATTTTCCAAGATGTTCTTTTTTTGCATTGGGTTTACAAGCCTGATCAAAAGCCTGCTGAAGGCAGTACAAGGTTAATGCTTACACACAGAACAGAAGGAGCTCTTGGACACCTGGGTGTACATCAAGAGCACACAAAACAGGTCACTCATCTTCCTCCTGTATTGCAGACAGCATTACGAAAAACAAATCCTTACTCTAGTTGCACAGGTTTTCCAGTGGCTCATGGTGGGTTACCATTAAGGTAACCCACCATGGACTGTGTTTCAGGGATTTTTTGTCTTTTCCTAAAATGTTGAGTATACAGGGCAATTCCAGCTTCTTCCTTTGTCCCATCCATGTCATGTTATAATTCCAAACTTTTGCCTGTAGAGATCTGGGCCCTAAACCTAAAGTTTTCACTCCAGGGTGATCGGTTAAAGTAGCTGTTGTCCTCAAACAATGTGCTAGAAGCATACGGAATCACCTGCAGGATTTCTGTCAGGATGGTATATATCATTCCTCCTGAGCCTTAAGCAAAACCCAATTTAGAATGGATGACTGCTGTATTATCTCCCCTAGAGCATCCCGTTCCTTTCACTGCTCTTTGTTTTTGTTTCTTGTCTATTCCAGTAATCAGGAGGGGCATGTACATGGTGTGGGCTGCTGGCAATTCATCTACAAATATGGCATTCTCAATTTTGGCAATTGTTAAACTGTTACAGTAGCCAGGTACAGACAGTACACATTTACTGGTATAAGTGATCAGAAACTGGTCTATATTCATAACAGAAGTTTGGCACACATAGATTGGTTTAAAAATATTGGAACCTGGTCTAAGGTCATTTTTCACCCCACTCTACCAAGGAGTGAGTGCGTGTACTGTTTACTATCAATCTAAACTATACCAGTTACAGGAAACTGCATAACTTAGATTGATTCTGCTTTGGGGTTTTTGTATGGCTGTACCTAGTCAGAAAGAAGCCTGTGCATTGCATGAAGGCATCTATTTGCTGCTGAAATTTTAAGCAAGCTTTCGCTAAAATGTACAACTGTTTTCTAAAATGTGTAAGTGTATGAATAGAGACGTTCCTGTAACACTATACCTCCAACATGACAAACTAGAAATGGTGAACAGATTTATAAGAACAGTACTAAGGCTTGCACTATGTTTTCCACTTTTAGTAACATACTGTAATACAGTATAAATCACATGCCAGAATATCTTCCACTAGAAATACTGGGTCATTTCAAACCTTACTAGATTGCATCTTGAAGGGGGTTTATGATATACTTTAGCAAGAAAAAATTTCCATTGTTTTTCCTGTAGTATCTTAACAGGATGATTGTCTCATGGACCCAATTCCCCTGCTTAACCATTTGAGCTTATTTTACTGCAGTTTAGAGGCTAGATGTACAGAAAACCAGTATAATCCGATTATCACCGTTCTGTCTGGGCCATCATGAAGGGGTCACTGGTTCAGAATCACTGTTACTTGGAGTTGTGTACCAGTTTCAGCTACAGTTTGCAGTAAGCTTTATCAAAACCAATGCCAATTATTAAAACACTTTCGCTTAGAGACACAGCAGGAAGAAGTAACACATAGAGATGCTATAAAAACAGTTTCCTTTTCTTGGCTGGAGGACCTCAAATAGATCCAATTGGTGGCATACTTTATTTCAGTCACATTGTAGAACTATTACACCTTTTCTGACAAGTAGTCCGCTGTTCTGTAAGGGTATAGCTATGGGTATGATGACCAAAAACTGGACTAAGGGTATATGTATATAGGTTAGGTTCTCATGTTCTTAAGGGGAAAAAAAGCACAACAAAATAACAGGAGCCTAAAAAGGAATATATAGTTGACAGAGTAAACATTTACCAATCCAACTCCTGCAGAAGGTTCTCTAAAAACAAGTCTTAGATTGGCATGTATAATACAAAAGTCATAAATCAAGGTACCCACATTATTTCATTAGGGTCATTAATTTGCGTGTCCAGGAAAGCACTACCAAAAAACTGTGGGAAAATACAATAATTCCTTGGACTGCAAAGTTTTAAAGATTTATAAGGTTAGTTATTGGTGGAATTTATAAAGCAGCGTGTATGCACAAATACTTGGCAATGGTTTACTAATTACAGGGAAAACATAATGGCTCTCCTTAAAAACCTAACAAATGCTTTTTGCAAAATAAACAAGAGCTGGCTTTGCTATACTTCTGATATGTTATATCACTGCAATTAGTCCATTACAAAAATTAGACATTTACTTCAATGAAAACTCTGCATTTAGCCACCTCCAAACATTGGCTTCTGGCAATGATGTTGAAAAGAACCCAGATATCCTGGTGATGTGTGGTACAAAAAGTAAATAAAAGATAATCCATGTTTTCAAGCTCTGACCCATTTGTATATCCTGAAAAATGTAGTCAGTACAAAACAGGTTGCATTGCATTTGGTACTATACTAACACTCAATGGGCATATCTACATGTGCAGGAAGGTATTTTTTCTAATGCACATTACATTTAGTCTCTCCAATGTGAGGTAGTAAAGGAATGTGCATTAGGTTGCCTTAATGTTCAGTAACAAATGCTCACGGTTGTAATGTGATGCTTACTGAACAGTAGCCTATTTTACTGTACTGTTTTAGCGTAATTACATGTTTTTTATGTGTTGCTTTAATCCACAGTAAAAAAGTCTACCCACATTAAAGTGCATGTAGAGATGCACCCAATAAGATAGTCCCTGCCCCAGAAGTCTCTGCCCCAGAGGGAAGGACTAAATAATCTAAATAAATTAGACAAAGAATAGCAAAAGGCCTCTTACAGAGGAGGAATTGAGGCACAATGAAAAATATAAGAGGTCTTTGTTTCAAATCCATCCATGCCATTTACACATATCATATATATTTGAGACTTGAATCCTATTTCCCATCTTTTTGGCTAAATGGTACTTTCATAGCTACATAACTGTTTGATGGTAAGAGGGTGCACCTACATGTGTAATTAATGCTCCTGACTTTTCTGTGCAGAACATCCATGTACTCCCAGGCACATATCTACACATACACCCCTGTTGGGAGAAAATTGTATCTGAGTGGAGCAACCCAGTCCAGGGATGCTTCTGCCCTTCTCTGCCCCCTGCAGCAGCCAGGGGGAGCTCCAAGGTCTGCTGGGTACCAGCCCTGTAAGCTGGCAGGGGTCACAGGGGCTGGTCCTGATCTCTGCCAGGCAGGGAGGAGGTCTCAATCCCCATATGGTCAGGAAGACAACTACCCCTGTGTCCTAAGGAGGGGTCTTACCCAAAGTCCAGCCCCTATTTGGGACCGATGTTTGCCTCCATTGCTCTGTATTTTAATAAGTCTCTAGTGCTCATCACCTTTTCTGAGCATTTTGTTCTTTTTTCTCACTCTGTCTTCTACACAGAGACTGTTTTATCACTTCAGCCAGCTGGCCAAAGCCCACCACATCTTGATCGATTCTCCCGCACATCCACTATCTCCTGCCATGACTTGTTGTTAAGGGAGAAAAACAAAATGCCATGGTGTGCGGGTTTTGACATTTTCACTCTTGATATCTGCCTCAGTATAGTGAGGGCTCCATCCACCCCTACACCCTCGCCTGTTACACCAGGTGCTAATTCAGTAATCTGACAGTCTGCCTCAGAGCAAAAAAAAATGGTTTGTAGATCTCTAGATCTGGCTAATCAATAGCCCCACTGAGCCTGGTTGTACTTCAACAGGCCTGGAGGAATGCACAGACCTGACATGAAAGTAGAGTAAAGAAAACTGGTCTATCGTCCAGATAGTTGCAAGCACACTATCCTGTTGTCTCTGGGACTACTCTCACCTCACTCCAAAGAAACAGAGAAATGAAAACAAACTAGGATTTCTCCTGTCCTTATATTCCAGACTTTACAATACCCCTTTGTTTTAGGCTTGCTATTAGAATCTTTACAGTACCTCCGGACTGCCCTAGGGCAGTTTCAGTTTCCCTGAGGATGGTTCCTTTAGGGTTCTCTCCCCTGGCAACTCCCTCCACAGAGCTGTCTCTCTGAGACCTGATCTTAGCTGCTTTCTCTGTACCTTCGATTGTCCCTGCCACCACACTGGCTGAGTCAGCCACTTCCAGGTCCTGGTGTCTCCCTTTTGCCTGGTCTTTTTTTATCTTGGAGTTCCAGCTGACTCCTCCTACCCTCCAGAAACACTGGATGAAGAATGAGACCTGCCTAGTTCTTTCTGGCCTTGGGGCTGGGACAGCTACTTGCAATTCAAGTGGGACAATCTTACTTCCCTGGGACTTTTCTCTTTCCTCACACCCTACAGTTGGCACAGCTCCCCCTACATCAGGCCTTAGCCAGGCAGCAGTGAGTCCCCTGCTGTCTAGGCTGACTGGGAACACTGTCTACATGTGTATTACAGCACATTAACTAATGCACCATTAATCTAGTACCTGTATGTATTGGCAGTGGTAAATGAAGCTAGACTAATTTAATGCACAGTAAGTCCCATGCACATGTAGACACTGATACTTTACTAGTGCATTAGAACAGTCTGGAAACCAGCTACAGATAGTCAGTGAATAACAGTGTATCTGGTTAGGTGAATAGAGGCCAGCTAGAATGGATAACCTGTTAACCAGAGTTCAGCCCCCAGAGGCTTAAGAATTCCAGGAGGGAGTGCAGGAGAAACAGAACATAGGTTGTGGTGTTGCGGAAAAACACAGATCCAGAAAATCACTTCCTTTACTGCCTGAAGGAGGGCAGTAGGTCTTCCTTCTTTCAAAAGGTTGATTTGTTTTGATTATTATGGTTGTGCAGATTGAGAGGAAAAAAACTTTTTTTTTAAAAAAAAAACCCTGCTACTAGAGCTAACTTGCTGAGCTAAAGAAGTAAGCTAAGTAATCTGTTTACATTGAGATTTTTGCACAATTGGATTTTGTTTCCACCTGTGTAATAGAGTGGAATTGCTCAGGTATATGTGTACCTGCTGGAAGTTAGATGAATGGGGGGAAACCATTCCTTCCTTCCAGCCAGTAGACTGATTTAGCTGTCTGCACAGGGAGCAGAAGTCCTGGAATTCAGCCCCACTCCCCCAGTGGTTTGAACTAACATCATCCCTATTCTTAGCAAAGTATTCTAAGCACCAGGCCACAGCCTAGGCCTTCCCCATCACCCTTTGGCTCTTTTCTGGATGATAACTTACTGCCCAGCCAGGAGAAGAAGATATTTGAGGTCTGAAAAGGAAAGGAAGCTCAAGGGAATATGACTCATTGTGTTAACTTCCCTGTTCTCTTGCCTGCAATGGTGCAGAAACTATCCTAGAAATATTTATCCAGTAAATGTAAGATGTAGAAAAGCCATTAGGTTTAGGGGCCATAATTGTGTCTGGGGCAGTATCCATCTTCTTGAGATATGCTGCCTCCAGATTTCTCTCCTTCTCCTGAGATGAAAGTTTTCCATACTTTGGGGAATACTTTTCCCTGTTGGCTGCTCAGCAGATCAGCTTCAGTAGAAATCTGGAGAGTGCTCTGGGAAATATGTGCCCTACTGTATCCAGTACTTTGCAAAAGATGATGACTCAAACCCCTTTGCTTGGATGAGAGGGGCCTAGATGCTTTTCATTTCCCAGTCTCTGAGCTAGGACACTAACCACTAGGCTAAAAGTTTGGAAGGCTGCTTTCCTCCTTTGTTTTCAATATCACAGGTAAATGCAAACCTGAGAAATCTTATTCCACTACAGGGAGAAATAAAATCCAAACTGTGTAAGCACTAAATTTGCAGTTACACAGCTATGGAAATGCTATGTAGGCACATAAAGGTGAAATTGAAATTTTCCCTTGATATAAACTAGTGTAATTCTAAAAATATAATAATTCTATACATATGTAGGCAACCAGAAAGAAAATGCAGAGATTTTGTGTTTACTTCAGAGGCATAAGTGCTAAATCCTCCTGGTGTAGTCTCAGGAAAGAGTCTTGTTTCATTGAAATAAAAGCTAGAATTTTTCTGACTGTGGTCTGATATCATAGAATCATAGAAGTAGGGTCAGAAGGGACCTTGTAGATCTTCATTTCTGACCCCCTGCCAGGGTAGGAGAAAAAACTGGGATCAAATGACTCCATCCAGGTAGGCATCAAGCCTCTTCTTGAAGATCCCCAGGGTAGGAGCCAACACCACTTCCCTTGGAAGTTGGTTCCAGATCCTAGCCGCCCTGACCATGAAGTAGTTCTTACAGATGTCTAATCTAAACCTACTCTCCAACAACTTGTGGCTGTTATTCCTTGTTATGCCAGGGGGCGCTAAGGGAAACAAGGCCTCTCCCAAACCCTTCTGGTCCCCCCTGGTGAGTTTATAGAGCGTCACCAGCTCCCACCCTCAGGGCTGAACAGGTTCAGGTCCTGCAGTCTCTCATTGTAGGGTCTGCCCTGTTGTCCCCAGATCACGCGGGTAGCCCTCCTCTGGACCCCCTCAATGTTGTCACATCCCTCCTGAAGTGGGGCGCACAGAACTGGACGCAGTACTCCAGCTGTGGCCTGACCAGTGTTGCGTAGAGGGGGAGGATCACCTCCTTGGTCCTACTTGAGATGCACCTGTGGATGCACGACAAGGTTCGGTTAGCCCTGCCAACTGTGACCTCGCATTGTCGGCCTATGTTCATCTTGGAGTCAATAATGACTCCAAGATCCCTTTCTGCTTCCGTGCTCTCAAGAAGGGAGTTTCCCATCTTATAAGTGTGCTGCTGGTTACTATTGCCCAAGTGGAGCACCCTGCACTTGTCAGTATTGAAACACATCCTGTTTTTCTTAGCCCACCCCTGTAACCTATTCAGGTCTTGCTGCAGTCATTCCCTCCCTACTAGCATGCTCACTTCACCCCAAATGTTGGTATCATCAAAAAATTTAAACAGGTTGCTTTTCACCCTGTTGTCCAAATCGCTGATAAAGAAATTGAACAGCGCGGGCCCAAGGACCAATATATATATTTTAAACCAAGTTTACATATATGATTGTGTGTGTATGTATGTGTATAAATAAATAAATATCCTTTCTATAGGGTATGGCTTATATGTTTAAAGAACAGGTTCACTAAACTACAGCTTTTTAGACCTGCCTATCTATGAAATGAACATCTATGTAGAATAAGAGCATTTTACCTAAATAATTTAATCTTGCAAAGGTTTGCTATATTGATCAGATGTCGGCTTAAATCAATGTTGGCCATATATAAGAGAACTAACATAGTTATTTATTTATGCATTTAACTTTTAATCTACCCTATCCAAAAGGCTTGGAGTGGCATATATAAACA
The DNA here is from genome assembly GCF_052110815.1 of Crocodylus siamensis. Lineage (NCBI taxonomy): Eukaryota > Metazoa > Chordata > Crocodylia > Crocodylidae > Crocodylus > Crocodylus siamensis. The sequence continues at coordinate 21,528,046 of NC_143395.1, forward strand.
AACAATCCAAAGACAGGATTTCACTAGCAATAACTCAAAACCCAAGAACTCCAACCTTCCCTCTCCCCAACCATTGTTTCTCTGCCCAAACCTTCTCACCCATATTTTAGATGGATAAAGATAATTTATGAAGGATAAAGTACAATTAGTTGGACTAGAAATTAATTGTTGATTATAACCCAGCAAGGAAGATCTGAGTGCTTTCAGTATGAACCAAGGAAGGAGAAATCATATCTACTAATACGTAAATAGTTACTAATCTTTTTGTAGGATTAATTTCTCAAAGCTAAAAAAAATTGAACAAAGAAGAAAAATAGAAAAATAGGACCAGAAGAATGTCTGCATTCAAAAGCTTGTTTAAGTCTATCCCAACCAGCAGTTGGTCCAATAAAAGATACCACCCACTGATATCATTGCCTCATGAATAAAAGTATTGAATTCTTGAAGAATGTCTTAGATGACAAAATGTTCAGGTTTCCACAATCAAAAAAGAACAACTTATTGAGTTCCATCTCAAAGCAATTCAGGGTCCTTTCCCCACAGTACTCTTCTTCAAAGACCAGTCAAGAACTTTACTCCTTTGATCATTAGAAACTTTTTCTAATCAGCCAAATTTATGCTAATTTACTATACATGTGATCCTCTGCTGCCATTGTTCTTTAATTTAAATACTTCTTTATTCTCACTAATAGTAACTCTGCAAACAGGGTAAGAACAATTAAATCGCTTCCTACTTTTTTTCCTAATGTTATGTACTGTTATATGTTGACTGTTAGACTACATCTGACGGTCTCTTTTTGACTTAAACTCTGTGAATTTTCATGCACAAAACTCAAGTTCAAACCTCAAGTATAACAAATGTTGAATTTCCTAGCAAAAGTACCTATTATTTGCATAAGAATATTGTAAGAAATATCTAAATAATGATAACATTGATGTTTTAATGGGCACTAGCTGGGTAGAAAATCATTATAAGGAAAGCGTTAATTGCCAAAAAAATCAGTATACCATCACTCAGCTCTGACAATTTCTGTATTCCTTAAGCACAAAAAGATTGAAAAGAACAAGTGATTTTTATAACTTTTGAGAGAGCTTGGAGTCAATTTAAACTTATTGCCCTCAAAAGGATTTCACTGTAATCCAGAACAAAAGGGGTTTTGTTTTAGAATGGATACTCCTCAAGAACTGAATAATTCAAACCAAAGGTGAAGAAGAAAGGTAGTACAGAGGAGTTAGAGTGGAATTTTTTTAAGCATTAATGTACTAGCATAACTTTGTGCTCTAGTAAATCTCTAGTGGCCCAAATAACTGATCATTTGGCTAAAAATAATAATAATTGCAAGTCATCAAAAATTTGTTGATAATATTTTAGACAAAATATCAAATATTTTATAAGAACTAAAATGGATGTTTTTACATTTTGGATATGGCCACTGTATTTCAACTTGGATTTACAACAGCTTTAGTCACCTAGAAACTGCATTTTTTGCAAGGAAAAAAGTGACTAGATCAAAATACTCTTCTTATTCCAGGTTGTGGCTACCAGAGGAAGTTTCTTTTCTTGAAAGGGGACTTCATTGCTGACAAAATTATAGCAAATAACCAACCGTTTTGTTTTGCTCGATGAGCCCAAAGGAGCTGCAATGTAATCAAAAACTGGAACTAAAAAATGTGGAGAGGTCTAATTTACTATTTCACCTATTATGATCCATCCCAGACATTTTTTTTCACAAGTCAAGCTAATGTAAGTCTATTTAAAGCTGTTATAAGCAATCTGTAACAGACTTAAATTCTTAGCTGATTCTCCAGAGATTCAGAAGCCTACCCTATCTGAGATTTCTGAAAGTTTCTGAAGCAGAACTCAAGCTGAAAATCTCAAGTGTGTAAGTTTTCACAGGATGTCCTTCTTCCCCACTTCTTTACAATTTTATGTCAATATTGCTATTTCAATTTAGGGAACCAGCAATAGACTATATTTGTATCTGGAACAGGATCACATAGTCTACATTCAGGTTTTAATGGAGCAGTTAAACTTTACCTGACAGGAATTTTCTCAGTAACTCCTCTTTCTAGACACTGATTCATTAACGTAGAGTTCGAGAAACACATCTTCTGTGCAAGCTTTCACCCTACCTTGGCACACACTGAGGTTTTCCTTTTAGCATGTCTGCAGCTGTCTAATTTTCCGTGTGTGTGTGTGTGTGTGTGTGTGTTCTTCAGGCTCTCACTTCTTTAGCCATCTTTCGTTTTGGGAAGACAAGAGTGTCCTATATCTGAAGGCACTTTCATTGCCTGGTCCCCCAGGCCAAAATTGTTACCAGGAGTCAAGGACTTTTCTTAGCCTTCATTTATGTTGCCAACCAGGTCTGGCTTGTACTGCAAGGTTCCATCCTTTGAACTTTAGTCTAAGAAGTAACTTAGTCACAGGTTAGATCGAACTCAGGACTCCTCTCAAGGGGCAGTTCACCATGTGAAACACCTCTTTGACTGAAAAGGTAGGCAAAGTTCAAAGAGATTCTCCATACATTTCAAGAGCCTCATTTATTCTGTCAAACCTAAACAGTTTGTATTTTGGTTCTCAGTTCATCCTCCCCTCTCAGTTCATCATCTTCAGAAAGGAATTAGCTTCTCTCCAAGTACTTGCCGTGCACAGTACATATATGGAGAATACTCACTTGCAATCTATTAAAACTGGTAGATTCTCCAGTGCTTTGGTAAAATCCTTCTGTGCCGGCTTTCTCTGCAGCTCAGAAGCCTTTGCCTGTAGCATTCTGTTACCCAAGTGAGCTTGCTGGCCTTATCCTCCAAGTTGTGTTTCACTCCCTCCATCTATTACTGAGCCCCTCTATTATCTGGTCCAACTGCACTTCTGATTCCTAGGTTTTGGAAAGATTAAGTCTTTCTCACCCTCATGCTTCTGTCTCTATACGGTACCAATTTTTTGCACACTGGAAAGAACAGTTCCTCTCTTCAGCCAACACTACTGTTCTATATCCTTTTGTTTTGCTTCCAGGTTGAAGAATGCCATGGATTTCCACCATCAAATTATACCAGTTTGGTTGCAGAGGTGTACATATCTCTGGCCGCTTGTTTTTTTAAAACACCACTTAAATTTAGGGTGAAGTAAACCCCCGTGTTGTGCGCACCCACGTCAGAGCCCAAACCTTACCTGCCTCTCCAGCAGCGTGGGGGGGAGGGGAGGGAGAGCAAGCTGCTGGTGAGCAGAGCAGTCCCTGAGCTGAAGAGGTGGGGGGGGGATCTGGTGCTTCCCTTTACAGCAGCAGTGACCCCCCCCGGTGGCACCCACCTGCAGGCACCCAGCTCGGGCAGTCCCAGAGCAGGCACTGTAGCCATGGAGGGAAGCACCGACCCCTGCACAGCTCAGGCAGGCAGGCAGGATCCAGGGGAAAAAAGAAGAAAGAAGAGATCAGGCTCACCGCTTTTATTTTTTTTTCTTCTGTGGAGCCTGCCTACTGCCAGGCTGCCTGCGCAGTCTGCCTGTAAAGCCCCTGAGCCACACAGAGCCTGATGCTTCCCGTCTGAGGTGTAGAGTAGGAAATTAAAACTCCTCAGAGGTGTTTTACTTTGCAGTGTCCCGAAGTCATTTCCTGCATCCCAAAGTCATTTAAAGTGCATTATGCCGCTGATTGTGCTACAGTGGCTAGAATTAAAGTGTAACAGCAATGACATTAAAACGGTGCAAAAGGCATTTAACCCACTAAAAAGTGTTGTCTACAAGCAGCCTAGTCCCAATTCTTGGCAATGGACCTCTCCTTCTCTGACTCCAACATATCACACTTCAATTCTATCTCAGTACTGAGCTTAGCTGTCTCCTTCTTCATAATCAGGTGTTGCTTCCTCTTCTTCCTCTGTCTTTACATGGATCAGTTCCTTCTTCACAGTATGTGCCAAGTCCTTTGGGAAGTGCTTCATCTAGGCACTAAAGCTACTGAATCCACCCTGCAGCATCCAGTAAGGGAAACACTTTGCCAGTCCACCAATCCCTAAAAAAATGAGATCTTCAAAGTTGGTGGGAAACTATAAGCAACAAAGTCCACACACTGTTTCTTCAAATCTAGAACAATGAGGAAATTCCCACTGACCTAAGGAATGCCAATATTGCCACCATTTTTAAAAAAGGGAGATAAGTTTAACCAGAAACTATTAAGGTATTACCTTCCTCTCCATCACTGGAAGATCCTTGCATGAATTATCCGAAATCAACTGCTCCCTCTTGCTGAGGAAGTCCTTCCTCAATAGCTTTACACCATTGAGAGGTATCATGGACCTGACTTTGTGGCCTGGCAGTTCCAGGAAAAATGTTAAGAAACCCCGGGTATATGGACTTTATCAATTTGACCAAAGCCTTTGACTCTAAATTGTGAGGCTCTATGGAAGATCTCATCAAAGTTTGGCTGTCCAGGGAAATTTATCACTGTCTTAAGACTCCTTCATGACCAGATGACTACCTCCATCCTATGCAATGGATCCACTAAGGAGCCTTTCTACATTTGAACTGGCATCAAGCAGAGCTGTGTGATTGCACCAGTTCTGTTTTCCATATTTCTTGCAGTCATCAAAATGCTCATTTGTGACCATCTGCTACATGGCATCAGCAACAACAACAGGATGGTTAGGAACTTTTTCAATCTTTTCCGCCTCTGTACCAAAACCAGTTACATTACCATTGATTGTGGAATTTCAGTACACCGATGAATAGGAACTTTTTCAATCCTTCTCATCTGCATGCCAAAACCAAAGTTACACTGGCCATAATTGTGGAACTGCAGTATACTAATGATTGTGCTGTCATTGAACATACCAAGGAGGACCAGGTGAGGCTATTAGGGGTTGGGGGAGGCTTCGTAGGGACTCCCCAGTAGTGTGGGGGTTCCTGGCACTGGAGAAGGTGCAGTATTTTGCAGGGTGCATTGGCCCAGCCCCAAGGGTGTGGAGGGGCAGCGAGGATTCCTGGGAGTGAGGAGGGGTGGTGAGGAGCCCCGAGAGCAAAAGTGAGGAGGGGTGGTGAGGAGCCCCGAGAGCAAAAGGAGGGCCGAGACACAACAGGGCCCAAGTCAGATCACACCAACACCATCTGCGAGGCTTGGGTTGTGGTGTAGGGAGGAACAAGGAGCCGCAGGCAGCGCCCCGTCATCTGGGCACATAGAAATGGACAGCCTCCCGCTGATTACAATCATCTATTAATCAAAATAAGATCAAGGCATGGCAGATGAGTAAGCAGGCAGTTGGCCCATTGCAGGAGGATGGAGTCACGCTTCCAGAGAGGCTCCAAGAGTACGACCCCTGTCACAATGGTGCATTGGCCGGGAAACTTTCATGTGGCCCTCTGCGCCCTAAAAGGCTGGTTGGTCCATGAGAAGAGACGAGCCCTTGGGTCCATCCGGAGAGTGCAACGGGAATGGATACCAATGCCAGACACTGAGCCACAACGGCAAGTCAAGGGTCAGCCCTACCAGACAACACTAAGCCTATGGAACCATAACATAGGACGAAGAGCACCGGCAGCCAACATGAATAGGGGCACCCACCCGCGACCAATGATTTGGGTAGGGATGTGTGGCTATGAGACCTAAGTCGACACTAAGGCAAGAAGTGAACTTCCTGCACTAACAGTGGAGGTGATAGTCGATGGGAGGAAGGTACAAGCTATGTTAGATTCTGGCTCACTACAGACTATGGTATGGGAGGATGTGGTACCAACAAAAGAAAAGGGGGTAGCCGATCGGGTGACAGTGCAATGTTGGTGTGGACACCTCCTTGAGATTGACAGGGTGAGGGCCACCCTGCAAATGGGCAAGAAGACCCAACAGATGCTGGTCAGAGTTGCTGAACATTTGCCTTATCCAGTGGTGTTAGGCTGCGACTGGCCTGAATTGCTGGAGGAGATAACCAGTGTGAGGCTAGGAGAGAAGGCAGAAGTATTCACAGGCACAACCGAAGCATGCCTTCCCGACGAAAGGGGTGAACAAGAGGTGGACATCTCACACCTATGAGAAGATGAGCATTTCCAGCTGGAGCAAAGTCGGGAGCCTGATTTTCAGCCACCATTAAGAGCACATCTGGCCCAAAGAAATGGAGAGATCTTATGGCTGGTGCTGATGAACACCATGCCGAGATTTGAGATCAGGAATGACCTCCTGTATTGAGTGGAGTTGGGGAAGCTAGAAGGAGAGGAGGTTGCACAGTTGCTGGTGCCTCAGCGCTATCAACGAGCTTTATTGAAGGTGGATCATGAGCTTCCTATGGGGGGCATTTGGTCAGGGATAAGACTGAAGCCCGTGTTCGGGCAAGGTTTTTTTGGCCAGGACTGTTGCAGGAAGTGGCGAAGTATTGCACTTCATGTCCAGTGTGCCAAAAAGTGAATCCAAGACCACCCCCAAAGGCTTCTTTAGTTCCAATACCTTTGGTGGGAGTTCCCTTTGAGCAAGTGGCACTGGACATCATGGGGCTGCTTCCCTGAAGTAGCACTGGGAACCCGTATATATTAGTGCTACTGATAATGCTACAAGATATCCAGAAGCAGTGCCGATGCGAACCGTAACTGCCCCAAAAGTGGCAAATGAGCTGGTGAAGGTATTTTCCCGTGTTGGACTCCCTAAAGAAATGTTAACAGATCAGGGAACGAATTTCACATTGCAGGTATTTGAGGGAGTGAACAAGGCCTTAGGAATTAAACACCTGAGAACAGCAGTATACCACCACCAAACAGACGGGCTTGTAGAATGACATAACAGGGCCCAAGTCAGATCACACCAGCACCATCTGCGAGGCTTGGGCTGTGGTGTAGGGGAGGAAAAAGAAGCCTCAGGCAGTGCCCCCTGTCATTGGGGAGCGTAGAAATAGGCAGCCTCCCGCTGATTACAATCATCTGTTAATCAAAATAAGATGAAGGTGTGGCAGGCAAGTAAGCAGGCGGTTGGCCCATTGCAGGAGGGCGGAGCCACACTTCCAGAGATGCTCCGAGAGTAGGACTCCTGTCACAACATCAAAATTAGTAAAAAAAAAACTAGCTTGGGACAGGGCTACTTGGCAACACCTTGTCAGAGAAGGTGCATCTTTGAAGAAAACCATCTCACCTTGGAGGCAGAAAAATGACAGAAATGGAAGAAAAATAAAGAAGACTGAGAAATCTGCGGTTCAACCCTCCCTTTAACCACCACCTGTGGCATCTGCCAGATTCTTCAGCTCTAGAACCAGCCTTCTTAGCCATCGATGGACTCATCTAGAACCCTTTACTTGACCCATGGGAGTGATCATCCTCAGCCATGAGGGATCACTGATGATGGCTTTATATAAGTCTTATTCACTATTCCATCAATGCATACAAAATTGTGGAGCTGGTTAATTGCTTTATCAACTGCTACTGGCCAGTCTGATTCTCAGATTCCTCAAACTGAGTTCCAGCTTTTCTCTTGCTGTCACGTCCATTAACTGGTGTCCTTTCCACTGGGATCTCTTTGTTTTTAGCTTCAGCAATCTGACACCAAGCTTGTAAGACCATGCAGATTCTGAAAGAAGGTCATGGCACTTCCTCAGCATGAGAGGTCTGATACTGGCAACTGTTCTTGGACTTCTCTCCTGACCTACAAGTGCATTTACCTTCTGTAGCCTTCTCCTTCTTACAGCTTACCAATTTCATCATCCAAATTTCCCATGGAAATTGTGAAAACTACCATAGTCTTGTACAGCTAGATAAATTCTAAAATGCTCAGCCAATGTCTAAGGGGTTCATTTTTTTTCACTTGCCTTTGTGCTCCACTGCTTCAAGAATACCTCCCTCCCCCCACCCAGCTTATGTGATAGGCCTTCTTCAGGATGTTTTTAAAGTACTAGTGGTTCTTCTTCTAATAGCAGAATTGACCCTCCAGTCACTGCTGCAGTCTCCAACTATACAACTCCCTACTGATGATTTTTCAGGAATTTCAGAAGGCCACAGGGAGGTCAACATCTGCCATTGCAACAGGAAGGATAATGCTTCTGTTAAAGTACTTTTTTGGAATGGATTGATCCTCTAACCCTACATACACCATAAGTAAGGTGACTATAATATTTTGAAGGAAATCTGGGACAGGGTAAGGAAATCCATAAAGGGAGAGTGCCAAGTACACACACACACATGCACACACACACACATAAGGACCCTGTATGCACACAAACACATGCACGTATACCCCCACAACCTCACAGCTCCCAGGAATCCTATTGGCAGAGTGGAGTGGAGTGGAGCGGGGTGGGGCAGGACAACACACAGATGTGTGGCCAGGCTCCATCCCCTGTATGCAGATGCTCAAACTTCCTGGGAGTGGCACTTCTGAGGGGTCCCCGTGGGCTTCATCAGCCCACACTGCACAGCTACAAGGCATCTCCACCCCACAGCTAGCAGCCACTTGGGGTTGCGATGAGCAGCCCAGGCCTTGGCAGTACCATGACAGCTAGGAATGAGACTGCCAGCAGTGGCAGGGATCCCAGCTCACCCTGCATGGGTGTCCAAGCCCTTCCCCTGGCCCCCTCCAATGGCCCACCCCACGCTGGCTGATCCTCACCCCTCATAGGAGGACTGGTGCTCAGCTCAGTCCACCCCTTCAGCTGCTATTTATGAGGGGTCAGGCTGGACATGTGCAGTCAGGGTGATGCCACCAATCTGGGGCTTTTGCATCAATTTTAGCCAACTGGCTGGAACATTGGGATGAAATCCAAAGCTGTCTCAGGCAAACCAGGAGCTATGGTCACCATAACTATTGCCCCTCTGTGGCGGAAGCAGACATCTATGCCCAATTTGGTTTCATGCCTTGATGCTGCGTCAGTTTGTCTCTTTTTCATGGCCAGCCAAGCTTCACCTTGATGAGATTTTCTTCCAGCAACCTCCCCTCCCCTCCCCCCATATAAATAGAATTCCGAAGACAAGTGTTTCAATCTCCTGAGCAAGCTCCTGCTTCATACAGGCTTTCAATCCCCAGACCCACTTCCTGATATCTGGAGACAGTCTTCTGTGTAGTAAAGTTCACACAACCCTCCAGTTCTTAACTTTTTTTCTGTGACTGAAATTCTTAACTTTCCTTTGTATTCACTAGAAGTCCTGGTTCCATCATATAGAGTCATCACATAACACCTATGCTGAGAGCTAAGTCACATGCAAGTTTGAACTCAAGATAAGAACTTTGTGAACATTTGTGGGGGGGTTTTTTGTTGGTTCACTGGCTAAAATAAAACTCCAAATGAAACAGATCTTGAGTGGCTGGTTTTGGTGGGGGGGAGCAGGGTGTTTTTTTTAACTGGTTTGGTTTTACTGCTAAAATGCAAAGCAAAACTAATTTTCTTTCTGGTTGGATGAAATGTTTCATCTGACCCAGAAATGTTTATTTGAGATCAATCATAACATTTTTGTTGTAATAGATATATTGGATTCCAAGATGGCTGCCATGAGTTTACAGTTTTGTTTATTATTAGATACCAAACAGGTTTGCAAAATTGCTGCATCAACTCTGTTCTGTTTCAGATTACCTCGACATGAAAATCTCTGATGGAGATTGTTGACGAGAGACTTAGACTCCTTGCCCTTACGCAAACATTACAATGGGGCTGATAGTATCACTGAGTCCACAGAAGCATGGGAGGTGAGACTAGAAATTTCCAAGATGCATCATGTGCCTCAAAGTGCATTCACAGTCAATGATTAACCAAAATACACCTGCTGGAATTGCATGAATGAACAAGGCATTCATTCAACTTAGGCCAAGTTGCTGAACTTGACACTTGTTATGTCAGTATTCTTGACAGACTATTATGTTGTGCTGATATTTCACTGCAAAACTCCAAAAGCCTCAATTGATGCCATTCTTACTACAGTTCTTTTACACACAAAGGACATGTTGAGAGATTAAGTTGCACAAGGTAGAAGATGAAAGGGAAACACTACCAGCAACACGAAGTGAAGAACATGCTAGGACATCAAGCAGATCATCTATTTCAACAGTTCACTAGAGGATGTGCATATTCTGCCAGAAATGTTCTAAGAAGAAGAGAGTGAGTCAAGCATTGCTGGTGGGATAGTAAACATAATACACAGTGAATCAGCTAGACAACAATGGGAGCTGAACTACAATGAAAGAGGTCACTCAACCAAGATGGTAAATCAAACATATGGGAAAATTACAACCTCTTTCAATCATAATAAAAGACAAAGAATAAAACTGAAACCAGATTACAACAATTTCAAGTTGCTACAAGAGCAGTTAAAAAGTTTCCTCCTGTGTAAGTCTTCCAACTATGAGCTGTTATGTATTTCTACATGAGAGGTACCAGAAATAGATATTCTGAATGCACATGACAAAGGAAAAGAAATTGTGAACACTCCATAAACGTCTTACTGCAAATGCTATTGGTGTAGTATACTTGAACCTAATCCACCATTGCCATCACCTGACCAGTGTGGTTGGCAAGCTGAAAGTGATGGCTATGTTTCTATCATAAACACACTTGAACCATTACCAGCAGACTACCTTAGGATAACAAGTTACAAGTGCAAGACAGAATGCCTCAAGCCAAACATATGTCTGTGTATTTCATTGCCATTGAGTTATGTATTATTAATATCTGTCTTATTCACACTCTGAAATTTTAAAAAAATGCATTATCCTATTCATTCTGAGTTGTTTTTAGTAGGCCTGGTGTGAAATTTGTAGTGCCAGATTTTGTGAGGTTTTAGTATTAGAGTATTGTTTACTCTTTTTTTCTAATTACATTGAATTGATACATACCTGTTAATGTGTCAAACATTTTGGAATCCAATATGGCTTCCACAACATACTTGTTACAGTTGATCTTCTCGGCTCATGCAGTGTTGGTTTCATTCAAATTGTGTTCAAAACCTAAATTCACAGAAGCCATCTTGTCTTCCAATATGGCAGCTACAAGTGCTCATTGCCAGAATGGCAACATGACTTTTCTGACATAGGTAGACTTCCTCTGCCTGAAACACACTGTTGCCATTTGCATCAATGGGTTGCTTATGAAAACAACATCTAGAGACCTTATTGCTCAATTTATACCAATTTATATGCTATTACCTGCTTACAGAGCTCCTCTGCTGTCTACATTGGACAAATAGGCAATTCCCTACTTGTAAGAATGAACAAACACTGATCTGACATCATTTACAGAAAGCTACGAAGTCCTGGGGCAGAACACTTTAACATCTGTGGACATTCTCTCTCTGATCTCGGAGTACCTGTTGTTAAACAACAGAAATTTAAAAACCAACTCAACATAAAGTTGTGGGGAAAAAATCATCCAGGGATTCTTATCCTATTACCTGGATTAGCTTTTGTGACCCTCTATGGGTTTAATACTCCCCCAGTACTGCCTCTCCTCCACCCCTCTCATTCCCTCTTCACTTGCTCCCTCTCTTCCATGTCTTTTTCATGTAAATCACTCTCATTGTGTAATATGCCCTTTCACAGCATCTGACGAAGCAAGCATCTGATAAGCTTTTAATAGCTTATGCATCTCTGATTTAGTTAGTTTACAAAGTGCATCTCTACCCTCACTTCTGCCTGATCTCAGAATAACATGACTAATTGCCTCTAACTACAAAAAGCCAGATAAACTGAGGAGTAGTATGGACTTCACAGATTCAGAGCTGAAAAAACAAACAAAACAGTATACTCTTCTAGGTTCTCCCAATTTGCCTGCATCATTCATGCCATTGTTAACCAATTATAACAACAATGGTAAATTACTAACCTTATATTTTCATGGAAATCCCCAGGGAATAGCAGTCATAATGGCATCTGCTATTTGTATGATTGTCCTAAAGCAATGTAAGTTGGGACATTCAGACTAAACTGAGGTAGCAAACAATATGAGACTAGTCATCATTTATGTTTTATTTTTCTCTGTTGCCAAGCTAGGAATGCATTTGTGCAATATGGCAGGCCAATGTTTTTGCATTTGCTAGGGGAAATATAGGCAATGAAGTCAACTGCTGGGATAGTAATGATGTATTTCACATACATGAAAAGAGTATATTTCTACTGACATTGTTGTATAATTTAGCCCCAGTCTCAGTATGTATCCAGAAACAGCTAAATATCATACTTTCTTGCATATAACTTACCCCCAAATACAATATGCACCCTGTTTGTTGGAGAGTGTTGGGGATGCTTTAATTAGAGTGGCTTTCAGAAAGCCACTCTAATTAAACCACCCAGAGTGTATCAGCTCCCCCATGCTTCAAAATGGCAATGGGGGTGCTTTATCTAAAACTCGTTGAAAAAGCTTTAGTTAAAGCAGCCCCACTGCCATTTTGAAGTGTAGGGATGCTGATACATAAGATGCGGAGGCTGGCTGGAGTGTGGTATTTACAGATTAATTGAATCTGCTCCAAAGTGCTGAAATTACAGTGCATCAGAGCAACCTCCCACCTCAAGTATAGGCACCCATATGTACTAAAAAGGGACTCACACATAGGTGTCCCTTTTTAGTCTTGTGCATACTGGATGCATGTTCTTCCAGACAGACGTTAGAGAATCTATTTGTTCTTACTGCTCTTTTCCATTTGTTCAAGAATGATCTCAAAAAGGATGAAGACACTTTATAGAAAAACTACTTCAGTGGAATGGATTGTATTTTGTTCCTGGAAAAGATACTAAATATATTGATAGTGCAGGAAAGCATTCAATTTATGTTGCCGGAACAAGTATTTCTAGGATGGTCTGGGAGTATCTGAGTGTGATTTGTTTTAAGCACCTGACACTTGGCACAATTTTTCATTTGAAAAGGAAAATAAATAAATTCCTAACTCTTGTAGGATTGATTTAGCCCTATCCAGAAACAATGAGCTCCATCAGTAACCTGGAAATAACTCTTCAGTTAGATTGTAGAAAGAATTCAACAAGAGCTCTCATGTGCTTCTTCCAATATGGGCTAGTGAAGGCTTTGCTGCACTTCCTCATAATCACACCATTATGTCTATGACCAAATAAATAAAGAAGTAAGAAATAAAGTACCAGCTGTTAGATGCAGAAGTATACTTATGTACCTCAGTGTAATTCTCTTCCACTCTGCTTGAGTCACCAAAAAATAATTAAGGAAAAGTTGGGTCCTCCTCCTCCATGTTGTTTTTTGTTACTCAGTCTTAAGAGTAAGATGATGATATGTTGCAGAAGTAGATCAATGGCTTTTCGGGACTTTAACAGGTGGACTACAATTACATATAGGTGCCTAAGAGGTGGATAAAATCTAGCTCAAGGTTCTTTCAGGTAACCGAATAGTTTCACAAATAATAGTTGCAGGATTGTGGATGATCTTCTTTGGTGAATTTATCCAGAGCTTTCAGCCTTGGCACTTACAATGGAGAAAACTGAATCTGCATCTCATCTAAAAATGAGAAATAGCTCTAACTAGATACCAAGATATATTATTTAAAACTCTAATGAACCTGCTCCTAAACATTATCAGGGCTCCTTTAAACATTAATGAGTCAATTTTTGTAAACTGGGAGGTGAACCAAAAATCATATTTTTTTCTTCCTTCTCTTTTTGTTGTTTCTTTCTTCTCCCTGAAGTGGAGAACAGGCATGGTGAACAGTTAGACAAAAACGTTGAATAAATCATTATCTCATTTATAGTTTGTCTACTGTACAAGGTTTCTGCTAGCAGCAAGCATCACCACAGGGGAGGTGACAGAGTGTATGTACATCTACACAGCCTCAGAGGCTCCATGCATCTCCTGCTCAAACTGTGTGGATCCACTGCAGCACCCTGTACTTCACTAGCTGTTAAAGGGGCAATAACAACTGCTCTGAACATGCCTTCTCTTGGATGCTGGGTTGTGGCAGAAGTCTTATTTTGCTTGCAGAAAGATGGAGAGCCTGATGCCCAAAATAGCACTAGTTGACAACACTGCTGAACATATTCTCTGTTAGTCTGAACCTTGGAACTACGATGTGAATGGTATGCATTAAGCTCCTGTTTTTGCTAAAGTGGGTTAGACTTGCTAATGTACAGTGTGCAGATTCTCAAGATAAATTGGAGGAGAATATTCTACTTGGGGTTCCAAGCAGTGATAAAACAAGTAGCAAAATGAGTAGTAAAACACTCAAACAGACACATACACACAATTTATATCCTATCACAAGAGCCACTCTCTCCATGTAATACTTTCCATTTGCTTCAAATTAAGGAAACAGTAGCATGAAGGGCATGAATGATATCCAGTTTTGTAAAATAAACAGGGAAGAAGTTTTCAGAAGCACCTTAGTACCATAGAATCCAAAGCTCTAGTCTCAAATATAACTATACCCCAACGAAAGTCTGTAAGACAACGAGTCACTTGGTGCATCTATATGTGCATATTAATGCACAGCAATAAATTCCAGTGCATATTATGCCCACAGCACATTCAGCCAGCTTGGAGCTTGGACCAGCTTGGACAACAGCACCTTGAGCCCAAGCTGACAAGGGGCCCAGTGGGGTCAGCCTGCCAGCATGGGGCTGCTCTGACCTGGATCAACATGCTGGAGAGGGGCTGGCTCCAATGTGGGGTTGGCTTGCAGGCAGTCCCTGCACTGAAGCACCTTCATGATCCAGCTAGCTGGCTCAGCATCTGCAAAAACCCCACAGCATAACAGTACTTGTAGTTACAAGTTCTAACCTGCTGTGGAGTTTATTAGTTTCTTCTGTTCGAATAGGACCATATCTTTAGATGCCAAGACATTTACGTGGAGCTAATTAGGCAACTGCAGTAAACATTCCATGTAGACGCAGCCACTGAGACCCAGATCCTCAAAAGATATTAGGAATCTAAGTTTCATTGATATCAATGCAGGTTAGGAACTGTAACAGGAAAGGCCCCCAGGGGTGGCTATCATGGCCCCTGGTGGTCACCCTGCTCCTGTTATGACCTTGGTCCCATAAGCATGCTCCACTTCTCCTCATCTGCCATGCCTTGATGGAAATAAGTACTTATAAAAGGGAGTCTGGCCTTGGGTTCCCTAAGTGGTATCTCATCCACTTCTCAGCTTAGATCTCATTACTCAGGACCTTAAGGGCTTATTACATCATTCCAATTGCCCCTTATACTACACCCATTCCTCACAGATTTCAGTGCACAATCACGCCTTTGTCAAGGTCTCAGTTTTTTTGGCTTCCAGCCCTTTTCTCTGGCTACATACCTCCAGCCCTGGCCCACTGATTCAGGTCTGGCTCTCTCGGCCTCAGCCCTTAGCATTAAGTCTCTCTCAGCCTCCAGCCCCTGTATCTGTTCCTCTGGACTCCTGGCCCTGGTTTCTGTGCTTCTTAGGGTACAGGGCCCCTGGCCCTGTCTAGCTGTTGTCCTTGTTGGGGTCAGCTGCTTTTGGCAAGCTCCAGTTCTCTGGCTATGCTTGTTTTGTATCATATGTTCCCAGGTCCTGGCAGGTTTCAAGACATTCTCATGTCATCAGGCACTGTTGGGACTTCCTCTTTCCCGTGACAGTCACAAACCACCAATCCAAACCTCAAAGGGAAGAAGTACACTGGCTATAACATAAACTTAACCTGCTCCAGATATAGCAAATAATAACAATAGTTTTCTGTCTTGCAGCAAGACTTCCCCTTACCTGGGGTTGCATTCCTCTGTAGGGCAGCAGTATTTCTGCATCAGGCCTTACAGCTGGCCTGCCCTCAGGGCTGTTTATTAACTACAGCTTTCTTGGATGCTTTTGTTGGGTTCACAAAAACTCTTCCCTTAAAAAGTCCAATCATCTTTTCCATGACAGGGTAAGGCAGGTTTGGGCAATTATTTTGGCTAGAGGACCACCTAATGACTTTGGTGAGCTTCCAAGGACCTCAAGGTTAGCCCCACCCCTTAACAGGTACCCTGCCCCATGATCACCATCTTGGGACCAGAAATTTCACCCCCAACCACTGATCTTTGCTACTGCAAGTCCCTCCCCTTGTCCCTGGAAGTACTCCTTTTGCGAGTGAGGTCTGCCATCTTGGATCCAGAAAAAACTCACAAATGATATACTATACATAAAACATCTACTATAACATATTTTAATTTTATTTCAAAAAATATTTTTGTCCTGATTTATATGTATTTGCATAGTGTATATAGAGGTGATTGCATAATAGCTCAAAATAAATATTTACTCTTATATTATGTGTGGGAGTTGAGGGGAGGGTTGTTGAGGGTGTGGGGGGGTGTGTGTTAATGTATATGTTTTGTGGGCATGTGTGGGGTTTGTGAAAATGTTGGAAGCTGAGTGTGGGGTTTGTGGCGAGGTTGTAGGGTTTGTAGTAAGAACTATGGAGGGAGTGGGAGTGAGTGTGAAGGGTTATGTGGGGGTGTAAGAGGTGGTGTGTGGTTTCTGATTGGGTGTGGGCCTCCTATTACATGACCCCCCCATGGCACACAGCCCCTGCCATTTGCAGCAGAAGCAACAACAGGCAGTGGGCCCCTGGACTGCTCATTACTCTCAGCTACAGGAACTCTAGCTGAGTTGGGACATGCACATGGTGGCATAGAGCTGACCCAGTCCAGTGTGCCAGTGTGCACCTTTGGACCAGACCAGGCTGGCTTCACTGCAGGTGGGAACCACACACCACTGGGCTGGCTTGGCTCTGTGCCTTCACATGGGGCTTCCAGAACTCCAGCGGAGAGACTCATGTGGAGGCACAGAACCAGCCTGGCCTGGCCCAAATTTGTATATGGACTGGGAGGCATGGGGCGTCATGCACTATCAAGCCTATCAAGCCTGGCAGGCTCACCCCATGCCAACACATGGGACTCCCAGCACTGCAAAATCTTGCTGATAGTCTCCTGGAACCTCAAGGAACCTAAAGGGTCTCTGAAGGTGCTTGCTGAAGGCTCTATGAAGATTAGATCAAGTGTTGTTCTGTCATTTGTTTAAATACTAAGCTATATGTTGTTGCTAAGAGCCTAATTAAGTTTAAGATGTAGTAAGGTCTTGTATAAAGTAAGGCCTAGTATATTTAGCAAAGCCTTGAAGTAGTAAGGCCCTGTGGCATGGTTAAAATTAACTTTATCAAAATAATGCAAGGCTTGTACTGCTATTGGTTAGTCTAAGGACAGTTGAAGTAAAAAGAATCTGAATGGTTGTAAGTTATCAGCACAGTTCAAAAGTTATAAATTGACTGAAACATCCAGAAATCATTCAGAAGGAAGATACAGCTTAGTGAAAAAGATTAATTAGCTGTTGACCTGGATTAGTGGGCCCGTGGATCTTGAGGAGCCCAAGGACTGAATACCAGGGTCCTTCCCGGTACCTCTCAGACAGAGCTGATTGGGGACACCTGACTTCACTGAGCTTTGTGGAAAGAGAAACTTGTCATAGATCAGGCAGCAGAGGGGACTGCCGATAAGTTGCCAACCTGAATTATTTTTGTCTGTCATTGTTTGTCTTGTTACTATGTGTAGTTGTGTTTTTGTTAAGTCAATAAACCTTTCTTACCTTTCTACATCCAACCATACTCTCAATCCTGAACCCTCCGCAGGCAGCTGGGACAGGTCTCCTAATTTTTCCCTCTGCACAAATGCAGAATGTGTGACAGGATACTAGGCAAGATCAACCTATGAAATGGTAACTCATGTGTTCTTATACTCCTAAATCAGCTTCTCTTCCAATAAAGAAGTTTCTTGAATTTCCCTAGGCAGTTAGCTGCATTTATACTGTTCTAATAGCAGAGAATTTTTAATAAAATTTAATCTAAAACTACTTTGTGCTATTTTAAATCTATTGAAACCCAGCAAGAGAGAACAATTATTTTCTTTATTCTTTATGGAGCTCTTTCAAATATTTGAAAACTCCTTCCATGTTCACTCTTTCCTTGTTTTTTTTTTCTCCTAGTTCTTCCAACCTTTCCTTGTATAGCTTACATTCTAACCCCTTTATCATTTTTGTATCTAGCCTATGGATCCTTTCCAGTCTATCCCATAATGTTTTTGTAATGCAAATTAAGTCATAATTCTCTTTACATAATATGCTTCCTATTCATCTTGTTCCCAATACCTTTTGAATATATATATAAGCATCAAAGATACATTTCTGTCTGTTCTCAGGTTTATTCTCCTGCATCTTTTATTACTCTTTTGTTTTATTTAACTACTTCCCCAGAAATAAGCCTCTTTTCCCATCATCTTCCATTGATTTTAATTGCACTACAGTCAGTGCCTTTTCTTTGCCACCTCTCATAATACCTGGTTTAAAGCACTCACTAGGCTAGCCAGAAAATGCCCAGAGATGCTTTTTTTCAACCTGTGTCAGATAAATCTCATCTCTGGAGAGCAATCTTCTTTTCCAGAACATGAACTTGTCCAAGAATCCATAGCCCTTCTCTTGACAATGTCTTTGAGCTATGTCTACAAGGACCTTTGCCTCCAAAGGGAAGAATTGATAAGAAATCCACCTGAGCTCCAAATTTATTTATCCTCCTGTTCAAAGACCCACTGTCCCCTTTGAACTGCTCAGAATAATTCCTGGTCGTATCACTGGTGCCCATGTGCACAATTTATAAAGGGCAGTGGTCTGAGAGAGGGATTTATTCCTGCAGTCACTTCCTCATGTCCTGAATTTGCATTCCTAGGATGCACTGTACCTTACAAGATTCCAGAGCACAAATGTGTTCCTCTGTCTCCTACAGGAAGTCCCAACCACCACCATTTTTTCTTCTTCTTGTTTTAGGGTGGTGGTCATGAAATCACTATCTTTATGACCATGTGATTCCTGTGCTCTGGTCTGTAGGGTATGTCCCTCATGTATTGTTTCCTCTGAGATGCTCTCACCTGTAGTTATGTGCAGAAAGACTGAAATCAATTGCTTGCTTCTCCGGGACTCCAACACTCTGGTTGTTTTACTTTGGGAGGTTTTATGCTGCAGTTGTCCTCCTGGTAATTTAACCTGTTCTGGATCATATTCTTTGATTCTTCAGAAGGCCATGTCTTTTGTAACAGTTCATTTTGACTACCAAGAAAGCTTTCTTTTTGTTTAATGTGGTCAGGGTTAGTAGTTGTCTCCAGCTCTTGAGCTTATCTTCCAATATGTTCACTAGTCTGCACTTGGCAGAGGCCAAGCCACCACTGCCTTTAGGGAGAGAAGGGCAAAAATATAGCATAACCAATCCATGCCATGGGAGCAAGGCAGCTCAACCCCCAACCCACTATCCCATTAGATATTTCTTATAGATTTCTTTTATGGATAGAAAAGATAAAGACTCGCAAGTTCCCCTGGCTCCCTCTTCTGGGAAACTTCCAAGCAACCCCACTCACTGTGGTAACTCCTTTGTTGGGTTTTTTTTGTAGTTAGTTTAAAAGAAGAAAACAAATATCAGTATTTTAAAGATTTTATTCTATTCATGGTTGGACTTTTCATTTATATAAGGGAAGGTTACAGTGTTAAACATTTTCTAACTACATAGTCATTAAAAAGTACTATTAGTTGAAGGCCTATGTAAAAAGAATTTATTGGCCTCAATTCAAGTCTCAGCTGGTACTAATGGTTGACACTAATTAGCACTTTCTTGGCTTTTCTACCAGGGACTCTAGAGAATGAATTGACATAGGCTACCATTTACTATTTCATTATTTGTGTCCCAATAGTGCTTAGAAAACTAAATAAAGATTGTGTGTAAGGCTCTGTCTAAAAGAAAACAGCAAAACAAAATGAAAACATCCAATTAAATAGTATTCGTAGACCTGAATAACTTCAAATCTATTTAGACCAGTAATGCTTAATATTTTTGGCAAGTGATCTGGATGAGAAATTTCTGATCATTCCACAAGCTGGATCCTGTGGTGCCCCATGTGGTTGTGCAGAGGGGGAAGGGAACCAGCCTATCCCTGAAACAACTGTATGGTGAAAGGGGGCTTTGACCAACTCCAACCTGGCCCTGCAGTGGGGAGGGGCTGTGACATAGCCCTGATTGAGTCCCCTCTGTTGTAGGGTGTGGCCTGGACCTGTAGGTAGAAGGGGTCATGGCCTGGCCCCAAACTAGCCAGGATTAGGGAAGAGGGTATGGCCCAGCCCCATAGGAAGGAGGGGAAGCGTGGTGGCCCAGCCCCAAAACAGTCATGCAGGGGGCCAGGGAATGGCCCAGTTCCAACCTAGCTGGGGGGAGGGAAGAAGGGACCTTGTCCTGGTCCCACAGGGAGAAACGGGTGCAGCCTGGCCCCAGCTTGCTGACTTGGAGGGCTGATACCGTTGCCTGGGTCTGATTTGGCCCTGCAGGATCATGGCCCAGCTCCACCATACCCTGCAGGGCTTGCCAGCTTAGCAGTGGGGAAGATTGGGAGTCCCAACAGCCACTAATTTCCTGCCACCAAATTTCCCAACTCATGGGGAGTCCTGTGGGCCAGATTCCAAAGCTCTACAGGGTACGCTTGCCTGCCCTATGCTTTATTCTTCACCCTCAGGGTTAGTAGAGTAGGTCTGGACTTTTTAACAAAATGGTGATGGAATTCACAGTTGAAAAGGCAGAGAGAGACACAAACAACAACCTCATGGTTTGGATACTTATCAGGGATGAGAAGGATATACGTCCAACTCCATGACCTGAATACAGTAGATTCAGATTCTGGGGTAAGGTTGTCTGTTTTATCCTTGGCAAAAGGGAAAGATGCCTTTTTTTAATCCTGATGTGAAATTTTACAGTTTGTTCAATCTCAAAATGTTTCCTGGGGAAGTCAAGAACCCCCAATAAACCCAAAGAATCAATGATCCACAGGATGATGTCAAGCTACAAAGGTGCTGGGGACCAGTTTGTTCAACCTTTCTTTTTGCCATTTCTGGCCACATCCCCATGAGTGGGAATGTCCGCTTTGTGGTGCCTCAAAACACACATGGCGCAACTGAATCGCTTCATTGCACTGGATGTTTACAATATGGTGGCAAAATCAGATACCAGAAAATCCTGATATCTAAAAAAAGCACAGAGAAAAATTGTGGCAGCAGTGCATGCCACCTGAAACTAGAGCCTGGCCAGCCAGAGCCATGCCAGGCTCTATGTGCTGACATCTCTGCCTTACCAGGACACTAGGTAAGGCTGCTAGGGCCAGCCCAAGTGCTGTCCCCAGCCTTCACTACCCTACCTGGGGCAATCTGCCACATGCCAGTGTGCGTGTGAATGGGGTTTTTCCTGGGGAAATGCATGTGTGCACTCATGGGGATGCACCTTGTGTGAGATATCATACTGGCATTTTTCAAAATTTTCACAGAGAACTACAGAAAAAAATACTTTATATTTATTTATAAGACTCAGAAATACCATCAGATAATTAAGTTGTTTTCTTCTTCCTGCCTGATTTAAAAAATGTAGTCTTCATGGCAGAACTAACTACTCCGGTGACAGAGTCAGTTTAACATGAATGTTTCACTTTGGTCCAATTATTTCCTGCCTACAAGAATTGTGATTTCATAAGAGCAAGCAAGTGTAGGAGAATATATTGGAAATAATTTATTGTTAAGCATGTACCAAGTTTAATTATTGTACTTAGCCTAAAGCACATAAGGTTAGCCTTTGTTATCTTTTAATTATCCTTCTAGTTATCTTTTAATTATCCCGTTTCCCTACTGCCACTAATATGTGTAGCTAATATCCTGCATTTTTCCTTTACACAGGAGAACATCTTCTGTTTCCAAATAGTTGATCAGCTCCTGCCAACATTTTGCCAACATAACCAAAATTACCGTTATATACATTAAACAATTCATTCCCTAAACCTGCATTACTATGGGTGATTATACTAGCATATTAATAGAAAGGAGTTACATATAGTTTAGATAAAATCCATTGTTCTATGACAGACCTGTCCAACTTATGTTCCATGGGTCATATGTGGTCCACAAGGTATTAATTTGCAGCCCATCGTCTCTTACCCAGCTGCTGCTCCCCTGTTGCCTCTTTAACAGCATCAGTAGAATGCTATTGGATCCTGCTACCTTGTTCAGCTGCTGCTTACTGCCCCAACCCAGGGGATGGGATGGCACAGCTCAAAGGGCTGGGGAAGTCAGCAGCCTGGGACATGCATGTCATGTTACAGTGAGGGAGCTTTGACCATCGAGTTGGAGGTAGGGGCTGGGACACTGGAGAAGCCCAGTGCAGCGGGGGGTGGGGGGGATGCCCTTGTGGTGGAGTGGTGAAGGACACTGGTCCCATTCTATGGGAATTAATATAGGACACAGCCCCTAGTCCTATTCTATGGGAATGGACAAGATTTGAAAATTTACTCATATTTTTCTGTGTATTTTTACTGAGCTGGAAACAGCAAATATACAGGAAACTTTTGCTATTCATGGGTTCAACATTTGTGGTTTTAAATATTCACAAATGCTGAACCTGCATCTTAAATACACTTAAAGAAGCTCCTTGGTATCCTTGTGCTTGCTGCTGCCAGGCTCCTGCCACCACCACCGGGCTGCTGCCATCGCCAGAGCAGCCATGCCCCCACCAGCCGCTGTTGGGCACTGCGCTCATGAACGCAGGTGGTGTTCATGAACGCAGTGCCTTATTCGCGGATTTTGCCATTCACAGGGGATACAAGAATATATCCCCTGAGAATGGTGAAAGTCTCCTGTAACACAGACCGCCATACCCTACTCCACCAATTAGGCACCTAAGTGCTAAAATTAGGCACCTTTTTCCTCTCTGCTTGACTTCCTGAAGAATAGTTAATACAGAAAGCAGAGGGGTTCTCCTCTTCCTAAATGCATTTTTGTGACTTAATCTTAAGGCTAAGATGACAGTGCACTACCAAAGTAGACAAGGTAATGTTTTTTTTCAGGGACTGGAAATATATCCAATTAAATCACACTTAAGTCCACTTAAGCACCTATTAGATGGAATGGAATCTGGCCCCAGATTATACTGGTGTGGGAAACAGCCTATCAGAAAATGATTTAACGCACCCCCCCCCCTTTTAATATTAATAAGTTTTGCTTTAGGCAGTTTGTACTCAACCTTACAAATTCACTGCCAAAGAAGTTAAACAGCTTAGCAGAACCATAAAATGCTGGATAACTTTGCAAGCATTACAGTATTGATAGCTATGCAGTGATAGTTATGAAAGTGAAGATATTTATACTAGAGAAATTGAAAGTCATGCCTCAAATAATATACTAGTAAGACAAGAGGTGTGCTATATTTACATTGTTGGTTACTATTCATAATGAATTATCATAAAACCATAGACTCATAGAAAGTTAGGGTTGGAGGGGACCTCCGGAGCTCATCCAGTTCAACCCCCTACTCAAAGCACAACCATCTACAACTAGATCATCCAAGCCAAAACTTTGTCTAGCCAGATTTTGAAAACCTCCAAGGATGGATATTCCACAACCTCTCTGGGTAACCTGTTCCAGTGTTTTACTACCCGCCTAGTGAGAAAATTCATCCTAATATCTAACATAAACTTCCCTTGTTGGAACTTGAGACTTTTGCTAAGGTTCTGTCATCTCTCACCACTGAAAACAGTGCAGCTCCATCCTCTTTTGAACCACCCTTCAGGTTGTTGAAGGATGCTATTAAGTACCCTCTCAGTCTCCTCTTCTCAAGAGTAAAAAAGCCCAGTTTCCTCATATGTCATGTCCCCCATCCCCCTCACCATTTTTGTTGCTCTCTGCTGGACTCTCTTCAATTTGCCCACTTCCTTTTTGTAGTGGGGGGCCCAAAACTGAAAACAGTACTCCAAATGTGTCTTCACCAGTGCTGAATAGTGAGGTATAATCACTTCCCTAATTGAACACTAAAATTATGCTTAGCACCATACAAGACACAGAGTTAAATATAGCCTCAGTCTCATGAAACCTGTATGTGTCTCAATTGAATCAGCAGTTTATGAATTTGTTGGAAAATAGAGTATTTCCATGATTATACAGCATCAATCTGTGGAACACTGAACAATTCTCTTTCCAGCTAGGTTTCTCTTCCATCAGCAATCCCTATGACCTGCCTTAGGATATCAGGAAGTAAGGGGAAATGAGAATGAAGAGATTCCAAGAGCAGTTTAGAGACCAAAGATGCTCTAAAGCAGTAGTTCTCAACCTTTTAGCCTCAAGGCAAATGCCCCACAGACCCTTTCTTTCATCCTAAGAGCATGGGAGGAGTGGAAAGGATGAGCTGGGCCACAAAGAGCAGCTCTGACCCTGTGTCTGCATGTCTACTTGATGCTAGCAGATTTGAACAGCTGGTATAGTGGCTCCTGGGGGACAGGGGCAAGGCAGCAGCAGCAACAGTTCACAGAGGAGCAACCTGAGTGGCTGAGGCAGACACAGGGTACCAGGTTGGGGGAAAAGAGCCTCTTCACACAGGGCCTGGGTGGCACAACACCCTTTAGCTGGATCTTATAACACCTCAGGAAGCTTCATTCCCCTAGCTGTGTGTCACTGATCTAGACGAAAAGACCCTAGCCTGGAATTCAGGATAACTGCAACTCTACCATTTACTTTCTGTTTAAAATTTGTAAGTCCCTAGAATATGGATACTAAGTATTATTTTACTTGTTTTATTTATGTTCATTAGCAGCAGCAGGGTTCAATTTTCTGTAAAAACAACAATGATTGTGGGCCTAATCTACAAAATGACTAACACGGGCACTTAAAACTACAATTTGTATTCTCAAACCCTCTGTTCCATCTCCCTGGAGAATACATTAAGCTTTAGGGGATTCTAGTGTGGTTTTTAATCACTTGTGTTGAAGCTGCTTAATTTTGTTTTAGGAAGGGCCTAAAAGGTGAGTTTGTCCAGTAAGCATCCCAACTACTAGACTCTTCTGGTATATGGGAGATCTAGATTTGAATCTCTTGTCTAAATCAGTCATGCACAGGATTTTAATTTGAATGTCCCATTTCCTAGGAAAGTATGATTGCCACTTCTACACAGTTCCAGTTACTGGTTGTTGGTTATTGACTTTGGGACAGGTTTTTTAAAGGGGAAGGGAAAGTAGTAGGAAATAACTGACCTGGCCTAGGTGCCTAATTCTCATATTGGGATTCACAGTAATCATCCAACATAGAAGCATGAATGTCCCTTTCATCTGGACGAATAGGCCTGAGTCTCTAAGAGTGATGAAAATTAAGCATCTGCCCTTTCTTGAGCATTTTATACTGGATAACTTCTGTGATACCCCACTCAGCAAGTTGACTTTTGTGCATTGTCTTCTTAGGCACTTAATGTCCCCCATGCATTGGAGAGAAAGCCTAAGATCCTAAAGACAACCATGGATTTCACTGTAAACAGATGTCTCATTTGACCTGTGACTGATTGTCTTGAGGTTTGACCCACACCAAAACAGACATTGCTCAGTTTTTTGCATACATTGCCCTTCCAAGATACATTTCAGTTCCTTTGCAAGTAGATGGCCAGAGAAAGCATGTGGCCTGACTGGCTTGTTCCTGGAATGAACCACAACAACTGTAAAAATGTACAAAAGGATCTGCCAGGAAAAAAGTGATACTGCCTATTACCCAGCATTCAAGTAGAGGAACTTGAAATGAGACAGTGAGCATACACATCTGTATATTCTTTGGAACATAGATCTTCCTCTAGGACAAATGGACTTGTATGTATCTGGGTGCCTAAAAGGTAGCCATGGAAACACTAAGCACATGTCCGCTTTGTGGATCTACCTGTATATGCCAGGACCTTGGGCTTACATCCCACACCTTGCTAAGAACTATCCTTATTTTTGGACTATCCCTTGGAGTCATGCAGAAGGGCTATGCCACATGCTGGCCCAACCCCATGAGCTGGATCTGGCCGCAAAGTAACCGTCTGTGCTAGCCTGACCCCATGTCAGTTCCAGCCATGGACCAACCTTGTGTGGTGGCACAATCAAGCACTTGGGACTGTGTCATCCAGTCCACAGGACCACACAACATGCCCGCCCCCTGGCTGCATCTAGCCCCTCATCTGGCCTGAGGGGCTAGAAGGTTGAGCATCACTGGTATATGGTAAACCAGCTCCAGAGAAATTCCACTCAGAGCAGTGCTCACTTAAGTTTTTTTCCTTTGAAGGGTGGTGAAAGTGACTGAAAAAATTCTTATGCAGTCTTAAAAAGAGAAGGCTTTTTATTAGAGATATTGTTTTGGCAGCAGTTTGACATCTGACCATTAGGAAAGAATTTTCACTTATGCCTGTAAAAAATAATTGTATAACAAACCACATCCTACAGTGGTGCTGCTTTTTGTCAATTAGCATATGATGAAGATGCTTTTAGAAGCCAATTTTGCATGGATATATGCTAATTTCATGGTATGTATCCAGATTATATCTTCAGCATGATGGATTCTGTAAAACACTATGTGGCAACAACTGATGGATTCTTTTGCAAATGTTGTCTAATGAGAAAAGCAATCAACCCACTAGCCTTTGCTTTTAAATATCAGTTCCCATTAGAGAAATTTCTGCAAACTCTTTACTGCTCTTCCGTGTATAAAATGGGGATTTACAGAATGGAAAAAACTTTTGAGTCAGGGTATCATACTTTTGCTTAAATCGTTTCCCGTGCATGCATTTTGCTGATCATCTTTGCTAGTATTTGTATTTTAACAAGGAGTTTCTCCTCTTACATGCCTCTTTTATTTGGTACAGCAGTGGAAAAGTGATCCTTAATCTGTAATGATGAATCATTGCCATGACAATAAGCTATCACGTCTGTTTCATGAAATGTCCTCTGTGTGCTAAACTATGGACAGAAAATTTATAAGTAAACACGGTGCTTTTCACCTTTATAGTACTTTACAGATATTAACTGAGTCATACAACCTGCTTCTATGATTGATAACCAAATATTATCATCTCTGTTTTATAGATGGGAAACTGAGGTAGGATATGACTTTCTCAGTGTCACAAGGATGCTAAAAAAATTAGGGCAAGAATTCCCAGGAATCCCCATCTCTTATGCTAATCACTTCCCCTGCTCCCCATTCATTTTAGTAGATTGTAAAGTATTTAGAATCTAAATATTGTGAACTAGTATCTAGCTATAGCTAATATTTTGCAAATTAATATACTACAACTTAAATTATGGGATAGATGAAGTATCATTATGGTGATGATTCTCTCCAGCTGACAGTTTTTATAAAATTAGATGGCGGTCTGTTTCCATTTGTTATCTTCATATTGTACCAAAAGCAGCCATTCTGCCACAACAAAGGAAGTTTCAGTACTATGAAGGGTTAAAACAATGCAGATCTTTAAATCTCAGGGCATCTACACATCAACGCATCTACAGACGCAAATTTGTTGCTTTTTGTATGGGGACAACATTTCAATAGGATAGAACAGTCCAATCTTATCTAAGTCTTTCAGGCAATCCCAGTCATTACTTTTCAAGTCATAATAATTATTCATGCAGGCATTTCCTCTTATGCAGTGATAACTATACTGTACTTATTATGGGGCTATTTCTAAAGATTTCCTTGCTCACTGTAATAACATTTAATATTAAAAAAAAGCCTAAAAATTCCAGGATGATGGATATGGCATCTGGACCTTGATAAGATTAATCACAAGACCTCCTATTTCCCAGGTTAGCCTTCAACAGGAATTGTTTATAAAGGTACTTCTGTAAATAATAGCTACTGTTGTTTTCCTTTACAAAGGCAGCATCACAGCTCACAAATTTCATTACCTTTTCTCAATAAAATATCAAAAGCACCAAATACTCTAGTCTGTTACAATGCACATTACATACACAACATTATTTAATGGCAGGTTCCTCTATTACAATGGACACATTTATCACTTTTCGAATCAGATTCAAGTACACAGAATAAAAAGACAAACTGGCTTCATGAGTGCGCCTTAAGAGCCTGGATCATTAGATTCAGTGTTAAAATACGGCATTCAGAAAACAATATTAATAAAATTGGATAAAAAAGGCTATATTAAAAAAAGAAGACGTGACTCAGTGTTTAAAATACCTTGAACTGCCTTATATTCTAATCCTATGCAGACTGATAAAAACTATAAACTCTAAAACCAAGCCAGTCAAGCATTTCAAGAGATTTTGAATCTCAGTACTTTATTGAGTCTGCTTTCTAGTTCCTCTAGTTGCTCACATGTTTCATAGCTCAGGTCATAAACTTCAGACAATAAATCAGAGTAGGGCAATGGTGCTCAGCCTCTGGCCTGTAGGCTGAATCCGGCATGTGGGACAGTATCATTTAACCCCTACAGGTTTGGAAATTTGGCAGCACAGGAATGGTGGCAGTATTAATTGCTGAAGCTTCCAAATCCACAGAAATTAGCACTGCGACCACTCCTTGCTGCCAAGTTACAGGAACCATGGAGAGTCCTGCAGGTTAGATGACACAGCCCCATGTGCCAACTTGTACCAGAACACAGTCCACAGCTGGACCTGCCACACAGGGTCACTCTGCAGCTGGATCCAGCTCATAGAGCCAGGGCAGCATGTGAGTTTGTGTCTGCAGATGACTCCGGAGCACTGACCCCCTGCTGAATCCAGCAACCTATCTGGCCCATGGGGCTAGAAGGGTGAGCACCACTGTTGTGGGGGAAAACCAGCCCCATCCATGTTCCACACCTAGTCTTTTCAGAAACTCACTTCATTAAATGGTTTGCTCTCTTTTATTTCCCCACAGTACAAGGCTCAAACCTGTGTTTTGTCACAATTTACTGGAAATTAGTTATATAGTCTCCCCAGCTCCCAGTTCCTGAGGTTCTCTCTCATTCAATGTCATCAGGGATTACTTTGTGCAAAGCTAACGCCAGTGTTAGCATGCCAGGGAATGCTTAAAGGACAAAAAGGGGTTGGTTGGTGGCTAATTACAGGTGGCTAATTGCTTGGAGGGGTGTTGCAAAGCTATCAACAGGAAGGAAACAATCAAAACTGAGATCATGGGAAGGTTCAGTAGCCACAAGCTTCCCAAGCTCAGTACAATGGGAAATGGCTTCACAGAAGGCAGCAGTACAAAAACTGAAATTTAGAAAAATTGTTTTTGGAAATCAAGCAATCTAGTGTCTGAGGTCCAATAGGAAAAAATAATATATTCTAGTAGTATTGAAAGCAATCCAAATATGTAACAATGAGAGCACAGCAGACTACAGTTCTTTTGAAACAATATTAAGCCAAGTATCTTCACAACTAAGCAAGAGTCAAAGCCATTTAAAAAGATTCTAACCAAACTAAAATATATAGTTAGTTAAGGATTTCAGAAATGAACAGCATTTGGCATGTTACATCTTCAAGGTGCTACCGAAACTTTTACAAACAATGAGAGACAGATTAATAAGAATTTTTTGAGTGGCAAGTATTTTTGGGGTGATATCTTTTATTGGACCAACTCCAAAGTAGAGATGCGCTGAGGCAAACTTTCAAATGCAGCGAATTCTTCTTCAGGTCATATCAGTATTGTGTTCCAAACGGAAAAACGTTCAGGAAGGTGAAATTAAGCAAGCAAAACAAATTGAAGTTGGGAAGGCAACTTGGCTATGTCTTAATCATGGTTATACTAATACTTGCTCCAAGATAGGGAATTTAAAGGTAAAATATCATGACAGAAAGTTCTCTTAGACAGCCAATTAAATTCCCAAGGGAAGTGATGGAAAGTGAAAACCCCATAGGTTAGAATATTTCAACTGTAACTGGATTAAAAAAAAAATAGAAAACATTAAAAGATGGAACATTCCTGTGTTGGCAGGGAGACTGACTAGATGATCTAAGGGTCCCCCCTTCACCCCGTTCTAGCGTCTTGTCAAATACTGAACAAACGGCCTGATTTCCTTTCAGTTCCCGCATATTTTATTTTTTGCTTGAATTCAGTATTTAAGTAAGTCAAAATTATAACTTCAAGTACATTACTGGTTAACCTATCATGTCAGCAGTTTTGTATTTGGAGAAGATCACACAATGAATTCTTTAACTGTGTGGAGATCTACAGGCTGGATAATAGAATAATGAAATATTAGGGTTGGAAGGGACCTCAGGAGATCATCTAGTCCAAACCTCTGCTCAAATCAGTGCCGTCGCCAGCTAGATCATCCCAGCCAAGGCTTTGTTGAGCTGGGCCTTAAAAACCTCCAAGGACTGAAATTCCACGCCCTCACTAGGTACATATTCCAGTGCTTCACCAGCCTCCTAGTGAGAACGATTTTCCTAATATCCAACTTAAACCTCCCTTGCTGCAACTTGAGACCATGGCTCCTTGTTATGTCATCTGTCACCATTGAGAACAATCCATCTCTCCATCCTCTTTGGCACCCTCCTTCAGGTAGTTAAAGACTGCTATCAAATCCTCCCTCAGTCTTCTCTTCTGAAAACTAAGTAAGCCCAGTTCCTCAGCCTCTCCTCAGAAGTCATGTGTCCCAGCCCACTAACTATGTTTTTTTACCCTCCACCAGACTCTTTTCAAGTTGTCCACATACTTTCAATAGTGGGGAACCCAAAACTTGAAACACAGTACTGCAGATGTGGCCTTACTAGTTCAGAATAAAGGGGAATAATTACTTGCCTTAATCTGCTGGCAACACTCCTACTAAAGCAGCCCAGTATGCTGTTAGCCTTCTCAACAACAACAGTGCATTGCTGGCTCATATTCAGCTTATTGTCCACTGTAACCCCAAGCTCCTTTTCTACAGAGCTGCTGTTTAGCCAGTTGATCCCAAGCCTGTAGCGGTACATGGGATTATTCCATCCTAAATGCAGGACTTTGCATTTGCCCTTTTTGAGCCCTCTGTACCAGATCTCACTGGTGTGGCCAGATGCAGGTGCAAGGTATCAGGCTGGCATGGACCAGGTGTGACAGAGTCAGGTCAGCACAATGCCGTGTGCTGATCTTGGAATGGCATCTTCCCCATGGACCAATGCTATACCATTCATCCAGCCCATGGGGATGAAAGGCTGATAAAAAGTGTCCTCAGAACATTAAAAAAAGTATAAGAAAGCCATGGTGGGCCAGTAGCGGGTACTTCTGCATTGAGCACCTCCCTGCGCCCGACCACCTTCCAGGCTCTGAGTGCCTCCCTAGGGGTGCCTTGCATCTGGCCGACCCCCTTCCTGGACGACACTCGCTAGCCTGGAGGTAAAGTAAGCTGCCATGACCCCGAGAAGGGACTGTCTCGGCCCTGTGTCCTTGGTGAAACACAGGCCTAAAATTCCTATGGATACTCGACCCAGTACAGGCACTTGGGGCACTTCCCCAAGTTGGGGGCCAAAAAGGAAAGTCCCTCTTAGTCCACAGACCTAAGGGGCCTCTTAGGCATAATTTAGACCCACCCCGCAATAAGTCTCCTACACCAGTCACAAAGGAGAACGTTATTGATTACAGGGGGTAGGGTAAAAATAGGGTACAAGAGAGAGCAATATCATAGAAATCCCATAGAACAAACAGTCTGGCTGAGGTAGCCTTTTGGTCACGCATCTGAGTTACTGCCAGCTATATATCTAATCAGATCTCGAGTAGCTTACTCACAAGCATCGTCCAGAGGCTGTTGGAGATTCCCTCTGGAGCCAGGCCGTTCCTAGCTCATGAGTTATGGGGGAGAGAGCCAGTTTCCGATGGTAAAGCTCCTCTCTATGTCTGAGTCACCCGCGTGGCTGCTGCCCCCTCCTCCTGGGCAGTCTTAACTTATATAGCCCCTGTGACCTCATTCACCTGGTCCAATGGAGGCCAGCACCTGTTGGCTGTCAGCCAGCCAATTTGAAATACATCACTAGTTGCCGGGCAGACTCTAGCCCACCAGGTAGATGCCCCTCACCAGGTAGCTAATACCAGTCACGTAGGCAGGGGGAGCAGGTTTCCCCCCTCCCTCAGGAATGTATCCAGCTCAGGTGACCTAAAGAGACAGGGTAAAGGTATGTCTCCTCTGCTGGGCCCATCCTAATCACATTGTCATAGCACAGAGATTTTGGGGAGAAACAAAGGTGGCTTCCTGCCACAAAAACAAACACAGAGAATGTTTTAACATTCTGCACAGCTAACCATATGACACAATTCAGTATTCACACAAGCTGCCTTTGTATCCTCCTTACAAGATGCTCCAAGATTACACATTTTAGGTTTTTAGCCTTTTTTGTGAGGACATTTAAAAAGAGTAAGGCTCTGCCCTTAAAATTCTTCTGAAGTAGAATCTTTCTACACTGCAATTCCATTAGTTCCACTGGGAGTAATTGCACACCAGGGTGCTTTGAGCTAGGCTCAATTTTAAGCCCAGCAGGGAAGCAAGACACTTCTGAGCTGCCCAGTTTCCAGGCCGTATATGAAAGGGAAGACAATGACCTGCTTTCAAAAGGCTGCTACAGATTCTCCTGTACAGGTGACAGGGGTGAAGATGAGGAAAGGACACGGCATCCCCTCTTGAAAAAGAGTTGTATAATGAAAATCACTGATTCAGCTTGCTTCTCTTCTTCATAGTGAGGGGAAACCAGGTGCTGAATCATATGAGTCTTGGTCTTGCTCAGTTCCTGAGCAGGCCCTTTCTCAAGGTGTTGTGACACAAAGTCCTGCTAGGGCATGTCTACATGTGGCCATATGGTGCCTTTGTTACTGGGCTGTCATTTAGTACTTGATTTTGGAAGTACTAAAAGATGGGGCAGTAA
Source organism: Crocodylus siamensis (assembly GCF_052110815.1). NCBI lineage: Eukaryota > Metazoa > Chordata > Crocodylia > Crocodylidae > Crocodylus > Crocodylus siamensis. Next base: position 21,560,623 of record NC_143395.1, read on the forward strand.
CATGCCATACTGTGCCATGCCGGCCACTCATGGTTATTTTTGGCCACTATTTTGCTGTAGCAATGCACTACAGTGAGGAAGCACATTGCTATGGCGATGTAGTGGTGGCATCACAGTTTTTGCCAACAGATACTATGGCACCATAGTGTGTCACTACAGCATCATAATGTAGATGTGTAGACACACCCCTAAACATGCAGACTGTCCAGAAAGAGTGCCCTCCCAGGAGACAGCCTGGGTGAGGTCAGCAGGTACTGCGGAGCCGAACAGGGACAGGCATGCTCAAGCATGCAATGACAGTAGTAAGAACTGTTCCATCTACCTGTAAATAATTCTGTATCAAAATTCCTAAAAATAATGTAGTTGCTGCACATCACAAGCTTCTTTGAGATACCATAGATGTCAGCCCAATCCAATGGGAGTAATTGTGAACAAATTGTATATATACAGTGTCCGGTCACTTAAGCCCTGACCTTACACATATGCACAGTCTACATTGTACATAATTCTATTTAAATATTGGCCTTTCTGCTTCAGTTCTCAAATATGAATTCCCCTTTGGCTTTGATTCAGCTAGGCCTGCTGCTTATGCCTAATTATTAGTAAATCCTCAGAATAATGCCTCTAAAGTAGCCCTGACTAGAAATGGAAATAAGTGAACGTCACTCACTAGACCATGTAAATTATTGTGGGTCTGTTACAAAATCAGTCACCTTCCCTTTTTGTTGATAAAGCTTGTTTGGCTTTAAAAGTAAAAATATAGTTTAGGTTAAATACATTTCTGGTACAATGTAATTTAGGTAGTCTCATCACAAATTTGGTCCAGTATGTCTTTCTAATTTTTAAGTGTATATTAGACAAATAAAGGAAGGTTACTGATGAGGCACCTTAATGGTTGTTTTTCAAATATAACTGGACTTGTACGAATGCTGAAGGCTTGACAAGCACATAACATTAAAGTATTTCTTGAGAAGGGAATGTAGGTCTGTTAGTCTTGTTTGTTACCGGGTCTAACATCAATATTGCTATTGAGTTTAATTTCTTGATGAATTTCTCTCATCTGTCTCTTTGACAGAACAAAGTGATTTCTCTCTCTTGCACAAACATTAAGGTGTTATTGAGCACTGTCAAACTCAATAAGTCAATTTAGGGAGGGGAAGAAGTCTACATTTTAATTGAATTAAGCATGAGACCTAGAGAAGAAAAGTCTGCAGGATAAGTACTTAATTGCTTCAACCTTTCCTTTTTTCAGTTTTATTTGGGTGTTGTTTAATTTAACACTCCAGTGAGCTGTCCAATGGCAAGCTAGTGGTGTCAGGTACATCAGGTTTCATACACATTTTCACTTAAAGCAACAAATTAAAACATTCAATATAAATCAATTTTTTCTCTCCATAATGATTCCTAGATGTAGGTTCCAATATTTCATGCATCACTTAATCTATCAAGGAATGATTGTTTTCTTGGAGCTAATAGAGATGGAACCATTCTGTTTTTAAGTGTCTTTTTTTACCTGTTACTGGTGCTATTTCACCATAGCCATTTCAGACAGAAATGAATGACTCCCCTAAGGCATAAGGAATCTGTAAATTTAGCTTTGCACTCCACCCCAAATCCAATTATTATAACAGGCCTGCTAGCATTGCTATAGTTAAATGCCTGTCAGTATTTCTATTATACCCCCTTATCTGCAGGAGTTTATAACTCAGCCATTTAAAAAAAAATCACTCCAGGCTAGAAGCTGTCAAGTATGCTTTCATCTTAGGAGATATATATATTTTTTAAACAAACGGAGTTTTCAAAATATGTCTTATTTTTCAATTCTTAGAGATGAAAAATGCAATGACCAAAAAGGCCTTGATCTGATTTCCATTGTAAATTGTAAAATTTCACTGATAAGTGAACCAGAATTATAGGGTGACTTTGGTCCACTATCGGAATTGTATTTTTTCAAAATGTGTTTCAGTGCTGCTGTAACTAAAGAATAGTCTTTATGTGTTACAGTTAAATATTGCTGAGCTGTAGAGAACCACAATAGACAACTGACAGATAGTTACTCTATTTACAAATACATTATTTAAATCTATACAAGTAGATTGTTTAGATACTCTGATTTTATAGTTGTGCACAGAATAGCAAACATATAAGGGAGGCATTTTAAATAAGTAATGGACAACATAGACCAGAGAAATATGTGCATGTTAACTATTGTTAATATATTCTTCCAAAATATCAATTGTTTACATATCAAAGGGGTGCTACTATGAAAAATCTCGTTTAAAAGCCTTGTTGATGTAACAAGCAAAGTATTAGGGATCTGACAGCTTTTCCACTTGTATCTGTGGATACAGATGTATAACCCTTGGTTGAGGCCAAGCCATCAACATGCTCACAGTTATTGTCCTGCTCTGTTCTTAGCCCATGTGAAATTGTGTGAAACAAAAATTATTTGCTGTGGTGTCAGATTTTCGGTCATTGGTCACCCACCTTAATGTGGGGATCATTACTAATTCCATTCCTAGTTATGTCACTGGTGGGCTGGTACTAAGGCTAGGTACAGACATTCAAAAAGCCAGATGTAGAACTGATCTAACTTACATGATTTTCTGTAAGTGGCATAATTTAGATCAGTAGCAAACATGTTTGCCCTTTGGGCTCTGTACGGACCAGTTTTGTGTGCTGAATTTCTGTTCTGTTATGTGAATAGGTCAGTTTCTAATCACTTAAATCAAAAAATGTATAATGTCTGTACCTGGACTAAGTTTTAGCAGCCATAACTGGTATATCTAGGTAGTGGTAGCAACCTCTAATGCCTCTATTTAGGAACATCCAGCTAGGATGTTCCTGAGCATTTCCATCCATTCTTGCTCATATGCTTCAGACCCAAAAATACACAGATAAATATGTCTCAGCCAACTGTCACCTTACTCTCAACCTTTTCTCAATCATGAATTATACATTAAAAAATACCAGTCCAAAAAGAGAACCTTGCCACAGTGAAAATTGGCCATTTAATCCTACATCTATTTTTCTTTTCTTAGCCAGTTTTCAATTTTATAAAATACTTACTACCTAAAGATAATTAATGCAATTGATATAATTTTATATTTTTAATCTATCCTTATGAAGTCTCAGCATTTCTTTACAATGATTAGACTCACAATTTTATGCAGTCAACTAGATCTCAGGTGATTTACTTTTGATAGATATACTGGCTTCCCTAGTACTATGCTGACTTTCATCAGTTGGTGAATCTGGCCCACTGTGTTTCCTAAAATGTACTTATGATAATGTAAACTGGATGTGAAGTTACAGGCTGAACTACAGATTTCCTTTTGGGTAAGATTTTAGTGTTGTGCTTAATTTTATCTGTCCATGTATTTTTTAAATTTAATTTCAGAATAATCCAGTTCTACAATGCAATCTACTCAGTCTGTTCATTATTTCTTGAGGCTGCTACAGGGCATATAAAATGACCTTGCTGTGGGAAGCGAGTGTATTAATATGCAATATTTCAGTGTTTTAATTTACAATGCTAAATTCCTGCTCTGTGTGAGTATAATTTAAATGGCATGAGGAGCTCACAATAATGTGTGGAAGTCGAATATTTTATTTATACTACTTTGATAGGGGAGGATTGTTATACAACAGTGGTTAAATAGGCTTAGTCATATGTCTGCACTGCATTTCTTTGTACAATATTTTAAAGGGAAAATAATGAAAATAATAAAAGCTGGGAACTGATAATGGAAAGGCTTGGCTGCTACATACAACGAAGGTTTAAAATATTAAGAAAGTCTTCTGAAATATGCCAAGCATTGACATACCTCTTCAAACAATTCAAGTCAATGAAAGTTTAACTATTAACTTCAGTGGGAGCAGTCTAGCTGCTGTGGCAAGCTTTTCAGTGGCCCACCTTTTATGGATAGCAATGCCAATACTAAAAAAAGAAAGTCTTGGGACTTGAAACAAAGTGAAGCTACGTTTATGACTTTAAATGTGATCAATGTTTTATTATAGGCCTCTTGGAGAAAAAAAAAATTGCCAAGGCCAACATTGCCAAAACCTCAACAGGTATAAATAACTATTTAGGCATCCGTATAAAAAATAAGTGAGAATTCAGATCCCCAGTGGTTTCATCATGAAGCTTGTGAAATTGTACTGGTTTGGAGCTAAATTTACCAAAGGACTTATATGTCACAATGCTTAAGGGTTGTTTTGCTATTGCCATAAAATTCACAGTCCTAATTCAATCGCTTTAGGCAGTTTCCTTATCTTCAGAGTTAGGTGCTGCAGAATGGATTCACAACAGCAAGAACACTATTGCAAGCTGCCCTAGAAATTCAGGGGGAAATACTGCAGAAAGGGATGTGTTTTAAATCTTACTTGTTCCAGAGGCTTAGGTGCATTGGACTTAGTAGAGGCATTTTTTTTTTCTCCTTTAGGCTTCATAGCTTTGAACCTTGAAAAAATGCTCACTTTAAAAAAAAAAAAATGAGAGGAGTCAATAGTGCCTTCTTTTAGATTGCTTACCTAGGACATAGGCGACCTGGATGCAATTCCCTCCTCTGAATAAGAGACTTCAAGCCCACATCACCTACATACCAGAAGAGTGCCCTAATCACCAAGGTATACAGCGTTCTGAGTGGGGAGGATCCCAAACTTTCCTCTCAAAGCTCTTTTACTTTGCCTTAAACCAGAGGTGTTGAAACTTGGCCCAGAAGCTGGATCCAGACCATGGGGCTTATCAAAGGCAGGATCTAGATCCCAACAGCAAGGGAGCAGTGCCAGTGTTGTGCAAGTGGCCCTGGTATGAGTTGCCCCATTACAGCTCAGAGACCACTGGGGACTGGCAGAGCTGTCGCTTGCCTCACTGCTGCCAAAATGTGTTCTCACTGGGGCTCGTCCCTGTCCCCACTTGCTCTACACCCAAATTCTTGGTGCCTCCAGGAACTCCGTAGGCTGGATTATTTGGCTGCATCATTGGCACTCCTACATTAAATGATTAATGTTTAAATGGGCTAGGGGAAGAAAGACTATATGACTCCTTAGCTTTACAGATGTCACTCAACTAGGAAAGAGAAACTTAGGTTCCTTCCCCTGCTCTACTGCCTATTCTGAATACTGAAATGAACAGCTTCATATCACTACTGAAGGTGGCATAGAGACCCAGCTACCTCTATTTAGTAATCTCACAAACAGAAAAGTAAAGCAGGAATAGAAGACTGGAGTACTGTGATTGTCAGTTTACAGACAAAAGTCTATGAAATTTCTTGCACTGTCAAGTTTAACTTTTTGAAAGACTCCCATTGAAAGGCAAGGTCAAAATGCAATTTCAGGAGGAGAATAGGTTTTGTGAACTCTGTCATCACTTCATTTTGCCTCTATGCAAAGAAAATTGTATCTTATGTTCCAAGTCACAGTACATTTATTCTCAGATAGTTTTACACTGCAGTCACCACCAAGTATTTTCTGTCAAAATGTTTACATCAACCATGGAACTGTTACGGAAACTAACTACACTTCTGGGTCTGAAAAGGAAAAAATTTGTGTCTGGGTTTGGCACATCTTTTGGCTCTGTTGTGGAACTCAAATGCATTTCTGAGAGTTGCAATCCAATGGTCAATAAAGCAGAAGGAAAGCTATATGATGTTCAAAACAGGGCTCTATTTTCATACTGGGGAGGGAAATGCTAATGTTTTTCATAGTATTAGTGAAATCTACCCAGGTTCTTCTATGGCCTTCGCTGTTATTATGTCTAAGCCATGCAAAAGTATAAAGAATATATCCTCAAAGTGCTATCAGCAAGGAAAGCATTATTAATTCCAATACAAGAGGTAAGCATCGAGGTCGAATGCTATGATGGGTCTGATTCAAAGCCCACTGAAAAGTTTGTTATTAACTGTAATAGACCTGGACTCAAGTCCTGTAATCATGTCTACACCACCTCAGTACTGTGCGAAGGAGAGCCACAACGGCACACAATGCATCTCTTTGTATTTCATAATTTCATAGTTTCATAGTTGTTAGGGTGGGAAGGGACCTCAATAGATCATTGCATCTGATCCCCTGCCCTGGGCAGGAAAGATCGCTGGAGTCAGATGACCCCAGCTAGCTGCTTATCCAGTCTCCTTTTAAAGACCCCCAAGGTAGGGGAGAGCACCACCTCCCTCGGAAGCCCATTCCAGATTGTGGAAACCCTTACCATAAAGTAGCTCCTCCTGATGTCCAGCCTAAATCTGCTCTCTGTCAGTTTGTGCCAATTGTTCCTGGTTATTCCAAGGGGTACCCTGGTAAACAGAGCATCTCCTATTCCTTGCTATCCCCCCCACCCCCGATGAATTTGTAAACAGCTGCAAGATCCCCTCTCAGCCTTCTCTTGGGGAGGCTGAAGAGATCCAGGTCCCTCAGTCTCTTCTAATAGGGCCTTACCTGCAGGCTCCTAACTAGGTGTTTGCATACGATCTTCTGAAACAGAAGTAGTATATCTATATTACTTCTAATGTGGCTTTGGGAGGGGAACGAGCTCATTGTTTTGTGCTCCACTGCTGCATTAAGGTAGCTGCATTTTTTCCATTAGTAGAAGTAACAAGTGTGGAGCAGGCTGATGTGCTTCCCTGTAAACACTAGCTCACACCACACTGAAATGGAGTACACATAATCTCAGTTCCTGACCCATGGTCACAAAGAAAACTATGGAACCAAAGAAACCAATAGGGGTTGAATCCAGACCCATTCATCCCAGTGTAATGCATTTTTACTACAAGGTCTATTTGTTATTTGAATCTGACCTTTCCACATCCCTTTTCCTCAGCTGAAAGCTTAGGAGTATAGCTTTTTCCAGTTTCTCACTTGTATTTTCAGAGGTGAGAAATGACATCAGTTAAAAGTGTCATTCTAGTATGTGCTATCTCTGTGAGACTAATCTTCACTGAAGGGTATTTTCTTTGCTTTTCACACACAGAGGGTGATTTATTAGAGAGAAGTTTGAGTGACAAGCTCTTTTCCCCCATGATTTAAATAAGCACTACTGAATCTGAAATTATAACTGCTGCAGTTATAAACATAAACCTAGTTTGGTTTTGATCAACACCATAAACTCTTTCTGAACAGAAAGACTGGATTTATTAAAAATCATTTATAAAATAAAAAAACTTAATTTATAACACTAAATTGACCATCCATAAAGTATTTTTTACTCTTACGGCCTTTATCAGTATTGACCAAGTGACTCTGACACACATAGTCTTTAGTATCTATGCAATCATTATGGAACTCATTTTTGGTTTTGGAACATAGATTTGCAATCCAATGCCAGGAGTGGAGCACCGATAGTTTCTTTCTCCTGACACCCAGCTGAGACAAAGCAGGCCAGTGGGTCTCAGGACAGAGCAGGGTCAAAATCATCAGAAAGGGTGTTGGTTAGTGCAGTGATAACAGTTATTATTCACAGATGCTACCTACTGTAGAAGAATGAGGAAGTTGAAGATGGTCTGGTTACAGAGAAGTTAGAGAGACAAAGGGACTACAGAAGCTTTCCTACTGCTCCACAATACTGTTGTCGGCACAAGGTGCCCGAGGGAGGCAACAATTGGGTTTGTTGCCCGGTGTGCGTCGCGCCAAATAAACACACTGGGGGAGAAGCAGACAGAGTTTATTTGAGCTCAAGTAAAAGGCACAGGGAGACTGTATTGTCTCAAATCCTGCACACCTAACCCTGCAACAGCGAGATCTTTATACCCCGGTCAGTTTCACTGTCAGTGATTTTCCACCAGCTGGCCTCCCTCTCTCTCCTCCCTCCTCCTTTCTCTCTCCGAGCGGTGCCCTTGCATTCCACAGATAACAGTTTTAGCTCGCCTGCTTTCCAGAGGGACAGGAGATTGCAGGCGCCAAAGAAAGGGTTGCAGAGGCTAGACGCAAAGGGGGGGCTTTGGCTCATCTGAGCCTGGAGCAGAAGGACTTCCTCGACACTTGTGGTCTTCCATCCCTCTGAGTTACCCAGGGTTATGCCCAGTGACACCAACAGCTCCCCCCTTTGAGAATACTCAACAAAGTTTTGGCTGAGTTTTCTCATATTCTGAAGACAAAAAGTGATTGAGTGTTTGAGGATTGGAATCTTCAATGCAAGGGTATAATGAGGCGCTCGGGGAGGGGGATGCACAGACTTTGTGCAGGAGGGCATTACAGCATGCAAATAAGAGGAGAGTAATTAAACACAACACAACACTGGTGATCAGGAGGTTAAGGATGCCCGCTCCTAGGCCTCCGGGGTTGGGCAACCAGCTCCAGAGAGAATCAAAGACAGTGGGTTCACGTTCCTGACTTTTCCACAACTAAAAAGCCTGTTCAGCTGACAAAATGTGTTTGTTTATACCTTGGGAATTTTCTGGGACATAAGTACAACATTCGTTCCCAATTAGAGCACATACCCCCCCCCGAGAAGCTAAAACATAATCTAGGGCCTGACGGTTTTGAAGAGATAATAAACGAAGTTGATAAATCTTGGAGTTAAGGCTCTTTTCAATAGCTAAAGTGTCATTGGCAAATTTTGTAAGAAACGCAGAAAGTTGACGATACACCTTGGCTAACCGGCCCACTCCGTACGCTGGGAGAAAGATCATGCCAAGTCTGTCTCGTGATGAATCCAGTTCTTGTGTCCATCGAGCTTTGCCGCTGTGTGGGAAACTAGTAGGACAGGGTGAGGTCCTTTCCACTTCTCTTGGAGGGGCTCATCCTTCCAGGTCCGAATGAGCACGGAATCTCCGGCTGTAACGAGTGGACTGGAGCATCCAGCGGAAGAGGCTGCAAGTCTTTAGTGTACCTATGGAGAGAAGAAAGAACAGCAGACAGAGAGCACATATACCATGACAAAATATTACATCCTATTTCCCACTCCCCTGCTGGAACTGGTGTCCCGTTCATAGGCCATGCCCTTCCAAACATAATCTCAAAGGGGCTAAGCCCTAATCTTCCCTTGGGGAGGGCACGGATACGAAGCAAAGCAAGGGGCAAAGCATCGGGCCATCACAGAGAGGCCTCCTGGCAGATCTTTGATAGATGACACTTGAGGGTCTGATTTGTATGTTCTACTACACCATTAGCTTGTGGTCTCCATGCAGTATGGAGTTTCCAGGGGATCTGTAAGGCATCTGAGATGTTTTGGATGATCTTTGAAGTGAAATGTGTTCCGTTGTCAGATTCCATCCACTGGGGAAGTCCGAAGCGGGGAATAACTTCCCGGATGAATTTTAGAGCTACAGTCTTGGCTGTACAATTGCGACATGGAAAGGCTTCAGGCTGAATCAATCTATTATAACATGGAGATACTTAAATCCTTGAGTTCGGGGGAACTCAGTAAAGTCTATTTGCCAAACCATTCCGGGCCCTGGAGTAGGTTCCAAAGTGGCTGGAGGTACTGAGAGACTGGGTCGAGGGTTATTCTTTTGACAAATTGAACAGCTGGCCTGTATTTGGGAGGCCAGAGGTTGAAGTCCAGAGGTTAGAAAATATTTGTTCACCAACTGAGTGAGAGCTTCTTTTCCAGCGTGTGTAGTTTGATGTAGCCGTTGCAACACTGGCTGGGTCAGGCTCTTTGGTAGGAGGATCCTCCCGTCCGTGGAGCAGAGCCATCCCTTCTTTTCTTGGAGACCAAGCTTGTCAGCTAGTTCTTTTTCTTCATATGAGTACTGGGGATCCGGGAGCTCCCCCACTGATGGAATGAGAGCATGCATAGGGATGTCAGCAGGTCTCAGCGTCCTCAGGGTGGCAGCAATTTTAGCTTCTCTGTCTGCCCGGGCATTACCCCTGGCTACGTCTTGATCCTCTTTCTGATGTGCCTTACAGTGCATTACTGCCACTTCTGAGGGAAGTTGAACAGCTTCCAGGAGTTGGAGAATTTGGGGTCCATACTTCACTGGGGAGCCTTGGGCTGTCAGCAGTCCCCTTTGTTTCCATAGGCCAGCATGGGCATGCAGTACTCCAAAAGCATACCTAGAGTTGGTATAGATGTTGACTCGTTTCTCTTTTGACAGTTCTAGCACCCGGGTCAGGGCCACCAGTTCAGCAAGTTGAGCAGATGTTCCGGCGGGCAAACCCTTGGCCTCAACAACATCATAGAGAGTCACAACAGCATAACCTGCCCTCCTTTGCCCTTCTACAACAATGCTACTGCCATCAGTGTACCACTCACAATCAGCATTCAGAAGTGGCTGATCCTGTAGGTCTGCACGGCTGGGGTACTGTGCATCTATGATGTCTAAACAATTATGCTCTTGTTCTTCCATTTCAGGTAAGAGAGTAGCCGGGTTGAGGGAGGGACAGGGCTGCAGAGTCACTTCAGGGTTCTCCAACACCTTAGCTTGGTACCGAGCCACTCGAGCCTGGGTGAGCCAGAGAGCCCCCTTCGCGTCTAGCAGAGCCTGGACCATATGTGAGGTATACACCTGCACGACTCCTCCCAGCGTTAACTTTTCAGCTTCCTCAAGTATTAGGGCAGTTGCCGCAACTGCTCGTAAACACGCTGACCAACCCTTGGCAACTGGATCAAGCTGTTTGGAGAAATAAGCGACGGGACGTTTCCACGCCCCCAACAATTGAGTAAGCATTCCCAGAGCCATCCCTTTTCGTTCATGCACATACAATTGGAAAGGTTTAGAAAGGTTCGGTAACCCCAGGGTGGGGGTTTCCATTAGTTTCCTTTTTAGTATCTTAAATGCCTTGTCAGCTTCTGGAGTCTAATAAAAGGGGTCATGGTCTGCCCCTTTCACACAGTCATATAGTGGTTTTGCCCATAGTCCGAATTCAGGGATCCATATTCTGCAAAAACCTGCCATGCCGAGAAACACCCTGAGCCGCTTACGGTTGCTTGGGATGGGAACCTGGCAAATAGCCTCCTTTCGCTCGCTTGAAAGCTGGCGCTCCCCCTGTCTTATGTGAAATCCCAGGTATCGTACTTCGGGGAGAGCAATTTGAGCTTTATTTCGAGCCACCTGATATCCTCGAAGTCCAATAAAGTTTAGGAGGCTTACCGTGGCATTAAGGCAAGAGTTTAAATCTATGGCAGCAATTAATAAATCATCCACATATTGTAACAAGAGAACTTCATGCTCATTATTCCACTCCTCCAAGTCTTTAGCTAAGGACTGGCCGAAAACGGTAGGAGAGTTCTTAAATTCCTGGGCTAATACTGTCCAACAAAGTTGTTTCTTAACCCTTTTTTTGTCCTCCCATTCAAAAGAGAATATCTCCTGACCGGGGTGGGGGGTGGTCAACTGGAATCGTAAAGAAAGCATCTTTCAAATCAAGAACTGAGAAATGAGTATACTGCCCCCCTACGGAGGCCAGCAAGGTATACGGGTTTGGGACGAGAGGATGAATAGTTTTAACCCATTCATTAACCGCCCTTAGGTCCTGCACCAGTCGATATGTGCCATCAGGCTTTAGTACAGGCAAGATAGGAGTGTTCCAGGCCGACTGACACTCTCGCAGTATGCCGTACTTTAGGAAACGGTCTATAGTCTCCTGCAGCCCCTCTCTGGCTTCCCTTTTGATTGGGTACTGCTTGATTCGTACTGGACCTTTTCCTGGCAGTAGTTGGATATTAATGGGGTTTTGATGTGTAGCCTTTCCAGGGACCACCTCTGCCCACACCAAAGGGTATACCTGGTCTTCCCACTGGTTCCACTCTGGGGGAGCGTTCATAGCCGAGGGTTCAACCGCGAGGGTCATTATCCATGCATTTTCAGGGGGCAATGTGAGGGTTATTTCATCCTGGGTAAAATGCAGTGATGTACCTAATCGACAAAGCAGGTCTCGTCCTAGCAGGGGTGTTGGGCAATCTGGAAGGTAGACCAATTTGTGAGAAAGAGCCCGGTCTCCCAGAGCACATTCTGCAGGAGCATACACTGGGCACTGAGTCTTTTTTCCAGTGGCACTCACCACGGTGAGAGAGTCCGCTACGGGAAGTTGAAGAGGTTGATTTACAGCGGTCCGTGCTGCCCCAGAGTCTATCAAAAAATCAATTTCTGAATTCCCCACCCGCATTTTTACTCGGGGTTCCGGGGGTGGGGTGGTCCGTTTCCCCTGACACCCCTACTCTGGTCCTTCTGCTGCCATTACAGGAGTGCAGTCTCTCCCTTTCTCTGGGCATTCATTCTTCCAGTGTCCCTCTTGCCAGCATAAGGCACACTGGTTCCGTCTCAGGCGTCTTTCTTGTGGGCCAAGGCGCCCGCGCCCACGACCCCTTATACCTCTGCCTCTCCCACCTTCTTGTGGCCTTTCTATGACTCCAGCCTGTACTGCTGCTATTAGCATTCTAACTTGTCTCTTGTCCTTTTCTCCTTCTCTGAGAGTATACGCCCTGTTTGCAGTTTCCAGGATTTGTGCTACAGACATACCCATTAAGTCTTCCTTCTTTTGTAACTTCCTCTTTATATCAGGGGCTGCACGGCTGGTAAAAATACCCTTTATAATTGCCTCCATCGCCTGATCATCAGGGTCTGCATTGGTATTTTGCCGAATGGCATCTCGGATGCGCTGTAGGAATGTAACAGGACTTTCCTTCAGCTCCTGTACTATTTCATACGGCTTTGCCCAATTATTATGTCAGACAGCCGAGTGCCTGAGCCCATGAATAAGCAGTTCTTTGTAAGAGGTAAGACAGTTATGATTCACAGGATTGTTAGGGTCCCATCTAGGGTCTGCTAGGGGAACCACATCTGCTGGACCAGGAACATTGACGGGATCCCTTTCATGCCTCCGCTGTGCTTCCTCCCTTGCTTTAGAAATAACTTGATTCTGCTCTACTTCAGATAATAAGGTTCGCATAAGGATATTACAATCATCCCAATCAGGCTTGTGACTAGCTAAACATCCCTCAAAGACAGAAATAAACTTACTCGGGCTAGTTGAAAATTCTCCAGCCTGTGCTTTAAAAGCCGCCAGGTCCACTGGTTTAAAAGGTACATGGGTGTATACTTGCATGATCTGGGCTGCACGCCCATCTGCCCCAGGCTGGGCTATTACAGTTTCAGTAAGTAAAGGATAAAATCCCACTGAGGGAGGGATCTCTGGGACTGGGGGCATCTCATCTTTATATGGTGGAGGTGTTAAAGCCGAAGGGGATGCCGACTCTGGCATTACAGTAATGGGGGGGGGGAATGCTGAGACTCAACACTAACAACTACTGATCCTGTCGGAGTCAAATTACACTTCTGCAAAATATCTGTCTTGTTCCATAAAGCCATAAACAATTGTGCATACAAATGTTCATTCCACTTACCCATCAGCTGACAAAACAGGAGTAATTGGAGAATTGTATTGTAGTTAATTGACCCTTCCGGAGGCCACCTTTCCTGATCCTCCAGTTGATATTGAGGCCATTTCACTGTACAGAACCTTTTAAGATCATTTTTAGTCATTAGATCTGACTTAAACAGTTTCCAATTAGTCAGAATGCATTCTATGGGTGTACACTGTACCCTGCCAACCGTACTCTGTCCCTGCCCATACTCTAGGGAGACACTGGGCATCCCCAGGTTCTACAGGGAGACACTGGGCATCCCCAGGTCTTAACAGACAGTGCTCTGAGCTTATCCTACCTTATCCGAGGGACCGGTTTCACACTGTCGCCCACGATCGCTTCTCCACTATTAGAGCGCGTTGCACCGTTGTGCCCTCCTGGGTCGATCAAACCACGTCTCTGCCGAGGCCCCCGATGAAACCACCGGTGCGCACTGGGCGTCGGTTGTTGCTGCAAGTCGTCGACCCAGGAGGGATCTGGGCAAGGCAAAATGTTAGCCTCGAGCCCCACGTTGGGCGCCAAAACTGTTGCCGGCACAAGGTGCCCGAGGGAGGCAACAATTGGGTTCGTTGCCCAGTGTGCATCGCGCCAAATAAACATACTGGGGGAGAAGCAGACAGAGTTTATCTAGGCTCAAGTAAAAGGCACAGGGAGACTGTATTGTCTCAAATCCTGCACACCTAACCCTGCAACAGCGAGATCTTTATACCCCGATCAGTTTCACTGTCAGTGATTTTCCACCAGCTGGCCTCCCTCTCCCTCCTCCCTCCTCCTTTCTCTCTCCGAGCGGTGCCCTTGCATTCCACAGATAACAGTTTTAGCTCGCCTGCTTTCCAGAAGGACAGGAGATTGCAGGTGCCAAAGAAAGGGTTGCAGAGGCTAGATGCAAAGGGGGGGCTTTGGCTCATCTGAGCCTGGAGCAGAAGGACTTCCTCAACACTCGTGGTCTTCCATCCCTCTGAGTTACTCAGGGTTTTGCCCAGTGACACAAAGCAGGTCAGTGGGTCTCAGGACAGAGCAGGGTCAAAATCATCAGAAAGGGTGTTGGTTAGTGCAGTGACAACAGTTATTATTTACAGATGCTACCTACTGTAGGAGAATGAGGAAGTTGAAGATGGTCTGGTTACAGAGAAGTTAGAGAGACAAAGGGACTACAGAAGCTTGCCTACTGCTCCACAATACTTTTTGCTGTTTAGTTTTTCTTATTCATGCATGACTGTCTTTATAAACACTGCAGCTGGCACAACTTGAATCCCACTTCTGCTCTCAAGGCTACTGTGAAGTCCACAGCTAGAATGGAAAGCTGCCCTCCTCACCACCCCCTCAGACCATGACCCCTGGTACTTTGGTTGAGGGTGACAGTTTCATTATGGGATCTGAAACAGCAGTCAGGCTGTTTTGCTCAGGCTAGGAAAAAATAGAGAAAATTACATTCCTTTGTGCATTGGGTCACACTTCTAGCTCATTATCAGTATTTCAGAAATGAAGCAAAGATGTTTGCCTAGTATCACTGGTCAGATCAGTGCTCAGGAGCTGCCAGTTCCCAGCTTGTTCCTGTTCCTAACGTTTCTCTGAGACAGAGAGCCCCTTGCTCTGAACCGACGCAGGCTCTGACATGTATTCTGTCCATTTCACTGTGTGAGTACCGGTGGGGTGGTGGGATTTTGATGGAGGCTGTGAATTTTCAGTCTTGCAGTACATCTTGTTTTCAAAACTGGCAGGCTTAATTTCTCATGCAATTTCTGTTTCATTTCTATTAAGGTAGGCTCTTAAAATAGAATAAAAGATGATACTACATAACAGTTAGAGTCTCCAAAGTTGCTGTTGGATGCATTTTTTATAAATTGAATGGTGTACATTTCAAATATAAACAATACAAAAAACATACACACACTTGAATCTTTGTGTTTTCATCTTATGATAAAAAGCAGACAAACACTGATGAACACGGATGCTTTGTTTTGTACAAAACAATTCCACATTACCTACTTCTCTCCCTGTCCTCTGATAGTTCTCTTTCTTTTCACTTAGAAGCATTGGTCAAAGGACTATAAACAAACCCTCAAGGTGGAAGATCAAGTACTCACCTACTGACCTCCAGAATCAAACTATATTTAACAAACATCCTAAAACAGATTGTTCTAATATAACACCAATACACTGGATGCTAGATTATTTAAATCAGGTCTTGAACAGCAGCTTAACCTTGAATGTAGATGACTGTACACACCCTCCAGACTGTACTTATCTTCCAGGATGGGGATAGAAAAAAATAAACCTCTCTTCAAATCTTAAGGCATAAAATCTCCCCCAGAAGGAGGAGGAATGAGTTAAGGTAGTACAAGATGGATAAATAAAAGCTATAGGATAGAATTTGAGACAATAACTTAGGCAAAATATTCAGTGGTAAGTAACTGAATAGCATTGCTCATGATGGAATCAATTTGCTTGTGGATTAATCTCCCAAGAGAAGTCAAGAAAGTTGGACAAAGCTGCACTTGTTATGTTTAGAGGTAAACTTGCCTTTGTTCTAGACCCTGGAGTAGCACAGGACAACTCAGTAACTCTGTCATATTTTCTGATCTGAAATCAAATCTCCATTTCAAAACACTTTCAAGGTTACATACTCACCTATAACACCATTTGCAAAATCTAAGCACTTAAAAATTAATAGAGGGGTCATGAAAAATCTTACACTGTCCATATAATCTATATAAGACTAATTTGCTGATATAGAAAGCTTTAAAGAATCTCTGCTAGTACTCTTCTTAAGTGGAAAGGAATAATACTGCATCTGTATTGAAATATTTTCCTTTTAAGAGATATTCTAAAACATATTTAGCTGATAATACTATTCATGATTATTGACAGCAAAAGCTATTTTTGATAGCCATAGTGGCTATTTCTTAGTAATGCATTTACAAGGTGGAAGTGCATCCTTTTGATATTTTTTTTTTACAAATCTCTGGTTGACCAGTGTTTCCTTTTATTTAATGTATACATTTACAATCTTTGCTTCTATTTTAGAAACTCTAATCACTGTGTTTCTATATGAAGAGCGTTAGTGAAAGACCAGTATATATTATGGGACAGAATTAATATGGCATTGTAGTGAAATCATGTATTCTACATGAAAAGGAGAATATATAAACAAGGATAGATTTAACTAAAAATTGATTATGCTCATTAGTTATTTTCTTGTTTTAAGTGTTTGGACTTTGCTGTATGTGGTCATTTAGTATACCATTGTCTCTTACCAAATGTCTTATAAAATAAGAATTTCTTGGTTTTGGAATTTCCTCAGTTTTTTTGGACCATCTCCCTCTACAATTCCCCCACCTTCAGATACTTGCTAAAGAATGAGAGGTGTATTTGAAAGTTTTAAGTACACAGTATCTCTAGATTGCTAAACTATAGGAAATAACCAAATTATGGATGCTATTGGAGATTATTATTCATACGTCTCTAGCAAACTGATGTTACCTGTCAGCTCTGTATTCTTGGGAACGCTTGAGCAGTATCCAGCCTGTCTGACCCTTTCCCCCTCCCCGCCCCCAAACTCTGTCTGAACCAGAATTGATCAGAAGAAGGACTTAGAAAAGTCAATGAAGATGCAGTGAAAGATTCACCTAACCCCCTCGGGACAGGATAAGAAAACACTGGGTCTCATTTACATCAGAGATGAGACAGGGAGGCACCTTCATTGGCATTCAGAATAGAGGACAGAGATTCCAAGGCAAGGACTGCACTGAGAAGCAGGGGAGCACTGCATGATGGGGGATCCCTGTTCCAAATGCTAATCAACCCATGTCAGCATTTATCAGACCAAATCTAGTAATTACTCCTTTATTGGTACCCAAAACACTGAATGTGCCTGTTTGCATTGTGAGCTTCCTCAGGGTAATTCCACCCATAGGCAGGGCTGATCAGTTCCTATTATCCTGCATATGAGCCATCCTTTATGCATAAACTAACCTAGTGTTCTCCCTTAAGCCCCTAGAAAAACCCCTACCTCAGCTCTAGTCTCTGTTCTGGTGCTTGGATCCAAAAGCTGCACCAGTTTCACTCCTTTTCTGTCCGGAATACCTTCAGTGAGTGTGCTGGGGGCTCTGCCTGTCAACAAAGATCTGGGAACCCTGGAGTGATGAGATCCCAACTCACTCTCTCTCTCTCTCTCCCTCTTTTGTTTAAGCCCACTTTTTAAACCTCAGACTTGGTTCAATCCCACTCTCTCCTTCTCTTTCTTATTCCAGGCACAGCTTTCTAAACCAGACTTTCACTATTCAGACTTGAGCTAGACTTCCCCAAATACTTCATTGAAACTGTGTAATAGTGTAACTTTTATGTTTGTTTTTCCTTGTATGACTATTACTACTAGTATCATCATAAGCTTCATATACCTGGCAATAAACTAATGTTTATAGTCAAGCTGGTTGCTATACTCTTTCTCTGAACCTCACTTATTCTTCCTTCTCATCTACCTCCCCACCTGCTCTGTAGCAACACTTCTTTTACCTAAGCCAAAGATCCCTGTAAAGCCCAGAGATCCTGTGGGGTCTGCCCATCAAGGGAGTTACTACTAGGACAATTATGACAAGAGATTGCAACGTGCTGAGTTTTGAGGCACATAAGAATATCAGCTGAAAGTGCTGATCAGACCCAGCCTGCTCATATGTACCCTGTTAGCATTTGTATATGTGTGTCTAACTGCATTTATTATTGTCTTGCCGAAATAAGGGGTATGTTGAGTCAGGGCCCATATGGGTGTCAGTTTGGAATGGCTGAATAACCCTGCCCACTCAGAGGTACCCTATTAACCTGTGTGTGTGTGTCTGACTGTGTTTTATCAATTGCCCTGCTGTGCTGAGTTGTGATATATGAGGTGGTTATCCTGTAAATGTTGACTGATCCAGCTGGCTCAGACATATTCTATTCCTGTGCTGAGGTTGGGGCACATGAGGGTATCAGCCTGGAAATGCTGAGTAACCTAGCCTGACTCAGAGGTGCTCTGTTAACCTGTATGGGCGTGGCCACACATGCAAGCACGTGTGCTAGCAGCAACTCAAATAGAAGCAGTGCAAATTTGAGCTGTGGTTTTTTGCATCAGCGTACATGCCCAGACATGCACTTTGTTGTGGAACAAATTGTGCCATTTGGGGCAAAATAATCCTGCCTGGCTCCTCCCAGATCTGCAGCCAGGGGGAGCTAGAGCCGGGGGCCGGCACCTTTGCTGGCCCCAGAAGTATAAAAACCTGCCCAGGTCACCACCTTGTCCCTGGGCCCAGACCACACTAGGGCCTGAGTGTCCAGAGTCAGCCTACTGGCATGCAGGCCAATGTCAGCTGGGGTCAGCCAATGTCAGTCTCCTGGAGGATGTGGGCTTCATGAAGGCCTTCTGGGAGTTCTGGCTGGCCTGGTGGGAGCAATGGACAGATTTCCCCTCAGTTCAGAGATGGTGGGACATGGGGAAGATGTGCATCTGGCTTTTTTTGCCACAGCTACACTCAGGCATGCACACAGCAGAGGGAGATAGTCTAGGAATAGCTTGAGCAGGAGTGCTGGAGCTAGAAAGGTACTTGGCCACTGACCCAACCAACATGTCCCTTGTGGACAGTGTCAGGAGAGGTGGGAAGAGCCTTGTGTTTTGGACGACCACCACACCTACAGTGCATTTGTGCACTCATAGATCCAGCTCCTTCAGGAGATGGACTGTAGCTCCTGCTTCTTCTATGCCCTGGAGAGGAGGTAAGGGGCCAAGAAGTACATCACCTGACTTCTGGCTGGTGATGGCAGCCCCCTAATGGATCCAGCTGAGATGTGCCAGTTCATGCAGGCCTTCCAGAAAGAGCTTTTCTCCCTGGATCTGACTGATGCCGAAGCCTGTCAGACCCTGTGGGAGGGACTCCAGCATATTGAGCCTTCTGGGATGTCCTCAGTCCAGACTTTGCTGTGGTCGGGTCTGAATCCAAGGAAAGTGGGGTGCTCCCCCATCATGACAGAGGGCCATGTTGACCCTCCTGTCAAAGAAGGGGGATACCCGCAACCTGAGTAACTGGTGTCTCGTGTCCCTCCTCTGCATGGACTACAAGGTGGCAGTGAAGGCCTTCTCACTGCTCCTGCAGTCTGTACATCCCAACCAGATGTACATGGTACCCGGGCATTCCATCTTGGACATTCCAGCCCTGGTTCAGGACTTCCTGGAGCTAGTATGCTGGGAGGGCATGTTTTTCACCCTCCTATCCTTTGACCAGGCGAAGGCATTTGAGAGAGTGGATTATGGATACCTCACAGACACATTGTGGGCCCTTGGCTACAGGCCCTGATTTGTTTGGGCATGTTTCCAGGCAGATCACCAGTGGGTGGCATCCACTGGGCTCCTTGGATGCCTTTGAGGACTAGTTGGTGTGGCCCGGGCGGGGGGGGGGGGGGGCGGGGCGGAACGGGCTCTGCTCGGTGTCCCTCTCCAGAGAACTTATTTTCACATTTTGGCCCTTTGACCCCCATGTCACTGCTATCCTGTTTTTGCTTTTGTTGTCCTAAGAAATTACTATCTTTCACCCTTTGGCCCTACAAAGGGGCTATTAGTTAGCTGGGTTGGACTTAAGGCCCAAGTCAATATGGAACATACAAAACTTCTGGGGCCTGGGCAGTTAGTATCTGAGGACACTACCCCTTGTGCCAAATGGACTGCTGAAGCAGCATACCAAATTCACCTTTTAAAATACCCCAAAATCCGTGTTATTCCACAATTAGAGCAAAAGAGAGAGAGGGATTGATCAGATGGGCAATGTTTTATTGCTATATTTACAATGTTAAACAATTTGGAAGCCTACCAGTGTCTCTAGCATCATAATGGGGATGACTAGGTCGAACGGTCACAAACTCCTGCAAGACCGTTTCAGGCTGGACATAAGGAAGCATTTCTTTACTGTCCGAGCCCCCAAGGTCTGGAACAGTCTGTCAGCGGAGGTGGTTCAAGCACCTACATTGAACACCTTCAAGAGTAAATCGGATGCTTAACTTGCTGGGATCCTATGACCCCAGCTGACTTCCTGCCCTTTGGGCAGGGGGCTGGACTCGATGATCTCCCAAGGTCCCTTCCAGCCCTGAAGTCTATGAAATCTATGAAATAATAAAACAAATCCTAAATATCTACATGTTTTAATGTTTGCTTTTGGTTTCCTTATCACATGGTGAGTGTGTGATGGGGGGATGTGGGGTTTGTAGGAGGGAGGTGGGAAGTGGGGGGGGATGTGAGTGTGTGTTTTGAGGGATATGGGGGGATGTAGGTCAGTGTGTGGGTTGGTGTGGGGGACTGTGGGTGTGGGAGGACTTTGGGTGTGGGGGCTGCTCAGGAGGCATGGGTTCTCTGTCCCACACAGGGCAGAGCAGCCCCACATGGGGAACATTTTTTTGTTCCCACATGTGTCTGTTGCAGCATCTCAAAGTGGGTGGAGACACTGCAACAGGCACATTGTGCTCATCTGGATGTGCCCTATGCATGTGTTTGTGTTTGATTGATTTAGTAGCTGGAGGAACACATCCCCATTGAAACTAAACCCTGCAAGGTAGCTCCATTGTGGGTGAGGACAGGCAGAAGGGAGAGATACAGCTCTATATAGAAACATAAGTGACACAAGCAGCACATTGATAGAATTACAGCAACCCCAGAAGAGTAACAAGCATACCCCAAAAGGATGGGCAAATCTGGTAACACTGACTTCATCAAACAACATGTAAGCAAAAAATTATCATACGCAAACAGCACATCAGGTTTACCATGCTATTAGTTTAATTAAATGAAACTAGCAGATAGTAAGTTTAAAATTAACAAAAAGCGGTTCTTGTTCACGAAGCCTATAATTAAAGTATGGAACTTATTGCCACCAGATGTTATGGAAGCTGAACGTTTAGCGAGATTCAAAGAGGATTGGACAAATTCTTGGAGGAAAGTAGCATCAGTAGTTATTGAGCATGGGAGTTAGGGATGCAGCCTTTGAATCAAAACTTCTTAGACTTTAAATGCTGGGGGCTGTAAGTGATAGAGGAACAGTGGAAAAAACCCTGGTCATACCTAGTTCACTCTCTCTTTCAGTGTCTACTTTCTGCCACTGTGTGACATAATACCAGGCAAGATGAACCTATGGTCTGACCCAGGAAATGGCTATTCTTGTGTTGTAATTACATGGTTACTTTACAATGCAAACAACTGGACATTGTGCCAAGAGGATGACAGTGACTCAGTTTTTGCACAATCACAATTCTTCCATTACTCCAACTTTGTCTGAGAAGATAAGATTTTATTTTTATTTTTATTTTGTGGAGTAGCAGCTTTCTCCTGCACTACAAACTCTCATGAACCTGAAAAACTCATGTGGTCAGTTCCCTTGAGAGGACAGCAAGGGTGGAAGGGTACATTGAGGGCAGCAGCAGCTTTCCTCCCAGGCCCTCTCTTCCACTTCCGTGACCATTTATTCATGGAGAGGCATGTAAGCAATAGTGTAGTGGGTGGTGTGGCTCTGATTCTCAGAAATACAACCTAGATTTTTAAGTAGCCCCCTGAAAATATGGCAGCTCATTTGCACTGGGGATCAGGATAGTTTTAGGATACTGCAGTTGTGTCCACACTGATCCTATCTCTCATGCTAGGTTGTCTCTAAAGTAGGTTACTGTTCCCCCATTGGAATATTGTGGTGCCCCAGTTTTTCCAAATAAATAGTGCAAGTCTGCAGAACCATACCTACAAAATAAGCCTTACAGTCTCAAAAATATGGGCTGGCTGATATAGAAGAAAATATTTACATATTTTATTGCATACAACATACCCCAGAATATAATATAGACCTGATCCTGAAAGGCACAATAAAGAGAAAATATTTTTTCCAGAGTTATAACTGCACACATCAGGGACAGAGCCTTATGACTCACCCTCTTTTTCCTGTTTAGGCTGTGAAATAGGAAGAGAGAGGCCAGGAGCAGCTAGCAGACAACAAGATTGTCTTAGGGAAGATTAGCTTCAATAGTGGTACACAAATACCATTAAAAAGGAAAGATAGTTCTTAGCAACTGTGGAGTAAAGAAAAATGAGCGATTAAGTCAATTGAGTCCCTTAGCTGTCTGAATAGTAATGCCATGGCTGCTGTATTGAGGAACAGGAATCCAAGCAGGCCATTTCTAATTCCAGAAAAACATCAACTTCTCCACTGAATACACATACCAATTTAGGGGGCTTGATTTTTGGGGAAAGGTGAATCTTGTATACAAGAAGATATGGTATGTTCTTCCTAAGGCACAGTGACCCACAAGACAGTAAATGCTTAGACATATTTTCAGCCTTTAATTAGGTTCACCAGGGGATAGAGACCAAAGCCCTGAGATAAGCGGGGAAGGGGTTGACCTGGAGGAAGCACAAGCAGGGGAGGCCTTCTCATTCTTCCTGAGAAAGTAGGTCAATCAGCCAGTTACCTCAGATTTCTGTATATGAAGGCACAAAGACTGGGAAACAAGCAGAAAGAATTGGAAGTCCTTGTACACTCATGTAACTATGATGTGATTGGAATAAAAGAGACTTGTTGGGATAGCTTGCATGACTGGAGTATAATGCATATAAACTTCAGGAAGGACATGCAGGGAAAAAGAGGAATAAGACTTGCTCTTTATGACAAATAGATATCCAAATGCTCAGAGGTACAGTAGGAAACTGGAGATAGGCTTGTTCAAAGTCTCTGGGTTAGGGTCAGAGGGGAGAGCAACTAGGGCAATGTCATGGTGGGTGTCTGCTACAGACCACTGATGGCTAGAAAATGGTATTTAGAGGTTTGATTTTGGGAACTGGCTTGTAGGTAAAGTAGATATGCATTAGAACAATGGGCCAGAGCAACAGCAAGTGTTAATTGATTTGTAAAACCCTATTTGTAACAAAGTTTCCTTCAAGGCCCACTGTATCTGAAACCAGCAGGCTCGCCACCTGGGAAATTGAAGACATGTACCACACTCTTCTATAGCATGAACAGTGTACCCAGGCAAAGATGGGGCACTCTGAAGCATTGGTTTCAGGGGACAAAGGATACAAAAGGAAGGATTTCAGAGAAGCAAAGGGTCTGCAAGAAGGGAACCTGAGGCCACCAAAGACACAGGGCACACAAGGCCATCTCACCTGTGCCTCTGAGGGGGGTGGGCCTCAGCCCTCTGTCTCCAGACTACTGACCACTGACATTCAAGAGAAAGCCACAGGGTGAAGCTTGTGTACTGGCCAGACATATCTTCCCTCTGTGACAGCCCTAGGACTGGCAGATATAGAATCGTTTGTCTGGATGGATTATTTTTATCTGCTATTACTGTGTATCAATAAAATTTGTCTATTATTGATTGGAGAAGTCATGATCAGTTTGAGGGCTTGGGCCCACCCAGAACAAGGTATATGGGTTAAATCCAATGCCAACAACTACCAGACTCGGAAGATGAGGTGGACAAGGCTTTTTTTAAGCAACTAGTGGAGGTTTCCAGATCACAGGCCCTGCTTCTCACGCAGGACTTCAGTTACCCTAAAATCTGCTGGTAGGGCAGCACAACCGTGCATCGAAAATCCAGGAAGTTTTTAGAGAGTGTTTGGGACAACTTCCTGGTATAAGTGCTGGAGAGGCCAACTAGGGGCAGTGTTCTTCTTGACCTGCTGCTCACAAACAGGAAGAAATTGGTGGGAACATAGAAGTGGGTGGCAACTTGGGCAGCAGCGATCATAAGATAACTGAGTTTAGGATCCTGAGGAAAGGAAGGAAAGCAAGCAGCAAAGTAAAAACCTTGGACTTTGGAATAGCAGACTCACTCAGGGAACTGATAGGCAGGATCCCCTTTGCAGTCTGTCTGAGGGTGAAGGGAGTCCAAAAGAAGAGAAAAGTAGACCTGGTTGTACCTTAAAGAAACCTTACTGAGGGCATAGGAACGAACCATCCTGATGCACAGGAAGACTAGCAGTATAGCAGAAGACCAACTTGGCTTAGCAAGGAACTCCTCAGGGAGCTGAAACATAAAAAGAAAGCTTACAAGAAATAAAAGTTTGGAGAAACAACTTGGGATGAGTACAAGAATAACAAGAAGGGTTTCTACAAGTATGTCAGCAACAAGAGGAAGATAGGGAAAGTGTGGGTACCTTACTGAATGGGGGAGGCAACCTAGTGACAGATGATGAAAGAAAGAACAGGTTAGGGACTCTGTAAAAAAGCTGGAAGTGTACAAGGCCAATGGGGTTTGATGTCATATACCCAAGGGTACTGAGGGAGTTGGCCAGAATGATTGTAGAGATCCTGGGCATTATCCTTGAAAACTTATGGGGATCAAAAGAGGTTCCAGATTATTGAAAAAGGGCAAGCATAGTTCCAATCTTTAAAAAAGGGAAGAAAGATCCAGGGAACTATAAACTAGTCAAATTCACCTCAGTCCCTGGAAAAATCATGTAGCAAGTTCTCAAGGAATCAATTTCAAAGCCTCTGGAGGAAAAGAAGAGAATTAGGCACAGCATGGATCAGAAGGGGATTAGTGTGGCTTCACCAAGGGCAAGACATGCCTGACAAACCTGATTACCTCCTATGATGAGATGACTGGCTCTGTGGATGTGGGAAGAGCAGCAGATATGATATACCTTGACTTTAACAAATCTTTTGATACCATCTCTCACAAGTTAAGGCAGTATGGATTGGATGAATGGACTGTAAGGTGGATAAAAAGCTGGATGAATTATCAGATTCAAAGGGTATTAATCAGTGGTTCAATATCTAGTTGGCAGCCAGTATCAAGTGAAGTGCCCCAGGGGTTGGTTCTGGGGACAGTTTTGTTCAATAACTTCATTAACAAACTGGAAGATGGGATGGAGCGCACCCTCAGCCAAATTACTGTTGACACTAAGCTAGGTGGAGTAGTACATGTACTGGAGGGTAGGGCTCAGATTCAGAAAAAACTTAATGAATTGGAAGATTGGACCAAAAGAAATCTCATGAAGTTCAGTAAGGACAAGTACAAAGTCCTGCTCTTAGGACAGAACAATCTAGTATACTGGTACAGGCTGAGAACTGACTGGCTAAGCAGCAGTTCTGCAGAAAAGGATCTGGGAGTTACGGTGGACAATAAGCTGAAAATGAGCCAACAGTGTGCCCTTGTTGTAAAGAAAGGTAATGGCACACTGGACTCCATTAGTAGGAGCATTGCCAGCAGATCAAGGGAAGTGATCATTTCCTTCTATCTGATACGGGTGAGGCCAAAACTGGAATACTGTGTCCAGTTTTGTGGCCCCCCCCCAACTACAGAAAGGATATGGGCAAATTGGAGAGAATCCAGTAGAGGGCACCAAAATGACTGGAAGGCTGGGGAACAAGACTTCTGAGGAGAGGCTGAGGGAACTAGGCTTATTTCATCTGCAGAAGAGACATCTGAGAGGGGATTTAATAGAACCGCAGTTCCAAAGAGGATGGAGCTAGACTGTTCTCAGTCTTGGCAGATGACAGAAGAATAGGTAATGGACTCAAGTTGCAGCAGGGGAGGGATAGGTAGGATATTAGGAAAAGTTTTTTCACTAGGAGGGTGGTGAAGCACTGGAACAGGTTACCTAGAGAGGTTGTGCAATCTCTACTCTTGGAGGTTTTTAAAGCCTGGCTCAGGAAAGCCCTGGCTAGAATGATCTAGTTGGAGATGGTCCTGCTTTGAGCAGGGGTCTTGACTAGATGACCTCATGGGGTCCATTTCAAACCTGAGGACAAATTGAAATTAATACATTCTGGAAATGCATTTTCATAAGCCACACTAGATGTGGATCCCATTAGAACAATACAACCAACAGGAGTTTAATGAGTCTGGAGCTCTCCAGAATAATTTAGCAGAAGTAGCAGAGAAATTTTCTTCCAACTTACCCAACTTCTTTAGCTCAAAAATCATGTATATTACACATTGCTACCCCTAAAATATCTGTGCACACCAATAAGATGCTTCCAGGGGCATATCCACAAGTTAATATGATTTATTTAATTTTAAAATGGGACTTCTTTAGATTACCACCACCAGTCACTTGGCATAATTCAAATGGACGTGGCATGATAAATAATTAGAGAAGCCACAAATGGAAAAAAAAAAAATCCCCCAAAGTACAATGTTGTTTATATAGAGAAAATAAATTTTGAAATTATGTCTAATTACTAGAATTAAAAACATTGTATCAGTAAAAACCCTAACCTGAACACACACAAAAATGAGACCATCAATATGTCAGTGGTTGATTCAGTGTGTAAACTTTCAGGTACAACTAAAAGATCAGAGTTACATCACAAGTGATCTTATTCTCTTCCTGGTATAAATAACTGATATAGTTTGGTAACTCTTGTGCCATTCTACCTCTAATAAACATTTT
This sequence comes from Crocodylus siamensis, assembly GCF_052110815.1. NCBI lineage: Eukaryota > Metazoa > Chordata > Crocodylia > Crocodylidae > Crocodylus > Crocodylus siamensis. The sequence goes on from NC_143395.1 coordinate 21,587,316, forward strand.
ATAAATGTTGCCGAAAGGGAAGGTAAGGAAAGAGTCATTTAGTAAATGTTGTCATGAACATTGTCAGAAAAATATTCTATATCAAGTTATCATATTTGTGGAGAGTTTCTAAGGACCCATAAAATATTCAACTTTATAGCAAATGATTAAAACAACAATTCCAGCCTGAAACATAGACAAATGTTTGAAATGAAGATCCTTTTTGTCTGGCCAAGGGACAGAATGCATCAAATCAGAAATATCACCATTACAATGGGAAAACCTGGATCTGTTCTAGAAGAGCTCCTTTTATATATTGGTATTATATAGCCTTGCTATAGTAGTAATCTGTGTGTGACCTTGGCACAGCGTCATGCAATTTCTCATGCAATCTACAGGTGGGTTTATAACCTTATTAATACATGTAGGGATAGATAAATGGGACAAGTGTACTATCAGTTATAAATACAAAGTGAAATTTCTTTGGATTTGTTAAAGTCCAATAATTCTTTGCTGACGTACAACTATAAGACAAATGCAGTTAGCAAGCAGAATGCTGATGTGTCTCAATTATACGGAACAAACACATCAAAAGTGAAAGAAGTTGGATGGTACTATCTGGAGCAGTGAGTATTGTATATAGTGCACATTATAGGGGTGTGAAATGGGCCATATTCGATTCGGATTCTGCCTAAATCCAGGACAGTGATTTGATTCGTTGATTCAGATCACTTTTCCGATTGAATTTGACTGAATCTGAATATGAAGATTGTTACCAGATTTGCCTATCACTTTGGGGTGCACTCATGTATTAGGGGTACATGTCTGGGGTCTCTGTAATTCTATCAATGTACAGCTTGTGTTAGTTGTGTTTCTGTATGGAGCTGTATCATTCCCTTCTGCAAGTCCTCACCTCCAATGGAGCTATCTTGCAGGACTCAGTTTCAATGGGGCTGAGTTCCTCCAGCTACCAAAGCAGTCAAATCCATACACACACACACAAATTAATGTGACACACCTGACCCAGCCGGGCTAATCAGCATGGACGCGCTGACATCCTCATATGCCAGGAATCAGTTCATTAAGGTAACAATAAAATGCAGTCAGACACAAGTACACAGGTGAACAGAATACCTCTGAATCGGGCTGGGTGTCCAGCTGACACCCTCGTCAGCCAGCATTCAGTTCATTAGGGCACATCTGAGCCAAACTGGATCAATTAGCCTATGCAAGCTGATCTCTTTATGTGTCTCAAACTCAGCACATCCCAATCTTTTGCCCTAACTGTCTTAGCAGTATTAGCCTCTTGATGAGAGGACCCCCACAGTATTTTGGGGCTTCACAGGGATCTTTGGCTTAGGTAAAAGAAGCATTGCTACAGAGCAAGTGGGGAAGGAGAAGTAGAGAAGGAAAAATATACATGGTTACCACCAGTTTGACTATAAAAGTTAGTTATTGTTAAGTATATGAAATTTATGATGGTACTAGTAGTAATAGACATACAAGGAAAAACTAACCAAAACAATTACAATATTACCCCAGTTCAATTGAGTATTTGGGGAAACCTAGCTCAAGCTTAACTACTAAAATTCAGGTTCAGAAAGCTATGCCTAGAGAGAAAAGAAAGAGAGAGAGAGAAGGGGAGAGGGAGAAAGAGAGAAAGAGCTGGGATTTCACCATTCCAAGGCACTTCGATGTTTTGTTGACAGGCAAAGTTCCTCGTACAATTGTTGAAGGTTAAACAGGCGATGATCTGTTTATCCCAACTTCTAAAGAATAACAGTGGATGGTATCAGAGAGATTTCTTCTACTTGAAGCACACTGTTTGCTGCTTTACAGCTTTCTTATAACCTTAGTCCATCCTCTTCAAAGCATTCTTTTAATTGTGTAAATCGGGAGGGTCCCAAGCCATAATTGACAGGGAAAATCCTGTTATACAACAATTTCAATTTAAATAGTTTCATAGTTTCTAGGGTTGGAAGGGACCTGAGCAGATCATCAAGTCCGACCCCCTGCCATGGCAGGAAAGAGTACTGGGGTTAAACGACCCCAGCAAGGTGTTCGTCTAACCTCCTCTTAAACACCCCCAGGGCAGGAGCCAGCACCACTTCTCTTGCAAGTTGGTTCCAGATCCTACCTGCCCTGACTGTGAAGTAGCGCATCCTGATATCTAGCTTAAATCTACCCTCTGCCAGCTTGTGACAATTTCTCCTGGTCACTCCTGGTAGTGTTCGGGGGAACAGGGACTCTCCCAATGCCTGCTGGTGCCCTCTGGCTAGTTTGTAACAGGCCACTAGATCCTTCTCTTGTGGAGGCTGAACAGGTTCAGGTCCCGTAGCCTGTCCTCATAGGGCCTGCCCTGCTGCCCCTTGATCATGCGAGTGGCCCTCCTCTGGACCCTCTCCATGTTGTCCACATCCCTCTTGAAGTGCAGCACCCAGAACTGGATGCAGTACTCCAGCTGTGGCCTGACCAGTGCCGCATAGAGGGGGAGTATCACCTCCTTGGACCTGCTTGAGATGCATCTGTGGATGCATGACAAGGTGTGGTTGGCCTTCCTGACTGCATCCCCACACTGCCGGCTCATGTTTATCTTGGCATCAATGATGACTCCAAGATCCTTTTCTGCCTCTGTACTGACAATAAGGGAGTTCCCCAACCTGTAAGCACGGTGCCGGTTGAGGTGTGTGTGTGTGGGGGGAGGGTCGGGGAAAAGAAAAAGTCCTTTGTCAGTCCAGCAAGCTGGGTTCCAGGGTTCTCTCAGGAACACAGAGCTGACAGGTAACAAGATTCAATGCCGATTCAAAGAATCAGCACAATTCAGCCATAGACACAGCTTTAAGTGTTTTTTCTACATACCTCAAGGTACTGGGTATGGCTCGTGAACACTGCAATGAGGGGGAGGGTGTCTGAGGAAGATGCAAGGCATCCTGGGCTGCTCAGGGACTGTTTTTTAACTTGACTCCGGAGTGGGTATGGGACAGAAGTTCAATAAACTGATTTAACCCAAATCAGTTAAGTCTGCTAATACATGCACCCAGATTTATTTTAAACCTGTTCTGGCCATCTTGAAAATGGTTTATGTGTACTGAACTTCTGTTATGTTACAGATTTGAACCAGTTTCCAATTGCTTGTACCAGTTTATGTGTAACTTCTGTCCCTAACCATGGTGAGAATAAAAATATACATTAAAATATGAGGAAATGGGTGAAAAATGTGTGAGCTAATCTCTATCTGTAGATGTTTCACTACCCCTATATTTTTGTCACTTATTTCCAGAACAAGCACAGCAGCAAAATGAGCCAGGGGATTAGAAAAAATGTCCATAAAGACTCAAAGGCTGCATCCAGTTGAGTGAGCATGTGCCTGTTGCAGTGTCCCAAAGCAGTTTGAGATGCTGGAGGAGACACTAGAAAAGAAAAAATGTTCCCCCATGCTGCATATCTGCAGCACAGATTCTTAAGTTTGATACTGTGAAATCCTGGTATAAAAAAACAAAAATACCAGAAAAAAATAGTGAAGGGTGCCACTGCTCCTGGAGTGTGCCCTGAAGCAACTGGCGTCTGAGTCCTCCACAGAGACTCTCTAGAACCCAGCCAAAGCATGTCAGTATAATGGTGCAAATAGAATTGTGGCAAGGCTGAAAGAAGTGTCTCAGACCCAGGCTCTGTACCTGGTAAGCAGGATCTCAGGGATGGAGGGTCCTGCAGGGGTGGGAAGACTGTGTGGGGTGGAGTGGACTGTATGGGAGGAATGGGTCTACTGCTTGCCCCCACTGTATGGTGCACAAAACCCTCTCCCCCCAGCCCGTAGCAGCAGCAGTAGCCAGCAGCAGGCCATTGGGACAATTTTGGCCAACTGCTGGCAAAGTCCCCAGGCAGCACATGGCACTGTCTGAGGCCCAGGAACTCCATGTGATGCATGGAGTTGGCCTGGCCCACTGCCATGAGCCTTTGGGCAGCAATGGCCCAGCCTTTGGGCAGGAATGGCATGCACCTTCAGCCAGGACCAGGCTGAATGCTGCTGCCACCTGGGGCTCCTGGCACCACAGGCAGGAGCTGCGCGCCAACAGGCCAGGCCAGTTCCTGCCTCCAAGGAGCCAACCCAGCCCGATGGCTCCTGTCCCAAACACCATTGGGCTGGGTTGGTACCATGGAGGAAGGAGCCTGCCTGGCCTATTGGCGCGCAGCTCCTGCCTGTAGTGCCAGGAGCCCCAGGTGGCAGCAGCAGTCAGCCTGGTCCTGGCTGAAGGTGCATGCCAGTAGAACAGGCTGGCTTTGTGACAGGAAGCCCCCAGGTCTCAGGTGGCACATTGCGCTGCTGGAGTGCTCTGCCAACAGCGGGCCACAAGTGCCTTGACAGCACATTGCTGGCTGCTGATGTAGGATGGTAGGGGCTGTGTGTTATGGGGGCTAGCAGGAGACACATCCCTCCCACACAGTCCTCTCTACCTCGTCTCCCCGCCCCCTGTCCCCCACCCCCACACAGCCCCCTACCCCCAACAGTCTACCCACAAACCCCACACCCAACCACCCTCTCTAACCCCCACACCCACATACCCACCCACAACCCCACACCCTCCAAACCTCTGCATAAGCTCCACCCCCCAAAAACCTCACCTTCACAAACCCCACACTCACCCACAAACTCCCCAGCCTCCACCACAAACCTCCCCTGCCACAAACCCTGCACCCATCCTTCTCACACCCCTTCCCTACTTCAAACCCCACATCACCCCTACAAATCTCACACCCTGCATGCCCCACTGCCAGACAAGATAGGACAGGACCTGCTGGCAGGAGCCACAGCTGTAGGGGCAACTGCCACACTGTAGCCCTGGCCCATGCCCGCACCAATGCTGGGACATGTGGTCCTAGCCTAGGGGGATCCTGGTCCCAGGAACCACTTGGGGTGTGATAGGCCAGTGGCAGGGGAGGAGGTGGCAGCATGGGGGTGTGTGTAAGAGAGAGAGGGAGAGATGAGGGTTGGGGATGGGGGAATGTTCCAGGAAGGAGAGGCTGCCAGAGCCAGCCTTGGAGAGCCGCCCACCACCTGCACAGGAGAAGGCTGGGCCAGAAGGGAAGTGGCTTGTCTAGCCTAGTCCCTGAATCCCAGTTGAGCACTTCCCAGAAACAGGATGGGGATCACTGAAGCCTGGGTACAGGTGAAGAGAGCAAAACAGTAAGGGCTGGCACTGCTCAGAGCCACAAAGCAGGGGTGGGACAGCTGAAGCTGCACTTATGTCCTGGTGCTAGGATGGAGTTGCTACCAGGAGGGAGCTACTGGGGAGCAGGAAAGGGCTGTGAGTCAGGAGTGAGGGGCACTGGTGTAGCTGTTAGCTGGAAGCCATGGGCAAGGGTACGGGCATGGACTGGGCCAGCGCTGCTCAGCACCCAACGTCCTTTTGAGAGAAGGGGACAGAGGAAGCTCTGATATTTCTATGATGAAAAAAACCCCAAAAGCAAACACCAAATTGTATAGACATTTAGAATACATTTTATTATAATGATAGAGGCACCAGTAGGCTTTCAAATTGCTTTGAAACTATAAATATATCCATAAAACATTGCCCAACTGAACTTTTTATATATAGTGACATTTCATTTTAATCATGGAAGAACGTGGATTTTGGGTATTTAATGAGAGAATTGTAGGGAGGGGGGTTATCAGAGAATTTGCAATTTTTGAACAGGGAACACCAGGATCCCTGCTGCTGAGGCAAGTGGTGGGACCTGGGCAGAAGAGCCTGGGCAGGGACCCAGCTGGAGGGCAGACAGGCTGGTTGACCTCTTGGCCATTTGGGGCCAGGAGGTCATGCTTTAATGGCTCAAAGTGGGCCACGACAGTGAACACATTTTCTGGCCAATCGCTTCCCAGATAGCAGAGCGGGGGCACCAGAAGACATGACAATAGTGCCCGACAAAGGCAAGTGTACAGCTGCAGCATGCTGGCAGCTGTCCCAGAGGTGCAGGAGGCTCTGCTGCAGTGCCCATACCATAGCCCAGGTGGCCATGTTGTCCCCACCTGGATCTGGCAGGTGCACAGCCATGGGGTTCAAGGGGGTGGATGCTGTCACAGTTGGCAGCAAGTCACAGCCAGGGGGCAGCCCCCACTGCCAGATAGCTGCAGTGGGTAGAGGGTGCAGGGGCCACTATAGGTTAGAGCTGCTTCAGCAGTCCAGCTGCCACAAGGGGTGGTGTCCCCAGATACCAATTGGCTGGGCCTCAGAAGCTCCTGAGGGCAAGTAGCCCTGAGCTGCTCACCAGGGCAGTCTTTTTGTACTGCCTCTACCTCCTCCTGGCTGAAGATCTGGGAGGAGCTGGGCAGAGTCAGTTTGCCCCAGCTGACACAATTTGTCCCACACCAAAGTGTATGTTCAGGCATCTGTGCTGAGGCACAAATCTCTGCCATAAATTTTTGTCACTGCTATTTAAGCTGCTGCAACACATATGCCTGCATGTGTGGACCCACCCAAAGAGACCAGGAAGAAAAAGTCCCAGTTATATCTCTCAGTTCCCTGGCAACTTGTTTCCAATTCAGCTCTACCAACACTGCTTCAGCAGTGATTTACCCTTCTCAGGGATCCGCAAGGGAGAATGGGAACCTGCTAAAGAAATATTATGTTATACTAAGCAATGGAGGAACATTTGGAGTATGAGAATCTTTCCTGGCCTTGGTTTAGGATTACCAAATTCTGTATCTTTGCAGGGGGGTTGGCTGTATGACCTTTTAGGTCCCTTCTAATCCTGGGATTCTAATTTCCAACTTCCTGTTGTCTGATTTTGAGATAGAAATAGGAGAAAGGGTGACTGAAGCTAAAGAGGAAAAGTGGGGGAGATTGACATAAAATCTATGCAGGCATGTAACTACCAACATCTTAATAAGACTCTACTTGGATGAAGAGGAAACGATCTCTTTGAGAAACATACTATATATAGTGAAGTGAGGTAAGTCCAAACTTCTACAGCTACTTCATACAGCCACCTCTCCCTAATGTCTGCTTCCTTCAAACCAGGGTTCCCTCTAATGGCTTTTGCTATCAGCTTTTCTTTTACCTGTACACACTATATTGCACATGTACATAAATGCACACAAACTTTATTTTGAAGGCCATTGCATCCTGTAGATTTCAGAGGCTTAGGAACACTACTTCCCCAGCTCCAAATTTAATTGTGTCATTCCAGAAAATAAATTTTGTCTGGAGCAGTAAGAGAATGAGGGCGGAATTGCAAGAGTCCAAAGAACACCCATCGTTAGAACATCTTTTGTAAAATGCCTACACATTTCAAGCATTACCTATAAAATAACATTGGGAAAAGATAAAAATACTGTAAAGCACTTATTACACATGGCAGTATTAAAAAAGGAACCTAAACAATATTTTTTTATATGTAAAATCTATTCATGATATGATGACAATAAGATGCTTCAGGGTTCCAAATTTGTTCTGATTAATGTACTTCTCAGGTGCCTTCATGCTTCACTTCATGCCTCACTACACAATCAAGGTGTGCATTAATCAGCACTGCTGCATAGTCTGGCATAGCTTATTGCTTAAATAAAAGTCACTCACAGTGGTAGGTATCCAGCATGGGTCCAGATTTTTGTTCTTTTTGAAACAGTTTTGTTGAAATTGCTTTAATAGACATTTTCTTATAATCCTAGCAGTACCTGGTCTCACTTTCTCATATACACATGCATGCCACGTGTGGAAAGTGGAGCGTATTCCAACCTGGTAATGACTAAAAATCAGTCAGTTTGCATCTGGTCACCATGCGGGATATTTGTTCCTGTGCAGAGTGCCAGCATTAAGGAACTCAGTGAGACTTAAGCGCAACCTAAATTAATCATAGAATCATAGAGAAACACATTTGGAAGGGAGGTCCAGAAGTCATCTAATCCAAATATCTGCTTGCAGTAAGGTCATCCCTATCCAAACCAGCCTATACAAATCCATTGTCTAACCTATTAGCAAAACTATACAGTTAAGTTTGACACAGCCAGAAGACCTAGCACCCTAATTTGCCACAGGTAAAGCAGGGAGGCCACTGTGGTATACAACCTCCTGCCACAAAGGTTGCTAAAATGCATTGAGAGATCCAAGGAACAAGGCCATGCCCCCCACTACAAAGGAAGGCAAAAGCTCCCATAGTCCATACCAATCTGAACATGGGGTTAACTTCCTTCCTGACCTTTGTTATATTTACCTTTAGGTAGCCCTCTTTGATTTCATTGTATGTATAAGAGCCAAGACATTTTTGATTCTTACAAAGCAAACTGATTATGTGAACATCTTTAGGCACTAATTTAGATCTATTAGGTCAGAGGTGCTTAACTTTCAGCTTGCGAGCCAATTCCAGCCTGCAATGCCATGTCATCTGGCCTGTGGGACTCCCCATAGGCCCAGAGATTTGGCAACAGGGAAGCAGTCCCACTGCTCCCCTGCTGCCAAATGTCTAGACCCATGGGGAGCCCTAGGGCTGGCATACCCACTTCTAGTGTACAAGGCTGGGTGGAGGTGGCACTAGGCCCCAAGTTCCCATCCTGGTGTACGGAGGGTGGGAAGGAGTGGGGCCAGGCTCCCTGGACCCAATCCCAGTGTGCAGGGGCATGAAGGGGATAGTGCCAGTCCTCTGGAACTCAATCCAGGGTAGACAGGGGGCAGAAGGGGGTGGTTCCAGGCTCCCAGGGCCCAATCCCAGAAAGCAGGGTAGACAGGGGATGGTGCCAGGCTCCAGGGCCCAATTCAGCCTGCATAAGGCCCCGTACCACTCATCTGGCCTGTGGAGCCCAAAGGTTGAGCACCACTGTATCAGATTGTTCTTTTCGTGAGACAGGCTGGGAGAAGAGGACACAGGTTTTCTGTGTGTTCCTCTTATTGTATATAGATTGCCAGAAATCCTTCCAGTTTGGCTCTGGCTCTCCCCTACTGTTTAATTTCTTTATTCTTTCTCTGCTTTACCAGAGACAAGGAGCAATAATTCCAGTGGAGGGGATATAGTCTAGTAATAAAGGCACATGACTAACACAGGAAAACTGGCTTCTATTAGCAGTTCTTCCAGGATGTATGCTGATATATTAAGCAGACATTTAGACATTAAGAAATGTTCAAAGTGTTATGTCTTTATTTCACTGAATTCTCCAAGGATAACACTAGCACAAATATAAATTTAAATATGTAGAAAGATATTCCTAAATGAAGCAAAGTTCTAGAATAAAAAATAAAGGGAGCAGTGGAATTATCAAACTCATTTGTCAGATACTGTCTATGGTAAAGGCCCAGAGAGAGGACTTTTAAAAAGTAATTTAAAACCTTTTTAAAATGAAGAATTGCTTTTAGCATAACAAAAACTTTTTTGGAAAGTATTTACTTTCCTTGACAAATTTTGAGTGCTTGAAAAACACTTTTTGTTGTTGCTTTTTTGTTTTTCAAAGACAATCAAAAGTTTTCTGCTAAAACTTATTTATTTATTTAATGTATTTTTTAGCATTGGAAAGATGTTGCAGCTCTGATTGTGCAGGAAATATGTGAGAGACAAGGATTTTTGTGAGTGGTATATTTTCTTGGGTCAACTGCATGCTTGGGATAGACAAGCTTTTGAATGCAGTGCACTCTTCTTCAAATCAGCTGAAGAATACACTGTATTCAAAAGTTTCAGGTTATCATTCGTGTAGGTCATTTGTCTGGATGTGGGAGAATTGCGTTCAGATCACCTCTCTGCCTGATTTACGGCATGCATTTAACTCAAGTCTCTCACTTTCCAGGAAAATGTCTTACTTCCTGGGTTGTATGAGATTTTTGGGTTGGGTCTCCTTAATTCTCTTTTGCTAATGCAGTTGCACAATCTAAAAATAATTATATATTCCTTAGACCAGAGAAAGAAAGAATAAACATGACTCCATTATGCAGCATTTGAACCTGGGCTTTGTATGCCTCACATTTCTGGTACCATCACTATACTACAGTTATGACCACCATAATCACCTCCTCCTCCATATTCAATTTGCTAATGACACATAAGTTCTTTAAATGTTGTCTTTGACTGAAATTTTCATAATCTTTGAACATTAACTATTTGGCCCTCTCTTTCCCCAACCTTTAATTGGTACTTGGAAATCTCCTGAAACAGGTGGATATTACCTGTTGTAACAATGGTTGACCAAAATTGTCTTTCTCAGCAAAAAAACAAAAGTAAATAAAACAAAAACCCCTAGTAAAGACAAGTAAATACACACACAGGGGGCATAGAGATATTAGGGCAGCCTGTTAGGGGAGGTGCTCAAACTAAGGCATTTTACACAAAAGCACTGTAGTTAGGGTGTCATTGAACCCAACAGGTGCCTCTTGGGTGGGAGGGTGTTGGGGGCTCAAAGCCTGCATGAACCAGTCCTAGCCAGCAGGCAGGGTGCTGCAGCAACCTCCCAGGAGGTTGACAGACTGCCCCTGTCCCCATCCCTGACCTCCCCTACACCAGCTGGGAAATATCACAAGTGGCTGGGGTGGAGGAGGAGACAGAGACCCCACTGCTACATGGCCACCCCCGATTACCCCGATGGGTCCACAGATGGGCACCTTTGCTTTCTTCTCCCCCCGCCCCCACTAGCTGCTTGACAGTGGCAGCTTCCTGGCTGCCATGCCTGGAGGCTCAGTGTGAGGGTGGAAATGGAGCCCCCAGCATAGCAGGCTTAGCCGGGCTCCCCTCAAGGTCCCAGCAGAGGTAGCTGAGGGGGGCTCTGTTCCTTCCCCACCCCAGCTCTGGCCATGGTAAAGTTGAGCCAGCAGCTGCATGGTGCCACTGTCAAACGGCTTAGGCAGGGGGTGGAGAACAGAGCCTCCCACCCCAGGAGCTCCCCTCAGCTACCCTGGATGTGGTCTTGGGGAGACTTGGGCTGGCCCTGCAAGGTGTGAGGTTCCTGTTCCCTACCCTGCCCCAGCTTTGGCCTCAGCAAAGCTGAGCCAGCAGCTATATGCTACCACTGTCATGATGCTGAGGCAGGGCTGAGGGGAACAGAGACCCCTCCATCGCATGGGCCAAGCCTGTTTCCCCGCCAGTAGCCCAGCGGGGGTTGGGGATTCCTTCCCTTTCCCACTCCCCCAGATGCTCATGGGGAATACAGAGCTTTTTATGTCTCATCTCTGTGACAGTCCTGGGGTGGGGCTGGGGCAGTGCTCATCCACAAGCACCAGTCCAGCCCCACAAAGGTCTCTGGGATGCAGGCAGAATGGCCCAAAATTATAGTCAGGCGAAACAGAAATTACACATAAACACGGCATAAGTGATCAGAAACTGGTTAAAATCTATAACACAACACAAGTCAGGGCACATAAACCACTTTCAAAATGTCTGAAACTGGCTTAAGATAAATCTGGATGGATGTAGTACAAGACTTAGCTGATTTGGGTTAAATCGATTTATTCAACTTCTGTCCCAGATTCCCTCCAGGTTCAATTTAACTCAGTCCCCAGCATTCCAGGATGCCCCCCCTGTAAACCCTCTTCACAGGGTGGGCAGGCTAGCCTTGGCCCAAACTGGCTGCTCCAGCTGAGCAGGATGGCGTGCTCTCATGCCCCACAGCTTCTTGCCTGAGCTACTGCAGGCATAAATCAAAAGTGAATGTCTGTTCACTTGCTTATTGATTTGGTCTATGCAGCTTAGACTAACATGCAAAGACTGAATCGATTCAGCCTTGGGCTTTTTGGCTGTCTGTACTTAGTTTCAATGCAAACCTATACACAAGTTCACTACATCAGGTGAGGGTTAACTTTTCACACGATCTGCCAGTTTTAAAGTTCTCTGCAGCCCTGAGTGTTTGTTCTGTTATGATAACACAGCACTTTTGATGGCTGCACAGCACAAAATTGTAACTTCTATACACACCCACACATGTACTTACAAGCACTCCCTGAGTTGCAAGGAGAATGGATCTACAGTTCTTCACTAGAAATTCCACTCTATTTAACTGCTATGGCTATGACTGAGGAAATTAGTTTCCTCTTCACCCAATGTAGGGACTTTTGTACTCCTGCATGTAGTCACTGCAAACAGAACTGTGATAGGATACTGGGGGGAAACAGCTTCATGGTTTCTCTTTCCATTAACTTGAGCACTTACAAGGTAAGATAAGATGGTCCTCAATTTCTAAATAGATGAGACCACCCTTGGACTTAAGAAAGAATTTCAGACTTTTTACCACTTCAAAGGATCTATTGCTATTATTTGAAAAGATTAAATCAGGGAAGTAAAAGTAGGTAAAGACCCAATCCATAGTAAAGACCCAGATTCTTTTATAATTTCATTATTTATATGTCAGAAGCTAGAATGGCTAATTTCTCTTTCTGTGAATTCCTAATGGACATTAGTTTACTTAACACTAAATAACCGGACAGTTGAGTACAACTTAACATTATTCACATTTTCTGCTTAATTGAGATTCAGCGGAATTAAGCAAAAGGGAAAGTAATATAATGGTTTCCAGATTAAAGATGAAGGCAGTGAAAGTTTAAAATGATTAAATGCAAGTGTATTCTATTTGGTTTCAGAGGCTGCATTGCACATTCGGTATTTATTTCCCAATACTAAACCAAGATTAATCACCTGGACATGTGCCTCACACCAAGGATATGTGATAAATCCCTAGTGCCTGCATGTTTGTCTTTGAGGGAGGTAACTTTACGTTACATAAATTGCATTTTGAAAAGTCTTTTACTTAAGTGTTAATACATTGGCTAGTAAAAAGACTGTGCATGGTATTTTAGACCTTTAAAAAGTCACACTTGCTAACTCTAGATGGGCTAGGACCACCTTATGCTTGCATTAGTCTTTCAACAAAATATCTCAAAAGCCTTATAAATTTCAGTGCACCTGGGAATTTGCTAGATTATCTCTTTCTTTACAGATGAGCAAAGAAAGCCTAGAAAGTTTGGGACCTTTATTCTGTCAGCCTTACTTAAGTAGTTCTACTGATTTCAGTAGGGCTAATCATAAAGTGAGGGGATAGTCAGAAGGAATGTTTACCCAAACCTAATTAGCTGTCAGATATGCCCAAGGTCACTCCAGGAGTCTGATGTGAAACGTGAAATAGCATGTACTATCCATCTTGTGCCTGAATTGCAAACCTGAAGAGTCTTAAGCAGAATTTTTAAATCTCTTCTCCCTTTGAAGTTGACATAACCTCAGCAGATTAAACCATTTTAATGCAATTAATCCTTTGAAAGGCCAATTCTTAAGGAAAGGCGATTAAAATAGATGTCTAAATATTATATGTATTGAGGTGGATGCTTTAATTATTCAGAGATATCTAAAGATGTGCCTTTTCTTTAATGAATGGTTAGATAAACTGTTCTTTTTTAAGAAAAGCAATTTTCATTTGGCAGTTTCTTTGAAAGTATCAAGCCTCTTGCTAACCCTGTATATGTGTATCATTGCATAGACACAGATATACACATTACGATATTTACTGAATTCCAAGATGATTTTACCCTGCCCCCCCCCCCCCATTTAACAGGGAAAAAGGGTCCCTTGTCTTGAAACTATGAAGTGGTGTGGGGGCAGGCAGCTGCTGTGGCTCCAGCTCCAGTTCCAGCCCTAACTTGGACCACTACTACCAGACCTGAATGGGACTGTGATTTGTGCCCTGGGCTGCAGCAGAGACAGAGACTGTTGCCTCTGGAGCAAAAGTTGGGGGGGGGGCAGGTAGTGGGGGGCAGGGAGGATGGGGCAGGTAGCAGGAAAGAGGCTGTAGGGAGTAGATATGGGGAAGGGGCAAGGGAAAGGCAGCAGGGGTGCGTGTTCTGTGGGTAAATAGTGGCAGGGGGCAGTCTGCTTAATGCTTCCCACTGCCTGCAGTGTCTGCCTTCTACTGTGTTCCCACCCACCTAACCCCTACTGCCTTCCCCACTTCCACCACCAGGCTTCCCAGTATCTGTGCCCCCCCCACCCCCAATTGTCCTCATTGCTCTTCCCCACTCCCTGCCCTACCACTTACCCCTGCACTACCTTCCTATCACTTTCCCCCACACACACTGCCTGATGCCCTGCCACTGTTTTGCCTGCTGCAGCAATGGGAAAGGGAAAGAATAAAAGATGAACTTCCAATAATTAGATTGTAGACATGGGAAATTGTAACAAATTGATACAATTTTCATGTATAGAATCTAATTATTGGTGGGTCATCTTGGATTAGGGTAAATGTGATATATTTTGTGGCAGATTTATATATCTCCCTAAGCTACATCATCCTTACCTGGCTATTTCTCGGGGCTTTATATACATTTTATTGAGTAATATAAATATATACATATGTATAAACCTAACAGTTCTGAGGGGGAAAATGGCAAATAATAAAGCACTTGCTAGGTCACACTTTAAGACCTCTGAATATTTTGAGGTTTCTCCATCACTAGTCAATAGATATAAGCCCAGTAGGCCTGTGCAAATAGGGAGCTATTTGATTTGGATTCACCCGATTCAGATGTCACTGATTTGATTTGGAGACTCAGATCCCTTTTCCAACTCCATTTGGCTAAATTGGCTTCAGAAGATTCGGAGCCTATTCAGAGAGATTCGGAGATTCAGCCATAGAGTATAATGAGGAATCAATGAAATACCTATATCTTTGTCATTTGTTGTCTGATTCAGATGAAACTTGCACGGTTGGTAGCCCCTGCTAAGAACATGAATTCAGCCCAGCTTCAATGTGATAGGTGTAGAGATTTCTGGAAACTGCACCTCAAAATTGTGAAAGCAAAACTTACGTCACTTGTGTTTGTTACGTGGCAGTAAGGTAAAAACTGCAGGGATAGTAACTCTTGCTGAGGCCACAAATTTTATCAAGTTGATGCATAAAGCGGTTCATTTCTCTGGAGGCCACAAAAATCACAGACACACACTCATTAGATGGCACAAAAGGTGTATTTGCAAATAGGATCAGAGCAGAGTCAAGAACTCAGATTACTCCGAACCCACAAAGGAATTTTGCAGGCAGTATTTATCTTCTCCCTCCTGGGCACGTGTGCAGAAACAGGAACTCTTACAGCTCACTTCCGTTTCATACAAGCATACATGTGGTTACATCACTACATACATCGCATGTATAGTATAATTAACTACTTAAGTATGCAGGGTGGAGAGGTAAATATGCATCAGCTAATTAAGCATGCTCAGAAACTACAGCAGGTCACCAAGAGTTCAAACCACCCCCCCTCCTTTCAAGGACACAGTCAGTTGAATTCCAGCTTCTGTAATCTGTATGAGAAAGGCTAGGGAGAAGCTGGGGGAGAGTCTGCGATTTAGCATAAGAAAAGCTGTGGCAAGGCTGGGAAAGGAAAAAAAGTCCTTGGCAGTGTTTCTTTCTTATTGGGTGCAAGATGCAAGCTATGCATTTCTAACAATACTCCATTTCTAACAATATTCCATTTCTAACAAAGTTTCAAGGAGATAGGTGCAAGGATTTCTGGGAAACTGCTGACAAGCAAAACTCATGATATAGGTGACACTGTGTGTTAAGGCACAGGGGGGTGAAAACTACAGGCCTGTTAGGCCCTGCTGTATCCACAAAGCCTGCCATCTGTCAAGGAGATTGGTGCAGGGGGTGTCTAGGTTCTGGGACCCTGCACCTCTGGCTGCTAATAGGCAAAACTCATTACACGGATGCTTGTGTGACTGTGTCTCTCTTAGGGTGCAGGGGGGTGAAAAAAAGTACTGTAGCCTTCTAGGCCCTGCTGTGGCCATGAAGCCTGCCAGCTCTCAAGGAGATAGGTGCAGAGGGAGTCTGAGTTCTGGGGCCCTGCACCTCTGGGCACAGACAGGCAAAACTTGTGACATGGTTGCTTGTGCAACTTGTGTCTGTCTTGGGGCACAGGGAGATGAAAACTACTGCAGGCCTGGCTGCTAGGTTCTGCTGTGGCCATGAAGTCTGCCAGCTGTCAAGGAGATAGGTGCATGGGAGTTCTGGGACCCTGCGCCTCTGGCTGCTAACAGGCAAACTCGTGACATAGGTGCTAGTGCAACTGTGTCTGTCTTGGGACACAGGGTGGGTGAAAACTACTGCAGGCCTCGCTGCTAGGCCCTGCTGCGGCCACAAAGCCTGCCAGCTGTGTCTGTTGTGGGTGGGTGACACTGTATGTGTGTTCAGATGTTCCTTTCCTTGTACTGGGGCCCTGTAGTCCCTGGATCATTTGGGTGGCCCTCCTCTGGACCTTCTCAATGTTGTCCACATCCCTCCTGAAGTGGGGCACACAGAACTGGACACAGCACTCCAGCTGTGGCCTGACCAGTGTTGCATAGAGGGGGACGCCTTTGCAACTCGTGTTCCTCACCTTTGCAACTCATCCCCCTCTGTCTGTAAGTTTCCTCCACTGTTCCAGGGTGGCCTGCCTCTGCTTTGGAGGACAGAGGCTTTAGAGCAGGTGGGGAACTTTCTTTGGGCAAACTCACACAGGACTTCCCTTTGGCCACGCTCACCAGGCTGAGCAGGAAGAACAGCAGGAGGGTGCTGCCTCTTGAGATGTACCAGCATTACCGTGGCGGTGAAGTGTTTCACCTCCTTGCCCCAGCTGATCTGCCTTTGGCAGTGCTGGCAGATAGCAAACATGGGATCATCTACCAGCTCAAAATGCTCCCATACCAAGCTACTCACCCTCTTTTGGGCTTACTGCCTTATCCCCCTCCTCAGAGGACTGAGGCACAACAGCAAGAGGAGCTGCCTGAGCTGAGCCACTTTCCTGAGCCTTCATAACCTCAACCTCTTCTGAGGTGCTTTCTGGAGGAGGAGACCTGGGTCTAGGGGAAGTCTGAGGGGTGTGGAGAACAACCTCTGATTCCCCTTCCATCCCAAAATTGCTTGAGCCAGGGTGCTCAGGTCCCCTGGTTCCAGCTCCAGCTCCTCCAATGGCAGTGGGAGGCTCACGCTGGGAGATGACATTGGGGTACAGGAGACAGTGATTCTGCTGCCGGTGCCTATTTCTGGAGCTAGGGGAGATGGTGCAGGTGCAGGGACCTCAGGTACTGCTCCCACCTCCTTGCTTCCACTGACAGCAGAAGCCCCATGGCTACTTGGGAAGAGGATGCTTCTCTGTTCTGTGGGGGGAGGATGGGACTTACAAGTCTAGCTCTCCCCCTCCCCCCTCCCCTGCCAGAAGACCTGGCATCTGCCTTTCCAGCGTGCTTCACATTAATCTTACCTGTGCTGCAAAAGCTGTGTCTGTCTGACTTCTTTTAGCTTGTTTGATTTGTTTGGTTCACTTTGTGTACTAGACTGTGGCTTGATTATTGATTGATTGTTAATAAAGTATACGGTGTGTGTATGTGTTGTTTGGTGATGTGCTCTCTTCCCTGACTCTGAATGGGTTACTCTCTGACTCTCCCTCTTCTTCTTCTGGCTTGTGTTTCTTTACTGACCTCTTCTGTGTTGTGTAGTGTACCTAAAATATCTTCTTCTTTCTGAATCCCTATCTGACTTCTTCTGTGTTGTCTTAAATCAGTATGTAAACTATTAAAATTAATCATAACTAATAATATTAATAACTAATGTAATAGTTATACAATTTCTTTTATGAATATCTGATTTTTCTTCTTCTATGTGTGTGTGAGTGTGTGTACAATGAGTGCTTCCCTGCGGTGACAGATCACACTGCCAGGGAAAACACTGACCTTTCTTTTTTAAAAATATGCAAAAAAAAAAAAAAGAGAGAGAGAGAACAAATATAAATTGAAAGAAATTAAATAGATAAGTATTAAGTAGAGGAATTCTAAGATAAGTTAAGTGAAGCTAAGCTATATCTTATCCAATCCTTTCTAAGAACAAAAAGGAGCAGGCAGCTGACTGACTAGGAAGCTAGCCCGGCAGTCCAGTACCTTTCTGACGCTGTTGCTCACTCAGAACTAGCTCACAAAAGGCACAGCAAGTCTTCAGACAAGGATTTTATGCTGTTTCTATGTCCCTTCCCCAGAGACTGTGATTGGAAGAGCAGTCAGAGAGAAATCACACTCACTGGCCAGCTAGAGGTGTCACTTCTTCCCACCCTGCTCCCCCTCTGTCTTCTAAGTTTCTGTTTCCCCCCCAAAAAATGCCTTCCGAATCTCCAAATTGCTGAATCTTTGCCAAATTGATTTGGAGGCTGCGAATCAATTTGGAAAATTTTAAGCCTCTAGTGATTCAATTTGGATTCGGAGATTTGTCCTGTGAATCGAGCCAAATCTTTTCTGAATTGAATCACAAACTGAAGCTTTTCATAGCCATAATGCGCAGTGCATGGACTTGTGCCCATCACATTGGCTAATCACAAATGTTCAAGAGACACTTCCTGATGTCCAGCTGTTCTCTGTACAAATGTCTGTACTGATGTGCACAGTACTATTTATGTGAAAGTGTGGACATTTGCTCTTTAGTATTCTGATCTTTTGTAAAGTCTGTCAGCCAGTTAGGAAGAAGAAGAAAACCCATGAAAGTCACACTACATGAATCACAAAAAAAACTTAAAATGTGAACAAGTAAAAGTAAGCATTAATTAAACAAACTATAGATTGAAAATTATTTCTCTGAACATGTTGAGAATCTTAATTCACTAATATATTTGGAAGAAGCAGTATCAGTTTGCAAAAAAGGAAAAATTATGTTGTATAAAATATTCACAGGTTATTTGGCCAGCTCAAACAGTAGGTATATGTCTTGTAGGTATATGTCTTGCCTCCTATTAACAGGCGCTGTGCATCAAGGGGAGCCTATAGCAACTAGTTCTATTAAATATCAGGTTTTTTGGATCAGTTGCTATGGCAGGGAAAGTAAAAGGCATGACAGTTCTAGCTTAAATTTTTATGGTGGGTGGATATAAACAAAATGAAATGACAGAAAGCAGGATCTTCAGTAGTGAATAAAACGGGCATGTAGCTGCTAGCCAGGCATCCTTATACTGTTCCTTAGAGCAGTGGGGGCCAACCTTTCTGGTAGACATGACACAAATTAAGACTGGCATCCTCCCCAAGTGCCACTGCAATTGCCTTTCCCTACCCAACCTACTACTTGGCCTTTCTTTCCCCTGTCCCACCTGCTATGTACCACACACAGAGCCTGCCTCTTCCTCTTGTGTGCCACATGGTAGCCACTCCTGGTTTAGAGAATCACTTTATTTAATATTTTTTTTAAAGAAAAGTGACCTATATCAATTTTTTTTTGTAAGATAAAATTGGTAGAAACAGTTTCCACTATCTTAATGGAGGGAGAGAACTACTCAGTAGGAAAAGCATGAATTCAGGGTGTTACATCTGCACAACATGCAATTTGTTCTCACCTCTCTCTTTTAAAAGTATCCAGTGTGTGTAGTCTGTACTTAATGCCTTATTTTAAAATAATGTTATATATGAAGCAATGTGAAGGGCAGTAACTTTTGTAGGTGATATCTTTTGTTGGATCAACTGTGTGGTTGGGATTGACTTAGACTAGCTTTTTGGTATCAGAGTGGCTTTCCTTTGGGTCTCTTGGAGAAAAGCAGACATAGAAAAGTTAGTAGATGGAATAAAAGCTTGTGCAAAACTCAGTAGGTAAATTAAAATAGGATATGAGACAATATGCAACAGAAATGTGGTAAGAACCTGATTATTGAAAGAACAGGATCATTCAGGATGGTTATCGCCTGTCAAGTGTAGAGCTTAGTGGGTATCAGGTAGATTATAATGGGCAACAAACTCACTGTCCGTGTTAAATCCCTGTTTTTTAGGGTGCCTATACACAAGTGTGGAGGCTGCTCCAAAGTGCTGGAATTCCAGAGCGTTGGAGCAGACTCGATTAATGGAGCCTGCAGGAGCATGGCAATTACAAACTCCTGCATCTCGTGTATCAGCACCCCCATGCTTCAAAATGGCAGCAGGGATTCTTAAACTCAAGCTCATTAAACAAGCTTTAGTTCAAGCTCCCCCACTGACATTTTTAAGCGTGGGGACACTGATACATGAGAAGCAGTGGCACTTTAATTAGAGTAGCTCCCAGAGCCACCCTAATTAAAGCACCCCCTCCCCACCCCAGACCACATGTAAAAGTTCCCTTAGTGTCAGACTAATGCATTTTTGTTCCAAGGCACATCTTTTGAAGGTGTGCTGTAAATTTCCATTGAGCATAAGCACTGTGAGGTCAAGCTGGAAGTGATTTTTCTGTGAAAAGTGTTCTCCTAACTGTGTTCCAGTGTCTCTGTCCTTTATACTTTTGCAGTGATCGTTCATTCTGGTATGTAGTGTTTGTCTGGTTTTACCCACATAGTATTCATAAGGGCATTTGGATGAGGTGTCCCACATTCTGCAATAGACTTGTGTATGATTTATGCATTCTGATGGTTTACTTGTGGGTAGTGTTGACTGCTGTCTGTAACAGGCTCATGGGTCTCCTCAGAACAGATGCACTGGTATCTGGGGGCCCGAATGTAGCTCACTGCTTTTTTGTTGTCTTTAAATGGGTGCTGATTTTTTGGAGCTAAGTGTGGTGGTCCATGGATTTCTAGTATGTAGTGTTTTGTAGGGTGACTTCTTGGATGTAGATTGTGGTATCTAGAAAGCCGATGTTAGAGTAAGAGTATTTCAGAGAGAACTAGGTTATAGGGATAATTGTTAAACCTGTGATGGAAGTCAATAAGCAATCCCAGGTACTCAATCCAGATGATGAAAAAGTAAATTATGTAACACAGGCACAGTGCAAGTTTGGTGGCACAATTTTCTAATAACTGCTCTTCCAGACTGCTCATGAAGAGTCTAGCATATTGAGAAGCCATCTTTGTTACCATTACCTATCTTTTGGAGGAAGTGAAGCACCTGAAACTTTGGAAATATCAAAACATGGGACCTGTAGTCTTAATTCAGTGTCACTGTCTGCTATAATATGTAATCTCATCTTGTTTTTACTGGCCAGCATGCAAAACTCATTTAGTCTACAGGATAGATGGGATCAGGGAAAAGAAATAGGTGTCTGTTTGTAAAATAGATGCCTCTTTTGCTCTAGAATTTGGAAGATGATTGTAAAACAAGACAGGGACCACAGAAAGACATGTAAGGACTAGTTTTATTGTTTTAGCAAATACTACACAAAAGATCTCAACTCCTGCCTCTGTTGCAGTCCCCCTGTGTAATGCTGGGGGACTCACTGCCCCAACAGAAACATATGCTAACAAGCAGCAGTGTTGAGCACTCACACCTCCAAACAAAAACAATGAGACCTGCAGATATTCAGCATCACTTGACATAATCAATTTATGAAAGCTAATCCAGGTAAGGGGATAAGAATCCATAGCCCTGTTTCGATCACACTTAACACAGTCCAGTCTAGGGATGATTTCTTGTTCCACAATTTCCCCTTCAAGCTCATTATTAAGGTTCTGTTGTCTATGAACAGCCACTCTGAGATTGGCGATGGAGTGTCCAGAAAGGTTAAACTGTTCTGCCTCAGCCTTATCTTCCCTTTCTAGTATTGGTCTCAGATTGATATACATTCATTCTCATGTGTAGGGACTGTCCCATCTGTCCAATGTAGGCAGTAAAGGGGTACTGTAAGCATGTGATGGTGTGTATGAAGCTGGTAGAGGAGCATGTAAATGAACGTTAGATGTTATAATTTGTGCCACAATAGTAGGTCAGATCAGAATCTAAGTCTTTCTCTCTTGATTTGAGTGGCTACTGTTTTAGGATTATATTGTAACTGTAGAAATCCCTACTCAAGATCCTTAAAGTAGTCATCTCAGTCTGTGGGCATTTGTACACATGCTTGCGCCTCAAACATGTATTAGTTCAAAAGTACACTGCCACCATTTTCTGCTCCCTGACCCTCATTTCACCACTTATACAACTGCATGTGACATAGAGAAGTGTATGTCAGCTCGTGTGTGGAACAGATTCAATTAACTTAGTTTGTTCTGACCCGCCACATCTCAGGTGCATCACAAGAAGAAAAGGTATGTTTCTAAATGCCCAGTGAAATCAGAGTAGGTACTGTTGTAAGAGTGTTTCATAGATTCATAGATGTATGGTTGGAGGAGACCTTGCAGGTCTTCTAGTCTGCCCCCCTGCCCTAAGCAGGACAGAAAACTGGGCTCAAATGACCCCAGCTAGGTAAATGTCAAGCCTTCTCTTAAAGACCTCCAAGGTGGGAGCCAGCACTACTTCCTTTGGAAGTTTCTTCCAGATCCTAACTGCCCGGACTGTGAAGTAGTGCCTTCTAATGTCCAGTCTAAACCTACCTTCTAACAACTTATGACTGTTATTCCTTGTTACTACGGGAGGCAATCGGGGGAACAAGGTCTCTCCAAATCCCCGATGGTCCCCCCAGTAAGTTTAAAGATGGCCACGAGGTCCCCGCTCAACCTTCTCTTGTGAAGGCTAAACAGGTTATGGTCCAGTAGCCTCTCCTCATAGGGTCTGCTCTGCTGTCCCCAGATCATGCGAGTGGCCCTCCTTTGGACTCTCTTCATGTTGTCTACATCCCTCCTGAAGTGCAGCACCCAGAACTGGATGCAGTACTCCAGCTGTGGCCTGACCAGTGTCGCATAGAGGGGGAGGATCGCCTCTTTGGACCTGCTTGAGATCCATCTATGGATGCGCAACAAGGTACGGTTAGCCTTACTGACTGTGTCCTCACATTGGCAGCCCATGTTCATCTTGGAGTCAACAATGACTCCAAGATCTCTTTCCGCCACTGTGCTTTTGAGAAGAGAGTTCCCCAGCCTATAGGTACGCTGCTGTTTCCTACTACCCAAGTGCAGCACCCTGTACTTGTCTGCACTTGTCAGTATTGAATCCCATCCTATTCTCATTTGCCCATCCCTGTAACCTGTCCAGATGCAGCTGTATCCTATCCCATCCTTCTAGCATGCCCACCTCACCTCAGATCTTGGTGTATGAATGTAAACAGGGTGCTTTTCACCCCCTCATCCAAGTCGTTAATAAAGGAGTTAGGCTCCAGAGCGGTGAGAGACACACGGTTGAAAGCCCGCTGCAACCCTGCTCCCCCGAAGCTCCCCAGACACCCCCTAAGCAGCCGCAGAGCCCCCTGTCAACCCCCACCACAGCCAGAGGTAAGTGGGCTCGTGGTGGGAAGGGGTTAACTCCTTGCTCCCTGGGAGGAGGCAGCTGTGTGGAGCCGAGCCGGGTCATGCCCCCGCCCAGGCCCCTACTTGGCCCAGCCCCCCAGGGAACAGGCTGCTTAAACAGGCGCCTGAGTTAGCGCAGAGTTCATGCAGGAGAGGGCGTGGCAGGGCACGAGACCCTGACTGCGAACACCCCAGAATAGTCAGTCCCAGCCGTAGCCAGCCTACCAGAGGCAAGACATGGATGGGCATGTGCTGTACCCCGAGGGTCCCCTCGGGCTCTGCGGCCCCCGCATTGGGCACCTCAGAGATGGCCACCCAGATGGAGCCCATCGTTCCAGGCTCCATGCAGACGGAGCCCCTGGCTCTTGGCTACAGGGGCTGCCTGTCCCTTTTTCAGGCTCTGGGGCCTGGGAGCATGGCCACCTCCCCTTGAGGGGTCTGCTCCCTTCTGGGGTCTCTGGCATGCCAGCTGAAGGAGCTCCAGGCCACAGTCCAGAGACTGCGTTCCATCAGGGACTGCGAGCAGGAGATAGACTCCTACTGCCGGGCCCTTCTCCCCTGGGGGCCGCAAGGTAGAGCACCGTCTCCCTCCAGGACTAAGGAGGACTCTGGGACCTCCCGCTCTGCCTAGTCAGGGGCATGGACCAAGGTGGTTAAGGGCCCTAAGGCCCACCACACCAAGGCCCCTCCCTCGCCGGAGCTTAGCAACAGGTTCACACCTCTTGCAGCCCCAGAAGAGCCTACTCAGTTGCCAGCTCCCGCAGACAACCCAAGATCAACCACAGCTATTGCCCCTACTCTCCCCAAGACAAAACGAAAGGTGTTTGTTGTGGGAGACTCCATCCTGCGGGGGAATGAGGGGGAATCTGCCGCCCTGACTCCTCAGCCCGGGAAGTCTGCTGCTTCCCAGAGGCCCGCATCTGAGATGTTGCGGAGAGGATCCCACAGCTCCTCTGGCCCACAAACCACTATCCCATGCTCCTTATTCATGTGGGCACCAGTGACATGGCTCGGAGCACCCCCAGCCAGGTCATGAGGCGCTACAGGGATTTTGGAGCAGGGCTTAAGGGCCTGGGAGCTCAGTTGTTGTTTCCATTGATCCTCCCAGTCTCGGGCTATGGGCTGAGGAGGGAGAGGAGGATCCACGTAGTGAACCGAAGACTGCGGAGCTGGTGTCATCAGGAAGGCTTTGGCTTCCATGACCACAGCCCGCTCTTTGGCGAGAGAGGCAGCGAGCTGCTGGGAAGAGATGGCCTCCACCTCTCCCCCCTGGGGAGGAGGCTCTTCTCAGCCAGGCTGGCTGACCTGCTCCACCGGGCTTTAAACTAAGCCTGCTGGGGGATGGGGGACTACTGCCACTGCTGGCCCACTGAGCAACCCTTGCAAAGCCAGCAGACCACGGCACTTAAGGGAGCCCACCCCTGCCCCAGCCCTGGCACAATCTGTGGGCAAGGCAAGAGCCCCCAAGGAGACACTTGCCTGCCTGTACACTAATGCCAGGAGCCTGGGCAACAAGCAGGAGGAGCTCATCCTCCTCCTCAGTGCCAAGAATTATGACATCATTGGGATAACAGAGACCTGGTGGGACTCCACCCATGACTGGACCATGGGTATAGAGGGATATACCCTGTACAGGAGGGATCGTGTTGACAAAAGGGGCGGGGGTGTAGCTCTCTATGTCAAGGAAAGCTACATGTCCCTGCAAGCTGATGTTGGCGACCAGCATGGACAGCTAGAGACCCTCTGGGTAAAAATTCGTGGGGAATACGGCACAGGGGACACAATGGTGGGAGTCTACTATAGACCTCCCACTCAAAGTCCTGAGCTTGACCAGGAGTTTGCCCGGGAACTGACTGAGGCCCCTTGCTCCAGGACCTTGGTTGTCATGGGTGACTTCAATTACCCGGATATCTTGTGAGAAGATCACTCAGCAAAATCTGAGCGGTCGCAAAGATTTCTCTCGTGCGTGGATGACCTCTACCTGACTCAAGAAGTCTATGGGCCAATGAGAGGCAAAGCGCTGCTCGACCTGGTACTGGCTATGGGGGACAACCTAATCAGCGACCTAATGATTGATGGGATGCTGGTGACAGCGATCATGAGCTGATCACCTTCACCATCCACCATAAAACTGGCAAGTCAGTCAGCAACACAGAAGTCCTTGACTTCAGAAAAGCCGACTTTGACAAGCTCAAGAGGCTTGTCGGTCAGGCCCTTAGGGACCATGACCCCAGGGAGATGGGAGTTCAAGAAGAGTGGTTGGTTCTCAAGGAAGCGATCCTCAATGCACAAGCTAAATCTATTCCAACACGGAGGAAAGGCAGCAAGAAGGCACAGCAGCCCTCCTGGCTCTCCACGGACCTAGTGGACCTCCTGCAGCTAAAAAGGAAAGCCTACAAAGGATGGAGGACGGGATTCACCTCCAAGGAGGATTATTCTGCACTGGTCCGGTCCTCCAGGGAGCAAACCAGGAAAGCCAAGGCTGCAACTGAACTCCAACTAGCTTCAAGCATCAAGGACAACAAAAAGTCCTTTTTCAGATATGTGGGGAGCCGGAGGAAAAGCAAGGGCAATGTTGGACCCCTGCTGAACCAGATGGGGCAACTGACAACTGACGCCCAGGAAAAAGCCAACCTATTAAATAGGTACTTTGCATCCGTCTTTCATCAGTCCCATGGCATGCCCATGCCCGCTATGGGACAGGGAGATCCGGGTGATGGGGATCCCCTACGCTCCATAAATGCTGACCTCGTGAAGGAACACCTTGAGAATCTGGATACCTTCAAGTCAGCTGGCCCTGACAACCTGCACTCCAGGGTACTCAAGGAGCTGGCAAGCATCATAGCCCAGCCCCTGGCATGGATCTTTGAAAACTCCTGGTGCTCTGGTGTAGTGCCGGAAGACTGGAAGAAGGCCAATGTGGTGCCGATCTTCAAGAAAGGGAGGAGAGTGGATCAGGCTAACCCCAGGCCCATTAGCCTGACTTCTATCCTGGGGAAGATCTTAGAAAAGTTTATTAAGGAGGCCATCCTTGATGGAC
Organism: Crocodylus siamensis; assembly: GCF_052110815.1. NCBI lineage: Eukaryota > Metazoa > Chordata > Crocodylia > Crocodylidae > Crocodylus > Crocodylus siamensis. The sequence goes on from NC_143395.1 coordinate 21,613,398, forward strand.
TGGCCCAGGCTAACATCCTAAGGGATAGCCAGCATGGGTTTGTTGCGGGTAGGTCTTGTTTGACCAATCTCATTTCCTTGTACGACCGGGTGACCTATCACCTGGGCGAGGGAGAAGAGATTGATGGCATATATCTGACTTCAAAAAAGCTTTTGATCTGATATCTCATGATCACCTCTTGGCCAAACTGCCAGTTGTGGCCTTGGCTCCACCATGATCCGCTGGTTGGGAAATTGACTCCGTGGTCGGACCCAGAGGGTTGTAATTGATGGCAGTCACACATCGTGGTGCCCTGTGACCAGTGGGGTCCCTCAAGGCTCTGTTCTTGGACCCATCCTGTTCAACATCTTCATTAACGATGTGGACATTGGAGTCAGGAGTGGACTGGCCAAGTTCGCCGATGACACCAAACTTTGGAGCAAAGCATCCACGCCAGAAGATAGGCGGGTGATCCAGGCTGACCTGGACAAGCTCAGCAAATGGGCAGATGAGAACCTGATGGTGTTTAACACTGAAAAATGCAAGGTTCTCCACCTTGGGAGGAAAAACCTGCAGATTCCTTATAGGCTTGGCAGTGCTACATTGGATAGCACTACAGAAGAAAGAGACTTGGGGGTCATCATTGACCACAAGATGAACATGAGCCTGCAATGCGATGCTGCAGCTAGTAAAGCGACCAAAACGCTGGCTTGCATCCATAGATGCTTCTCGAGCAAATCCCGAGATATCATTTTCCCCTTGTACTCAGCCTTGGTGAGGCCACAGCTGGAGTACTGCGTCCAGTTTTGGGCTCCACAATTCAAAAAGGATGTGGAGAAGCTTGAGAGAGTCCAGAGGAGAGCCACGCGCATGATCAGAGGTCAGGAAAACAGATCTTATGATGATAGGCTGAGAGACATAGGACTCTTTAGCCTGGAAAAGCGTAGGCTCAGGGGTGATCTGATGGCCATCTATAAGTTTATCAGGGGTTACCACCAGTATCTGGGGGAACATTTGTTCACCAGAGCACCCCAAGGGATGACTAGGTTGAACGGTCATAAACTCCTGCAAGACCGTTTCAGGCTGGACATAAGGAAGAATTTCTTTACTGTCCGAGCCCCCAAGGTCTGGAACAGTCTGCCAGCAGAGGTGGTTCAAGCACCTACATTGAACACCTTCAAGAGTAAATTGGATGCTTATCTTGCTGGGATCCTATGACCCCAGCTGACTTCCTGCCCTTTAGGCACAGGGCTGGACTCGATGATCTCCCGAGGTCCCTTCCAGCCCTGATGTCTATGAAATCTATAAAATCTATGAAATTGAACAGTGTGGGTCCAAGGACCGAGCCATGGAGACTCCACTGCTCACATCCCTCCAGGTCAAATATGACCAATCCACCACCTCTCTCTGAGTACAACCCCTCAGCCAATTTGCAATCCATCTGATTATGTAGGCATCAATGCTACAGTAGCCTAGCTTTTTAATGAGAATGGGGTGGGAGACAGTGTCAAAGCCCTTCCTGAAATCCAGAGAGACTACATCCACCATGACACCTGTGTCCAATGATTTTGTGACCTGATCGTAGAAGGCAATCAGGTTGTTCTAACAGGACCTGCCCCTAATGAAACCATGCTGTTTGCTCTTGAGTGTCATCCCTACTGCTGGCCTATCACAGATGTGCTCCTTGATAATCTTCTCAAAGAGCTTCTCCAGGATTGAAGTAAGACTAATGGGCCTATAGTTGCCTGGGTCCTCCCTGCTCCCTTTTTTGAAGATGGGGACCACGCTGGCCCTCTTCCGGTCATCCAGCACCTGGCCAGAGCACCATGAGTGCTTGTTACAGCCACGCCAGGGGCCCTGCGATAACCCCTTCCAATTCCTTCAACACCCTGGTGTGGAAAGCATCTGTACCTGCTGATTTGAACATGTCCAGCCCCTCCAGAAGTTCTCTAACTCGGTCATCCATGACCCTACGCCTGGCGGAGTCTCTCGTGAGTTCCCTGCTCCGGCACCCAGCTCTGGGTTGGGGACTTGAACCCGGGCCCTCAACTATGTGGTCAAACACTGCCACAAGCACAGGCCACAAGGCCCAAGTCCCATGTTACAGACTCAAGAGAGTCCAACATTGGACTCCAACATTGTCCAAGATGCTAGGCAGGGTTCTGATAGAATTGTTGCACATTAATATGTTATTGCTCATTAATGTGTTGTTGCACATTAACTTAAATACATGTTAAGGACCCTTAAAACAGGAGTGTCCACAAATTAGGGCAGGGAAACATGGGCTAAGGGCCCTCTGAGTGGCTCAGAAATAACCCTCTTTCATTGAGGATTATCTCTAAATGGTTTTAGGTAGCTCATGTTGCAGGTGCATAGGATTGCTTTGTAGGCTCCAAACCAGTTGGAAGTGGTCTTCCATCATCCTATGAAGCACCACTCCCAGACACTCTATCTTCCCCATGACAGCAGGGGCAGATAGGGGGGCACCTAAATATAAGAATCTTCCCTCACCTCCCGTTCCTGGCATTTCCTGCTCTGCAGGTCTCCCCCTTTCCATCCCCTGGCTCTTGGGACTAGACTTTCATCTCCCCTGCCACTTGGGTGTTACCAGATTTGCCCGCTACTTTTGGGTGAGCTCATTTATTAGGGCTAGGGTCTTGGTAATTCTATCAATGTGCTGCTTGTGTTACTTGTGTTTCTATATGGAGCTGTAGCTCTCCCTTCTGCAAGCCCTCACCCCCAATGGAGCTATCTTGCAGGACTCAGTTCAGTGGGGTTGAGTTCCTCCAGTCCCCAAATCAGTCATACACACACAGATACACAGATTAACGTGACACATCTGACCTGGCCGGGTTGATCAGCATGGACAGGCTGACACCCTCATATACCAAGAATCAGTTCATCAGAGCAACAATAACTACAGTCAGACACAAGCACACAGTTAAACAGAATACCTTTGAATCTGGCTGGGTGTCCAGATGACACCCTCATGGGCCAGCATTCAGTTCATTAGGGCACGTCTGAGCCAAACTGGGTCAATCAACCTGTACAAGCTGATCCCCTTATGTGTTTCAAACTCAGCCCGTCCCAATCTTTTAGCCTCTTGATGAGCAGACCCCACAGTATTTCTGGGCTTCACAGGGATCTTTAGCTTAGGTAAGAGGGGCGTTGCTGCAGAGCAAGTGGGGAAGAAGTAAAGAAGGAAAAATATACCCAATTACCACCAGTTTGACTATAAAAGTTATTTATTGCTAAGTAGATTAAATATATCTTGACACTGGTAGTAACAGACATGCAAAGGAAAAACAAACACAAACAGTCACAGTATGCCCTGGTTTCACTAAGTATTTGGGGAGACTTAGCTCAAGCTTAACTAATACATTTACGTTCAGAAATCTATTCTTAGAGAGAGAGAAGAGAAAAGAGAGAGAGCGAGCTGGGATCTTACCAGTCCAAGGCACTCGAGTTGCAAAGCTGACAGGTCAAAGTTCTCAGCATGATCCTTGAAGGGAGATGATCTTCCTCCTGCAGCCTGTCCAGAAGAAAGCGAATGGTGTCAGCACACACTGCTGCTTCTTTTACAGATTTTTATACCCCCAGTTCAGCTTCTTTCAGGCATTCTCAATAGTGTAAATCAAATTGTCCTCTCTATTGACAAGGGGTTATCTGGGTGGAAAATCTCAGGAACTTGATTGATACTCAAGAAACACCTACTTGGGAGCCAGCTTGACATTATATACTTGAAGGGATATCTCCTGGTGTCTTCAGAAACCATAGATTGCAGCATCAGGGTTTTGTTTTTTTACTTGCTGTGAACAAGCCTCAGCTTAGCATGACTTTTCCAGATCTTACTATAGTCTTTTAACAGACTTCAGGCAATTATTGGAGTGTTCATAACCTGTTGTGGAGAGGACTTCCACCAGTCATCTTGGGAAAAGTATGACAACACTTGTGGTCAGGGCTCCAATGGGCTGGATGCTGTGATGAATCCTGTACCATTGGGCAAATGTTGCCCATACCCCCTCTGACTCAGTCTATTGCCTCAGCATTCCCTAACCCAGCGACCGAGTTTTAGCCAATTAAGTTTACATAGGCCTCCCATAGTGGGACCGGGGAATGTACGGCCCCAGATGCCTAGTAAACTTACTCTTGCTTAGAGATGTGTGTATGTGGTGGGGGGGGAGAGGAAAAGTGCTTTGTAATTCCAGATTAGAACTGGTCTGATAAATGCTGAGCTGGGTGTGAGGGTTGATCAGCATTTGGAACACAGCTTCCCCATCATGCAGTGCTCCCCTGCTTCTCTGATCCCGGAATTCACTTCAGTCTCTGCTTCAGGCTTTCTTTTCTCCATCTCTCATGTAAATGAATGGTCATCTGTTCCCATCTCAGATGCAAATGAGACCTAGGGCAGGTTGTTTCACTATTGTCACCCTTATCTGGAGGGTTTTAGGTGTGTCTCTCACTGCATCTTTATCAGTTTCTGTTTAGGTGGTGGGGGGCGCGATTCTTTGTGAGTCAGACAGTCTATGTCCTGTGTCAGGGTTCCCCAAGAACATGGAGCTGACAGGTAACAGGGGTTCCCCCATGCTCTTCAGTATTCCCTCTTTGCCCCCACCACCCCATCCCCAGGGATTCCTCCCTGCCCCTTGGTACTCTCCCCTTCTCCCCTCTTCCCACCCCAGGGCTCCCCCACTGCCTTCCTCCCAACATCTCTGCAGCCCTCACAGCTCACCTGCAGCTTCCAATGCTGTCCTGGAGAAGCAGGGAAGGACAACGCACATGCTGCCACTGTTTCTGAGCTGTGACTGAGCCCAGCTCAGAGAATGGTGGCAGCAGGTGGGTTCCTTTTCCCTACTTGCTCCATGGGGAGCTGCAGGTAGTCCAGGAGCTGTGGATGGAGGAAGGCAGTAAGCGGGGAAATCTGGATTGCAGGGAGTGATGGGCCTGATCCAAAGATGCAGGGTGGCCTATTGCATCCCCCATCCTGCATATGGGGACCCACTGCCCCTGCCCCACCTGCCTCAGGTCTGCTGCACCCACTGCCTTCCCACATTACTGAATCAGGCCCAACCCTGCGCTGCCCTCCCCCCCCCCCCAGCAGCTCCTGGCTTACCTGCAGCTCCCAGCACTGTCCCAATGGAACAAGAAGGAAAAACAACCTGCTCGTTACCACTGCTGCCACCCACACCACTCTGTGGGCCGTGTGCAGTCTAGAGAGCAGCCACAGCCTGATAACATCAGTGGCAGTGGCAGTAGATTCCTCTTCCTTGCTTTCTCCACTGAGAGAGAGCTGGGACCTTCATGTAAGCCAAGGATCAAGGGGACGGGGTGATCTGTGAGGGCTGGGAGTAAAAGGGGAGATTCCCCATGGCATGGAGGGAGACCTGGAAGCAGGGTGGATGGCAGGGGAACAGTGGCGGGCCCAATCTCAGCTGCTGGTGGAAGCAGGGGGATTTTGCTTAATCTGGCCAATGGGGGCAGTAAAGACTGCTTCAGTTCCCCTCCAGATTCAAGTTAACTCAAAGTTCCCAGCACAGGATGCCTTGCATCTCTGCCCTGAACCCTCCCCCTCAAAATGAATGGAAGTCAGAAGTGGACTGGCTAAGTTAGCAGATTGTGGAGAACTGTGGTCACTCTAGAGGATAGACTGGGGATTCAGGTTGACCTGGACAGGCTTGCAAAACTTGATGACATTCAACATGGAGAAATGCAAGGTGCTCCACCTTGGGAGAAAGAACCCACATCATACCTATAGACTTGGTGATGCTACACTCACTAGCACCATGACCAAAAGAGACTTGGGGGTTGTGATTGACCACAATATGAATATGTCCCACCAATGCAATGCAGCAGCTGGCAAAGCAAATAAAATCCTGGCTTGTATCTACCGAAGCATCTCAAGCAAGACCCAAGATGTCATCCTCCCACTTTACTTGGCCTTGGTGCAGCCGCAGCTGGAGTCCTGCATTCAATTCTGGGCTCCACACTTTAGAAAGGACATGGAAAAGCTTGTGAGATTCTGGAGGAGAGCCATGGACATGATTAGAGGTCAAGAGAACAGGCCTTATGAGGAGAGGCTGAGAGGTATGGGACTCTTCAGCCTGGAGAAGAAAAGGCTCAGGGGGACTTGGTGGCAGCCTATAAGTACATAAGAGGTGTGCATCAGGAACTGGGAGAACAGTTCACCAGGGCACCCTATGGGAAGACAAGGTCAAAGGTTCACAAACTGCTGGAAGACTGTTGTAGACTGGACATCAGAAAAAAACTTCTTTACTGTCCGAGTCTTCAGAGTCTGGAAGAGACTCTCCCCAACAGAGGTGCAAGCACCTACTCTGGACATGGTCAAGAAACATTTGGATCACTATTTTGTTGGGGTCATCTGACCCCAACTGAGTTCCTGCCCTTTGGGCAGGGGGCTGGACCCAATGATCTCACGAGGTCCCTTCCAGCCTTAATTGTCTATAAAATCTATGAAATCTATGAAATGTGTGTTTACTTGGTTATCTGTTCCATCTATGCAGTTTACACTAATCTGAAAAGATTTAACTGATTCAGCCTTGGGCTTTTTTACTGCCTGTACTTAGCCCCAGATTTCAGATAGCGAGGGGCTGCCCACAGACTGGGCCACCTACCCTTCCCCTGAAGGCATATGGGCTGGGAAGGCACAAAGCCAGCTTGGCTCCTAGCCACACCCCTGCTTGCCAGCCCTATAAAGGCAGGTCAGAGCAGCATAAGTTACAGGGGGTATTGATTCTTAATATGTGACTGCTTAAAGCATGAGTTAATTTTAATACCAATTAAAATCAGTATGTGCTGAGTGTAATGTATAACAAGGTTCTAATGCTGAGCTTGGTTGTGGACAATGGATTTAGTGGTGTGCTTAGGGTAAGAGCTATTGATATGGAGATAGCTTTAGTGGTTGGTAGTTTCCCATACAATATGCTGGTGATATGGTCATTGCAAACTTTCATAATGGTGTCTAAGAAAAGCATTTTCTGGGAGAAGCATACTAGAGTCACTGTGATGGAGAGATGAAAATTGTTAAAGTCCTTGTGAAATTTATCTGACATTTCTTCCCATGCATCCATATGATGAAAATGTCATCAGTGTACCTTAGGTATACCAGGGGAATAAGGGGGTAGTTGAGGAGAAGGCAGACTTGAAGATCTGATATATATATATATATATATATATATATATATAAAATGGCATACAGAGGGGCCATACATCTGCCCGTGGCAGTGCCTTTCATTTGTAGGTATAGGGAGTCCCCAAATATCAAATAGTTATGTTTGAGGACAATGGGAGAGTATGATTGAAGCAGAAGCAGTGTCCTCTTCTTTACGGCTTGCAAGCCATTTTCATGGGCTATGTTAGTATATGGAAATGTAATATCTGTGGTAGCTACTATGGTGTTAGCTGGAAGCTTGTCAATGGAAGGTAGTTTCTTTGGGAAATCTGCAGGACCTTTCAAATAGATGGCATTTCCTATAGCAAAGAAAAGTGGGAATGAGTCAACATAGCCAGAAACTCTCAACATGCCAGAGACAATGGGAAGTCCTGAGTTGCCAGATATATAGATCTTGGATAATAAGGAAAAGTTTCCTGGCATGTAGTCCCAGGAGATGGAAGCATTAATTCTCTCCTGTGTTTACAGAGGTAGCTTTTTAAGAGTTTATCTAGTTCCTTCAGGTAATGTGCCATGGGCTTCTTGATCAGAAGTTTGTAAAACCCAGTGTTGGAAAGTTGTGTCTCAGGTTACTGTATGTATGTCATTTTGTCCATGGCAACTGGAGCACTGATTGATATCAATGTTGTCTTTAAGGCTAAGGATAGCTCTCAGTTCTACAGAGCTGAGGCCATAAATACAGAGAAGTGTAGCATGTATGTTCTCTGGGAAACCTGAATTCTGACATTTCCTAATTTTCAAGTGCTTGACTTTCACATTTGAAAAATGTTTGTACAATTATCTACTTCATTAGACTAATTTTATGTCTGTTTGACTCAGCTGATATCAACTGGCTCAAACTGGACCAAAAGTGATATAACAGCAATGGATCTGCCATTATCTGTGTAGCCATGTGGGGATGATAATGAAAACTCTCTCCCTGGGGCTCACCTGCCACACCTTGAAGTGATGGAAGAATAAGAAGTTAGTTCCCCAATGAGAGAAGTTGTAATAAATCACCCCAGAAGCAGGTTAAAAGTAAATTGGTTTATTAGTGAACTCCCTACAGGTTGTGCATAACCCTGGCTGTTCACACAGTGTATGGTCTTCCTTCGCCCTCCACTGCCATGCAACCCGCTCCCCAGAGCCTTTCAGTTCACCTCCAGTCTCACTGTCTTTCCTTCCTTCTCAGGTACCAGTACATTCTTCCTCCATGGGACCTTCTTTCTGCCTGAGGATCAATCTGGTAAATATCTCCTCTCTCTCTCTCTCTCTCTCTCTCTCTCTCTCTCTTTTGTTTTGCCAGTTGCTTTGGCTACCTTCAGTTGGTCAGCCAGCTTTATCAGTGATCTGTTCCAGCTCTGGGTTTGCCACTCCTGGCTTTCCCCACTGACTCTCCCCATGCCGTGCCACATGGGACAAAGAAAAGCCCCCTGGCTCTTAATCAGGCAACATTCACCCCGGGTGGGATCCCTCTCTGCAACTGTGTCTACTCAGTAATTATCCTTGTCTTGTCCCTGACCCAACTCTCCCCTGCATGAGAAACTGTGTAGCACCAAAGGAACAGGGCTGTTCCTTGCCATGTCACAATCTGATTAAAATACTCAGAGTGAACTTAATATTTCCAGATTTTCCTTACTTAGGCCTCACACACGTGATGGCCAGAACCAGAGGGATTAATATGCCATAAATATGTGCTTCTTTGAGTCATTTGATATTTTGCCTAAACAGGTAATATTAGTTAATATAAAGCTTGTAAGTTTGTAAACCAGAAATGTAACTTGTCTGTCATAAGTTTAACCAAAATGATAAAATGAACTGGTCATGGAACTGACTGGGCCCCATAGGCAAAGCTGTAGATGTGAGATTAGTTGACCTAAAGGTTTCTGCTCAGGGTTCAGCTTTGATGATAAAAAGCTAGATCCAACTGCCTGGCACACCCAACACATTCCAGGAAAGCACATACCAAGAAAGCATATTTAAATGAAACCTAAAAGGGGTTGGGGCTTAGCTGGAGCAATGTCAATTTCAAACCTAAAGGTGCTGCATTATAATTTGCTTATTGCATGAACCCGAATCTGGGTACTAACCTTTTATGATAATTTTAACACCTTTCAATCCCATAGGGTAACAGCTATAGGGCAACATTATGAGTGGCTCTAAAGCCAACAGATTAGCATAAGACTAGGTATAAAAAGCATATGCATGAGGTGATCAGCAGAAAGGGGGAACAGAATGGTTATTTCTGTTCTACAACTGTACCCTGGACTCCCGGTGTGAGTGAGGATTAGATCCTGATCAAGGGACCTTCCCCAGTAATCCCTCTGACAGCGTTGATTGGAGACACCTGACTTTGCTGGAATCACTTGACGCATACCTGGCATTGAGGGACTATTGAAAAGTTGCCAACCAATGTTTGTCTATCTGTTGTTTTGAACAGCCCAGTGGCTAATACTCTTGCAGTGCTTAGTTGGTCTGCAACAGAATTGATCTATCTGTTGTTATTATCTGTTATTTACTATTAGCTCTTTAATACTGCATTATCTGCTTATCACATTTATCTTTCTGTTAATTGTTGTGTGTGTAAGCTATAATAAATTTGCCTTCACTTCACTCCCAACTTTGCCTGCTTGATCCAAAACTGAATCAAACAGCCCATTTGGCCTGTGATAAAATTGATACACTCACAGTGCCTGGCTGGGCTGTGACACAGAAGAGTACTCTAACTACTAAATTATGATTAAGTGTTCTGGGCCTTAGCCCAGGTACTTCATTACTGTGTTGAACCTTTTCTATTCTGCACAAAATACTTAGATATTCAAGGAGAGTACATATACATGACTTTAGAGCATAATACTTAGGTCACTCACTTGGGTGAAAGATACCTAGATTCTAGCCTCTGGTCCAATGAATATTTGAGTGGTCTATGGCCTCATTCTCTCTCCATTTCAGCATATATGTAAGGATTCCATACACAGTAGAGCAACTTCAACAGGAGGGACTAAAAACACCCAGTCCCAATATATTCCAGAGCTTGATGGTTGGGACAATATCCCGATATAAGAGAGATGTGGTTTAAACACTCTCAGCCAGAGAAGGGATTGGAAATCAAGTATCCAAATGCAGAATGGGCACCCTGTCTACTGCCTACTTGAGCTAATGAAGCATTTGGAAGATTTATAAAATCATTTTGTTTAGTATTAAAGGTGTTCTATGCATGGTTACTGACCAGGCAGCATACAATATAGACAGACAATTCCTTTTTTTGAATACTACCATGAGCTCAGCACCATCAGGATCTGACCACTTCTGTGCATGTGTAGCAGCAGAATGTTAGACTCCAGCTATGTTAGACAGCATTTTTGCCAAACCTAGTGGCACCTAAATGATGGAATAAATGGTTTTGGGGCACTTAAGTTTTTCTTCTGAATTTGGTGCATGGTGGCCACAGTTAGGTATAGGAATAAAATTGAAACTCTTTTTTAGGATCATTAACAAACAGAGCTGAAAACAATATAAAATCCTTGCTATGGGGATGGAAAAAGTAATGTACACCGGTTAGATTGCAAACATATCTTTTAATAGCATATTGAGTCAAAGGTCTGCTGAAACCCAGCTGCCCCACAGGCTATCGTGGTTTCTGTAGCCAATAGCACACATTATAACATCCTTCCCCAAAAGTCCTCCAACCTCTCAA